>NC_137948.1:24351850-24951850 GCF_963969265.1 Rhamphochromis sp. 'chilingali'
CAACTTGTCATCTATTAATGGCAGCAAATGCATAGTTGCATAGGTAATAACTATGTACAACGGCTGTTCTCAACTGTACTAGTTCGATGGAAGGGAGCAGATGAATGGCAGACATAAGTAAAGATGAACCTGAAGCGTAATTACAAGGCAGAGGTAAGGCTGTGGCAGACAAAAAGAAACCAAACGACAGTAAATAGGAACAAAGAAAATGACAACAAAGGTCTCTTGGGTATTCAGTTCCAGCCATGTAAGCTGAGTCATATCATAAACTGAAACAGAGTGCTCATTCCCTGGTGGACATCAGCTATAAGAAAGAAAACCAAAATAGATCAAAGCATTATAACTCCCAGCAGGCATCCACACTAAAGTCACCGCAAAGCTATGCCTCAGCTTAGTTTAGTGCTCTACGTCCGGACCAAAAATAGATCTTTCCATAAATCACATCTAACAAATAGTTAACAGGATGAAGCTAACACTTCAAATCTGCTAAAGCACTCAGGAGAAACAGGATCTACAACTTTGCATGAATGTTATGTGTGTTTTTTATGTTTGTACGAAAGATAGACGCACACACAGCTGGGATCTCTGGCTTTGTTCTGGGTTTGCAAAGATTTTTTTGTTACCAGTGTGGGTGTATCCTACTGTGACAAGCTGCTTGGCTCAACTTGGTCGGTTGTAAACCCTGGAGTGTCCCGCAGGAATAGAGCCGCACTGTAAGCGGCTTTGAGCCAGTGTTCAACTCTTGACTTTGTTACTGATTTACAGACTGTTGTGAGAACCAGAAAAACAAAGTAGTAGTCACAAGGGGTCAGGGGGTTCCCGTCATTCGTCTGCCTCACAGAGACATCTTTTAAAAATCAAGTTTTAAAATATGATTTTTATTTAAAAGAGTTAAAAATACGGGTGCAATAGTAATTCAAGTACAAATCCAGAGAGAAATACTTCTGGGGGTTTTTTGGTTTTTTTTAAAGGAAGTGTTACATTGTTACTCATTCAAACAGAGATTGTTAAGTAGGCAGTAACTTTAGGCAGTACTCTCCGTACTTTTCAGAGATTATTATCATCTCTCATCTTTTGAGACTTGTTTTGTTTTTTGCAGCAAACTGCACAGTAAAAAACAGATTCAAACAAGAATTTGTAAGATTAGCAGATGAGCTGCTATGGATGAGAAAATTGAAATGCTGCATAAATGAAAATGCCTTCCAGATGCAGAGACCTACTGCCATTCATCATAAACAGCCAAGCTTATAGCTCTTACTGTCCTCATTTGTCAAAATAACAATACCTTGGTTTTAATACCTATGACATAATCCTAAATGGGTTCAGTGTCATTTCTGATCAGTTATTTTTATAGAAAGCATTCTGCCTTAGTCATAGACCAGTAGGAAAAAAAACAAAAAACAAATGCCACAGTAGGAACTTAATACAAGAAGAGTCAGCACATCTTTCATGGCTAATTTTTTTTTTCAGTACTTCTGTTTATTTATGATGATAAACTCTGTCAACCACAGTATTAAAACTGCCAGTTGGACAAAAAATTCTCAATAAATTCACTTGGCCAAACAGTTTCTTCTAAATATTCTTCCGTGACATGTTAGCATGCTAGAACAGTCCACCGTTTTGCTAGCAGTGAGCCATCTTGTCAGTCAGTATTTTTATTTCATAGTGTCACTTAAAATGTCATCTTTTCAACACCCTTTTCTCTTTTTTGTGTGTACAAAGTCTGCAGAGGTTTTCAAGGTACCTCAGAATTACACTGATAACCTCTGTGCTGAGCCTGGAGCACTTACCTGTCTATGGTCATGCCAATGCACCTCTGGCTGGTGTTACTGTAGTTTGTTCTATAACTCACAAGAACTGCTGTAATTGTGTTGCCAAAGATTTTTGCCTGTTCTCTTACTCTGCTTGTAAATTTCCCTGTTAACATCAATGTGATGTTAACAGATCAATTCATAACCACATTCATCCAAGTGAGTTAACCGGAGATCACAAATTTAAGTGTCAAAGGTTTTGTAAGATTTATCTCACTGACCACAGATTCATTTCAATATATCACACAGAAGTTTCTAGTTTGGAGTTGCGTATTTCAGTATAGCCATTATAAAGGTCATGATATTGATTGCTCGTAAAGGTCTGCACTTTAAATCACTTATTGTTTCCACTAGTGGTACATAAGTGGCAAAAGCTTGTGATTTCAGTTGTTTCGTTTCGTTTCCTTTTTTTTTTTTTTTTTAAACTGTCGACTGGGTGTTGAAACCTTGCAAAATGGCAAACATAAATTTCAATGAAGTTCTAAAAAGTCTTCAAAAAATTATACATAAAATAATCAAAGTTGTCAAAAAGACCTTTGAGGTTCATCTCCCTAGCTGTGCTGGGAGCTTTTTTCGTTTTTAGTGTGTTGCTTCCCCTTTCCACCTGCTAACCAGCCACTGGCAGCTCTGTTGTGACAACAGTGGAATCTTTTAGGAACCTTGTAATAGCTTTGCTTGTTAGTAGGAGGTTTAACGCTCTAAATGTGGCGGTCTGGAGGGCTGCTAATGTCTTGGAAGAGTGATTGATAGAAGATCATTATGATAACCAGCTTCTCCAGACTAAGCTTGGCCTGGCAGTTTCCTATCATCTTGGTCCAAATGAGTGGGTCATATGTAATTTTTTTTCTTCATTCTTGATCTATTTAGTTTTTAACTATTTATGAATTGAGGAACTTTTTAAAAAAGTTTTTCACCCAAAACTTTCTTAAGCTGTTACCACAGGAACTTGATTTTAAAGCCTTAAAAGAATATACACCAGACAGGGTGTCATTATGTATGATTGGATATATTAAATATTTGACTAAAATGACACAAATTTAAGATATTTGCCTAAATTACTGAGCCTAGCATGTGTTTATGTGAACGACAGAGGTTTTCCTTCTAAATTTAATGAGCTTCAAAGTTTATAAAGCTGTGGACATAAGTTCTTTGAATGACAACAGCTGTTCTGTAGCTCTAACAGGTTCCAGATGTTATAATTGTGCCCAGTGATGGAGTATAATTATAGTACCTCTCCTATTTAGTATTTTTTTCCTTTCCTGCTTCCCCAGACATCAGTCAATACCTATAGTTAGGGCTGGGCGATATGACCCAAAATTCATATCTCGATATTTTTTAGCTGGATGGCGATATAAGATATATATCTCGATATTTTTTTTAAGCCATAAAGTAAGAACAAAAAGAGTTCTTAGTCAAAGCTGTGTCCCAGATGTCACACAGGCACTTTTATTAACATACAGCACAGATGTACATGAAAAATTACTCAAAATTAAATTATGAGCATTCATTAAATAATAATGCTCCATAAATAAAAGAAAACAAGGTTGTTTTTGTGCTAAACAAAGAGCTCACAATTGTGCAGTCAAAATGTAAACTAAAAGACGCTGAGCGTAATAACAAAGACAGACAGATTTTACAGCTGCTCTGTTCCCGAGTTTTACTGTGTGACTGATAGCCTGGAGTTTGAAATCCGCTTCATAACCACGTCTCTTACAGGTGCCATTTATGGTCCTTATACACACACAATACGGTAATATTACGTTGATGCACAGTACGTATCACTCCGCGAAGCTCCTCGGTAGCCGTAATGCGCCGACAATCTATCAAGCGGTGCAGCTCCGTAGCTTACCAAAGTCGTACTCAAACATTTTTGACAGATTGCTGAGCGCCGCGTACCACATAAAATCGGTTCGCGGCCACCAAGCACAACCAGAATTCATACATAAGGCGCGCTATCAACTTTTGAGAGAATGAAAGGATTTTAGGGTTAGCGCTGTTAGCTCGTTAGCGCGGTTAGCTCGTTAGCATGTTTAGCTCGTTAGCACGTTGACGCCGTCCAGCCCCACGCATGGGGCGATGCGCAGTAACTCGTTAACGGAGATTTGCCGTGTCCGTCTTGTCGCTGCCTGCACGTGAAGCGATGGGGTAGGAGGGGGAGTTGTCTTCAGTGAAGGCGAGGCGGAGTAACGTTGCGTAGAGACAAAAGTGGACGAAAGAGAGGCAAACTTGCGGCTCCACAACTATAATTATAACGTAACATAGACTATATCGATATAAAGGATATTGTCACATCTTATATCTCGTATAAAAATATATCGATATGTTTTAAAAACTCGATATATCGCCCAGCTCTACCTATAGTGAACCTCATAGTTGGTTTACAATAACAAGACTGCTTGTGTGAATCTAAAGCTGCATACAATTATGTTAGTATGGTATTATTATAACATTTTAAGATAGCCATAGCAACTGGCATCTGTTGTGACATTTACTTATTTTAAGTGTATTATGTGTTTATATGTTGTAAGTGAATAGTTTACATTTCTAAGTCTTAAAAATCAAAAACAATTTTAACTTCATTAGATTGGTGCTGTCCTGTTGAAGATATTGTCTCAAACCCGGCATTGGCAACTAGCATTCTTCACCCTGATTGTAGATATTCACAAAAAGACAACTGGGTAACAAGACAACTCAGTGTCAGTTATCGATCACTTCAGTTATTCTCCTTTATCCAGTTTTACTTTAATACTGAATTAGGGCCCCTCTTGGTGCTCAAAAAAATTCCTTTGGCATCTGCAAAAGAGTTTCTAATAATTATGATGGATTAGACTGCAGTTCATTGTACCTGTGCACTGCAATGGTTTTGCAGATGCTGTAGATGTGACATGCATTAATAATTACCCATATGGAAAAGATATATATAAATCTTATAAAGTTTGTATCTGTCTTGTGTGAAACTTGTATGAAAAGCATACAAGAGTGAAAACAGATATAAGATCCCTTGAAAAATTATATAATGAAACTTGTATGTTTTGGATACTTACTAAAACAATGTATGAAAGTAATGAGAAAGTGGCCACTTTCATGAGTAATCACATATAAGTTTTTACGATTTCTTTTCCATATGGGTAAGAGCAGCAGACAAAAATCAATGTTCAGCTCGAATCACTTTTGCTTGCTGCTAAACCCTCTACTTCATATTCTTGATATATTAATATTAACATAGTTTTATACATAGGTATAATTCTCTAGAATTTAAATTAAACTTAGAAAAGTACAAAACTCTGACTTCCTGTCTCTTGGAACTGAACTGTGATTGTATTTAACATAAACATTTTACAAACATGGTGTCTAAAGGGATACATAGACTGGATGGCATCATCCTGGTTTTCACCAACACTGACAGGAATCTTGGCCAGGATTTATCCTTTACTGCTTACACTAAACAAATATCTCTCATCTTCATAACTAGAAACTGAAATGGGAGACATACTGAAAGTGATACTGAAAAATTAGTTAATGCAATTGTTACTTGTAGACTGGACTATTGTAATTTAACAGGCTGTTAAAGAACCATGAAAAGCCTGCAGTTGATCCAAGACATGGCAACAAAAGTACAAACAATGACTAGAAAGAGAGCTTATAGGCTGATAGGTGTGCATTAATAGGCAAGCCTGCACTTAAAATGTCACAGAACAACTGATCAAGTACTACAGTCTAACAGAGGGAGGTGAAGTCTATGAAAGGTCCTGCTGTCATCTGATAAACATTCAGTACCCAGCTTAAATACATTACACTATGTGCTATATTCAAAAATAGGCTTCTAATTTAAGAGTACTTAGTAACACTAAGAGTTTGTTAGCAGTGTAAATGTGAGTCATAAAAACATTTAAATAAATATGGTTGGTGTTAAAGGACTGAAATGAAAAGACTTTACACAAAGGTTTACACAAAAACATAATAATGAGGCTACACTTAAAAATCAATCTGGTGCTCTTGGGTAAATCAATTTTCCCTCATTTGTTTAGGATGCAGAAATGAAAGGTATCTAACTATATATAGGGCAAATGCATATTACACTATCTCTACACCAGCAGTCCCCAACTCCTGGGCCATGGACCGGTACCGGTCTGTGAGTCGTTTGGTACCAGGCCGCGAAAGTTGAGGCTCGGATGTGAAATTTATGGTTTTCAGGGTTTTCATCGTTAACTCTTTTCCCATGTTGTAGTTGTGTTATTTTGCAAGAAATATTTATGCGTTACCATAGAGACCAGAGAGCATTAAGGGGCAGAGAGGAGGACGTTACTCTCAAAGTTGTTAGCACATTTCAAGAGGATGCTGCTAATAAATGTACACAATGACACAATGAATTTGTGTTTATTATTATATTTACAAAATACCAAAGTTTTTGTCTTGGTCGTATCATTTTATTTTGTTGTATTTATCCACAACACCTTAAAGGCCGGTCCGTGAAAATATTGTCTGACATTAAACCGGACCGTGGCATAAAAAAGATTGGGGAACGCTGCTCTACACCACCCAGCCATTTTTGTCCTTTTAGTATTAGCATGGACGCATTTGCTTTCACAATGCATTACAACTGTTGACACATCCCTGACCTAACCTTGACCTGTATTTCTAATGGATAGGTGCACAATCAAATTTTGCTGAGGACTAATCATTTTGACACAATAGTTTTATGACTGTTTGCAAAAGACAAAAAATCTTATTTAAAAATATGTTTATATTTAAATAAATTCAATAGCAAATTCCTTCCTGTCTTTCAGGACGGACAGAGGGCAGCCTTGTGTATGGACTCTGAGCAGGCCAGATGGAAACAGAAGAGAAGAGACATGAGAAGGAAGAAAGTTTGATATTAGAGCAATTTGGCACATCTCACAACATCCCTCATAAACTCCAGAATGGAGGCCAGTTTTCAGAGGGAAATTCTCTGCAGATCACTGGGGATAAAAACTGGAACCATTATAAACCCAGCACTGATGCCAACACTTTAAAAAGGCACAGGGAGAACTGCAACAACCCTGCTTCAGAACAAGGGTTGCTGGATCAAGGATCCTACATCATGAATGGAGAACTGATGAATGGAGAGTTAAAGCATGCACTTACTGAACAGTCCTTATTGGTCCATCAGTCCAAGAAAACAAAAATTGATTCTGAGATTAAAGGAAAGGATGACATAAATTCAGATTTATTGGAAAAGTTTCCTGAACTGACAACAACAAATGAATTTGGATGCAATTCCCAAACGTCAGATATTAAGTTCGATAGCAGGAACTGCAATTTTCGTAACAGAGATATTTTCTGTGTGCCACGAAATAAACAAGTTCCGAATGGTGCTGTATCATCTCCCTCAACCATAGAAAGCACCCCAGGTGATTTGTTAGAGAAAACTTTGTCTCAGTATTATCCTGAGCAAGTCTCAATTGCACCACAAACATCTGGGTCACAATTAGATGCTGTCAATAATTCACTGCCTGATAAACTGTCCAGTGAAGGTGCTCAACTTCCCCCTATGACCTCAGGATTGCCCAATTCAGCACAGATGCCTGGCTCACAGCAACAGCAGGCTCAGGCATCTGGAAATACTGAAGGAGGCAACAATTATAACTCTGTCAACTATGTACTAAATGGATACTCCAATAATTTTGGAGCAGACGACCAGCAGACACAACAACATCAGCAGTCAACATCATCTTATTCTGGTGAGGAACTGGCTCTGGGACAGCTGTCAGGCATGATCCTGTCAACAAATAATGCCAAAATCCCACAACAGCATCCAAATGGTGCGCAGTGTTATCAGGATGACACACGTCATCAAGGTGTATATGTAAAAGCCCACCAGGAGTTTAACGGCAGTTCCTTTCCAAACTGCAATAGTTCCCTACAGCCAGCAGAGGCAGAATACGAGTCCTTTCCCAGTTCTGGGACACAGAAACTGGGGCATGGTGAGGAAAACACGTCTAGTCAGCATCTGCAGCATGGCACTGATAGGGATCGCCACTATGGGATTCAAACCCAGAACTTTCAAGAAAATGCTGTAAACCCACTTAGAGCTGAGAGTCAGGGACCCATGGGATCCAGACTCCAACAGTTACACCACACTGGTATAGAAAACGGGATGGAAAACACGTCTCAGCAGAGAGCCAATTTATCTTGTTCTACCCCTAACCAGAGAGGCTGGAGAGAACTGAATTCTTCACATTCCCAACAGCCACCAACAAGTGGCCCATCATCTCAGGCACAAGAGCAGGATCTGTGGAGGAACTTCTCTACTAAGTCTATGTCAGAACAGCAGACAGCTAACCCCCCGGATCATGACCAGATGTTTGAGCCAAACCCAATGCAAAGATTTCAGACACAGAGAGTTTTCTCTGATGGCAGCCAGGGGTCTAACTTCCAGAAGAAACAGCAGGATTATCTGCCAATGCAAACGCATTGTGCTTCAGCTCAGCACAACACTGCCTCTGAGTGGCAGCAATCAAATTCTGAAGGAGCTCAAATGCAGCCGTCTTTAGCCCAGAAAATGCCAGAGCAGCAAAACTTCACTCAAAATCAACAAGTTGACAGTCGCTGCCAATCCCAGATGCAGTCAGAGCGCTTATGTGAGGACAATGACCTCCAGGAAATATTGTCACCTGGGTTTTTGGCAACACAGCAACAACAGCACTGTCAGCTCCAACGGCCAATGTCCCAGCCACCACAATTCGAAGCGCAGCAACTAAAGTCTCCCAGTTACAGACCTCACAGTCAGCCTCAGCCAGGTCAGCAGCTGCTTCAATCCAATCAGCCTTTTGGAAATGGTCCTGCTCAATCCAGCAACCAACACGTCCAGCAAAATGACCATGCAACATTTAGTAATATTAACACAGTAGAGATGTCACAACATCAAAGGCAGTATCCACCAAACTCAGGCAGCACTAACCTCAAGCAATTTCAACCACAGCAGCCTAAAAGCCACTGCCACCAACCCAACCACGTGGACTTTCCCCCAAACTCCACACAGTCACAACCTCATTTACCACAAGGTGCTTTAAGCCAACAGGTCACAAAACAAATGTATCCCAAAGCTGAACAGCAGCTGAAGACATCTTGCACTCAGTTCCAAAGGGGACCTCAACTACCTCTGGGACCGGCAGGTCCCCACGTAGACTTTCAGAGGCATGCAGCCCTACGTATGCACCTGTTACAAAAGCAAGAACGCCAGGGCTCTCCTCAAACCCCTCAGAACTCTAGTGACCCTAAACATATCCAGAGAGCTGTGAAAATGGAAAATGGACCCAGACTTGAAATATCTGGGTTACAGAACCAGGAGCATCAGATACACATGCGAGAGGCAGGTAGAATACAAATTAAGCAGGAAAACCAACAATCTCTGTGTGAGCAAAGTAAGAAGCAGGCAAGTATCATAGCCTCTATGGAACAAAGCCTGAGACAATACCAGCTTTCACCTGTGTTTGAGAAAAAATCCATTGTCATCAATGCATTGAATAAAGTCAAAGTAGAATCTTCTGGGCCTGTCACAATCCTGTCAACCAAAACTGATGTGAATGGAGTAGAATCATCAGCACTTGCCTCATCCACTGAAGTTCTTAAAAAAACACCTGATTCCACCCCTAAGAAGGAACAACTTCTACAAAGTTTTATGGATTCTCCTGTGAAGCTGTTGAATACCCCTATAAAAAATCTTTTAGACACCCCACTGAAAACACAGTATGATATTGCATCCTGTCACTGTGTTGGTAAGTCTCTTAAGTTCAGCCTAAAACAGGATGGGCCAGTTGTATTGTATATATTAATATGTTTTGCTTTATGACTAGAACAAATAAGTGAGAAGGATGAAGGCCCATACTACACTCACTTGGGGGCAGCACCAAGCATTGCTGGCATACGGGAAATGATGGAAAAAAGGTTAACAAAAATCTGAAGTGGAATAATATGACTGTTACATAGCTACAATGTACAGTTTTACCTGTGTTAATTTAATTGCTTTTATTCTGCTTTAAAGGTCTGGCCTAACAGGGCGCGCCATCAGAATTGAGAAAGTAATATACACCGGGAAGGAAGGAAAAAGTACACAAGGATGCCCCATAGCCAAATGGGTACAAATATTTTTTCTATACTCCCCCTGAGACTTCCCTTAAATATCTTTGTGTGCACATATTCCCATACTTTTCATCATTTCAGGTGATTCGTCGATCCGGTGAAGAAGAAAAGCTATTGGTTTTGGTGCGGGAACGCCCTGGCCACAGATGTGCAACAACCTGCATCATTGTTGTAATTCTAGTTTGGGAAGGGATTCTGCCAAGTCTAGCTGACCGCCTCTACCTCGAGCTAAGTGAAACTCTAACAAAACATGGAACCCTCACCCAGAGACGCTGTGCTCTCAATGAGGAGTAAGTGACACCACTGTGTAAATCACATTTAGCCACTCAGACTTGATCTAATATTTGCTATCACATATTTATATAATATAAAAACTGTATCTTAAGGATCTCCTTGCCAGTGCCAAAATATTCCACCATTCTCTAAACCAAACAGTTTTCAGTTTGTTTGTTTTTTTGCGTCCATGGAAAATATAGTTAATGCCTTTGCTTTTATGTATTTCTGTTCATTACTTTTTGTTTTTTTGCTTCAAGTCCAGTTCCCCCTTTGATCATGAGATTATCATTCTGACTATCACAGTCCTAATTTTTGCTCTGCCCTTGCAGGAGGACATGTGCATGCCAGGGATTAGATCCTGAAGCCTGTGGAGCATCATTCTCCTTTGGCTGTTCCTGGAGCATGTACTACAATGGCTGCAAGTTTGCCCGGAGCAAAGTCCCAAGAAAATTCAAGTTACTTGGAGATGATGTGAAGGAGGTACTTTTTGAAGTTTAAAATATTATTCACATTGTGTTTACCTTGATTAAGCTGACATGCTATTCATCTTAATGCTTACAATTTTCCATTTAGGAAGAGAGAGTGGAGAGCAACTTTCAAAATCTGGCAACTTTACTGGCTCCCTTGTATAAAACTATGGCACCTGAAGCTTATGGAAACCAGGTGAATATCTGGACATATTTTTCTTTCTTTCTTAAACTAAAATAAAAAATTAAAATACAGTTTCTTATTACCTGGTAAAACCTAAACCAATTAACATTTACATACTGCACATATATTTATATGTGGCTAATGCAAATTGCAAACAGGGAAGTTTTTGGAGAATTTTATCCACCAGAGGGGATTTTAAATCAAAGAATCAAGATGTGAAGGCTTTTCACTTTAATTCTGGGAGTTTCTTAAAAATGACACTGAAACTTTTTCAAAATTACAGCCATTTTGGTACAGTGCTTTATTCTCTAAAGCTCAAAAGTACGAAAAAAAGCCCAACTACATATTTTTTTTAATAAAATCTATTGCTTTCAATGACAGCCTAAAGTCAACTCTTTTATCACACCTAGATTGTTTGATTTAAGATCAGTGTTTGTGGTGTACAGAGGCAAAGAAAACCTGTGTCCTTGTCCAAATTTTTATAGACCTTTCTTACAAGAAAGCTGTATATTACTGTTAAGCAGCCAAGATTCAATCTTGTTCTCTGGCATGTATGAAAATGCTAGATCAATGCTGCAAGTGCATAACTTAGGCCTGTTTATCACTGTAAACAGTCATTGTAAAGTGAGTGGGTTACTAAAACCCAAGAGGCAATACGAGTGAAGATCTTTATCCTATGATGGAACATTTCTATCTCGATGGTGTCATTTCTTCTATAATGAAAATGTCCTCATTTATAGGGTAAGAGAAATCCCTAAATGTAAAGTGATGTGCACCATAAATTATACTTTTATAGTCAGCTGATCTCACCCTAGTTGAACACCCATGGAAAAGCCGAGGGGAATCATGTGGTCTATATTAAAAAACATAAAATAAAGGAACTGTAAAAATTGTCTTCGTGTAAACAGTTTTGAAGAATTGTCATAAGTGATTTATGCTACCCTAGTAGAACACCTTATGTTGGCTTATCATTTTGTTGTTTTTTGTAGTGACCTTCACAAACTTTTAGGCAGCTTATTTAAATTAACTTCTTTTTGTTCCTGAACACAGGTGGAACATGAACATAGGGCTTTGGATTGCCGTCTTGGGCTCAAGGATGGCCGTCCTTTCTCTGGGGTTACTGCTTGTATGGATTTCTGCGCCCATGCTCATAGAGACCTCCACAACATGCAGGGTGGCAGCACTGTGGTAAGGATAAAAAAGGGAAACACATTTCTCTAAGTACTTTAGAAAAATGCCGGTTTTTGAATTTATGGCTTTGCATAAATTCAACCTGCAAAGCCATTTAATTCAGATAGTAATTCTTTTATTTTTTTTCAGGTGTGTACATTAACGAGGGAGGATAACAGAGGGATTGGAAAGATTCCAGAGGATGAGCAGCTTCATGTCTTACCTCTTTATAAAGCTTCCAACACTGATGAATTTGGAAGTGAGGAAGGTCAACAAGAAAAAATAAAGTCAGGGGCTATCCAAGTTCTCAGTGTTTTCCGCCGCCAGGTGCGCATGCTTGCAGAGCCTGCTAAATCTTGCCGACAAAAAAAGCTGGATGCTAAGAAAGCAGCTGCCAACAAGAATGCCATGCTGGAAAGCTCCAACGATAAAGGAGAGAAGGCCAAATCAAAAGCTGGCACTTTTGAGAATTCTACTCAGAGCAATCCAATGGCAGGTAGGGTAACAAATTATTTTCTCTTCATAGGTATCCATTGATTTCTCTGAACTGAGCGGTTTCTGTCATATTTCAGGCTTGCTTCCAGAACAAAATGAGGTGTGCATCAGAAGTTAGTGAGGGTGCTCTATGCCTATACAGCTTACCAGGGCTGTATAGGTTGGACAGGTTTTACCGTTGGAAAAACATGAAATGTATTCTAAAAAAAAAAAAATAAAACATTACATCTTTATTGATTTATGTAGATATATAACTTTTCATTAATGGTACAGTGTAGGTTGTCAAATGTGTCTTTGTGGGGGAAAGCGTTAAACATGTTTTTTCTTTGTAGCAACATATTGTTGGAACACTAAATTGAACACCAAAAGACCCACAAATAATGATTTTACAAAAGGTGACACAATGGATTTTGTTTTCCAGGACTTATTCCAGGTGCTGTAGGAGCAACCCGTCAATCATGTCAGCCACAACACCCCCTAGGGGTCCATCAGCAGCAGCAACACCACCAGAGCATTCTCCCTCCTTATCCTGGCTCAACAAATGCTGCTTTCTCCAGGTTTCCCAACCATAATGGGTCTTTTCCAAGCACTTCAAAGCCAGGAAGTATATATCCCCATCAGCCATCATCTTCCAGCCCTTATCCTTCCCCACTCCATGCATCAAACTCATACATGAATGCATCCAATCGTCCATACCTCGGTTATCAATGTAATGGAGGAATTCCCTTTGACAACTACAATCCATATTATCCCCCAAACCCAAAGCACTTAGAAATGTATCGACAACAACGGCCGACACTTTACTCAGAGCAGCAGTATGGTATACGGCGTTATGAGGTCAATTACCCACCAAGATATGGTGAGCCAGGCTTACAGGTCAATGGTTATAATGCCAGCAGCATTAGACCAGTTCCTCCCATGCGACCTTATGGACCTTATACTCCTAACAGCGCCTCAGATCCCCGGTTTCTGGACCCCCTCTCAAGAGCATCCTCAGCCCATGCAGGCGTAGATTACAAAACTGCTATGAGCAAAGGCAATCGGTTTGGAGAATGCCCAAATCCATATCTGCCCCAGAACCCTCAAATGCTGTCCCCAGGCCAAGATCCTTTCCATTTGCAAATCAAAGCAGAGATGGGTATGCCTGGTCCACAAATGCTTTCTGCTCAGTCTGGCAGTATGTGTTTAAACCCTGAAACACAGTCAGGGTTAAGGTTGCCAAATGGAAGCCTCATGGGTTCCAGTATCAAGCTGGAGCCTGGAACACCACAGACACCCACCACGCCGCAAAAGCCAGAGCTGTGGTCAGACAACGAGCACAATTTCTTAGACCCTGATATTGGTGGAGTGGCTGTGGCACCTAGCCATGGCTCTGTCCTTATTGAGTGTGCAAAACGGGAGCTCCATGCGACAACGCCCCTTAAAAATCCAGATCGCACCCACCCAACCCGTATTTCCTTAGTGTTCTACCAGCACAAAAATTTGAATGAAGCCAAGCATGGTTTGGCACTGTGGGAAGCAAAGATGGCAGAAAAGGCTAGAGAGAAAGAAGAAGAAGCAGAGAGGAATGGCGGTGAGGGGACTCCTAGCAAGACCAGCAAAAAGGGGCCTAAACGTGAGCATTTAGAGTCATCAGAGACCACAGGGGAGCCTCCTTACAAACGTTATATCAAGGCACTAATGGAGGGATCTTTGTCATGCACAACAAACACGTATGTCAGTACATCTCCGTACGCCTTCACCAAGGTTACAGGGCCTTACAGCCAGCTTGCGTAGAAAACACTCATTAAGAAGACCCTTGAAGGTGCTATGACAAACAAGACCACAGGCACCAATGCCCTCCCATCACCCTTTTGTTGTAAAAGGAACCTGTGATTAGATGAGCTACAAATCACCTTTCACCTCTTTAACAATCAAGCTTTACCCGTTTACCCTACAAAGGTTGTATTTATTCTTCTTTGGTAACTTTTGCAAGATACAAACTCTCTGGTGCTTTTACTCTGATACACACGGATCTATTTTAGCTGTAAAGAGTGAGTTTTGGTGGTTTTTAATTTTCTTTCAAAGTTTTTTGGAGATATAATCTTGGCATAAAACACTGACTTTTTGTAAATGACAACATTCACGGTGCTAAAAAATTATGCTTATTACCTTTTATTTTAATTCAAATGCCTTTACACTAACTGCACAGATAAATGTCAGCGGGACACCGGAAATATCATGCCAACATACAAAATGCTTTTCGAAAAGCCAGTGTTTTTTAAAACACATTTGGTAATGATAGTTGAAGCTGAAAAAAGTTTTGGTAGTACCTTTAAATTATAAGATCTGGTAAAAGCATATGTCTGCATTGAAAGCATGTCATTTCTAAGCAACACATTGTGACATTCATGAATTTGTAAGGACTTGGGGGTTGTATGAACAATCCATAAAGGTGTCCATGCAAAAGTTTTAACAGTTTTATCAATTGCTGGTGCTTCTTTCACTTTCCTATGTCATTTTTACTGTAAATTGAGCCATTCTTTTATGGTGCATTTTTGAAAGAAAAAAAAAACAGAGAGAAAGATCTCGGTTTTTCTGGTTCTTTTTCCAGGGTTCCTTTGTTTATCAATTTTTTTTTTAAACGTTCCTTACAACAGGTTAATTGAACACACCTGGTGATTGTGAATATTACATGTAGATTTTTCTGTGGTGCTTAGTAAATGTGCTTTTTAAACACTGAGAAACATGATACTGGGTAAGCTCAGTGTCAGTTTCAGAGGGCAGCTGGCTTGCTGTGTGGTCTTTACTTATTGTAATCTAACTGTAAGATAAACAGGTGAGATTTGTACAGTAAATTAATATTCCTTTTGGAATTCCTGTTAGAGATTTTTTGTTGCAAAGAATGCTAACAGCCTGTTTCACTGTATTTCTTTGGGTTTCAAATGAATCTATTCATAAGGTGCTACTCAACCTACTAGAAACATAAAATGTGAGACTCTTTGGGAGGTGAGAAGGCTTTTAAATAGTGTACAGTACAAACCTGTCATATACCTCAAACATTTGGCAATAGGATTATAACATCTTTTTCTTTCTTTATTCGTTTATTATTTTCAAAATGTTGATCACACTTAAAATTCAGGCCACCAAAAGGCATAAAAGTTCATTTCTTACTTTCTTATGAATCTGCAAGAAAGTATTACTTGAACTTGAATCTTTAATATTACTGCAAAAATCAGGGACATTTTCAACTAATTTTGTGTACATCTGCATTGCCTGTATTAATGTGGTTGGTTTTTTTTCATATTCAGGGACTTGCCATTGCATCCTGAATCCCAATATGGTTCTTGTTTGTTATATTTCACACAAAATTATTTTGTGTGGAAAAATATACTTTCCTGCAGTTTTGTACGTATATTTTAGCAAGGAGAATGGAGGTAATAGTAATCTGAACATATATGCACTGAGCTGACTAAAGGGAATGATATTGACTTAAAAAAAAACAAAAAAAACAACAAAAAGCAATTTTTTGCTTATGTTACGAAGCAAGACCAGAGCAGTGATTAAAATAGTTGCACATCTTTGTGCCTGTGTATACATTTATTTATAACCACTAAGCAACTGTACAATGACTTCTTCCCAATCTATTTGATTGAATTAATGTAATTAAATTAATGACAGTCATGCTAAAGCAACAACTCACCCCACTTTTCAATATTCATTTTCTTAAAGCACTTCATTTCTTTTTCAGGAAAAAAAAAATGTAATGTAGAATTTCAAAACGTTTTATTTAAAAAGATTGTTTATGTGTTAAAAAAATAAATTATGTCACAATGTACATACCAAGAATTTGTATTTCAGGAGTATAACTCATTCTTCAATGTTCATGTTGGTTCTTTTTGTTTGTCAATTCTACCATAGTTCGTCCTTTGAGACCCTTTCCCAAGTTAAAATGATTTTGGTTAGATAATCCAGAAAGTTTTTTGTAAATATTACACTCACTGTCGCTGCAATGGTTACAGTTATAGTATCCCCATAGTTCAGTCAGTAGTTCTAGTTTTTTTTTTTTAATCTGTTCTGTAAAAATAATCATATAGAAATGTTAAATTTCATTGTACAGTACCCAGCTACAGTAGCAGGTCGTTGTTGAGAGAGCCAAGGTGTAGTAAGAAATAGCGGGTTAAAAAGCATAGCCATACTTGAAGATGCTTCAGAGTGATTCTGAGTGAGTCAACATTACTTGAATGATTTTCTGGGCTTAGCTAGTATGCTCATCTCAAAGGTTAAGCCAGCAGTTCATACACACTTGGTCTTTTTGCAGTTAGACACTAAAAGGTATAAAAAAAAGTGCAACTTTTTGCCTGTAATTTTACTTTTTTAAAGCTTCCCTAGTTCTCTTGAAGTTTGGTATGCTACAAAAGAAAAAAGAAAATCAAATTGAGGATGGGTATTAATACTGTAAGTATTGTAATGTACTGAATGCAGTTTATTTGAAAGCTGTTTATTATATCATTCCTGATGTTGCTGATATGTGGGTGTTTTTTTAAATAAAATTTATATTTATTTAAAGCACTTTTATTTGTTACTTCCAAGTTAATCACAATATCTAAATTCTGTGTTTTATCCACAAGTTGAAATTTGTGATGTGAACTTATAAAACACACATAATGTTTAAGATTTTCCTTTTAATTTACACAAACGTTTACTTGTTACATATAAAGTGTGTGGTTCTGTATCTGCAAGAACAATTACATTTGTACAGGAAATTAGAGGACTATATAAATATAAACTAGACATGGCCACAACAGTCCTGGAATACAAATACAGCATGATTCACAATCATAAAAAAGGAGTCCTTTTTCCCCCATGACAAATAATAATTGGCATACTAGCAAAAAATTCAAACACGTGTCACTTGTGGCACCATAAATCAGACCCGACTTCAAGTCTGGTACTTTAGCACAATTCTTCACTTGGTGTGTTTCTTTTATTCAACAAATAACAGAGTGTCGATGGCTCTCTTTTAAATGGCTCCATACAAAATAAGATTGCAGAAGAATCCCTCATTAGGTGTTCAGACGTTTTGACTGTATCCATGCTGTTTTGGGAGTGTCAGACAAAATGCCACTTTTCCACTGTGCAAGAAGAGGTTTAGAATGGCAAAGAATTATTTAAAATGTATCTCTTTTATTTTTTTAATTGGACAACTGTTGCAAAGCAATTTCCCTGTGTGGAAATCCAAGTATGATTCTTGGAATACGTTCTTCTCTCTCACTTTTATTTATTCATCGATTAATTTATGTAGCTAGAAATATATTAATAAGTCTTTTTTTTTTTTTAACTTACCCTCTGGAGACACAGGATGTGCGCTGCCAAATGCAGGAGCCTGGAGAATGAAAATATAAAAATAAACCTACCACACTTACTCATCGTGTAGCTTTATATCTTACTGCTGCAATGGCTACCAATAGTGTGAAACAAGAACTAGTAAAGTTCTTACCGACTGAACTACTTCTCTGGCCTCATCAGTGGTACATCTCCAAGGGCTATCACAACATAACGTGTTTTTGCTGAAGAAAAAAGCAAAGAGTAGTGCTCATTATACTTTCATAGCCAGTTACACCTTTACATCATATGCAAACACATAAAGCAGGAGTTTTGTCTTCAACTAACTTACCAGTCAATTCCTCCAGTATTTTTTTGCTTCTGTACTAGTGCCCTCCAGTGCTCGTGGGTGGACTTAATGATCTCAACTGCAAAGTCCTATCAACAGAGATAGAGACTATTTTGTTTTTTGCTGCCTCTTTCGCTAACTGCATGGACTGCAACTAGTAGCAGACTGTCATGTCATATGATTGTTACAAAGGTAGTAAGTACCTTGTCTTTGAACTCCCCATTGAATCCAAATTTGTTTTCAGGCTTTCCATCCGGCACCTTATATTTCCTAAACCACTCAACAGTGGCCTCTAAATGACCGGGTCGGTTCTTGCGGACATCCTCTATATCTGCAGAAAAAACACATTCAATAACATGAATTTGGGAACTAAATTGTGCAGCAAATATTTAGTGAGAAAATTTACAGTTAGCAGTTTCTAAGATTATAATTTATGACACAATGTAGCTATACAAAACTAATACAACAACAGGATTCAAGTTAAAATGAATGCAGGGTTAACAATATTTAGAACATGCTGTATGAGGTTAAGAAATGCATTAAACATGTTAAACATGTGTTTTGGAAAGACACGTTGAATATAAACACAGCAATGTTTACAGCAAAACCTCCACAGGGTACAGACTTAACTACAGAGTGCAAGTCTGCATTTCTCCCATGATGTCTGTGTTGGATAAACAAT
This sequence comes from Rhamphochromis sp. 'chilingali', assembly GCF_963969265.1. Classification (NCBI taxonomy): domain Eukaryota; kingdom Metazoa; phylum Chordata; class Actinopteri; order Cichliformes; family Cichlidae; genus Rhamphochromis; species Rhamphochromis sp. 'chilingali'. The sequence continues at coordinate 24,370,713 of NC_137948.1, forward strand.
CAACTGAATCTGAAATGGGCAGGTACATTAGTATCTCGCTCCTGGTACGTGGGCAAATGCAAATCTGACAAGTGGTGCATACTGGCTGCATAGCTAACCTTAAACAGCTCTACATGTGCTTAATCTTCTTGTATAGAATAAGCAGATGAAAATGAAATGGTATTTTTGAATCAGGGTAGAGAGCAGATCACTTTATCATTTTGAATCTGCCTTAATCTTTCTGCTGCCATGAAACAGTAAAATAATTACTAATAATCACTAATGTACGTTAAATTAATTACATGTTACCAGTTCTTGACTTTCATTAGTTTAAAACACTCACTATTTAGATTTTTGGCATCAGGGTCTTCAGCATTGATAGCTATGACCTTCCAGTCCATTTCTCCTTCATCAATCATGGCCAAGATGCCAAGCACTTTTACTTGGATAACCTGACCAGTAGAGCACACCTGAAGAACCAAACAACACATAATAAATCATCAATTAATAAAAAGCAATACTACATAAATTGCACATGTATATACACTCACTGACCACATCATTAGGTGCACCTGTTCACCTAACTGATAGCACAAATATCTAAGACTCATGATTCATTAGATATGACTTGCTAGCAATCCTAGAAAGGGGTACCTAATAGAATGTTTCTAATAAAATCAATGTACAGATTTAAGCTGTATTACCTGGGTGCCTATGTCACAAACATCAATGGGGTCATTGTCACCACAGCAATTAGTTTCTTTGTCTTTCTGGCCCGGGTCTTCCCACGTCTTCAGTTCAAGCATGTAAGAAAACAATCATGCAGGTATTTGTAAAATATAATTATTGGAATATATTTAAATACAACAAAATGAACTGCAGTACTGTTATTTTGAAACAGATATGATGAAAATGAAGAAGGAGGAGGCTTATCTCATACTGTGCTTTTCCTCACCTGTGGAAGTGCCCCATAATTCCAAATGTAACCTTTATGGGGAAATATGTTGGCAACATAGCGGAGCTTTCCTTTCTTTTCATCCTGCTTGATCGGATTCAGCGGTTCCTTTATCGCAATCTGGGAATTGAAGCAATTATGAAGGTGTGTGTTTTTATGTGCATGTTTGTTGTTTTTCCACTGTTGAAGCGCAGCTGAAGAAATTAGGTAAATAACTTTCACTTCTTAAATGTCAGGAACTCCCCAAAATTCACTTTCATGCTTAGCTAGCTAGCTAAATGAAAACAGCTTCAGGGCACTGCTATTCTAACTTCAGAAGTGGGAGGCAACTCATTCCATTACATTTTAAATGCGGTATAAATTTCCTTGTGGTGAGTTACATTTAGTTTTGTAAGTCAGTTACAACTCAAAAAGCCACATCAAATGCTTATCTAAAGATAAATAAAGTGTCTTCCAGTTGTCGTTATGCTATCTGACTTAAAAACAAAACCACGACTACAATTTCTTAAAAACAGATGACTGTGCATAATAACCTTTTTTCCAGTGCAACAGCAGTTGTCATAGGGTATAGTAGAATGTAATGTGTGATACCTTACCTGTAGCATGTACGTACATGACTACTTTATCTATTCTTACCTCCATTTTAGCATTTGACCATCTCGGTACCTCCACCACCATGTTGTAGAGCACCTGAGAGAAACCAAGAAAGCCAAATACATTATCCTGATTGTTTTACAGTGGGCCAAAACTCAAGACTGGAACAAAGTCGCGGGCTAACGTTAATATTTATTGAAATATATTTAATCCTCCAGATATAAGAATGAATCTTTTCTTATGGACTCAAACACGTTTTGCTGAAAAAATGAATATGGAACAAGCAAAGCTTAATACTAAACAATATATATATGAGCTGTATAATACCAGTAGGCCAGCTAGTAATTTGGTTTGGCTTCGCGGGCCAAATGTAATTAGGCTGCGGGCCAGAGTTTGACACCTATGTTTTAGATCAGGGGTGCCCAATCCCAGTCCTCGAGAGCTACTATCCTGCAGCTTTTAGATGCATCCCTACTCCAACACAGCTGAATCAAATGGTTTGATTACCTCTTCAGCATGCCATCATGTTTGGCAAAGGCCTGATAACAAGCCATTCATTTGATTCGGGTGTGTGGGAACAAGGATGCATCTAAAAGCTGCAGTACGGTAGCTCTCGAGGACCGGGATTGGGCACCCCTGATTTAAATGGTAGAAGTGACCTGAAACACTTAATCGAACTTTACCTCACTCTCACTCTTCTTGGACTTTTTAGCAGGTACATCATTTTCCTTAAGAAAATAAAATAAATAAAAATGGTTAGAATATTAGATTCATGTGAAAACAGACCTTTGCTATCTAACCCTTACCTGTTCTGTCTCTGCTATTAGTGGAATATCATGGAATGGCGAAATGTATTTCCCATCTGAGGTTTCTAAAAAACAAAAAAACAAAACATAAATTAAAACTTTAGCAAAGTACTTCTGTGCATAAACATTTTACGCTTAACACACATTTTACAATTGAATTCCAGACGTCTGTGTAGGGAACAAAAACTTAAATCTTGTTATTTTTGAGGTGATTGGATATCTATATCTTGACACTTTCCACACAAACATCATAAGAGATGTCACAACAGTTTTTTTAAACAGACTAATCGGCATAAAATACAAAGAAAAAAATCATAATAATGACAATGATGTCATAGTTCATATTTCAAAGAACTGGGGTGCCACTTGTTCCTGGTGTTTAAAATATAAGTATTACTCATATATTTTTTTATTTTTTTATTTAGGACAGTGCGTGTTAATGAACATAAATGTAAAAAAAATAAAATTACATGAATGTAAACATACCAGATTATAGCCAAGGGCTAATTTCCATCTGTTGTCCTTAAGCATAAAAAATAGACATAATAATTCATAAAAATTCATCATTCATTCATAATAAAAACTCCATCACCAAACTTACACATACACACCATTCTGTTCCCAAATAAAACATTAAAACTATACAACTCATACATGATCACACACTTGATTTGTCCATAACCAGTTTTTAACCTTTGCCTTAAACAAATTGAGTGTAGAGCATTCTCTAATGGGTTGAGGAAGACTGTTCCACAGATGGCCTCCCTTGACAGAGAGGACATTCTGCCCAAATGCTGTCCGTCTGTGGGGTATAAACAAGTCTCCTTGGATTGAAGCTCGAGTGGTCCTGTCTGAGCTTTATGCCTAATGAACTGCTTTAGTGGTGGTGGAGCATATCACTCAGGCAGGGACTGTTTACTTGGGCTTTTGAAGTGGGGGTTGTATGAGGTTCTGATGAGTCAGTGTTACCTGCAGTTGACGGCAATAAGCACAACCTCAAGCAAAAAGGAGAACTGACTGGCACAGAAATTGCCACTGCTTTAGCTCCCATTAGGAAGCTCTTCACCACAAGGAAGTGAAACTTTAACGTCCCACCAGATTCCACTGACCAAAAACAGTTATGTTACCTCCCAAAAACATAAGGTCTTAATTAACTGCCGCCTCAGTCAGTTAGTGAAAATGACATTCACACCAACTAGACTAGCAACCCCTGTTTTGTCCTTGTGTCCACAAATCAACAGACTTTGGTGTATGTTGTCACATGCAACAGAACAGAGACAATATATATACACGGTCAAGCCTTTAAGCTATTACTGGTGCAGCAAAACAAAGCTTCAAGGGACGAGGTTACACTCAGACAGTGCACCGAGGACAGACACAAACCTTGCAAACACTGCTTTACAGAAGAACAGCTTTACAAAACACAGCATCAAACTATAACAGTATTAATGACGCTGTCGGCTAATATCTTTTGAAAACATATTTTAATTGATATACTGCCCAGTCATAGGTACACTATTACTCTACTTTCTCAATGCCAATGGAGGAAACTAGAAAGTGAGGTAAAATCAAAAGCTTTTCAGTTTCAGACAGTTTTGCAGGGTTCAATAAATGTGCAAATACCTTTGATGTTAATCTATTCATTGATCATTATTATTATTATTATTGTTATTATTATTATTATGCAGGTGGGAAAAATAAATTATTAACCTAAACTGCTCAATCTTCTGACAAAGTTTCATTATGAGTCTTATTATTTGACTAAACAATAATAAATTATCTACATAAATCACAGGCATCAGTACAGCCCTTCTATTGTGGCCAAAGCTTTAAGAAGTTCCTGTATTACTGACAGTAACAGGAAAAGAACAATTGGCTTTCTAATGCACAATACCAAAGCAATGTTCAATCCCAAACACACTCTCAGGTGTATGTTTTGCAGTGCATTTCCATGCATGCAGCCCACACGTTAGTGCACTGCAGTGTGCATGTTGTTGCTGCATGTCTGCAGCCTTCTGCTTGAAACAAGATGAATCAAATATTACAGCATTTTCTTTAAAATTGTGATTCAAATTCCCTTTTTTTTTAAAGCAATTATTATTGTGAAAAGCAAAAATGCATTTATTTCCAGTCCAGTTTCCTCATTACTACCATGTGCACACTATAACTTGAATATTCATGTTTATTGATACTTGCATTTTCATTTAAAAAGTGGCACTTTTACATTTTCTGGTAATTTACTGATGCAGCAGTAAAGCGCTAACAGTGAGGTCATACAACACATTTTAATACTCCAAGAAAACAGTGCCTTGTAGTGTGAACAAACTGGACTGTCCCAACTCCTTACACTCTCCTGGCTTGGGCTTGGTGCCATTCACAATCTGAACCAGAATAGTTTATTTTAGTTTTTCAGCTTCTCTCCTCCTTATCACAATAATGTTCACGAGGAAGCTAAATGTATTTGTTTAATTAAGTTAGGCTTTTGTCACTGAGGAAGCACTGGAGTTCCCTGCTCAGGTGTAGATTGCGATCACACAGCACCACATCAGAGTTCAACCCCAGTGCGGTTTTGGGGTCAAGCATGGACCTTTGCTGTACCTGAATAAAGCTTTATATCTGGTTTCATCCCTGTTGTTACATTTTGATAAAGAAAATTCATGATCTACAACACGGTTTGACTTGATATGATGTGTCTTGATGATAGAAATGCATCCATTTTCGGTTTTGCTTGAGGTTTTGCATGACTGGCATCCACGTGGCCAACAAACAGGAAGTACAACCCACGAGGAACACGCACCTCTTCCTCGTTTCTCCTTACGCGTACTTTCAAAACACGTGACAACGACGGCTAGCGTTAGCGGGATTTTGGCACTAAAAGCAAAGCCGCAAAAGAGCCGCTTGGGCAGGAAATATAACTCAAAGGTCAAGCGTTTACCTTGACCTGCATGTCGACTTATGGTTACCACAACACGGTCGGACACCAACCTTTGAGACTGTGCTAACCAGCTGCAGCATTCAATGCAAAAACAGGCATGGTTCCTTTCACAATGGCGGAAATTAACTTACTAAAATAAAGCCGGTAGTCGGGAGAGTTCTGGTGTCCTCTCTGCTCCGTTTGATAGTGCATCGTTTTTCTGAAATAACACTGGTGCGAAACAGCTGCTGCTTGTGCAATAACTTTGCGGCTAGAGGCGGAAAATGTGCCGAAAACTGTCACCAAACACCGGACCGATGAGCGTAACATCAGTGCGCTCATTATACACTTCTTACTTCCCCCGTCTTAGTTCCTGCTTCCCGTCCTCCAGCTTCTGTTTCAACAGCCTCGGCGTGAAACCGCGGGCTTCCGGTCAGCGCGTTTCAAAATAAAACACCCCAAAGCTGCGGACGTAGTTTTGTGTGACGCAGTTTCTACATGAAGGTGCGAATGTACTGTATATTTTATTTATTTTTCCCATATTCAGACCAGCACTCTTAGACATATTTAGTCAGTGCAGTGGCCCATATTTGACCTGCGTCTCCAAAGTGTAGAAGCGTTTTTTTCTTTAACACGATCTTCTTGTTTGTTTTGTTTTTTATTTGGTATAATAGTGTAGTGTCACGTATAAGTAGCCTGGTCTCATGCCTCAAGTCTGTTCAGTTGTTCGTCTGTTACCAATACATTATTTTTATTTTATTAATAATAAATCATATTTTAACCGGAAGTAATTATTTCTAACTTAATTTTACAGCCACAGAAAGGATTGTAATGGGTAGTAGCTTTATTTTTACTGCCCCCTAGCTGTCGTTCAGGTCTTTCTACTTTTTTCTTTGTGTCCCTTTTCTCCACCTTCCTGCCTGTCAGCTTGAAATTGTTATATTACACACGTACTGAGTATTAATAGAAATAATAATCATGGAAATAAGCAAATTAAACAGATCAAATTAAAAGGAAAATACCAACTAGATGTGCCTATAGAGGATTTATAGAGCTCATCTTGGATAAGCATTCTTAAGGAAGGGAAACTGGGAGAAAAGGCTGAGATATTTGAAATTACACAAAACTGGATGGAAAGTCAGTGGCAATGGGTCTTATGGAGGGATGAATCCAAATGTGAAATATTTGGTTCAAATCATCACCAATATGAGGATGTCAAGAGATGTACAACTCAACCAAGAACAGAAGAAAAGTCAGCTAACATCCAGAGAAGCGCTTTGAATTACCTTCAAGAATCCTGAAGAACAATTCCCAAAAACAACTTAAAGAAATGACAAGGAAGCTGCCTAAGAGACTTCAGGCTCTGTTGAAGAGTTAAGGTGGCCATACCAAATATTGACTTACAAGGTCACTGGAATTTTACAAACTCTGATTTTGCCTTACGCAAATTGAGATCTTGTGACTATAGAGCGCTGTTGGGTAAGTTACTTTAAATTAGTAACTTAGTTACATTACTAGTTACTTCTATCAAAAGTACTCAGTTACTTCAAGTTACTCGTTACTTACAAATAACTAGTTACTAGGGAAAGTAAATTTGGTTTTACTCAGAATTCTCTTGTTAATGTGTTGCTTCCATAACTTTGCCAGTCTTCTAGCTTGCTTACTTGCCACAAGTGCACTGTGCCACCTACCAATAGAAAGGAAAAGATAATGTGCATATTTCCACGAGAGAAATCCCACGCCTGGACCATCATTGACCGCTGCCATGGTTCTAGCCTACGTCACAGAGTCATGTGCGCTTTTTACATCCAACACAAAAACTGCAGTCGTGGTGCTTTCGATTGTACTCAGAACTCTGAAATTCTGCCTTCTGAATAGGAAGATGTAGGTAACACCAGACTGCAGATGAGCCGCATACAGGGCTGGTTTGGGACAAAAAATCAGCCCGGGCATTTTGACTAGAGACCAGCCCGCCATTATAGGAAAAATCATAAAGCCTTTGAATGAAAATAAACACTGTTGTGACAGTGATGTACACTGTTTTGATGGTATATATGCATCAATCTATCAATCGTTTGTTGTAAGATTCAGATAATTATTTTTTAAAAGCTAGACATTTTAAATGAGAATAAGAAAGAAAAGTATTTCTTTGTGCCCCCCTCTCCCTGTTAATGCCCTACATGCCCCCCTGGCAACACTTTGCTAGACCCGCCCCTGCACAGTTACCAGCTGCCAGCTACCTAAAAAAGGATCCTGGTGTTATTTGTCTCTCAGAAACAGTTCATAACTTCCCTTCAACTCATTCATGTCACCTAAAAGGTAAAACTGTTTCCCCATCACCTGTTCAGCTCTGATGATCCAGTAAGGACATCTCCTAGTTTCATCTTCATGTTTCCCTCTCACCAGATAACCAAACCATATCATGACCAGCAGCTTTTACGGCTGTGGCTCCAGCAAACATCAGCTGATACTAGAAATTAATATTAAATAAATTCTAACAACAGCTGATCAAGCTTAAACGTGCTGCTGTTGTTTAACGCGACATCCGCTGATTTCCTGTTTCTGGCGCAAAGTGGGCGATAAACAAGCAAGAGAGCAGATCAGCTGATCATTGATCAGTTTAATGATTGAAGTAGAAACAGGAGAGGGAGGGTAAGAGGATGAGAGAAGAAGAGGCAGCTGTGCAGCGTAAACACAGAATAACTCCAGCTTTGTGTCTTTTTCATTGTAGCTGAAGTACCGGACAAACTGTGTTCCTTTTCACCTCAATACGAAACCTGTAATATTTTCTCCGAATACGAGACGATTCTGTTTTTTACTGGACGGTTGGCAACTCTAATAATTAACCTTATGAACAAAATAAAGTTCAACATCAGTAACATCATAGCACCCACCCAGCTGTATAGAAACTCCGTCATGCTAGCTAGCACGCAGTACGGAAAAAGTCAGCACAACGAAAATAAACTCCACCTAAACTTGGTTCATATCTGACCCAGATAGACTGCAGGTCATAACTTCTTACCTGAAGTTCAGTTCACCTGACACTCGGTCTCTCCTCCTCCTGCCTCCCCTTTCTCTCATCCACCTGCTGGCCTCCACCAGTTGCTAATGTTACTGAATCTGTGGAAGCTCCGCGACAGCCACCACACGAAGTAACGAATAACGACCCTATCTAAATCCCAGTAACGATTAACGCGTTCCTGATTTTGGCATAACTAGTTACCGTGCTCGTTACCACAATAATAACGTAGTTACTGTAACGCGTTAGACTACGGTGAACTCAGTAACATGTTCAACCAGCCTGAGCTGATTCGATCTTTGTGACACTGCGTCTTATCGGGCTGGAAGCAGCCTTCAGAAGATGGGTACACTGTGGACATAAAAGTACAGAAATGGCAAGCAACAGTACTCAGGTAAGCTGTGGGTTTAAACTCAGTTGGTGGCAAATGCTAGGCCCAAAGTGTGTCTTGAAAATATCCCCCACACCATTACACAGCCAACAAAAACCTGAACCACTCATACAAGCAAAGATGGGCTATTTGGCATTTATGTTGTCTACACTAAATTCTGACCCTACCAAATGTTACAGCAGAAATCGAGTGTGATGGCATACCACACATAGAGCTGGGCGATAGAACGATAACGATATGTATCGCGATATAACTTTTACTCGATAGAGAAATTAAGCTATCGCGATAGACCTCGCCGCTCTTGTCCTCAAAGAAAAAAAAAAAAAGGTCAGCCAATCCAAATTAAGTAGCGCAGAGCCGAACCAATCACAGCCGCAGCGTCACGTCGCGTGGCTTGTTATGTACAGCACAAGTGCCAAGCCGCACGTGTGTTTGTTTGGGAAGCAGCCAGCGGGTAATGGAGGAAATGAGTGTGCCGACTAGAAAAATCAACCGAGCGTGACCGAAGAGAAAACAGATGATGGTTCCAATGCCGGAGAGATTGTCAAACGGAAGAGCCATAGAAGTTCCGTAGTGTGAAGGTATTTCGGCTATTTCAAGTCTGACAAAAAACAGAGTAGCGTGCACTGTAAATTGTGCCGAAAGCAAGTCTGGAAATACAATAAACTGGAGCATGCGTCACACTGTGCGCCGCGTTATTGTTTCGGTGAAATGAATTTCTACAATACTGTTACTGTTAATTCTACTCTCTGCAGTGTTTAAATGCTTACATATACACACAGTTACTGTCCCTCCACACATACGACTCGGTTCTGCTTCTATGCCCCAGCTTTGTTTACTTTTTCCCACCGAGGCTTCTAGACTTCTGATTGGCCAACATTTCGGCACGGTTAGGAATCTAGCGCCACCTGCTGCTTTGGCATGTTCATAGCAGCGTTTTCTTTCATTTCTCCCTTTATGTGTGGACGGGATTATTTTTTAAAACGAAAACGGAAAATCTCAGTTTTCAAAAATACCCGTGTACGTGTGGACGTAGCCTCAGTCTCTGACTGGAAGCGCTAATTCGTCATTCGGCTTTTGTCAGACTAAAGTAACTGTTAAAACTGTTTGAAAAGCTAAGCTATACAACAAGGAGAGATTGAGAATTTCCTTTTAGTTCTCAGTTTATTTGATATTGACAAAAGTTAGTTTTGTCTGTTCTTCTGTAAAACAAACTAAGATTTATTTTTAGAATTAATATTTTGTTTCTAAGTGGAATTGACAATTTAGTCTGTTTCGTTTGTTCTATTTTGAAACTTAAACGCTTTAGCGGCTGCCTTTTGTGTAGTTTGCAATATTTGCCTTTATTTATCTGAAAAAGTCTCATGTTCCTTAAGTACATCTACCCTGTTGAACTTATTATGGGAAATAAATATTTAAATAAAAACAAGCTGCTGATTATTTCACATTTTACTTGTGAGCAACGGCACATTTAAATCTTACAAATATAGTTATTTGGCTTATATCGTGATAGATATCGTTATCGCCTGAAATGAAAAAAACATATCGTGATATGAAAAAATCTCATATCGCCCAGCTCTAACCACACATGGTAAGTTTAATTTACAGTCACTACTTTAATATATTCTACTTATTGTTCAATATAGTTTCTTTATGAAATTTATTTTTCTATGACACCTTCCAATGTTTATATGGCGTGCACACATATTAACACTGCAAGCTCAAAGTTCTGTTTTATGTTATATTAATACATCTTTCTTTGAGTTATCTGGGGTTTGGCTTCTCCTCCTGTCTGGCAAAAGGTGTGGCAAAGGGCTGGGAGAGCTGAAGTACCACTGACAGCCTAATTGGATAGAACCACATGCTTCATTGCCTTGGGGGGTGTTTCAAGTTTGTTTAATTGTTTTGTATTAGTTGGTTATATGGCAGCCATTTTGTTTTCCCCTGTGTGTGTCATTTGGTTTAGCTAAACCAGTATTTAAGTTCCCCCATGTGTCATTTCAGCAGGTTAGCTTGTCTTATGTTTGGGTTGAAGTTTTGTTAATTGTTATCTTGAGTTTAGTCTATTGAGTTGACCTCTTTTATTGGTCTCCCTGTTTAAGTTTTGGCTTTGTTAAAATATCTTTTTATACTTTTGGGTCAATAAAACCTAGTGATGGGCAGATGAAGCTTCATGAAGCACTGAAGCTTTTCATCCAATTGGTTCACCCCAGCACAAAGCTTCTTGAAGCTTCATTTGCTCTAGTAGGACATCTACTGGACGTAAAAATATTAGTTGGCATGAATTTGAAAAGTGTGGCATTTTGCACACAGCCTGTAAATGTCAACAACAAAAGGAGTGTGTAAAACATGTATATTGTAGTGATGGCAGTATACTGTGTATATTTATACTGGCAGTATGGAAAATGATTATTTGGAAATGCTTAAAATGGAAATGATCATTTACTGTGAGGTGAGGTGTGGTTGGGGTGTGGACAGTGGTTGTGCTTTTGTAACGTTGAAATACGGACAGCTACAGTCCTGCCTGTTCACATTTTTTTCTGTAAAAACTAAATTTTCACTGCTTTTATGACCTTTTTAGTGGGGAGAACATAGCTAGGATTGAATGATTTAACAAATCTTTTAAATCCTTTGTCCTCCACAATGCTAAATAGCTGGGAGTCCTCCATCACCATGCTGACCAGGTCTTCATCTATTTGAGATTGTTCTCCTGAGGAAAGACAATAAAGACAAAGCACAAATATAAATATCACACACGTAACTTATTACAGTTGTATAATATTGTTATATCATTTAGTAACATTACTGCATGCTATATTATCATTGCATTTGATGGCTCACCTGGTCTTGCTCCACAATCGGTGTTCCCCTTATTCTCATGCATAGCTCTGTAGTGCCTAAGCACGGATGAGGTGTTGTTGTTATATCCCAGCTCCCTGGCACATAGCAAACACTTCACCTTGTACAAAAGTAAAGACAGCTTAACACAAATTATATTGCACCATCAGTATTATGAAAATACATCTTCTGTAGAAATTAACATACCTTGTTGGGAGGAATAAGATCAAAATGTTCCCACACAGGGGAGGACATCCTCCTCTTCTTAGCTGGCTCCATTCTCTCCTGACTTTCTTTCCTCACTCTCATAAACCTCCAAACTCTCACTAACCGCAACTCTCCATCAAACACCCACATTTTGAATGAAGTCTGAGGGGTTTATATCGCTGTCATAGCTCGCGGCAAAGTTCGAACCACTTCCTGAACCAGTCACGTGATACAGCCGGACAGCGAGGCTTCGGACGTCATCATTTTCAGCTCCTCCCATAAATGAAGCAAGCCTCGTTACGCGCATCGCGGAAACGCCCCCTCCATTACTCGACACAAGCTTTGAAGCCTCGATACAGAACGTCACATCACTAATAAAACCCCCTCTTTTTTGAATTAAACACCTGTGTCCTTTATGCTTTACTGCTTGGTCCCTGACATCGAGACTCATCAGACCAGGAAACATTTTTTTTTCAATCATCCGATTTTGGTGTGCTTGTTCAATTCTACCATCACTCCTGTTCTTAGTTGATAGGATGGGAACCCAGTGTAGTTCTGCTGCTGTAGCACACGAGGTTCAACGTCTTGTGCATACACTAGCTGTAACAAGTGGTGATTATTTGAGTTACTGTTGCCTTGAGCTCAAAGCATTCTGGTCATGGACACCCTATGTCCTTGTGTGATTGCACGTTTTTCCCAGCGAATAAAAAAAAATACTATAGCTGTCAGGGATATTGTGGATTTCATGTTGATAATTTCAACATCATGAGATCAAAGTCTGTATGTATCCATTGTGCCTTGAACAAACAATGATCCCATTCCCCTTGATGTGTTTCTTTTACGGCTCTATAGGTCGGCCTCTGTTCAAACAAACAAGCATAGCTTATGAGGAGCCATAAAAGCTGGTTCATGTCTTTGATATTGTCGCCACCCCCAATCGGACCCTGAACAAGTGGAAAGATGGATGGATGGATGGATGGATGGATGGATGGATGGATGATAAAAATAACAGCTGTGTTTTTAGGCCACAGATTTTCCCATAAGTCTAAATTCCCTTGCAAATGTAAACTCTCTTAATGAAATCAAACAAAGCCACACCTTTAAATGACAAAATGTCACACCAGCTCCTTAGAGCGAAGCAGTTCAGCTTACAGACGATAACTTTGTTTACACACTTGGACATTTGTTTACAGTGTTTGATATGGTTTACTTTATCAAGTCCGCTTGGTTACATAAGACTCTGTGCTCTGATGTGTGTTTGACTACGTTCAGCCCTGTGCTTCTTTCTCTGTTTGACAGAGAAGGAAATAATTTTTGTGAGTCACCCAATGTTCACAGGTCTAAGTATAAGGGGTTATGAAAAACACTGAACAGGGTTTGCCTTTATCCCAATGGAAACCACTGGGAAATCATTTGTGTTTAACACTTGACATTTGACTTTGCTAGATCATTTCATTGGATCATTTGCTAGGTCATATTTGTAAGGCAGGGTGCGTAAGACAGATGTATCTGAAACTGATATCAGTGAAACAAGGTTTAGTTAAAAATAATAATAATAAAAAAAAACAGACAATGAAGTATAATACAATTATATATCAAATTGAGGTAGACAGATTGAGTTTATTTAGTATTAATTTACTGACAACATTACTGAGTACAAAAGATTCTGGTGTTCATCATTTCACACAAGACAGAGTTTTATTGTTAGTCTTGTAAAGCACATGTATACACTTACCAGCCACTTCATTAGGTACACCTATTCAGTTCTTAATTAATGCAAATATTTAATCTGCTAACTCAATGGCAGCAACTAAATGTATTTAGGTGTGCAGATATCATCAAGGTGACCAGTTGAAGTTAAAACTGAGTATCAGAATGAGGAAGAAAGGTGATTTAAGTGACTTTGAACGTGGCATTGTTGTTGGTGCCAGATGGGCTGGTCTGAATATTTCAGAAACTACTGATCTACTGTGATTTTCCCAGAAAATCATCTCTAGGTTTTTAGAAACTAGTCTAAAAAAAGAGAAAATATCCAGTGGCAAAAATGTCTTGTTGATGCCAGAGGTCAGAGAAGAATGCTTTGAGCTCAAGGCAGCAATAACTCAAATAGTCATCACTTGTTACAGCTAGTGTATGCACAAGACGTTGAACCTCGTGTGCTACAGCAGCAGAACTACACTGGGTTCCCATCCTATCAACTAAGAACAGGAGTGATGGTAGAATTGAACAAGCACACCAAAATCGGAAAACAGATGATTGAGAAAAAAATGTTTCCTGGTCTGATGAGTCTAAATTCTGACCCTACCAAATGTTACAGAAGAAATCAAGTGTAGACAACATAAATGCCAAATAGCCCATCTTTGCTTGTATGAGTGGTTCAGGTTTTTGTTGGCGGTGTAATGGTGTGGGGGATATTTTCAAGACACACTTTGGGCGTAGCATTTGCCACCAACTGAGTGTCGTTTAAAGCCACAGCTTACCTGAGTACTGCTGCTGGCCATTTCTGTACTTTTATGTCCACAGTGTACCCATCTTCCAGCATGATAAGATGCAGTGTCACAAAGATCAAATCAACCCAGACTAGTTGAACATGTTACTGAGTTCACCGTACTCAAATGGCTTCTATAGTCACAAGATCTCAATTCATTAGCACACTTTTGGAATGTGGTGGAACGGGATATTGTCATCATGGAAGACCAGCTGGCTCATCTGCATAAACTTGTCAAATCTGTGTCACAATAAAGTCAGGTATGAGGGAAAAAGTGGGTCCAATCTCGTATTTGCAATGTTGTAGTAAGTAAGGAATGTGTTATTTATATATCACCTTTCAAGAGAAAGATCCCAACAAAATACCAGAGCGTTAAAAAAAAGAAAAAAATAAGAGTACAGTGAGTCTTTCTGTGTTTTGTAGGCCCAAGCAGATCACATTTTTTGCTGTCTGCAACCCAGGATTATGGAAATAGTTTTATCTGAGTTAACTCACATTATATCAGTTCGTGGTAGGGTATCTTATTTGGATGTGATGTCTCACCAAAGCACCACCCAACCTTCCTAGAAAAAAATGTGTGTGTGCATGCATATGCATGGGTGTATTCAAATAAGGAAAATATGTATGGGAAATTCCAAAGTGTTCGCTCACAGGGTGTCGCTTTATGGTTGGGATTTTCTCCAGAATATTGTAGGGTCTTTAACTTACAGTATAAAACACATTGAGGAGATTGCAGTTGTGATTTGGTGCTATATACAATAAATAATCCTGAATTGAACTGAACTAAATACTATGTATGCATGTACAGCAATTGTTAGTTTTGCTGGAGATGAGGAAGATGTGTCTACATGTCTCCACGCTTTTATTAATATGCATCAGTCTAGTGGAATTGAGCAACATATTAGTAAGAGAAATATGGAAAAGTAGCTGTAGGCTCTATGACTAGAAACAAAGTATTCCACCTGGCAGGGAAGCTGGCCAGAGGCTGACAGAAACATGGAGATAGGATGTCAGGGCAATTAAAAAGTCCACTCAAGCATCAGCTGTGGAAGAAGAAAGGGTTAACTTCTAGGTAGAAGGCACAGCCAGAGAACCAACAGGTTGTTGACAAGAAGAAATCCATGCCTTCCTTCTAACATCAGGAGATATGTTGGGGTTAATGGAGCAAAGAATTAATGAATGGTCGTCCCAGGCTGACAATGCAGTATGTCTGCCAGAGGCTAGTTGTCTGATTGGTGGAGGAGTGAAGATCAGAGAGTCTCAGGCTGAAAACTCTCTTTTGCTAGATATTAAAATGGTTAAACACGCTCAGACTCTCTTTCCCCTCCAAACATTCAAATAGATTTTTCTGCTGATGAATAATATCAGACACTTACAAAAAACACACTGTTGTCAATTTCTCATCAGGATTATGAACGCATGCTTTAGAAGATGTCAAACAGGTCTGTGTCAATAAAAGATGAATAGGTGTTTTAAACAAACAGACAATGGGAGTCTATTGTCTCTCCTTCAGTGGGGAGGAAACACACTCACTGTTTTCACAAGGAACACTGTGATCATCTAAGCATGTGTTGCTGACGTATGTTTCTAAAAACCCATGTGAAATTTATCTACTGATCCACGTCCTGCATGTAACAGTAGTTAGTTAATGTATAACTTGACTTGTCAATACCTTTCCTATTTGCTGTGGTTAAAGGGCACACAGATGTAAAATCCTTAAAATGTTGTATTAGGACCTGTATCACATTATTGCAAAAATATAAAACTCAATTTGTGATTTATAGTGTGTGTGTGTGTGTGTGTGGGGCGGGGGTCACATGTATGAATTATTCCTTATCAACATATGACACCTAACCCTAAGGCTCTTAGACGAGGATAACTCATTAAAAAGACCTCAGCTAGCCATTATTTTTCTGTCTTTACCCTTAAGGAGAGACAGATTCTAGTTTATCACTTTCTCTTCCGGGATGGATTTGAATGCCTTAAGGGCAGAAACACAGAACAGCAGCAAAGAGGTGTGGCCACACAGCTCCAATGACAGGTAGACACAAGGAGGAGCTACATTACCTGTGCAGAGCTGGCGGCCAGTGCACAGGGAACAGTACACCTGTTGTACTTCCCAGGCTCTAGCTCTTTTTTTTGTTTGTTTATTTTTTTTCGCTCTGTTTCCTTGTGTCTCTTTCTTTCCTTGCCTTTTTTTGATTTTAGTCTAATAGCAAAGCCTCATGATGGATCCCAAGGAGGGCGGTGGAAGTGAGAAGGAAAAGGAAAAGGAGAAAGTGATTAAAAGGAGGAACCGGCCTGTGTTCCTGCGTTACCTGGAGAGGAGAAAGACGGACACAATCGTAGCTGATGACACGGACAAAGGTGACATCAACCTGGGGACGCTGGTGAGGAGGAGTCAGTCTGACAAGACAGAGTACAGCGCCAAACTTAAAGGTACAGCAACTAATGATGTCCCTCAGGGATCAAAACTATGGCAACAACTTATACGCGCAACTGTCCTTCTGAAAAGTCTCTGCATTTCAAACATGGTGATAAAATGCTGTGTGGGAGAAGTTCAGACAAATAGATCTGAATGTAGACGGGCTGTAGGAGCAGCATCGATGGCTTTCGGGCAAATAGTGATCACACACACATACGCACACACAAAAGTGTGGGCCGCTCTGCACCCTGAACCTGTTGTGTTAATATGTGTTGAGCAGGCGATACTCCCACAGGGATGAAGCCACATATGCAAAGTGTGCTCCAAACTCAGGCACAGAGGAGTGGCTTAAAATTGTTCCAGGCCAGCTTGTAAACAAGGCCAGTGTTGTGCGATGGGGGGGACTTTGGATCTTTTTTTTTTTTTTATTTAAAATGTTGGGTCTTAGTTTTGATCACAGTGGCCGTAGCATTTAAACCAAAAACCATGGGAGGCATAAGCCAGCTGCAATAGGAAATGAGCTGTGAGAAACAATTGTCAATTCAGCTGTGTGTTGCCTCATTACTACTGCTGACACAGTCTTTTCATTCTAACACATAGTAGTAAGTAAAACTGGATTCCCCTGTCCTTAAAGTGCAGTCAGTGCCTGGGAATGCTCCCTGCCGATGACATCAATCATCAGCAGGGGGTTGATATGAAAGATTAGGTAAGTATGTAGGCTTTCCTGTGCCACTTGTTCTTTGTCTTCTTTTTCATTGAACAATGCTCATCACATGACAACATGACTGCACCGTGGTTCAAATAACTGTCTAATAGTGCAGTCTAACCTAGTTCCATCTTGGTGTTTTGTGGATAACAACACCTTTCACACACACACACACACTTTTGTCTTTTCAGAAGATGTTAAGTTTATATGAGACATAACCACTCTTCATCCCTTTGTACTTTCTACTTTCAGAACCTGCATCATGGCAGGCTGAGTTGTACAAAAAACACTGTGATGTTTTGAGTAAACTATTTACCCGCGCCTTTTGACTTCACCCTCAGGGAAACCAGCAGCATTACATATTTACACCAATGCAAATATTGACAGAACGATGACTTCACTGAAAGAGGAAACATATGACTTGCTGCTAGAAAGTCTCTTCTCATATGCTTGCCAGACAGGTTGGTCAAGCCATAGAGCCATGGCAACAATGACATCAATTTGTCTAATTATTTACCGCAACTAAATAAAATACTTCCAACAATGATTTACCAGCAAAAAACGCCACAGGACAGTAATGGAACAGATAAAACTACCTATTTGTTTGTAGTTTCTGAAGTCTTTCTCGCCTGTTTTCTAACTTTCAAATAACTTCAGGCATTTAAAAAACAATTTAATTTATTGTGTCCAAAGTATTTCTCCTTCCCACTGATTGCCACAGGGGCCTGTGCTATGCGGATAAGTCTGTCATGTCATTTTTCTTGATGGTGATACATGATACACTGTGGCCTTCATTCTTTCCTGTCCACTCTATTGGATCCCTTTCACTGGACTGAGCAGTTAAAAACGCCCTGTATTTGCTTTCATGAGAACTCCGATCCTAGTAACCATACCTCACCAAACATAATGCCGGCAGAAGGATAAGTTGAAATGTCCCGCCTATTCTTGATCCATGTTTTTTTTTTTTTAAACTCTGTGGAGGGAACCTTTCAAGGTCAAGTTTGAATGAGACAGACGACGTGTTCAGTTCAAAGCTCTGGAAAGGAACCGGGATTCATTTAACACATTAAAACCTTTTACAGTGGCAGGAAAATATCTATTTATGACTATAATATATATATATATATATATATATATATATATATATATATATATATATATATATATATATATATATATATATATATATATATATAGTATATGCTATACCATGTAATGACCAGGTGAGGTGGCTTCAGTATAGTTACTGTGCAAGTAGAGCCTTCACAAAGACAACCACATTTTAACCACATGTTAAAATATACTAAAATACTTAAAGTATTTTAGGAAGGAAGAACATTGTATTCCAATTAATTATATTCCTTCAGTGACTCTTATGTCACTGAAGGAATATAACTGAAGGAATTGTGTGAAGCTCTTGTTGAATTGGCAAAAAAATCAGTCAAATAAATCATGACTAACCACTGCAGATTCATTTTACAGTTTCACAAGGCTGGGAAGCAAGGTGAAACTGTACGCAGCAGATCTCTGGAGTCACTCACCGATGCTGAACACTGCTCCCATTCATAAGAGAGCAAGTACCGGCCAGAAACACAAGATGCATTCTGCGTAGCTTCAATAAAGGGCATCTGTTTCGTCATCTTCAGTCTGCACCAGCAGGCAATGGCCATGTTACTCAAGCTGCTGATATATAGATGTAGTCATCTTTTGCAAATGGTTCCTTGGTTCCCCCCCCAAAATACAAGAAGCTCTTGGTAATATTTGTACACTAAGATGAACTTCAACTTTTTAGAGTTTGCAGTGTTTACTCTTGTGTGTGTAATGCATAACCTGAGGCTGACGGAATACATTTGTTTAAATGTGCATGCGTGACTGTGTGTGTGTTTGTTCATCAAAAACATGTGAATCAGTGCTGATGTGTGTGTTGGTGTATTTGTACGTGTGTACTCATAACTACACCCCCCCCCACACACACACACACACGCAGCAGATGGAATGCCTGAGCACGCTGTAGGATTACATCAGTGGCACGATTAGTTTTGCAACCTGACACAGGTCTTGCAGCCTTCTGTCTCTCCCCCCCCTCTTTTCGTCGTGCTCTCGCAGCAGAGGAGGAAGCAGTGTGTGGTGTCGATTAGGCAGCAAGGAAGCATCCCTCTTCCCTGAGCAGACACTCCTGCCTGCCATGCAAAGCACAGAGCAGCCACAGACTGATTAGGCAGCAGAGCAGTTAAAAAAAGAAGCAGAAGTCAGCCTGACTGGCATGTTAAGTGAAGTCTCTTGGCATTCAAGTAAAAATAATTAGATCACTGTGAAATAAAGAATGCTGCTTAGGCATCAAGAGGATGTGTTACAGTTTTTTCAAAGCATCGCACAGCTTATGGCGCCAGGGTATTTACCCAGATTTTAGAAAATGTCACATAGATGGCTTAAAATGGTAGAAAACATATAAAATTAGCTCATTAATGTTGTATAATCTGTGTGACTCATTAGGACAGATGCTACGATTGTGATGTCAAATAAAAACCTTTCCGAAATTTTAACGTTTGACTGTCTTTTACTTTTAGAGAAAATGACACCACGTGGTCTGTCCCCAATCCCATCTCCGGCCGTTGACCCAGAGGAGTTGCGTGCGAGGAAGATGAAGCGCAGGGCAAAAGTCATTCAGGAACTTGTTCAGACTGAAAAGGACTTCCTCACTGACCTGGAGCTGTGCATTAGAGAAGTGGTGCAGCCTCTGCGAAATCTCATGGTAGGTGCTTTTCACGATCCTCACTAAAATCTCTTGTAACCTTACCGCTGACAGATATCCATATACGCTCATTGGCCGCTTTGTTAGGCACACCTGTTTAAGTCCTTGCTCGGGCATATAGCTAATCAGCCAATCAAATGGCAGGAATTCAGTGTGTTTAGACATG
The DNA here is from genome assembly GCF_963969265.1 of Rhamphochromis sp. 'chilingali'. NCBI lineage: Eukaryota > Metazoa > Chordata > Actinopteri > Cichliformes > Cichlidae > Rhamphochromis > Rhamphochromis sp. 'chilingali'. The sequence goes on from NC_137948.1 coordinate 24,390,953, forward strand.
AGATATGGAGAATCAGAATAGAGAAGAAAAGTGATTTAAGAGACTTTGATTGTGGCATGGTTGTTGGTGCCAGTAGCAGGCCTGGTCTGAGTAATTCAAAAACTGCTGATCTATTGGGATTTCCCCACACAACCATCTCTAGGGTTAACTTAGACTTGTCCCAAAAACAAAATATTTTCAGTGAACAGCAGTTTTGAGTAAATAACATGGCCAGAGAATGGCCAGTCTGCTCTCAGCTGACTGGAACGCATCGATAACTCACATAACCACTCATTACAACCAAGAAGAGCATCTCTGAATGCACAGCGCATTCAACCTTAGAGCAAATGGGCTGCAGCATCAGAAGACCACACTGGGTGTCAACTAAAACAATTTTCAATAGACGAAATGAGTGTCAATTTCTGCTGCGATATTCAGATGATAGAGTAAGAATTAGGTGTAAATAACATGAAAGCATGGATATATCCTGCATTGTTTCAGTGGTTCAGGTTGGTGGTTGTGATATCAGTGTGGGGGAAATACTTTGGCTCACTTTGGGCTCCTTACTACCAGTTGAGCATTGTTTAAACACCACAACCTACCTCAGTGTCTACCAATTTATGACAACAGTGCATCCATCTTATGATCATGTCATTATGAATGTTTCCAGCACCTTGTAGAATCTACGCCAAAAAGAATAAAACACATTATTAAGGCTAAAGGGGATATTAGCAAGGTATACCAAAAAACCTGTCTGGTGTATGCGACAACAACAATGAAAATCAGTGCCAATGTAAACCTCAGTTCAAATTCTTAAACTATACGCTGAGCATTTGATAGAAGGTCATGAATCTCTGCTTAAATGTCAAAACAAAGCAAAGCCTGGTCATTTAAATAACATCAACCTTTGGTTTAACAATACTCAGTTTAACTGACGTGTGGGTAGAAAATGCACTTGTACATTTTGAGTCTGCTGGGTTGCAGGTTGTGGATGTGGATCGACTGTTCACCAACATGGAGACGGTGTGTGAGGTCTCTGCAGCACTCCTTCACAGACTGCACGAGGCCATGGCTGACCCTGATCCAGAAGCCGTTGTCATAGGTAACGCTAGTCTAGTTTCTGAGTGACTGACAAGCTGTCTGACTGAAGCAGTTTTGTCTTTGGCGATTGTTGCTGGTCACATCAGTAGTAAATGAAACATGTTGTCTCCCATTTTAATTTAAAGGAGACGTATTTATCCAGGCAAAGGCAGCTTTAGAAGATGTATATAAGATTTACTGTTACCATCATGATGAGGCTAACGCATCCCTCAAATCCTATGAGAAAGATGAAGAAATCAAGCAACATTTTACCACATGTGTATTAGCACTGAAGTAAGTTAAGCCACTTTCTCTAAATGATTTTCACCTTTATTATTTTTTTTATGTTTATTATTATGTATTCCAAAAATGATCCTTTTCTGTTTGTAATCTTCTTTCTTTTCCTTTCAGGAAAATCTATGATAAAGAGTAAGTGTAGTTACTGGCAAAATTTTTGCACTATGTATTTTTTGTTATTACTTTAGCTTTGATAGCTGATTATTGGCTATTATGCACATTTGCACAGAGGGAAACCTAATTTGTTGGATATGGGTTCACTGCTCATCAAACCCGTTCAGAGGATCATGAAGTACCCATTGCTTCTTGGGGAGCTGTGGCACGCCACGCCTGAAGACCACACCGACTATCAGCCGACGCAGGAGGCATTCACAGCTGCCAAGATCATAAATATTAACATCAATGAATTCAAAAGACGCAAGGACATAGGTGAGATTTCATTCACACTGACATACGTGAGGCAATTTTTATTCATAATGTGTGTTTGTAAAAAAAATGCATCTATATGAACGGCTTTAGCAAAACTGCAAATTTATTTTGTGTACCGGTATGTGTGTTTTATACACGATCCATACCAAATATATCCATACCAAATCTGATCAGACCTGTTCCCCGGCTTTTTGTTGATTCTCAGTTATGAAGTACAAGAGGTTGGAGGATGACGGCACACTGAGGGGAAAATTAAACAAGTTTAACATCCACTCCATCAGGAAGAAGGGAGACAGGTTTGCCGGTTATCTCAAAATCCTCGCGGGTGCTGATACACAGGTAAAACAAAGTGACAGCAAACTTTTTCCAGTTCATTCTCCACTCTTTATAGCTAATATGAGCTATACAGAGGAATAATTGGCTATTAGTATGTTTATGTGTAAGTGATGTGTTATTTCCGTAGGTGAGAGATGAAGTGTTTGACAGAGAGGAGAAGCTTTTCAGGAGTTTAGAGAAAGCTGCGAGGCAACTGGTCAAAAACGTTCAATGTTACCTGCAGTACACTCAGGTAAGTACATGTTTGACCATTTTCTTTTGCAAAATATGCATAATATATAATTTGGCTTATTTTAAGGTTTGTTTTTCCATGTTTCCTGCAGGAGATGGTGTCTGTAGCTGTTCAGAGTGTGCAGGATGTGAAGAACATAGTCAAGGATTCAAACAAAAATGATGGCAATGGTTTGGTCCACGACAATGGCTACGATCCCTATAAGGTCTTTGTAAGTGTGCTATTTGTTGTCCTTCAGTGCAAAAATGTTTCCAGTTTGCTTTTATATTTGTATCACTGCATGATATTCTGTGCCAGTGTCAAAGTACACTCTTCATCTCCACTTTGAGAAAACTGCTGGGCCTCAAAGATGCGTCATAGAAAAAGATTTTGCAAAAAGATCTCTCTCTTTTTATTTTTAAGGAGATGCTCACAAAACAAAACTGTTTATATGTACAAATTAAATAAGTATGTTATGAGCTACACAAACTAATCTTCATTTCTTTCCTTTTGCCATGTTTTTCCCCCAGAGACACAATTTGGAGCACTTGGTGCTCACCCCCCTCTCCTCTCTGCACGGCATGTTCACAGCCCCTCAGAAGCTCATCCAAAAACGCTATGACAAATTACTAGATTACTGCAGTCGCCTGGAGCGCTCTTCCTCTTTTTCATCCTCTTCTTCCACCACTTCTTCCTCTCTTTCACCGGCATCAGAAGACCCACCAGGTCCAGCCAAGAGAGACTACGAAGCTCTCAATGCTTTGCTAGTGGAAGAACTGCAGAGGTTCAACACAGCTGCATACACTATCCTGACTAACAGTGTGGTGTTTCTAGTGGCGCTACTTAGAGGGCTGATGAATAATGCACTGATGGGTGCTCCATCAGTGCACCAGCTACCAGTAAGGATACATCTACAAATATCCCATTTGGAAGACTTTAAAGGTTTTTTTTAAAAATAAAAGAACAATAAAGCTAACCTGTGTTATGTTTGCCTTTTCAGCCTCCGCTGTCAAACATTGCTGAGGTCCAGAACAGCATCATGGATGAGCTGAATAATCTGACTTTTGTCAAGGACAATGCACAGAAGTTAATGGAGCGAAAAGTCAGCTTTGAAAAACGAGACAGGAAAACTGCGGTAAGAAAGCTGAACAGACTAATCTCACCTTTACGTAAAGCCTCAAGTGTGTGATTTTAAAACCTCTGGTCTGAGGATTTTTCCATTCGTCACTGATCACAGGTTAAAACAAATGTGCCATAGTCTTCAGTTTTGAGAAAATTCAAAAAGACCTTTGTTTTTCCAAACTCTGACAAAATCAGTCGCAAGGCATAAATGCTCAGTTATACGCATCACAGATCCCAGGCTATGATGAAGCTAAGTACTTGATTCAGGAGATAGGCATCAGTCTCATTTGCAGGATTGTGTAAGTGTGTTGACCCAACCATCATTTCTCTATAATTTGCTTCAGAAGACCAGACTTTCTTCTTTTTAAAGTGCTCTTGAGCAAAAGTTCTCCAGGCTTCTTACGGTCTTTCAAAGTTTTTCTTTGGGCATTGGCTGCTTTTTCCCTGCTATTTCAATTTGAGTGTAGTTCTTGTACCTGATCTTTTATTTTTTGCATGTTTACTCAGCAAAGACTGAACTTTGCGTCATTCAAGCATAAAAAACAAAACAAGTAAAAGGATGCACCAGCGTTGTGTCTGTTACCAGATCTAAATGGGGCTTGGGAGCACTTTTTTATTAGCAGCCTTTCACAAAAACACATCATTAGTTCCCATTTCTTTAGCCAACTCTATGAAATTGTCAAATGTAGCACAGTTTTACAGGCATAAAATGGTATTTTTGCACCAACAAGGTGATTTCCAAAAACTATTAGCCCAAAACTTGGCATATCTTGGGATGGTGTGCACTGTATCCCCAAAAACTTGAGGAAATTAAACAAATAGAATACAATAGAAGAAGTGACAGGACTAAAAAACGAAGTCAGTGAAAGTCATGTCCTTAAGAAATGGATGCCAAGAAGCCATTCTTACAGAAGGGAAACAGGGAAAAAAGGCTGAGGTATTCTAAATTACATAAGAATTGGGCTGAAAATCTGTAACAATTAGTCTTATTGGGGGAAGTATCCAAATTTTACAATACGTACAGAGGAGGTCATGAGAGAGATACAGCCATCAGTAAAACACTGTGGAGGCTCAAGACTTTTGCACAGTACTGTATATTGGCATGCTCATTGGTCTGCATACGCATATACACTAAAACATCTGCACCTATATTAGAAGGCTCTTTTTCTTGAGCACGTGAATAGATGTGTTTGAACGTCCTAGCTCCAGGATCATATTACCATTCACCCTCCCTAGATTACCCTTGTGTACTGTTACCTAACACTCCTACGTAAACCTGCACACCACATACCCACTTCAAATATTTACGGCAACACTTCGTGTTGTGCTGTCCTTCAGGTGCCGGAGGTGCAGCATCAGACCGAGGAACAGCGTGCCTGGCTGCTGGCAGAATACCCAGTGAACCGACTGTACCAGTTGAAGAGGAAGTGCAATGGCTGCCAGGAGCAGGACCTGAGCCTGCTGGAGGGAGAGCTGGTTGCTCTGATTGAGGACACAGATCCGATGGGCAGCAGCAGCCGCTGGCTGGTACACACTGGAGGCAAGTGTGTGTGTGTGCGCATGTAGTACTGTTAGTAAGACACACACCGTGGATTAAGTTATCACACTGGATCATCTGCAAGTATGGGTGCCACAGGTTTTATCTAATGCATTTTTCTCTGTGAAAACACTCACACCAAACTTTACTTTCTGGCCTTGATAAGTCAGCAGATGAGAATTTGTCCCAGGAGCTCCTGTGCTGTCATGGTTGCTGGTTGCCTCTGGAGATCGTTGCCTCACAACAATGCCGGCTCCATAGCTTGTCTCTATCTCTGCTTTGCGTCTCATAGAGGCACCTGAGATCCCAGCATCTTGCTTGGAACAAACTGCTGTACGCAGTTGTATGCAGTGTTACTTAGAGTACAAAGACTTTTCCCCTGGGGATTCAGAGACAAGGATGAAGAGATATCACTGGTGCTCATCTTTGTACTCTGAAATAACAAGTTCTTTTTTAAGAACACTAGAAAAAAAATAGTGTGTGTATGTTTCTTGGCGTAAAGTACATTCTTCACAGGCTTGTCTTTTCCTCAGGGATAACAAGCATTCCCAGGAAGTTGTTGTTCTTCCTTCTGTTGATATCAACACTATGAATATGCGGGCCTCATATTTACACACTCTTCAGTAACTCACTGGAACTGGATTCGAGACTTGTGTAAGCAAGTGCTCTGTGGCCTCTGGATGAAGCCCCTTAACACTCACTGTCATACATCTCTAAGATTGCTGCTTTGATCCCATTGTGATTTGAATGGATTATTTTCTTGTGCCAATCAAAAAATATGAATGAAAGACAAATGAAAAAAATAACAGTGGCTTTAAAAGATTACGTTTCTGGCAGAAGATGCCATATTGATATTTTTCTATAACATCCATAATAATCTGCAGGGCTACATATAAAGAGAGATTAAGCTTTTTTTTTTTTTTTTTTGAATAAAGCTTAAAAAAAAAAAAAGCTTAATTTTAGTGAACCTGACAAACTATCTCTGTGTCCCTTGTCAGGTATGCAAGGCTATGTCTACTCCACCTTCCTGAAGCAGTACAACCCTCTGAGGGACTCGCAGCGGGCAGGCCAGATGGCCAAAGAGCAGCCCCAGCAGCAGCCACCTGCTACGGTGGATGAGGACTTTGATGACCTGAGTCTGTTCGTGTCAGGAAGCGGCAGCAGCAGCCTGCGCAGCTTCAAGCTCTGCGCCACTGACAGTTGCTCAATTCTCTCGGGCCTGCAGGGGGAGCTGGAGAGCACTGAGGACACGGAGGACACAGTGGACTCTGAGGCTCAGCAGGTGTGTGTGGTGGTCTGCCAGCTGATCAGTACTGCTCTCACAGTGTCATATTAACATATCGCACTACTTAGCTCCATAGAGGATAACCTAACAGTTAAGGTCAGAGTAGCTGTATACACTGAAGTTAGAAAAAAAAAAAAAGAAGACTGAAATTCAAGGTCAGAAATAAAACAACAACAACAACAACAACAACAAAACGCACATCACATAGACCTTAAAAAAACTGATTTAAAAAAAAAAAAAAAAAAAAGGCTCAGCCAATAATAACTAATGGTTTACCCGAGCCACAGCTGTGAATTATGGGTTATTGCAGCGCGTAGGTAAACGAGGACCGCAGGTATATAGACTCGATCAGCAGAAGATGAGTCACTCTAAAATCACGTCTAATGGCTTCACCCTGTCTGCTGACATTAAATTTAATTGTTTTTAAAATAGCATTACATGGTGAGATTGCTGTCACTCAGCAGCACTCGTAGGGTTCGTCCTTGGGGCCTTTGACTGAAATACATCTCTGATCATCATCGAGTTAAAAGGTCTTGAAATACATAAAAGATTATAAATAAAAACTGACATAGGTTAATGGATCGCAGCGAGTGAGAATCAGTATTGGTGTTACTGCTGTGTTTTGCCAGGAAGCTTAACACTGCCACCTTCTGGATTAACAGGAGTGCCTACATATTCCTTCATGATGCCTTTTGTTTTAGGTTTTTGGATTGAATCTTAGCTTTTTGCTTTTAACACATTTTAAAAGCGATAATTGCATCTGCCTTTGCTCACACCTAAACTGGGTCTGTTTCCACAGTATTACGCCGTGTATGCATTTCAAGCCCGATGCGAACAGGAACTGACCCTGCAGGAGCACCAGCACGTTCGCATCCTTCAATTCTGTGACCTGGGAGGTAACAAGGAGTGGTGGTTGGCTGAGGCTAACGGACAAAAAGGATACGTCCCGGCCAACTACCTCGGCAGGATGTCCTACGCCTAAAACACCCAATTCTGAGCATCAGTTTACCGTTTTAACAAAATGTAATTGAACCAAGCTACATTTCTGCTTGGCGAGCATCCCAACAGATATTATTATCATACCATAGTGTTGATGTTGAACCTGCTTGGCCTTCAGAAGATAACAAGAGAGCTCACTAATGGAGCTTGACCAGTGATCTGTGATGAATGTGGAGAATTATAAAAGCACAGGGCACTGTGCTGAGCACTTTTTATACTTCAGTGTTGTCGAGTTCATATGAATAATGAAGTGATTTATTAATGAAGTAAATTTTTATATATAAAAATATATGACATGATTTAGAGTATATGTTTTATGTGAAATGATTTATATGAAGTTTTATTCACCGTTTGCCCTGAAATGAAGAAATACGTTCAAAGTCGTTGATAACGTTATGAATAAAAACTGCCTCTGTGGTTATTGCTGTTCTGGTTTATTCTCCATTCTCTATTTCTCCCAATAAAACTGAATGACTGAATTGAGACAGTCACAATAAAGTCAAAGCTACTGCGAGTATGTAAGAACAGGATATTTAATGACACTAACTGATAAAAAGTGACATGACACTTTTTTCACTGGTTAGATTTGTAAGGACAGGATGAGGCACACGAGTCTAGCAGCATTTAAACAAAGTGAAATTCAAGTATTTAACTCAATGGTGTTACTTGATGTACAACTGCTCTTGAAATAGAAACGTAATGCTCTGGCACTCAACCAGCCCTCTTTGAACATTTATTTTCCCCTTTCCTCACAACTCTTCCTCCTTTCACTCAGTCCTCACTCACTTCTTCAGTTTCTTCTGCGCTGCTTTCTTCTTCACCATTTGTAACCGCTTCATGGCGTTAAGCTGGGACTCTTGGGTTGTAGGTAGTTTGTCCCCAGGTGCAGCCTTTGACCCATTCCCATTGTTTCCATTACCTCCTCCGTTACTGCCTCCATTGCCTCCAGTCTGGGAGCTGTTAGGAGAGCCGGCCCCTGACGAAGAGCTGCCTTTGCTTTGGCCTTCACCGCTCGATGACCTATTCAACGGCTGCTTACCCAGAGTCAGAGGTGGAGGCGGTTTCAGGTTTGCCTGACTGGAGCCGTTTCCATTGCCGCTCCCAGATATCTTTGCACTCCCAAGCCCCGACTTTCCTCCAGCTAGCCCAGATAACCCAACAGGCTTCTGTCCAGAAGGAGTTGTCAAGGTCTTGCTGCTCCCACTTGGGCCTGAGGAACCTAGTTTGGTGCTAGCAGGAAGAGATGGGCTCGTTTTGGCGCCAAATGCAGCCCAGCCGGTAAGACCGCTGCCCGAGGAGGAGGAGCTGCTGCTGGTGGGATTGGCTGAAGTGGCTGGTGGCTGCATGGGAAAAGGTTACTGTCATTATTAGAGTGTAATACTGACTAATAACAAACTACTAACTACTTGGATTTTCTTTTCATCTCTTTCATTTATGTTTTATTATTTGAGAACAAGTCCCTGTTGCTCCCACTTGGGCCTGAAGAACCTAGTTTGGAGCTTTAGTTTTCAAAAAACCCATTTGTCCTTCAGTGGCCATCATAGCTAAGATTATACAGTTGAATTAGGAGGGTTAGGAAAACAGTATTCAGCTGAATACAATCCATTTTTAACTGACGCTTTTGTACAGGACTTGAAGGCTTCATTGTCTATCGATGATGTGCTTGGGTCACCCCTATTCTTGTCACATCAATGCACTTTTGGCCCAATTCAGGAAGAGCTTCTCTGTTAAGAAAACTAGTTGTCCAAATGCATGCAGGGTTGTGTTTATGGTTCCCAACAGTCAGAGCTGACTGATTATTGTGAATAGTCCTGTGCCTCAAAATACAATTTTGGGGAAGAAGTCACAATGCCTTTATCTAACTAACTCCAAAAGACCATTCATCTATCTAGGACACCCAAGGCCAACAGTTTGGTAACAATGACATGACTGGAGCTTGTGCTATTTGACTGCTGGCGGCAGAGCTGACCACCAGACAAGTTGGCAGAGCAATGAACCCTGATTGCAACTCAACGAAAACACTGGGAGTTGAGTGACAGAGAGGTCACTTCTTTAGACCGAAGAAGTCACTTGGATGGGTGACAGAAACATTTCTCCTACTGAAAACGCTACGTCCAGATGAATAGAATCAACTTCCTGGGTGATCTTTTAACTGCTCCCAAAATCTGATCCAAGTACGCTTGAGGTGCTTTCAATTATTGTGGTCCTAATCTTGGGAACAAGCAGCCTGCTGACTCAAGTTCAATTACATCTGTGTGCAGATTCAAAAACGGACTCAAAACCTTTCTCTGCACACAGGCCTACAGTTAATATGCGTTATTCTTTTTTTTGTTCTCTTAAGCATTTTTCACTGATTTATGGTGTTAAGTCTTCTTTTTCTGTATTAAACACACTGAGCTTTAATATAATGAAATGTACTATATAAATAAAATTGTCGTTGTCACTGGTGCGTTAGTAAATTTATTACCAATAATCTCTGCAGGCACTTTTTGTGAGTTTCAACCTTCTTGTACTCAATTATAATGTGACTGAACATATATTAAAGAAGTTTGCTGGAGGCAGAAGGTGAACAGATGATTACAAAAATGAAAATGACCTATAAATGCAAGAAAAGGTTCTTTGCATCAGTCTGTGAACTGCAAAGCAGAAGCATCAAATTACCAGCCTCTGCTTTGTTACGGCATCTGATTAAAAATAAAAGCCTATAAGCAGGAAAAACAACAACATACAGCGCAGTTGCAGTTTCTTAAATATCAAGTAAAAATGTGATTCCTCAGCTACTCACGCCGCGTCCTGCTTGCCTGAGCAATACTTTTGCTGCAAACTATGAAAACTCTTACACCTCACGGTAGAAGTATTAACATAATCAAATCTGTGACTACAGGGTATCATGTTTGCTATCAAAATAACTTTTTGGTGAACTCCATTAAGTGAAAGCGCTCTGAAAAGTTTTAAACCCATTCCCTCTGGAGAAATGGCACCGTGCTGGAACGCTGATCCTTGAAAATAAGTTTACACTTTCTGCTCATTTTCCTCTGCGGGGATTTATGCAGACTTCCTTTCACAGCAGCTTTGCACTCTGACTGCAACTGCTGTTCTCTCCCTTGCAGTCCCAAGTAATTTACGGATGTGAAATCATAACTTTTTCTTGTCTGAGAAGGAGGAGAACGTGAGACGACACAAAGGCTGTGTATAAACATTCGCATTAACAATGCACGTCGATGGAAGCCATAGCGAGTTAACACATACCTTCACTTCTGTTCTTTTGAATGCTTGGAAGGTGCTGGCTGTGTCAGTTTTGGGTTTAAGCTCCGTCTTTTTCACTAGTGTGTCTTTTACAACAGGTGCTGAAGATGCAGACGCAGGGGACGGCTTCTGTGGAGGTTTCTGGGCCTTGTGGACAAAAACAAACAAACAACTTTTCACTTAAAAACAAACCAAGCTCGCTGAATCCAAATACAAAGCTGATACTGGAAGATAATTTACTTTCCTCACCATACGCTTCATTTGCCTGGTACATCGGGCGCAGTACCACACAAGCCGTGGGTCATTGACTTCTTTGTCGGTCACCTGGGGCTTGTGGCAGTCCTGGTGGTACAGGTTATGGCATTCTTGGCACTCGACCAGCTGGTTCCCCATGGTCACGGTCATTTGTCTTAAGGAATAAAAACAGCAGGAAAGTAAAGACATATGGCAGGGACACATAATTAATTTGCTAACACGTTTACCTGTTTAGGTTGACGATGGAGTAAAATGAATCTCAATAATTTAAAGTGGAAAAAGTTCCAAGTACAATTTTCTTTCATATGCTATAATCCTACTGGATTTCTGATATGCTGTTGTTGTAATTAGCATTTATTCTATTTATCTATTTTGTATGTGGATTTTTTTAGGTTGGTATCTGTTGTGGACAGGAAAAGCAAGAATTTCATTGGCTCACTTTGGGACAGAAAAAACATGTTTCTTTACTCGGCATATGATAATAAAAGGTTAAAAAAAATAAAACTTGGGACGGCAACTCAAAAATTTACCATATCTACAAATATTCAACATGTACCTGCAAACCACACAAGCCAGGCCCATTTCCATGGCGAAGTCATCGGCGCTGGTCTCATCATCATTTATGTTTGGCAGCAGGTCTTTGCTCGTCTGCACAGTGATCGGAGAAGAGCGATTCTCCTGTTTCTCCAAACGAGGCTTTTTCGGGGGGTCCACCTCACCCAAGTCAACCCTGATCTATTTTTTCAGGAAGACAGAAAGAGCACATTTTAGACATGGCATGTTGGCATCACTGACAAACATTTTCAAACTGCATCTACTTCACTGTAACACTAGTACTCTTCTATGTAATAGTACATACGTATGCTTCTCAGATTTGCAGGAAATTTCTGAACTCAAATTTATTTAACATGTAAGTAGCTCTGACCTACTCTGAGCTGGTTCTCTACCTTGATTGATTGATTACTCCTCCACTTTTCACCATAAAAAAAGGTTCATTGTTTTACTAAAATATCTATTCATTCCTTTTCCCCCCTCAGTATAAGGAGAGAAGCTCCCTTTGATTTGCCCGCTACAGCCATGCACTGAACTAAAAATAAATTTAAAAAGACCTGGTAGCCTGTCTGGCCTGAGAGTACACGTGCTTAAGGTCCAAAACAAATACTTATTCACAGGAGCCAAACAGGACTAGGACACAGTCGACTAAAGAAAGATTCATGTTAGGCATCTGGCATGCTGCTAAGCTGGAGTGAGAGCAGCTATTTGACTTGGCCTGTCACGACTTATTGACCTCTCCATCCTGAAAAGCTCTTTAGCCGTTTAGCTGCACGTTTACGATCATCAGAGAATATCAAAAGTGTCTGCAAAATGATTAAATAATGTTAAATATGAAGAAAAGACTGCTTAAATCGCAGAGTGTTCTTGACTTACTTATGTTTTCCCTTCTTTTTTTTCTTTTTTCACTACTTCACCTTACAAGAAGGATTGTATGGTCCAACGCAACACCTTTTGCGTTGGACTACCAGGTTGTCGAGATCTTCTAGTAGTTTTGCAAAATTCACACAGTACCTTCTCAGATGGTCTCTTCTCACTGTCTTTCTTGCTCTTCTCAGGTTTACTACTTCCACTGCTGCTACTTGAAGATGAAGAACTTGAAGACTTGGAGTCTTGCTTACTTAAAGTCATTTTTGACACAGTCCCCTTTGATACCTCTATGTCCTGAGGACACATGACAATAATAATAATGATGATAATAATAATAATAATAATAATAATAATAATAATAATAACTTTTAGTTTGAGAAAGGGAAATTAAGGTTTAACAACAATGAGATACAGCATAAAGAGACTGTATAAACATGTACGTCTCCAGTTTCTTACTTTTTGTAATGAACGGTATGATGAGTCACTTCCTCTTGCAAGGGATTCATCAAGGAGAGCTTTCAGTTTCTCAGCTGAGTCTTTACTTTTGGAGTGTAAATAACTCAGTGCCTTTAGAAAGATGGGATCCAACTCCAAACTGACAGGTCCAGCCATGATGGAAACTGAGGATCAGAAAATACAGTTTTTTGGGCTTCGGGGAACAAATAACATCCCTCTACTGAGTAAATCATGTGCAGTTAAACAAGTTTAGTTAAACTAAGGACAACAAAGGATAGTAAGAGTAAAAAAATTGTTGGTTTTTTTCCCCCCCATTTATTAGGGAAAAAGGCTATCCAAATCGACCTGACCCCATGTGAAAAAGCAGTTGCCACCAGATTACTGTCAGACACGTTAAATCAAGAAATCCCTTAAATAGAACCTGTTTAACAAAGTGAAGTAGGCTAAAACAATCAGCCCCAGACTGCAATCTAAAGAAAGTGACAAAAAGCAGAGAAACAAAGTCAAAGACATTTATCAATCTGGAAAGGGTCACAAAGCCAATTCTAAGGCATTGGGACTCTAGTGAACCACTGCGAGAGCCACTCCCAGGAGTGACCGACCTACCAAAATCATCCAGGTCACAAAAGAACCCAAAACGACAACTAAAGAACAGCAGGTCTCACTTGCCTCAGTTAAGGTCAGAGTTAATGATTCAACAATAAGATATTTATATTTATTTATGTTATCGTTAAAATTTGTTTCTTGAACAGAAACTTAAGTGCTAAAAATGTGAACAATTCAGGAAGGGGCAAATACCTTTTCACAACACTTTAAGTAACATGTTCTTTAAATTCCTTGAAACATCATGCATCTATTTCTGGTGCTCTTAACATTAATTATGCATAAGTCAATATTTTAGTAAGACTTAAATATTTAGTGAAAACTGTTTCCCATGAGTTAAAGCTCTGTCACAATAAACATCTTTATTACTAAACGAAGGGCACTTGAAGGGGAGACGACAGATCTCCGGGAAAACTAGGATTAATGGTGCGTTCCAGATTAAGTCGAAAATCTGAATTTCCTTGTTCCCAGTCAATCTATAGATTCCAGTTAATCTGGAACATCTCCTCAACTCAGGTTCCCCACTCGGAACAGACCCATCAACCCCGAGTTAACTATCCAAGATGGCGGCAGTGAACGTAAACAGCAGTAAAACTGTAAAATGTATAATCTGTACTGTCACTTTTGTGTATTTATGATTCGCTAAATAAGCCATGCAGAGAGCACTGGTCAGATTCTACCCATGAATGTGCTGCGACGGTCATTTTAAGATTAAAAAACAAATACGATGCTGTACTGCTAGTAATAGCTAAACGGCTCTACCTTGCTAAGAACCGAAATAAATCATATTTTGCGCTTTTTTACCATTTTTGTTAGCACCGACTTCCAAGGTAAATGACATGCGTTTGTGTTTTGTGATACGTCATGTGCTTTTTTTCTGTGGGTTAAAACAAATATTTATTATTATCTTCCTTCTCACGTTTGTAGATTGAGTCCCAAATGTCTCAATTCCGTCTGTCGGGTGTAATATTTAAAAGTTCACACAAATTAAAAAAAGATTAACTTCGGCTGCTGCGTAACATATTCAGTCCGGACTAGCAGCAACACAAGGGACCATAATAGCACCACAACGGTAAAAGTTCTCGTTACTCGAAGCTGTCAGTTAGAAATTAGGATTTACGAATGAAATCGTTAAACTGGAATACCATACCTCACACTCTGCTTCTCGTAAACTTGTCTCTCCTCAATCCGGTCTTTTCGATTTCATGGGGAAACTGACGGCAGAACAACACTTCCTACAAAGAAGCCGTTTCCTCTAACCTGTGCAACACTCAAATATGTCCGCAAGATATAAGCGCGGAACCTTATGAAGCAACTTGTGTTACTCCAGAATATTTCACATTACGGCTTCTTCGTTGAATAGTTAATTTTTTTTAAAAGAACCAGTTTTATGGAGCGGGCATATAATATATTATACAGTTTTACATGTATTTTTCCAGTGACACATCGTGTGTTGTTTATTCGTAAGTAGAAAACAGGTGAAGCTGTGGTAGCTTTAGCACAGGGGAAGAAGAAGAAGCAGCCCACACCATAACAACATCGTGGTTTTATAGAAGCTACTGCTGCTGTAAGTATCACTCATAGTGACATTTAACGTGTTAGATACAGCTGTTTTTCCATTTACAAACCCCACCTCGGAACACCTTACCGAGGCTACTTTTTAAACCTTCACATGTGTTTCACCCCGCAGTGCTGACTTTATTTACAATGAAGCAACAGCCCGAAAACCAGCAGCAGCCCTCTCTCTATTTAGAAGTTTGCTTTCAAAACGAGGAGCCGCGCCTTCCCCTGCACACCTCCATCGTCCTATTCCTCCTTTCTTACTGCGAGTGCAAGTTTTTTAAAGTTTACCTGGTCTTCAAGAAACCCAGCAGCTCCGAGTCTCTGAGAAGTCAGCTGCCAGAGCATCTGGACTCCTCTGATGTTCAGTCAGAGGCTCTGCCTCAGCTGGTTAGGGACTGTCGCCTCCCTGCTGTTTTGGATGAGACTGGGCAGCTCTGCAGGGCAGGACTGGCAGTGGTCCTTAGACATATTATCAACAAAACCATCGAAGCTGACCCCTCCAGAAATGATGTACTGGCTCTGCTGGGTTTCAAGAAGACTTGTCTGAAAGCCTGCGCTGAGGTTAGTGGAAAAAAGGGAAGCAAACGACAAAAATGCACAAAAGAAAATAAACAAGTGATAAGGTTGAAAAAAAAATCTGGTAATTCTTTGTTTTTACATTCATCGGGCCCCAATATGCCCGAATATCAAAAAGAAATTAAAAATGCATGTTGTGGAAGAGTTCGGGTTTTAGGAGGTTAAATATGTCTAAAAGTAAGCACACAGTTACAAATCAGTTATAGTTAGCTGAAACCAAAGTATCCTTAGGCAAGAAATTGAACCCCAAGTTACTCTCCCGAGGCAGTAATTGGAATATGAATGTGTGTGAATGTTAGATAGAAAGCACTTTGGTAGAGAACGCATTGAAAAAAAGACCTTGTGTGAATGACTGAATGAGGCATGCTTTTTAAAGTGCTTTGACCATTTAGTGACTTCAGGAACAAACTGAAAGCTGTTGTGAAGCAGATCTAGGAAAGCTCTTATACCTCACAACTTTGACCGTCTATTGTTCCCCATCAGGGTCCCAGAAGGTTATTTATAATAGATTTGAGCAAATGGTGGTTCCCAGTTGGCTAATGAAATTTAAAGCACTCTGTGGTAAACTAGATGTATTTCACATATACACATATTCCACTTGTGATCCTTTCACTCTTCAATCCAAAAGGGAACAACGACAAAAGGAACTGCCAAAAAGTCAAAAACTGGAAAAAAACAAATTCTGACACCAAAACTTTTTTTCTCCTTTTTTTGTTTTGGAAATATGTAGCAAAGTTATGTTTTTTGTGTTTTTAATTACAAATAAATATCTGACAACTGCACAAGTTGTGCACAGTGCTATGATAAGGACTTGTATTTCAGCCTTTTTATTTTGAGTGCATTTACGGACAGACTTCAAACACCATGTTTTCCTCACTCTTAGGTGAGCCGGTGGACTAGATTGTGTGAAATTGAAATCCCCTCTGCTGTTGAAGAACATCTCCAGAATCGTGCAAATGATGATCAACAGGTGCCCCTCTCCATTCTCACTCTTGAGCGAAGGCTCGCGGAGCCTGTCAGAGTCCACAACGATGACAAAATACGAAGGCGGAAACTCCAGGAGCAGAGACGTGAAGAGTCTGCTGAAAGCCAAGAGAACCTGGACTCCGAGTCCGGGCTTGGACAGTCGTCTCAGGCCTGTGATGGACTTGAGCTTAGAGCAGCTTTGGCCAAACTGTCTGTGGATTCAGTACCAGCTTTAGCCACCAGAGAGAACTCTGAGATCAGGAAAGTGAAGACAGCAGATTTGCCTCCGTTGGAGCATGTGTTTGCCGAGGGACTGTACTTCACTCTGACTGATGTGGTGCTGCTCCCGTGCATCTATCAGTATCTGGTAAGGGCTTTTTGACATGTAATGAATTTTTGAGTGGTGTCAACAACCTCATTCTGATTGTTACTGTCTAATTAAGAATGGCACATACACATCAAAGCACAATTAATTTTATTAGCCCTTTTTTGTCAGTTTAAGCCTGTCGCTTTTATTTCACTGACACACTTTCTTTACAAATGCTCTTTCAATAATACACCTGTTACACAAACAGTCAAGTGCTGATAGGAAAGGCTTTGTCTCAGTGGATACAAAAGTGGCGCTGATGTCAGACTGAATGCTTTCATGCAGACCGGAGCGTGCAGTTACATGAATTTGCTGGCTCTTTAATACTTTTATTATGATGACTTGTCAAATTATGCATGATGTGTGGTTTTGACACTCTGGTCAGGGTGAACAGGTAGTACACCCAGTTCCCTTTTTTAAATCCAGCCAAGCAGAAACTTGGGTTAAGAAGACTCGCTGCATCAGACTTGGCACAGTTTTTGCTCTCAAAGGTGGTCTGGAGCCACCTGGCAAAGGCTGATAACACTGTACGGGGAGGGTTTTTATTCAAATGAAGCAGGTTGAAATACATTTTACTGACTTTACTTTGGGAACAGCTGACAGAGTTGGCAGGTTGTTATGTTGACCTAAAAAAACAAACTCCTAACTTGAAAATCTTTGAAGAATTTAGAAGCTCAAGTGCTCACTGAATATTCATTACGCCTCATTGTTTGTGATGAATTTGGTAGCAACTGCAGCGGCGAACCGAGAGCTGTAAAGTTCAGGCTTATGCTGTTATTGATCAGGAATGCTGCATTGTCTGGCAGTGGAGTGGGTCTCATTTCACCTTTCAGCTGTCTCCAGCTATTCCTCGACTGTGGGAAAGAACTGAAGTTCTCACAATGAGGCTTTTAGTAGTCAGCTGTGCCCCAGTGGTTTCCAGTTTCACACTCAGCCTAGCGTGTCTCCTCTTAACGGCCATCACTGTCCACAACACATGCAGCCACAGTGAATCCTTTCCACTCCACCCTCTTGTCGTGCTGCTGTTTACGTGCTTCGTCTCAGATCATGTCTCTGTTTGTTTCTTCACCCTCTCCTCCTGCCAGCTCTGTTTAGATTTTT
The DNA here is from genome assembly GCF_963969265.1 of Rhamphochromis sp. 'chilingali'. Taxonomy (NCBI): domain Eukaryota; kingdom Metazoa; phylum Chordata; class Actinopteri; order Cichliformes; family Cichlidae; genus Rhamphochromis; species Rhamphochromis sp. 'chilingali'. The sequence continues at coordinate 24,408,783 of NC_137948.1, forward strand.
TTTTTTTTGCCAGTCTGTCGCACAAGTGTTCACCAGCGTGATGTGTGAATTCTGGTGGAACGTGGCATCTCGCTCCGCTGGCAGTAACATGTCAGTCGAGTCACTTAATCAATATTTCCTTGTTGTTTTCCTCTTTCTCTTTCATCCTTTCATCCTTTTCTTGGTCTTTAATAGTGTTCCCTCCAAGCACGCGCTGCCGCCACTCTACATCATCTCCCCCACCTACTGCGCTGGTACGGCCGTGTCCAGGAGGTACCGGGGGTGCTTCGGGCAGCCAAGGCTTGTGGGCTACTTCTGTCCATACCCCAGGCTCCCACGTCTGGACTCCCAATTCTCTCAGCAGAGGACAACCCAACCAGTCTACCGGTGGAAGAGGAAGAAGGCCGGGAGATGGCCCCAGAGGTTCCTTTTGTCGGCGGCCCAAGGCCCACAATGACTAAACTCAAAGTAAATGATTACTTTCCTTTACTTAATCCCCAGCATGCTTTGCAGCTATATGTTAACCAAACATGTTTTGTTCCAACACTTCCATCCTGACCTAATATCAAGGGATCTGCCTCCCATTGTCCCCTAACAGCACAGATTCGCAGCCTCCAGAGTGGTTGTTAAGTATTATCCCTGTAATTTCATGCCTCCATTTTCTGTTGATTGCGCCTTCAAGAGTGTAGCTCTGAGTTAATGTTTCGGTTTCTGGCAGACTTTTGTAATTGTTGGATATTTAGTTTTTCTGCCAGATATTTAACAGTGATTGCTTTCACTCATAAAATTAACATTTTAAGTGGTCTTAAAAAAAAAAGAAAGGAATTCAAAGCTGTTATCGATGCATATTATTTTGCTCTTGTAGACATTACAAAAAAACAAGCTTTTTTTTTTTAAGACTAACAATCTGTTTATGAGAAAAAACACTGTATTTGCCTGGGGTGCTTTTTTTAAATGCACATTTCAGTATTCTCAGTGGATCCTGTTACCACTTGCAGGAGTGCAGACAGTGCACATTCAGCTTATCTTCATTTCAGGTGCAATAAAAACAGTGAATCTGGTCCAAAACAAAAATGTTATAGCTTTACTTAGTTTATAGTTATGGCTAAAAATCTACATGTGCACAGGCAAGATACACGACCCAATGCAGGTCCCTTAGGAAGGATTGTCGAGAGACTTGCTCATTCGCACACGTTTATAAATTTCTTTGCTCCATATATTACCTCTGCAACAGCAGGAGATAAGCAGGCCCAGCTGTTTTAAAGGAGACTGTCTCCTCAACCCTGACTAACCTCTCGCCACTGAGCCCTCAGACTGTTTACTTGGCTTTTTTTGCTCTGCTCTCTTAGGAAAGATATTTCTGTGATTTCCTGCTGGCTACATTTCTATAACAATGTGAGCGAGGCGAGGAGAAAAAAAAACAAGAGGTTTGGAAAATTCTGATGAGGGTGAGTGAGCTGGGTGGTCAGGATGGGATGTGTCTTTTAGATGTGCTGTGTTGCCGGATGAAATTTAGTCAGGCCCACATGTGTGTAAATGACAGTTTTGCTGGCAGGTTAAAATCCGACATTAAAACCGAGAGGAATGCGTGAACACACACAGACAAACACACAATGGCCACCATTCTCTGCCTAGAGGGATTACAAGGATGGCTACATGTCGCCATCATCATGTCTGCAGTGCAGCTGTTGCGCTGGGTAATGTGCCTGTCTGTTTGCGTCTGTGTGCGCATATATGTCCTCTGTGTGTGTCCCACCAAGGTATAAACACACAGTCTGCCGTCTCACATGGTGACAGTCGATCCTTCACGGCGGCTAACCAGAGGCAGTGGGCTCATCTCGCAACACCATTCACATTACAAATGGCTCATAAACTCTGCCCCTTTATCACTCCAGTTAACACACACTCATGCATACTGTTCAAGCTCCCCATGCAGTGATCTGTGGAGCCCCAGCCTGTGATCTGTATCTATGGTAAACAAGCAGGCATCCCGACACCAGAAATTAAGACCCGGTATTATCACTGCCTAACAAAAGCTAACACAACTTGGATATCAAAAATAGAGTTTTTTTTAAAAGGAGAATTACTGGGTTTGCAGGAAGGAAGTTAAGTCTTTGATTTTATGTCTGATGAATTGGGTTCATAGGGGAGCTGTTGTTCCAGAAACAGCGATTGAAGACAGTCTGTGTGTGTTCCCATGAAAAACTCCTCACTGAAATCAACGAGCATTATGGCAGGATAATAACGCAGTCTTGTATTATTACCTATTATTTGTCATTTGGGTTTAAAGTTTGACCAGACATCCTTGTTGCAGGTGAACTATCAAACTTAAGAATATGATTTAATAGAAGAAATAGAGCTTTAAACAGAATCACCTTTTCATATTCAAAATTATTAAAGCTTTAAGGTGCATGTTTCCTTAGTGTACTTTGAGGTACCTCAAACATATTTACCCAGTGACCAAAAATGACCTTATCAGCATTTGCACTACAAGTTTGTGTTACTGTGGAGAGTGAATATAATTGGTTTTGGCACAGACTTTTTGAGCTTGAGGTTTGCAGTGTTGTAGACTTTGATTGGTTTGTATTATATAGTAGTATGTGTTTATATAAAGATGAATAAAACAAAATATTAGAATATTTTAATATGGCAGCGAGACATTGTTCAACCCCAGTGTATAACACACAGATCAGTTAGTGTCAACAGAACTAAGGGTTTTTAGTAATATAGTCTTAATTGCAGTGCTTTTATTGCATCATAGTGATGCACCTCACAGTGTATGTATTTTTCTGATGTCATTGTACATGATAGTCAAGTCTTTATTCATGAAACACATTTAAATGTAACAGACGGTGACCATAGTGTTGCACTAGGGCTGCACGATTAATCGTTAGAAAATCGCGATCTCGATTCATACTTATGTGCGATCTCATTTCCAAGTGACAACGATTTAAAAGAAAAGAAAAAGACGATGACGATTGTACCGCATTTTGATCCGGGACGTAATCTGCATGAAAACAAGCGCTCACTCTTCCTGCTCAACAAATGACAAGGGCGGAGCCTTATACCACGTGATACAGAAGCTGTGCCGTGTGATGCTAAAATTAGCAGGGAAAAAACAACGGAGAGCACGTCAGGGATGACGAGAAAGTGACAGGAGAAAATCCGTCCCGGTCAACCACCCAAACATTAATAACAGGAACCTACAGCGCTTCCCTATACACGTTGAACTCCCGCAGGCAAAGAAATTACAGAGGCTATCACTTATCACCTGACCAAAGATATGGCTCCCATCAACACTGTGCAAAACGAGGGATTTAGGGAAATGATCAACACCCTAGAGAAATGCTACACAGTGCCCTCCCGCAACTATTTTTCTATTGTTGCACTACCTGCTCTATACACGCAGTGTTGAGCAACGGTGGAGACGGAATTACAAGCAGTACAATATTTTGCGGCAACGACAAAATGTGAGACATTTGTTGTTTTTATGTTTATTTATTGTTTTTATGTTCAGTCTCAACTGTTACGAAGTTGATGTGCAGTTAATAAGCGAAATAAATATTTATACTGGAAAAGAAAATCGTGAGAGAATCGTGATCTCAATTCTAAGCCAAAAAATCGTGATTCTCATTTTATGCAAAATCGTGCAGCCCTATGTTGCACATATTTAATGTTCCATGTTAGACCTTCTATTAAAAGGGTGTCATATTATAGTAAGATGAGCTTTTTTCCTCTTTATATGGGAAACAGCTCCAGGGATTTACTGAAACAAGTGCAAACGTCTATGTAAATACAGACAGTACAAAAGATGGACATAGCTACCGTGATGTCGTCCACTGATTTCTGAATTCGGTGAAACCTCTGCATGAGTGTTTCCATCTACGCTGTCCTGGTTGCATAAAATATTTTATTTAATATGACCCAAATTTCTTTGGATCTTGGCTGCCTTTTGTTCTTTTCTGTCAAAATGATCTAACACAGCTCTGAGGAAGCCAATCCATGATTGATAGAGTTTCATTTTTCATTTTTTTGTATCCACATGTGCTTTTACTGCATTGACAGTGAGTTCGGGATCATTGTCTTGCTGAAAAATTAAGGCTTTACCAATAGAGGCTATTGCATGATTGAGAATATGCCTTTCACGTTTCATTTTAAAACACCATTCAGATCGCTCATTCTACCATGCCTGTATACCTGCGGTTTCAGTCAATTTCAGAGTCTGTAGCAAATGAGCTGTTGCTACCCCAGACGCTGTGGTGAGAAACACGGCAGGAAAGGAGAACTGAGAACACAGCCTCATCAGGAGCTTCTAAATAGCGCTGCCTTCTAGCAACAAATATTGCATCTATCTAGACAAACTTTAGCAAAGCTAGTTAAATACATAGTTAGCCCTGCTGTCATCATGGAGAGAACTAAAAAAAGTTTACCATGGTTTCCCTGGTTCTCTTGCTATTGTAGTTAATTGTACTAGATGTGCTGGAGTATGTTCTGTACTGGTGAAGCAATGTTCTGTCTTGAAAATTTAATAAGAGTTGTATTGTGTGCAAGGTAGCAGAGGGCTTGTACAAAATAAGTCACTCGATTACAACAAAGGCTGTAGGTTTCTATAGTAACTTGTATTTGTATATTTGTGTGTGTGTGTGTTTGCATGTGTGTGTTCTTCCCTAAGGAAAATGGCATCGAGGCAGTCTTCACTCCTCATCCTTGCCCTTCCTGGACCCTCCCATGGGAAAGCTTACCAGGAGCGATCAACCCTACTGAAGGTAAACTCTAATCTTGCCTCGAGGCTGTGCTCTTTGCTGGCTCCATTTTATTTTTGCCCTCCTGCCCTTGCACTTTTATCATTGCCCCTTTGGTTTGTTTTATTTTTATTTTCTTGTATTTATTTGATGTCTTCATCTCTCTTTATCCTCCTTTCACTATTTTTACTTCCCTCATGTTTTGTAAGCCTGTATGCCTCTGCAACACTCCACAGCCTCTTTCTCCCACCTTATTTCTGGGTTGACTTCAAAAAACACAAATGTTACTATATATGGAGCGAGGAACATGAATAAATATTTGCATTATACCTTTCGGTACTACTGTGGCTGTTGGTGATTTATAGCTGCACCTAATGCTAACACATTTTATGTTAATCTGCAGGTGGATGCGGTTCCCCTTGAGGGTCCCCTAATGATTTTTAATCTACATGTGCTATCCTGCTGATGTTGTAGGGTGAAAGTGTGAAATAGGTCTGTGGTAGAACAAGAGTCAAAAACAATAAAAACACCTAAAAAGGTTCAAAGACAACTTGTACAGTGTCCCACTTGTCTTAGTGGATACTTCTTGCTGTGAGAGTAGTTTGTGATAGACAATGGGGGAGGTTTGTTGATTGCTGCCCCAGGTGGCATTGGAGCAACAGAGAGAGGGGAAAAATCTGTTTCTTTGCCTCTTTTCCTCACCTGCATTGTTTCTCTTTTTAGTGAGATGTCTTTGTTGTTAGCAACGCTAAATGATGCACATGCATCACTCCCAACATATAAGTGTTATTCCATCCATCCATCTCAATCCAATACATTTGAATCCGTCCATCCATAGAGAGATAGACAACCATTCACACTCACATTCCCATCTTTGGCCATTTTTGGAATAGACGTGCATGTTTATAGACTGTGGGAGAAAGCTGGAGCCCGGAGAGACCACCCCCACAGACACAGGGAGAACATGTAAACTCCACAGTCTGGCTTTGGTGGGACCTTCTTGCTGTGAGGTGAGGGCACTTGCTGCCATACGGTCACGTTGCCGCTTCAGTGTTATTGACACAAGAAATTGGGGAAGGTAGATGAAGGCACATGCTTCATGCATGTGATTGTTTAAATATTTCAATTTTCTTTAATATTGTGTAGCGCACTCGTTTCTTTCTTCCTTTCATTTTTGCTTATTTGGGAAATTGTTACAAGCAGGAGTTCATGCAGTGCCTATTTCCTCCAACAAAGAAAATGAGAAAAGGAAAAAAAACACCTTAATTTAAGATCTCTACCTCTTTTCAGCTTTTGTTTTGTGTAGGTCAAATTTCCACTTCATTACCATGATATTAAGCTCTTTTTTTTTTCACTCCAAGCAACTTGAATAGTAAATTGATTTTATCCATATCCAAACCAAACAGGTTTACAAAATGATACATTACCATACAATACAACAAACACCCCGCAGGGAATGAGCAAACACGCTAAATAAACAGATAAACGAGCTGTTGAGTGATTTTGTTTATTTTGCGTCCTGAAGCCTTTGCTCTGTGATCCATCTTTTAACTTGCGCTACTTTGAAGCGTATTTTCCCGATGTATTTATTCCTACTTTTACTGATTCAACAGAAACTTTGATAACAAACGGTGTTTTGATTTGCTCATTGTTATTTTCTGTTTGTGTGAATATTCCAGGCAGTCAGTATGACACACATCTAAATTGATGTGTTGCCCAAATAAGGGCCTGTTAGCACATTGACATATTTCTATTATCTGTCATAATTTTGAGATAAAAAATTAAAAAAATGTGTTTTAATATTTGGTCTTTACTTTCAAATTGTTTTCATTTGAAGCTGTATACAAATGTGCAGTGTAGGATTTATAAAAACATAAAGGTTAAAAATGAGCAAAATAAAAAAGCACCCAATCTGGACCTGTACATATATTCACAATTCTGGCAGCTGGGCAGTAGCAGATTTCAATAACTGTAGTATGTTTTTTTTTTTCTTTTTCATTTATTTCTCTCATTATGCCAGCGAAATAAATACTTAATTATGAATATGTAACTTTAAAAGTCTCTCAACTCCTCATTACGTACTTTAAATATTGTAAAATTGAAGTAAAGTCATGATGCTAATTATTGTTTATTGACACTTACTTACTTGGCTTAGTTGGTTTGAGGCTCTTGCCATTAAAACAACAAGCATTAAAACCAATGGATCTTTGCTACTAAAAACCTGATTTAAGATCACTGAGTTCCTGATGCAGGCTATCTGTTGTTTTAGAATCCAAGAAGATGTTTGCCCTCCTTAATGCAATTTACATGATTGATGCTTAGTTACCACATTTAGACACCACACTACCTTTGCTTTCATCTAGGTGTAGACCCGAGTGTCGTCCATTGATCTGTTGCTGTTTGGTAGTATCAAGATAAGGTTGGAAGAGTAGTGGGGAGGGGAGGTTAGACCAGACTTAGGAAATATCCGACTTCTGTTAGCGGGTCAGCTTTTTGTATTCGGCGCTCTCATTGTATGGGACTTCATTTACTTGGGTGTTTGTATCAAGTTTGATGACTGATTTAAGACTGAAGTGCACAGATAGTCTGTCATGTTCTTCACATGGGCAAAAAATGTAAATACAGTTTTTCTCATGTTTGTTAAGAAATTTTGATGAGAAATAATTCAAAATGTGTTGAGATATTTATTTAAAGAAAACAAGGTTGAGGTATAGGAAAGTCAAGGCATCTCCTAAATTAGAAGAGTTCATTGTATGTTATATAAATCTTTACAAAATTTCTTTTCATGGCACAGATTAACCAAAAAAACATTATAGGGATCTCACCATCACTAAAGTCATCCTGGAAACTTGGATATCTTGTCTGTATGTTTGTTCAGCTCCATTGTCCTAAAATTGGGGGATTGTATAAAAAGAAGTTCCACACTGAACTCATTTTTGGCAGTTTGACTCCAGTAAAGTAAAAAACAGAACGAAGTCTCAAAGTTGCCAAAATGTCTGGGGGTGGAGCAGAGTTAGCAGATGGCTGATTGTAACTTTGGACAATGTTTTCAGAACATCCTGGATTAGGTGGAGATGCAGAAGAGGAAAGATGGACTTGGAAGGCAAACTGACATAATTAGCGTTGAGTTTTAAAGAGGGGATATGAGACCAATTGACTCGGTGAAGACGGCCAAAAAGATGATTGCATCAGAGGAGTAATGACAAAGCTGAGAGTGAGGAGAGTTTGGCAGCGTGGGAAAGCAAAAAAACAACAAAACGAATAGAGCAGCAGGAACAGTCCCAATACTCAGAAGTGCAGGCACAAAAAGCAGGAAACCTTTTTGAACCCACACGAAACGTCATTAGAAGACTATCGAAGCACTTTAACTGCATAGTCAATGTTTCATTGTTGGTCTGTTGTGCTGAATTAGAGCCAAATAAAACTGAGCTCATGTCATTATCCTTTTACTTTTGACTGCACTGTACTGGTTATATTGGGTCTCACTGATTTTTAGCTCATTAATGTGGTTCCACAGTGAAACTTTAGCATCAATTTCTAGCCTAAACCTCAGTGACATCTAGAATGCTCTTCCCTAAAACTCCACTGATACCTGAACTGAAGTACTCTATGTGATGTAGGCGGGGTGTCTATACCAAGAGTGAAAATCATGTAGAGATACTAAATTTCAGCTGTTCCACTTTTGTCAGCACTCTGCATGATAAACGGTGCTCTTGATGTCTGCTCCTGCAGAATTATACTTGCATGCAGGTAGCCCCTGTGATTCTGTACTGTGTAATTAAAGAGGAGCAGAGACGAAAGGCACACAATTTGTACAGAGCTCCAGCGCATGAGCCTCCCCATCTATCTATTCCTTTTGTGCGCACAAATGGCTCCACACATGTACACACGTACAGTACTACAGGGAAAATTTCAGTGTTTTCCCCTTACGTGTGCATAAATATTTCCATGTGTGCAAAACTAATATATAACACCCACAAGCCTTTGAAACATGAAATTTTGAAATGGGGTTATTTCTGCTCTGTACTCTAGAGCAATGGATTTGAAATTAATAAATGAGAGTTTGCCTTCATCCATTTTTTCTATTTTTATCCATTTCCAAGGTCGGGTACAATTTAGGTCTTACAGTATACATGGAAAAACCTCCAAGCGTCTGACTGCTAAAAAATAAACAATTGTCAAATAATAATCATGCTAGCACATCTCCATAAACTGTTTTGCTTTATATACGGACCTATTTGCATTCATTGATTAAAAAATTGTACACACAGGCTCCCAGGTGTGCATAATATGTAGAACAACAAAGTTGTCCTGCTTGTATGGAGGCGCTGATTCACTACGTTTAGTCAGGGTTTGTCTGCAAACAGATAAACAGCAATGTGAATAGAGGGGCCATTGTGTTAGAACAGCCAGTGGCTTGTCTCCAGCACTTCACTTAATAGATGGAGGAGAGGAGGTGCAAATAAAGCATGGTAGAATGATGGAGTGGGTGACAGTGGGAGATTGAGATAGGGGTGAGACAGCATGAGGGGAGACAAGGGTTATCAGTAGAAAACAAGGCAGGAACGAGGGGGTGAACAAGACAACGAGCCATTAAAGGGGAGAGCTGGTGAAGAACTGCAAAGTTGTCATGCTTGAGACATGGCGCTATTAGATCCTTCGGGGTTGTTTTGGTACACGCAGATGAGACGAGTTCCTTTGTTTTTTGTCGTAGGTTACAACAGCATGGCAGAAGTTGAACTGCTTGAATGAAAGCTGGCTCCATTTGTCTCCGGCTCCCTGCTTCTACTGCAAGAGAGATGTGATTGAGATTCCCCAAACTCCGCAGCTGACTGTGTATATTTCTTGAAAAGTACGCATAGATTAATAGAAAAAATGAGGAAGAGATTTGCTTTTACTGGAATTAGGAACTTGGTTATGTGGGTAATTTAACTGGATGCAGATCATGTAGAATATTTTGTTTTGTACATTAATAACTTGGCTTGTGTGTACTTAAAGGTGCTGTTTCAGATATTTTGAACAACTGAGTGCTGCACTAGAACACAATAACCTCACAACGTGCCTCATGACCTTTCTCCATTGAAGGGCTGTGTATGCAATAGCTAAAATACATTTTAAAAAGTAAGAAGAAAAATCCAGTCATTGTGGTACAGTAGCACTTTTTCCTGCTGGGTTCTCTTATTTTACCCCAGGTTTTAATCTAAAATTGTTTTTTTTTAATATAAATACTCCGTTATCACCTAGTTGCTCATTGTTGACTAGTTGCTCTTTGCTGCTGCATCAGAAAGAGCACAGAGACTGAAGCAAAACAGTAAACCTGAGGTTGTTAAACCAAATCGGTGAGCTAAAAATGCTAAGTAGTCATTAAAGCTCGAAGGAAAGCTGCAGGCTTTGTATTAATTCTCTGTAGGTTCATGATTACCAATGGCCTCTGTCACGAATACGCCACTTGATTCATTTTTTGATGTAAAAGTTTTGATTTGCTTCTAAATCTGCCCATTAGTTTAGATATACTGGGGGAAAAAACAGTTTTGTTAATGTGGTGAACTTGTGATACTTCCCAGCCCGCGGGGCTGCTGATGCGGTGTTGTCAGGGTCGATCTGTAATGGCTTTTCAGTATTATAATATCCACGCAGTGTTAAGTAGTTTCACAATATTCCGAGGCAACATTAAACACATTAAACGATTTGAAATGGTGTTTGCAGCTGAGCTGGAACTTCCTATTCCCATAACTGACATCTTCCTGCATCACCCTCTTCTTTTTAATTTAAATCCCACTGGAAATATTAGCTTCATCAGAAGTTGTGACCCTTGCACAATTTTCAGTGCTTTGCTTGTTTTCTCCACACTGAGCTTTTAAACATCTGTCATGTTTAGCTTCCAGGTAAAATTCAGATGTTTAACATATGTGTTTGTGAGCTGGAAGACTTGCCTGTAAGATGTGAGATGGAATGTCCAAATTACAAGTGTCATTTATTTTATTATGTGGGTGGATTAATTTCTTTTTGTTTCCTGCTCTGCTTTTCCAGTGACTTGGATTAAGGTTGTAATATGTGCACATACCAGATTTGTTCCACTGTTAAATCAGTTTGGCTGCCTTTCATGGGTGTCGTTTTCCCTCAGGCATGTCATTTTACTATTAATGAACTTACTAGAAGATAATTAGCTGTATTTGATTGAAGTCTAGATTCATGAACTTGACTTTTTCTCATTAAAAAAAACCACAGATATTGGCTGGATACCCTGAGGGCATAATACTAATTCTTAAAGTAGAACTTCACTCTTTTGGATTATCATAAACTATAAAAAAAATAAATACTGTATGACAATGATTTCATCTTCCAAATGAAATCTTGCATCTCTGTGAAAGTTCAGTTTTTCTTCCTTTAGGTTATAGAAAAGTGAATCTTCTTATATTCAGTGTAAGTTATTTAAAATAATTATCATTGTCAATATGTGCTGGGTCCATGCAAACCAGGTTACTAATTCTGGCCAAGATGAGTGGTTAAAATTGGCCAGAATTTGGCCAGAAGCTTGTTGATGGCTAGTAAATTAGTGGGGATGCATGCATATGTGTTTGAGCCTTTATGCATAATTTTGACGCTACAAGCAGAACTTCCTCTTAACATTAGAGAAAATACTTTTTTGTTTTCAAAATCATTCCATCCTGGAAAAGGAACAGTTGAAAAAACTTGTTCAAAGCTCAAACTCAAACTTCCACTTTTAGTCACTTATTTTGCTGTCCAGCCATCGGGCTGAATGATGCTCTGCTGAGAGATTTACATCAGGTTCAGACACAAATGTATTTAACCGTTGATTTGTGCATTAACATATCAGCTTATTCTGAAGATCACATTGTTGACTCTCTGCCCGTGTTTAGTTTGTTTTTTCTGGAAACCATTAGTGTTTGGTCTGAGTTCAGTAATAGTAACGAGGGAAAGTTAAGGAATGGGGCTAAATGTGTTTTTTTCTGCCTGGCTGTCAGATAGTTGTCAAAAGGTGCTTAGCATCCTTAGGCTTTTGACAGACAAATGTCAAGGGTAATCTATTTGGAATTTTACTGAGTTGATGTATCCTTCAGACACTTGCCATGTATACAGATTTCTCTTTCAACTAACCCTGGATATCAGGCTAATTAAAATCTCCATCCAGTTTCCCAGCACTAAATGTAACTTACTGATCTTGACACCATTCAGAACTTCAACTCTCCAAATGCTTGTAATAAATCAAATATTCCTCCTGAGTCCAAAGTGTTTAATCTAAGAATCTCAAAGTTATTAACCCTCAGTAGGACCTACAGCCATTTTTCATCCACAGCGTTTTTTAATATTAGGCCATTTTCACTGTGTTGAATAGAATATAGCCAAACCTTCCAACCCTTTTTTTTTTCTTTAGAATTGCCGTCTCCGTTTATTCAATTAGCTTAAGGTGGCTAAGCTAAAAACCGCCATCCACATGAGGCGCTAGAGCCATAAATCGCCCCATTGAAACCCATTATAAACGCTATTTTTCACTGCAGGATTTATACCGTAAGCATCTCGGCGATGGCTTAAGTTTCATTTCCGTTTTGGAGAAGAGGCCTTAGAGTTGTAATTTTTTTATTTGGCCACCGGGTGGCGCCCTTGCTTCACATTTGACGACTGCTGGAAAACAGCGGGCTGCCTTAACAGACCTGCGGGAAAAGAAGACTCATTTGCGGCTTGCAGCACCGGCTTCGCCCGCTGATCGGGCGGGACCATTTTCTGTCCCCAGGTCGTTGAGAGGGTGCAAATTTTTTTTTACTCAACCGGAAATGACGTATTTGTTGTCACGTGGTACCGGACGTGTGTGCTGGAGAAATGCGTCCCACGAAAAAATGCCCCGGTTCTTCGTCGCGACTTAGCCGGGAAGATGCACCTCTGTCGGCCTAGAGAAGGAGCATTGGCCGCCTGGAGAACATTTCCGGCTCCGGAAAAAAAAAATTGTAAGTGGATCGAAATTAATTTTGGTGCCGATCTTTAGTCCATCTAAAGGCCTAATTATAATAACAAACGAATATTACTTCAAATGGGGGTTTTTTTGAAAATATTTACTTTTTTGTTTTTTGGGGCTAAAAAAACGGCGCTCCTGTAATAAACCTGGGATTTAAAGGGTTAAAACAACGAAAATATAATTAAAACTTCATATGTATATTTCAAGGAGAAGTAGGTCTAAAATATTGGCTAATTTGAAATGGAAAAATATTAATGTATAATCTTTTTATAGCACTTTTTATGGCGTGGTCGATTTTTGCCTCTAGGACCTCATAAGGGGTACTTTTTTTTAGACTTACCAAGGGTTAAGGTTGCAGGGAGGCAGAAGCCTATCCCAGCTCTTCTAGGACAAGAAGCGGGATTATACGAGATGTTACTAAATGTTATAGGAAATGAACATATTTTTGTTTTTAAGATCAAGTAACTATATGAGTAGTATGGTCACTTTTCCATAGACTTATCTCAGACTCTTTTTCTTTTTCAAACCACAGGAGTCACCACTGCTGGTGTTAGAGGGCAAGTTTAAAACCGTTTCTCACTAGTGTTGCCTCAGACCTGGAATTCGATTCAATTCAATTCAATTCAATTTTATTTATAAAGCGCCAAATCACAACAACTGTCACCTCAAGGCACTTTATACTGTAAGGTAGACCCGACAATGATACATACAGAGAAAAACCCAACAATCATATGACCCCTATGTCGTTAAAATGAGAGATTGTAGTTTCTTTGTAGAGAATATTTTGATACAAATATAAATATACAGTATGCATGTGTTTTTAAATGATCTTATTATTTTAAGTGAGGATATATTTGAACTGTATCCCTACATTTGGTTAACATGCATCCCCGTGGGCTTACAACTCCAAACAGCAGGCTGTGACTCCCAAATCACTCCTCTCATTCTCAATTAATTGAACTCATTAGAGCCTTTAAATTGCAGATTTAAAGATATGCCGTAAACATGGGAGCCAGCACAACAGGCAGCTAGCTTTTTTATTCGTAATTAGAGGGATAATTGGCACTTTATTTCTACAATTCAGGTTCAAACACATCTAGACTCCCTGGAGGCTTACTACAGAGTTTCACTATTTGCAGTGATGTTTGAATTGTGCCCATTTAAATGCAGAGCCACTGACTGCCTCCACGATGAGCTCCTTGCAAATGTCATATCATGAATATTCATTTGTCTCTCCAGTTTTGTTTTGTTCAATAATCTCTGGTGAGGGATTGCAGTGTGGGTATTGAGGAGGAAGACAATTTGCCTTACCTTCAGCTAGTTTTCAATGAGTTTTGGATTACATGTTTCTAACGCAGTTTCACTGCACTCGTAATTAATTAGTGATTAGTCTGTTCAGCCTGCGCAATCTCATCTCTGCAGGCCATTCCTGTGGAGCATAGTTTAGACTATTGTATGTGGGGAAAAAATATCTTTTCCTTTAGTTACCACTATATTTTTCCATTGTAGACATTATAGTGTAATTAAATGATTAAATAATTTTTATGAAGTCTAAAATATTTGGACTTTTTACTTTAGTAGTTGTTTTTCTCCAATATTCAGAAGTCATATTTGTTATCATACAAAATAATCAGAAGCCATATATTCAATTTATTTGTTAAGTAATTATATTCTTTTATTCTTAATATTCTTTTCTAGAGACTGCAGTCTTGTTCATCCACTCTTATGTGGATTTTTTTTTTTAATCATTTTTGTTAACAGTTTGGAAATGGTTTGACTAGAAATCCCCCCCCCCCCCCCCCTTTTTTTTTTCTTTCAAATTTTAACAGTCCATCTATTTTATTTTATTTTTTTTACCCCTATGGTTGGACATTCCTGTCAGTCTCCCCCTCTACTCTTCCCCCACTTGCAAACAAGACCCCAAGCTACTGGAACTCCTCTGAGACCGCACCTTATCTCCAGCCCTATTGGACAATTCATCCTTTCCAAGATGACCACCATCACTGTAGATTTGGAGGTGCTAATTTTTATTCTAGCTGTTGATTGCAAGACCGACCATGTTCAAGCTGGTTAAGACATAACCAAGAAAAAAAAAGCCAATAAAGCCAAAAACCAGAATAGTCTGTAACAATAATCCATAATAATCTTGAAGAACTCCTCACAGGACAGCATGAAGTTATACAGTCATATGAATTCTCTAAATCAGGGGTGCCCAATCCCGGTCCTCGAGAGCTACCGTCCTGCAGCTTTTAGATGCATCCTTGTTCCCACACACCCGAATCAAATGAATGGCTTGTTATCAGGCCTTTGCCAAACATGATGGCATGCTGAAGAGGTAATCAAACCATTTGATTCAGCTGTGTTGGAGTAGGGATGCATCTAAAAGCTGCAGGATAGTAGCTCTCGAGGACTGGGATTGGGCAGCCCTGGTCTAAATCCATAAAACTCATATAGACCGGTTGGGCAAACCCTGTGCCCAACCGGTCTATATGTAGCTAGAGTAAGACAGACAAGATGTAGATAAGGTGAAGAGCTCGTCCAGTGTACAAAAAGACAAAGTCAAAACTGTTACATATCAGTTTGGAAGTTTTTACCATTGGTGTTGGTCCACAGCCACGTTCAGGTCGCTCCAGAGATACTAATCTGGATTTAGGTCCAGAGGTTTCCTGAAGCAACGGTTTCCTTTGTGACTTTTGAGATCCTTTGTACTTTAGAAAAGGTTTTGTCAAAGGATTGCTCGATATTTTCCTGCATCCATTTTTCCTTTTGTCCTTGTCCCAGACACTGTCAAAGAAAAACATTCCCACAGCATGATGTGACAGCCATTTATTTTAAACTGTAGCATTGCTCTGAGAAAAAGATTTAGTTTCTCGTAGTCTGGAAGCTATTTTTTGGCAACCTCCCAGTGGACTGTCATGATCTTTTTTTGGGAGAAATGGCTTCTGTTTGGCCAATCGACCATATGGTTACCTGCGTGACCAAAGTCTTTCGTCCCAAAGGATGTTTTGATGGTTTCCTTTGACTCAACATGTACGTCCACTACAAACATTTCACATATTATTATAAAATGTTGCATTCCACTGTGTTAATTTATAATTACAAGTGGAAACGAGGAGATGCTAATCTGGTTACCTTTATTTTGGGTTATGTGTGGAAAGCAGAGCCTCCAAAAATGAATGAATGTCACATAATTAATTGATTACTAATATTTTCCATAGCAGTCTTGAACTAATTGAGTAACTTAAATTAGCAATGGAGAGCTGAAATCTGCAGCTTGATACTTCATTCTTAAATATGGCATGCATCTGTCTTGTTGATTTACTATGTGAGCTGGCATATTTTGCAGTATGCACGCTCTCTCCTTCTGTCTGTTTTTCTTTTTCCATGTTTCTCCCTTTTCGCTTCCTACCTTCCTTTTGTTTCTGTTCAGAGCCTCTATAATTTCAGGTCATAAGCATTGCTTTGACACAAAGGACATGTTTTCAACTTTATTTTCACAAACTCCTGACAGCAAAATTAAAGTATTTTGCTGTTCCCATCATTATGTGTCACCTCACTGGAATTTCTGTCTTTGTAAGCACGGGCTCAAAGAAAAGCTCAAACCTTTTTATTCAGTTCTGTATCGATTGAACTATAATAGATGATGTGTCATATTTGGTTTTAGTGAGTACCATAAAATGTGCTCTTTATATAGGAGGGACCTCCCCCATTGCCCACATCTAATTTGGCTCAAAGCAAGGTTGTGGATAGACTTTGGCATGCATGTCTCAGTTGCTTTTGTTCAACACCTTGTTGTTAGTTGTGTTTTCCCTTGTGTATTTTAGACCCTCATGGTGTAGGATTACACTGATAAAGGCGAGAATCGTCTTTTATGCACGTGTTTTGTCTGTTTCTGTGTCTGCAGATCTTTTTACAATAAACATATATCACCTAGGCTGCAGGAGCGACCTACCTTGATATTTTGATAACTGTAGATTCTTTTATCTACACTAATGTGTATCAGGCTATTTTTGGTTTGGAATTTGTGAGAAGAGGTTTGAGACTGAGTTTAACATCAGTGTTCGCACGATTTGTGCCTTTAGTATGCAGACAGCTCCGTAAGACAGAATAATGACTCGTAAATCCTCCTCTAATTATCCAAAGGGCACGTGTGGTGTTTGTGGCCAGTCTGTAATCCCTTGATTCTTGTCCCACATTCCTAAATAGGAATGTCTGTGTAGCGCCAACACATTTGTGGATATAACGAGGACGCAGATAAATATTGAGACAAAGTGCTAGAAAGTGATAGAAAGCAGACGTCTGCTTTCTATCACTTAATTAAAATGTGAGCTGGAGAGCCAAAGAAAGCTAAAGGAGCAATGATTTTTATTCCATCAAAACAGAGTATTTGTTGTAGAGATGGCACGATACCACTTTTTTATGTCCGATACCGATATCATAAATTTGGATATCTGCCGATACCGATATGAATCCGATATAGTGTTTTTTAATCAACAAAACTGTTTTTTAAATATCTTGTTGCATTTTGCAAGTCTGCAAGTTCATACTCAAGTTTAAAACAACAACTACACTAAAGCTATTCTGTTATACCTGTATACAAAAAAAATATTTCATAGTTCAGCAATACTGATCAATCTAATAAACTTAGACCTACACCATCCTCACTATTCTGGTATTTTAAAGAGTACTTAGCGTAATTTTAAGCAACCTAACTAATAGGGTTCCAACTCCCAGCAACAACAAAAATAAATAAATAAAAAATAGGGAACCACCCCTCACGCTCCACCTCATGATGCTTAATCGACGTAATCAACCTTAATTTGATGAAGTGTGAAAAAAATGCACAGAAATCAATTATTTTTCAAGAAATATTAAATAGATTCAACATCTTTCTTCAACAAAATTGCAGACTGCACAGATGGTACCTTCCCAAAGTAAAAAGTACTATAGCTTACTAGGGTATATATATTAGACTTAATAGTCACTATATACAGTAATTGACTTCTATTCATTTTACATCAAATTAAAACTTTGGGTGTCAGATAATTATTTATTAAAAGCTCGACATTTTAAACGAGAATAAGAAAGAAAAGTATGTCTTTGTGCCCCCTTTTCCCTGTTAATGCCCTATCGGCCCCCCTGGCTAAACTTTGCTAGATCCGCCCCTGCACAGTTACCAGCCGTCAGCTACGTAGATAAAGATCCTCGAGTAGAAAGTAATATTAAATAAATTCTAACAACAGCTGATCAAGCTTAAACGTGCTGCTGTTGTTCAGCCGCTGGTTTCCTCTTTCTGGTGCAAAGTGGGCCAAAAGCAAACCAGAGACACGGACTCGCGACAGAAAAGCCGATCAGCTGATCGTTAAGCAGTTTCACGATTGAAGTAGCAGCCGGAGAGCGAGAGGCAGTCGCTTGTTAAGCTTAACGCAGGAATGCTTTACAAACATTCAGAGGTGGACTTACACACTTGCTTTACTTCTCTCGGGATAACTTTGTCGGAGATGAAATGCCGGGTTGCTAGCGAAGCTCCACATGCTATCCAGACCACCGACAGGTCCCGCATGCCACAGCAGCTCTATCACGTGATGCATACTGCTCCGACGTGCTAACGTTCTGAGGTGAGTTATGGTGTGTTGCAAGTTTTGTGAGGTGCTTTTGTGATATTTAATGGATCGGATTACATTTTTTATTTTTCTCCGATATCCGATCCAGTAATTTAGGTCAGTATCGGACCGATACCGATATGTAATATCGGATCGGTCCATCTCTAATTTGTTGTTAAAATCTTGCTTTTAAGCTCCAGGAGTGTGTTTGTTTCTGCAGTGACAATAATAAGGTTACATTTCTCTATTTCTCTATTCAGAGGGGCCCTGCCTTTGACAACCCAATATTTCTGTAAGGACACAGAGAGCAAAAGGGACACCAGTTGGCTGGTGTCCAACTAGCCTTTATTTATACTTGAGTTAGCACTGCAAAACTAGGGCTAAAAGCCATTCTGGCTGGAAGATTTTACAAAGGTTGCAGGCCAAAAGACATTGACACAGCCCCCCAACGATGCCAGCTTTATGCCATATACTCCCTGACTTTGACAGCTCTGGCAGAGTGTAGAGTGCTGAGAGTGTGCGCTGAATAAAAACAAACTACTTAGTTTAAATGTACAACTGTGGAGGAAGACTTTGAGGAGCCGTAACAGAAAGAACAGGTGAAATTAAGCATTTTCTAGACTTAACATACTTGTAGCTCTTTGTAGCCTGAAGAAATGTTAAAAAAGTGTTTTTTATTTAATCTATTTTCCTCACGTCTTGAAAGTGCAGTTTTGAAGAACACAATCATTTTATTACATTTCATTTAAATGTGTTTCTATGTTGTTTTCAATATTGTAATGATGTATAGTGTTAGATGCTGTTACTGATAATAAGCTATTTTTTAAACAAAAGATTCCTACTTTCAAAGTCAAAATTCCCAAAATCGTTTTTTAACCATTCTGTTTACTAAAGTTTTCAATTAAATAAAAGCATTTGAATCATCTTCCCTTAATTACATTGTTCTATTCTCATTTACACAGCTCTCAAAATTCTTTAATCTACAGAAGTTTATTGTAGTGCTTTCTTTCCTTGAAAAACTCATAACATGTGACCTTCTTTAGGTTCCAGTACCTCATGAAATGGGACAGATTGATTTGCTGTGGTAAAAATATATATAAAAAACACATTTCAAGTACACAAACGGTGTGTTCCTTGTGAAGATAGTTTACCAGCGTGTCAGCCTTTGGATGGCCTCAGGTTATTTGTTTCTCTGAGCTGTGAATGTGCTGGTCCAGATTACAGCTCTGTGGTCATTGAATCTTCTGCAACAATGTGCTTGTGGCTATTACAGGATGGATCGATTACGAACGATCCGAGTTTTAAAGCAAAAGAATGTAGGAGTTTTTCCCCTGCCACATCCACTTTAAACAGGGCAGCGAACGGTGCCCAGGAGACCGACTGCAAGCCAACATTTAGACTATGCAATCAATGGGAGCCGAAAGGAGAGTTATTGATCTGTCTTCTTTGACGTGCCATTATTAAAATGTCACATTGTTATAATGATGGCTAAGATATTCAATGCTATCTCCATAAGTGTTGAAATGATACAGTAGCTAAGCTTGTCGTGGTGTTGCTTTTGTCTCTCTTTAACCATCCAGAAATCTTTGAGAATAAGCACTATGTATACTTTCAAAATATCAATATTCAAAACACACTTTCTTTGATGTGAATGGAAGTGATGTCAAGCCCAACGAGCAATGTCAGAAGGCTGAAATTACCTACAAATCACTACAGGATAGTTTAGTTTCTTATTGCAGCTGCAGTGGTGTCAGAGATGGTCCGAGTCATTGCCGACAGTTTGCCAATAAAGGCAAACTTTTCGTGTTTTCCTGTTTTATGAAATCAATATTTTACTATTGGATAAATGTAATTCTGTCAATTTAATCTGCCTCACTGTAGTTTCAGTTCTGCGTCCCTGATGCACCTTTCCCTTTTTAGAAGTTAAAGAAATCAGAAGAAGGCTATTTTTTTTTTTATCTGAAGCTTTGATTTTAAATTGGAATAATAATTGGTAGAGATACTAGTTTATCTCCACTCATTTTTGTTTAATTTGGCATGGGTGATTGTCAGCAAGAGATCGCGTTGTGTGTGGGCTGAACATGGTGAAGATAAGCTATTTTATATATACAAAAGCTGATTGAGCAAGTTAGTAAAACTGTGAGGATACAAAAACTCAAACACCAGGAAAATGTTATAACATTATTTAACACACAGCATTGGTTATGGAGGGTGGATAGCACCACTATAACAAATGGATGATACCGGCTGCAGTGGTGCGGGTTACTCATGGGAGGAGAACAGATCACCTAACCCCATATGCAGCCCACTTAATTTTACAGGCAGCTCATTTATAAAGCAGACTTAGGTCAGTTTTCATCCCAGTTATGGCATAAAAAGAACAATATGTGTAATTAAAAAAGTTATGATGTGGAAGTAACTGTAGCAAAGCAAAGTCTAGACACATGACTGGTGGTATGAAGTGTTTGTGCTCTGGTGCTGTGTTTGATTTGTGCCACATGTAGTGCTGTGCATTATGGCCAAATCCGACATTAGATCTAAATTGTGTCTACAGAGACAGTGATTTTTTTTTATTGCTAAGGAAAAAGGAAAACAATAGATTGGAATTTATACATTTTTGCCAATTACTAATTTTTCAGTTGTAATTTATTAATAAATGGTTCCAACATAATTTCAGATGATAACTGGTGTATTTCAGGAAACACGTTTGTTATGTCTGGTTGAACGCTCATATTGAAGCAAGGCATTGCACACAGATTGGGAATGTGTCACGACCTGTTGGAGGGACAAAAGGAGTTCCATAATTTTCCCAACCTCTCGCCTACAGCTACGCGTACAGCTAGGTCATGTTTTGATAGACATTCCAGCACTGCTTAAGGATGCACAATGAGAAGTTTTTTCCTCGTGTTTATTTTCATTACCTTTTGTTTTTCTTGTCACTACAGTCTTACACAGATGTGCTGAAAAATCGCCAGGATATTTTTTTCTTTGACAGCTTGACAACAATTGAAGCTTTCAGTGATCGTCAGTAAGATTTTATATCTTTACTGCTCAGCGTTTCTCCTCATAGCTTCAAACCTCTTGGCATGTGTTGTTAAAGCTTTCAGGATTTCCCCCATATTATTTACACAATGACTGGCAAACCTGTCCACCTCCACCTTTAACTTCCCATTATAGGCTCCAGTCTCCTTGCCCTTCTAAAGGATACGTGTGAATATATGGCGTGATAATTACACTGTTGGCTGAATTTGGATTTTTTGCCTGTCATTAATAACCAACATTCAACACGCTGCAAAGACATGCCAGAGCTCATTTCCTCATTCATTAGCTAGCAGATTTCCATAATGATGAACATATGGCCAAATGCACCAGTGCGTAAACTTATAAATGCCAACTATATGTTCAGCTTTTGAATTAGGGAAAAGAAGTTGACAAGCTAACAATTCTACCTGCCATATACAGAAACATTGGGTTCCTGACAGAATAAAAATATGTTGAATGTCCCTTTAACTCCACAGAAATTAATATTAGGGATGCAAATCTAACACTGGAGAGAGAACCCGTATTTGTGCAAAGGTTTTCCACCTTCCTCACCAGTCTCCTTCTGATGTCATAATTATAGATCGCAATGAACGGCAGCTACAAGTGCACGTGTCAGCAAACTGCACGAAAAAAGAACAAGTTAACAAAGACTTAGTTTGTGCTTTAAGGGGGACCTGCTTGGTGCTTCGGCGTTGTTAAGACATTACAACATGATGAAATATTTCCCTTTTAGAGGGAGGGTGTTTGCTGACAGGCAAATAGCAAATGTGTAATTAGCTTTGTGAAATTAGAGTTTTAATTAGCTAAGTGACAAATGCCTTACATGAACAAAATATTTGGCGTATTTTCATTGAATTTTAATTACTATGATCATAAAGTCATCAATGATGTGGTTTTGAAAAAAGTACATGCAGGACATGTTTTTCTTACCCCGTGTGCTTTTATGCCTTTCATATCCTGGCAGGCATTTGTCAAAGTCTTTCTAATCCATTTTTACTTTAGTGACTGAGCTCCAGGCAGTTCATTTATTAAGTGGTCAGAAGCACTCTTTATTTGGGTCTATGTGTGCAAGTCACACTCTTCTAGTCCCATGTCGTGCCTGCAATATAGCTTGTTTTCTGTCACCCAGCAATGAAACAGGAGCTGTGGTTACATCAGCCAGTCTTTCACTGGTATAAGGCGCACAGACCTTTTTATTGTTATTATTATTTATAGAGCATTTTTGGCCTAGACAGTGAAAGAATTGAATATTTTATTCAGCAGTTATGACAGGCTGAGCTGCAGGACTTGGTGTTTACAGGTTACGGCTTCATATTAGTTTTTTTTTTTTTTTTTAAGGATCTTCGGTTTTGGCACTTCCAACTCCCACAAGATCTGTTAACTTGTTTTTATGACACACACACACACACACACACACACACACACACACACACACACACACACACACACACACACACACACACACACACACACACACACACACTGTTGTGAGCAGCTGCCAAGGCAAGAAAACATTGCTATTGTTTCTTTGCAAAACTTCCGCAATCAAACTTATCAATTGACACTCTGCCGTATTCATGGCTACTTAAGCCGGATCCAGGCGTTCACAGCACGTTCAGAAGAACTGCCGAAGTGGTTGTGAAGATGATCCACACTGTTGCCATTTCATTTTCTGAAACACTTGAGCACATTGGGTCTCCCTGTGCTTATATCAACAGATATATAACTATATCGGTACTTGGATATGACTTCATTATTCGATTTATAGTTATGCAAACATGTATTCAGTTGAATGCAACAGTTCCCTCTTCAAACTTCAGCCTTTCTTATTTCAAAATCAATATGTGCATTTCTCTTTTCACCCTGGTGACCATCATAAAGTCTCTCCTTTGTTTGTCTGTACTTTTCTGTGTTTGTTTCCTTCCAGTAGACTGTATGGTATGAAAAATATACAACATATATTTTAACTGAATGCAGTATTTAAGTTTCCTTCCATAGTTACCATGTCAAAGAATAAACCAGTGTTTTATTTACTTTATATGTACTGACACATAAATTACTCGTCTCAGACCATTAAACACCATTTACAGTCAATATTATAACATTTGTTCCTATATATTTAAAAAATAATCTCATCCTATTATTACATACAGCTGCCCCAAATCATATTGTCAAAGCATTATTGTACATAAGCCTAATGGAGATAATGACTCTAAAATTGCCCATGCACTTTGCAGCACCTCTGTCAGATAAAGACTATTTAAAAATGGAAAACACTGAACCCACACAGAGATTTATATTTACATAATTTAGTATGCTTAGGTAAATATTTATATTTATTGCAACAATATCTAAATGTACATTCACTGCCACAATATTAAAGACATACAAAATACTGTATTTTATTCTTTATAGTTCTTTTTAGCCATATGCTTGCATGCCATGGAAAGCTGTCCATATGTTATTCGCATAATGAGTTTCTCTGGAAGTTGTCGCTTTTCTGGCTCGCCATCTTTTCACATGACATCCTGTGACTTCATATTTCGTGGTTGTAAATGGATTACTCTGTCAGGGAACATTGTTGCAGACATGCTCCACTCTTGGAAATTCATTTCCTCTATAGCAGCAGAACCAATAGCGTCATCCAGCAGATAGCTCCTGTAGGTTTTGGTACACGTCTGAGGCTGAGTTACTCTGGCATGTGCACGTTACGTGAACATATGGAAACTTTCTATCCCAATGGTGTTAGGGATTAAATGGAGCAGGATCTCTATGTAAAAGGTGGTACTTTTAACAGTTGATGGCATGCATGGGTATTTCCGGGCACACAAATGCGCTGTCCTAAATTCAAATGCAAATCAGACTCTGGGAAATAAAAAAAGAGTTGGAGAATTTTTTTTGTTTTCCAAAGAGAACATTCTCCTACATTTTTGCCACTCTGGCAGTAAATAGTTAGCAATTTCTCCAAACAAACATGGAATCCAAAAATGTAAAATATTGAAGTCAAACATTAAATAATCTCAACTTTAAATCTCAAACCAGCCCCTTCTTATATTTGCTTTTTAAACCAGCATGTCCTCTTAGAGATGGTAGTTGGATCCTGCAGAATACAGAGGTCCCGTGTGCCACAGAAATGTGTTTACATTCTAATCTGTGTGATGGACCTCCCTGATAAGGAAGGCAGTTCTGCAGCATCAGGGGAAAAAGGCAGTAGATCGGGGCTCAGTGCCAGCAGCAGAAGTGCTAGGCACCTTTTAGCAGCAGAGGACACACATATTAATGGATCCTGTGTCTCCCTCCAGTGATGCTGCCACAGCATGTTTTCTCCTCTCTGAGCTTTGGGAGATGTCAAAGCAGAGTCAGCCTCCTACGAAAACAGAAAACTTGTTTCTGTGATACCAAGCCTCTTACTAGGTTTGTCATCTCTGGCTTTGTGCCTGGAGTTATCTGGGTGGGATGGCGTCCGTGCACCTGTTCATAACCTCCGCCAACATCAGTGTGCTTGCTTTCGGCTCGCATTCGCCTGCGGAAGGAGGTTAAACACAAAACTCTTTGAGAAGAAAACACCTGAACCCCATCAGATTCCAACCAAAGGAACATGTCAGCAGAATATACTGAGAGGTCAAGGAAACATAATCCGGAACAAAGAAGTAATTACGTTTCTCAACCGGAGACTGGGATTGTGGTTGTGTAGTATAACCAATGAATAAATATTTTCTCCCATGTAGACAGGTAAAGCAGAAAATCCAAAATTATTGTTTTGGTCTTACATTGTATTTAAGCATATATACAGTGTGTAAGCTATGGATAGCAGAGTGATTATAAATCCATCAATTAAACTTGCATTTATGTTTTGCCCGATTATACTGATTTTAGACATCAATCAGGCATTATGACACTGTTTATGACTTCACCTTGACATCTGTTAGTGAAGCAAACGCTGGCCTGTGTGGTCAAGACGAGCTGCCGTAGCTCAAACTGCCAAAGAGGTTCATGTTGGTTCTGATAGAAAAGTGTCAGAATACACAACGCATCACACTTTGTTGCACCAACAATGAGTAGGCGAGCATCAGAACTGAACCACAGAGCAATGGAAGGAGGTGGCCTAGTCAAATGAATCATGTTTTCTTTTATTTCACGTTGATGGCCGGGTGTGTGTGCATTGCTTACCAAGGGAAGACCGCACCATAATGAACTATAGGAAGAAGGCAAACCAGCTGAGGCAGTTTTGATGCTTGCAATGTTCTGCTGGGAAACCTTAGGTCCTACCATCCATGTGGATGATACTTTAACACGGACCTACCTGAGCATTGTTGCGGGCCATGTACACCCTTTCATGGGACCAGTATTCCTTGAAGGCTGTGGCCTCTTGTTTCAGGAATGGTTTGACAAGTTCGAGGTGTTGACTTGTTCCCCAGTTTCCCCAGATCTCGGTCCAATTGAGCATCTGTGAGATGCGCTGGGCAAAAAAAGTCTGATCCATGGGAACTTAAGGAAGCTGTGTCTGAAATCTTGGTGCCAGATACTACAGCACGCCTTCAGCGGTCTAGTGGAGTCCATGCCTCAATGGGTCAGGACTGTTTTGGCAGCAAAAGGGAGACCAACACAATATCAGGCCGTAAAGTTATGCCCAATCAGTTATGATGTGTTTTTCTTCTTGTTTTAAGAAAACATGACATTCTTAATGAATATCTGTAAATGTGACAATTGTTTGTCTACAACAAGCCATGTTTCAGCGTTTTCGCCAAGCTTCTTTTTTTTAAACTCTAATTTCCTGTTTCAGGTGAATAGATTCAGTCCTTGCTGTCAGTCTTCTACCCATAAAAGATAATTTATGCATGGTTTTCTAATTACTTGGCATAATGCTGTAAAGGACAGTGCCTAACTAATGGCTGAAATGTTGGGTTAGTAATGATAGAGGAGAGTTGAGTTAATGTGTACCTGTCAAACAGCTCTGCTTGCAAGTGGATCATTTGGGCTGAGCTAGGTGGTAGTGGCAGGCAGTTTCTGTCATACTTGTGATTGCTCCAGCTGGTTTCACTTTATAAGTAAAGTGACTGAGGGATAGAACATCTAGTTGGGATGCATGAGGGGGGGAAAAGTGGAGAAGAAAAAAAATCTCTGTAGATGGGTCCTTCTCAGAGTGAGCTTTGTGTGAATTACATGGTTTGTGATTGGTTTTCTTTTGTAAGTTAGGGTTTGGATAAGACCTTTGAGGCTTCTGTGTCACAATTGCTATATTTTATTTGACCAAGCTTTATTCGGGCACAGTGGTTGTATTCACTACCCTTTATGTTATTATTCCTTAGCTAGCAACCCTGGCATCATGTCGTGATGTACTTGTGAAACTATTCATTCAAGCAGAGGGCCCAACCTCAACCCTCCTGTTTGATAAATAAGCCTCTGTATTCAATATAAGATGGTTGTTACAGAGCAGAGGTAGAGCTTTAAATCAGAATCTGAAACCTTTTGTTGTCATTAAACATCAGATGTTTGATTAAATTAGAATTATGTATTAATAAATGTATATGTAGAAGAAAGGTCAAATGAAAAATACACTGTTTATTCTATTGTGGTGGGGCGTGGTTTGCGGTGCCGTGCAGGGAGGGCGGACGCACCTGCACGGCATCCTTAATCACGCCCGCCTAGTTAAAAACACGGGGACTCATGGGTTTGGGGTGTTGTGGTGTGACGTGAATTAAATAAAGATGGCTCTGAACGTTGCTCTGTGGTCCCGCCGTGCCTTATTCACGCCACATCTATTCTACAGGGTTACATATAAGGATATAATAAAAAAAAAAACCCTTAAAATGTGGTAAATACACCCCGAGATGCATTGTGATTATTTATAAAACACAAACCAAAGCAAAAAAAAGCAGAAGCAGTGTATAAAAAATTAAGTACACCCCTTGATTTAGTGGCTTGTAGAACCATCTTTAGCAGCAATAACTTGAAGTAATGGTTTTTAGACTTTATCAGACTCACAGAGTGTGAGAGTCTAAAAGTGTTGCTTCAGCACATTGAGATTTGTGGGCATTTGTTTATGTGCAGCTCTCTTAAGGTCCCACCACAGCATTTCAGTCAGATTGGGGTCTAAACTTTGACTTTTGACATTGACTGTTTTCTTTTTCAGCCATTTGCTGCTGTGAGTGGGATTATTGATGCATTTCAGGACTGCCAGTCCTCACATTTGACTCTAGAATACTTTGGTATACATAGAGGAGTTCAATAAACTCCTTGACTCGATGTGTTATGGGTGTTTTTGTTGCATAGTTTATAGTTTGGCCACCACTCTGCAGCATCCCTGCTGGAAACACATGTTTGGAAAGTAACAACCAGTGCAAGCAGAGTCAGGCATACTGTAAACAAGCATTTAACTACATATAGCATATTTTGTGTGTCTGAAAAGAAATTGTCCAATATATTGAAATGTTGTTGTTGTTGTTGTTGTTTTTTTTTTTTTGTAACCAAACCTTTGGCGTGCCATGGTCATGGTAAAAGTCTGTCTGTGTCTGTGCTAAACGCCACCTTGCACGTCCCTCACAGGCTCAGAGAGGTAGCGAGAGAGGCATCATAGGTTAATGCCTTAATCTTATCGCAAATTAGAAACAGAGTCGATAAGATAAAATGCCAATGTGTTCATGTTATTGCTGGTAAGGGGATTCTCTAATGAGCTGAGCACCTCACAAACATGCACAAGAGGCATGCGCAGTCGTAAACTGGTGAGAGCCTGAGAGTTAACGTGACTGTATGCAGTCACACTCGTATCATGTTGAAACCAGTACTCGGTCTGACCTGGTGAGATTTCCATCAAGACTTTTGTGGGAAAGTGAAGTGCTAAGTGAAGTGCGTCTTCAGACTTGAAGCACACGAGCTGTCGGATTAATGGAAAGGTCTGTCAAAATGGGCCAAGCTTGTCTTATCAGCTTTATCAGTAAAGATAAGCTGGTGATGTTTTAAAGCTCCCGTGTCCTGCGTCTTTCACATCAAACATTACACACAGCTAATCTGCACTGCATTTTTGCATCCCTGGCATACCTAGTGACGCCCCAGACATCCATTCCTGCACCGTCAAATCTTATCATGCTTTGCATGTTAATTTAAAATTAAAATCTAGTTCTGTTCACAGCCTTCAGAAACCTTCTATTTTAAGGCCTTTTTGGAGTTGAGCTGTGCATATATAGAAATATCTGTAGCTGTGTAAATTACCCATCCAAACGAAGAGCAGTCTTCTCAGTATCCTGCCGATGTTTCTCTGTATTCACTTATGGTTTGTGCTCTCCCTATAACTGTGATCAGCTCAGTAACAGCCAGTGCGAGAGGCTGAATGGCTCCTTTGTGAAATTTCCCATTTGTGGCAGAATGAATTTTTTCTCCTCTCCTGTTATTGTATATGAAGCAACGTGAGCTAGATATGAGTATAGGAGTATTTTGATTTTGCTATACCAGTCGTCTGATTATGAGGGTGTGACTCAGGGGTAAATGAAACACTCATCACTCTAGATTTATGGACCAGAGATGGTGTCCTCACAGCGTGTCAACGGCTCACTGCCGACGTGACGTGCTGGAAAACGGAAGATGCAGGAGGCTGCAGTGCGCTTTGAGTTAATGAGGTACACACTGCTCGCACAGCAGCAGAAAACTCTGCCACCAACGAGGGGACATTTGAATTTGGCTGGAAGGTCCGCTTTTTATGATGTTGAAAGATTGTTCGCGGTCCCTGTTGGCCAGAAACATGCTGATGAGAGAGTGGAGGCCTTTTCATCTGTGTGCTATAACCATTACCTGAAATAGCTGGCTGTAAATCATAATTTGAGCAGTTGCGGGAAAAGCCCGTTTGTTCCCTGACAGCAGAAAGAAAGACGGCATTACAATAATGAAAAATGTGCTTTATTCGAAAGTCTTGTGCTTATTGTAAACGGCTAATGTTGACTCAGATCAACTAAGCTATAAAGAAGGCTTTTCTAATCCTCACAAAATGTAATTCATGTTTGATAGCTGTCGTCTCCGGGAGTGTAAAAACAAAAAAAATCCTTTAATTGTTTTTTGGGGGTTTTTGGATGAATTTGATGTTAAAGTCTATTTTTTCCCACTTTATGCTCAAATGAAATGAGTGTTTTGGTTTTTGGGTGTTTTTGCAGGGAAAATGTCAAATATCCGTGCAGTCAGGAAGATGCAACAGCTGAATAACTTGGTTGCCATGGTTACAGAGCTCGCCAGGCCAGGATACACCATCGTGGATTTCTGCAGCGGAACGGTACGAGTATTCATCCATCAGTCCGGCTCAGCATGCATATTTATCACTATACCTGACCACGGCTGCATTCGATAGATGCTCCATTAGGGACCAGCTGAAAGGAACCAGCCCTCACTCCCTCGCGTTTTTCTTCCCTTTTTAAACGCCTTTTGTTGCTGGCCGGTGCGCACAAGCAGACTGGTAATTGTGCTAATGAAAATGCAGGCTCGGAGCAGTGGCGCAGCACGGGTCAGGGCTGGAAAGGGAGACACTAATCATAACTCTGTCGATGCCCTCTTTGATGTGTGCTGTTTTCTTTTCATGCGTTTTCATATTTTTATTCTTTGTGCTCTTTCTCAGGGCCACGTAGGGATTGTTCTTGCTCACACACTTCCAGACTGCCAGGTAACATGTATGAAGATGTTGTGTGTGTGTGTGTGTGTGTGTGTCTGTGTGTTAGCTGCGTGTTAAGTAGAGTTCGTGAGTGGTATGTGGTGACTTTTGGCAGGCATTTTTAAAAATGTTAGGGATGGGAATCGATTCCGATTCCATTATAAATATCACTTATCAATTTGACTCCTTATCGATTCTCTGTTATCGATTCTCATTAGGATCTCGTTAGGATTATAATTAAAACAACAACAACGTGCAGTTTTGATGGTGCTAATTTTATCACATGCAGCAAATGATCCTATCGAAATACAGGACACACTCGAGTCGCTGCTTGATGACATTCATTTAATTTCGCCTCAGTCATTTTACTCTCCTGTTAATATTAATCTCAATTTTAGTTACATTTTAATGATATAGTGCCAAATAATAACAACAGTTGCCTCAAGGCACTTTATATTGTAAGGTAAAGATCCTACAGTAGTAGAGAAAACCCGAACAATCAGACAACGCCTTATGAGCAAGCACTTTATGACAGTGTGAAGAAAAAACTCCAGCAGGACCAGGCTCAGGGAGGAGCAGCCATCCACCATGACCGGTTTGGGGGGAGGGGAGGAAGACACGTCAAAAGACACAAGATCAACCAGCTAACCCCTCAGGCAGCTGCCCAGCTGGGAAACCGCTGGGCTGGCTGTGTGCACTGGGGGCTACTGAGCCTTTGGAGCCCATATGGGCCTGACGAGTGCAAAGCTTTCCAGAAGCTCCAGAAGAAGTCAACTAGCACATGCAGCAGGGAAAGACCCGGTCCTGAGTGGACCACTTCCCTGCCTTAATGAAAAGGCTAGCTAAACATCTGCGAGACTCTGATCCAGCCTCTAAGACAAGCAGAATAGCAATTCCGAGGAATTGAACTACTGAAAGAAGCAAAAGCGGGTACTTTACAAGAACCCCCTCCCGCTTCTCCATTCCCATCCCTCTCTGTTATTATGTGTTATTATTCCTAATAATTAAATGCATCTCCATGAAATGCTTTAGTTTTTCACAAAGCATATGGTTTGTTTAAGAATTTTTAATATTTGTGATGTGTTTTAATATTGTTAAGGATATGTAGACGGATAAGTTTAAATGCATTTGTGCTTGTTTCAGGTTTTTTTAAAAAGAAGCAGCTACTCACAGTGGGGATTTTTCTGTCATTGCTTAAGGTCATCCTCATAGAGAACAAAGAAGAGTCCTTGGTCAGGGCTCAGAGTCGCAGTGCTGAGCTCGGTCTGAAAAATATCGGCTTCATTCAGGCCAATCTGGATTACTTCACTGGACCTTTTCACATCGGGGTGAGCATAGCAAGTTACAAAAATCGTTTTTGCACAATTTGTTTCATTTATTTGCATGATGATCTAAAGAGTACAGTACTGTAGACCAGCGGTCCCCAACCTTTAATGCCCGACATTATTTTCACGGACCGGCCTTTAAGGTGTCGCGGATAAATACAACAAAATAAAACCAGTACCGGTGCCGAAAAAAAGAAGATTTATTCATAACACACGTGAAAAGACCAAGGAAAACCAAGTTAACGATAAAAACGATAACAAAATAACGCTGAAAACCAATAAAAACCCTGAAAACCATACATTTCACACCTGAGCCTCAACTCTTGCGGCCCGGTACCAAACGACTCACGGACCGGTACCGGGCCGAGGCCCAGGGGTTGGGGACCGCTGCTGTAGACAGTGTGGTTAACACTTCAGATTCCCAGTGTGTGAAAAACAGAAACCAAAAATGCAGCAAGCGCATGTGATGTCAAATCTATTTGTCATGGTAAAAGTCACTAAATTACACCAGAGCCATGAAATTAAACCCATTAAGAGCAATTATTATATTATCTGTTCTGCAGTTTTATTGTATTGTAAATTGTAATTACTGTAATATTGCAATCACAGTATCATGAATCATAATGGGGTTTTTCAAAATACCTCTTAAAGCTAATTGTTTTTCTCACAGCTTAGCTTTCTAAGAGAATCTTAAAAATGTGGAGAATTTAATCAGTAATAACATTTGGGATAGAAACTTTTCTCTTATAGAAATATAAATAATCAGTGCACAGATAATTGTCCCACTGCTTCTCTTGTTGCACTATCCTGCAAAGGAAATGTGATATTCTGTCTTTGACTGAATTAAAAATTCAAACATTTTAATTATGCAATAACTGACAGAACTGTAGCATCAAAACAATTGTTGTTATCTGGCTTTTTGACAAAATGTGCATACGTACAGTGCTGTGCAAAAGTCTTGAGCCAGTCCTCACGTTAATATGTTTTCCTTCCACTGAGCCTGACGTTTTTGTAATTTTTTAAAAGTGGTCTTGAGCAATAACTCCCCAGGATTTTTGAAGGTCTTTCAAACTTTTTTTGGTGACACTGGCTGCTGTTCACTCATTTTTAGTCCACTCTTTGTATCTGATCATTTTCAGCTAAATGTATTTTTTTCTGGAAGGCCAAAAAAACAACTCTCTGCAGCAGATGAACAGTATCTAAAAGCGATGTCCTTAAAAAATGAGGTGAAAAAAATGCAGCATTGACCTGATACAAGACCTTAAAGATGCATCTGGCCTGTAGGTTCATCCATTTACTATTGACTAAAGGCTCATCAGAAATGGTCTCAAGGAAGGGAAACAGGGAGGAAAGGCTGAGGTATGGAACAAAAGGGAGCCAGCATCCATAGAAGAGCTTTGAATGTCCTTCAGCCTGGAGAACTACTCCCAATTAGAGATTATTTAAAGAAATTAGAAGAAGCCTGCCTACTAAGACAGTTCAGACTGTGTTGAAGAATTAAAATGGTAATACCAAATACTGACGTTCTTTTTATTGAATTGTGCACGCTCTTTTTTTGTCTTATTTTACTGTATTTCCATGTATGTTTACATGTGCTGCACTCACTTCCCACTTTCCTATCTAAATATAGAGAAATGAGGGGTAGCTCAAGACTTTTGCACAGTACTGTACATTGACAGGGGTACGACCTGACCTTTTCTGTGGAAGAGAGTGTATTAGTTCTCTACTGATGGACTGAAATTGAAACATAAGGATTAACGCTGCATAAACAAAGTGCGATTTTCCACTTTGCCACAATCACCTCTTCGCTTTAAGGTGTCTGATCGCTGTATTTTTATCGCATCACATTGAGAAATGTGTCATTCATCTCTTCACTGAGCTTGAAAATGTCAACTTGAAGTTATTTTTGTTAGAGCAACCAAAATAACTGTTCATTTCCTGAAGTGGAGCTTTTAATCAGAACAGGGTACGTCGGTGCTCCCTGATTATCAGGAAGCCAAAAGGTAGTTTCATCCAGGAAATTTAGGACTTTGAGTTTAGAGATCTCTTCAGTGAGGACTGGTAATTTCTTGCTTTTCTTTCTTTGTTCTCATTTTCTGTATCCAACAATGCTTTTCATTTGCTTTATACTCTGAGTTTCACAGAAGGAATCATGTTTGGAAGGGAAAGTATAATCATTGGAAAGTGTTTTCTGCCAATTCAATTTAATTTATGTTTCTTGTACAAGAATCTTGACTGGCAATATCTCCTTTTGAATTCCTAATGGACACTGCATTTCTCCAACTTGTGTTTAAGCCTAAAGATTAAACACAGTAAATGTTTTAAGTAAAACTAAATATTTAACTGGCTGTCAAACTTTATGCTAAATGGGGTTAAAACAAACAAAAAAAATCATTACTGAGGAGGACTCTCCACCAAAACCCTTGTCAGTCCTGTTTAACACCCACCTCCATCTGCAGAGCTCTTGACTTCTCGATGCGATAATTATCAATTTAGCGCAAATAGGTACTTAGCTGTGGACGTGCACTGGATGTCTGAATTTTTCAAACAAGCGGAACAAAAGCACACAAGTTAAAACTTTTCTTCTTCTTGCCTTATTTAGGCTCTCTGAGCAGCCTGAGCTAGATCAGTGATCTGTCTTACTCTTCTGTGTTAAAGCTCTGTGGTCACAGCTGTCAGAAAAACCAGCTGTTCTTGTAGCCTCACATTAACTTCCACCGAGACAAATAGAAAAATATACGTACCTCCTGTAATTAGAAGTAGCTTTTGTTCCAGCATCCTCACTCCACTGAGACTCGTTCCACTTGGCAAGAAACAAACAGCACAGATTATTCATCTGCTCGATATCTGAGTGTCTTTTGCAGGGTAGCCTGAATCTTTCCTCACACACACACGCACAGATTCATTTCACCTGATGCATTAATTTACAATATATTTATGTATAGAACAATTTTTATGCTTGTAATTTTCTGCCCCGCTTGAGTTTCTTACTGTGGCTAAGCTTCTTCCTGTATAACAAAGCAATTACTACCTGTTGGAGCCACACATCACATCAGTTTTAATCCTGCTATGTATAATACATGGTCCCATTTTTAGGCACACTCACTTAATCAGGCTAATTAAGTTGAGGTGTCCCTGATGTTAGTCAGTGTCTGCTCACTTTATGGCCTCGGTGTTAAACTTAAACCAACCTCTGTATGACGTGTCTTATCAGACGTTCTTCAGTCTACAGACTATAGAGGCATGAAAAGTTGTGGAGCTTGAAGCAGGTTTTAATTTTATTGGATGCAAGTCCGTTATTGGTTCTGCTAAAGAGTCTGATTGTTTGCAGTTGATTCTTTCATTTGCCTCTATGTTTGCATGTAGAAAAATGCACTAGCTGGTCTTACTTTGGGCTTCATGTAAAAAATCAGTATTGATTAAGTGCCAAGTGTCTTTATCTGGTGCAGCTCTAATACTAATGGTGTATTAGGACTATTTTCTACTCTCCTTATAGTCTTGGTTGTTTTCAAAAGAGTGAGTTAAGATTGAGTTTGATCACCTCAGGTAAAAGGCATCATTACATCCACCTTTGAGAGGAAAACAACTCTTTGGTTCGGTGTAATCATACTTAATATAGGTTGGTCGACACATCTAAGCATTCATTTGTCCACATGTAATAAAATTTGTGAAACAGACAAACCTGAGCATTTAAAAGTGCACCGTATTGAGAAAAAGTTCCCAAAACTATTGCACAGGCTTGCAGCACAATTTTGCAAATGCGTATGATGTTGATTAAGTATTAATTAGCTGTATTGCAGGAACTTGCTCTGTCTCAGGCCCAGATAGACCTGGAGAGGGATACAATTACTGGAATAAGAGTGAATAATGAAACCTCGTTATTTCTGTGATGCGATTGTTGAGAGAATAATGCAGCCAGAAACAGCTTTCTCTCTCCAGAAATGATAGCTCAGTATGAACATAGTTTTACTTGTGCGCATTAATTTAGGGTTTCTTCTTCCAGACTGTCTTGAGGCAAAGCTCAGCAGGATATGCATGTAATTCGGTAGGACTGTGAGATTTAAATTGG
Organism: Rhamphochromis sp. 'chilingali'; assembly: GCF_963969265.1. Lineage (NCBI taxonomy): Eukaryota > Metazoa > Chordata > Actinopteri > Cichliformes > Cichlidae > Rhamphochromis > Rhamphochromis sp. 'chilingali'. Next base: position 24,444,144 of record NC_137948.1, read on the forward strand.
CCTCGTGTTCATTTTCACCTTTCATTATGCATTTCTAATCAGCTGCACTCAGAATGTGAACATGTTAAGTTGGGTCCATGCTTTGTCAATACCACAGTTATAAAGCAGAGATGACTGTGTCATCAGAACTTGTAAATACAGCATTAGCTACGAAGACATATCACAATGTGTTTCATTCCAGTTGTGTGTTTTTTATTTAATTGATTGGCTTTGTGTTTGCGGTAAATGGAGGCTAAAGGTTATAAAATGTAATTAGGATTTAATACAGCATGACTAATGTACAGCATTAAGAAGCTAGGAATGAGTGATAGTGTTATTTTGGTAATTATTTTTGCCTTAGATGTGAGGAGGTGTAACATCGTGTAATTTCTGATAGCAACCCTTCCTCCTAATCATCAGTCTAAAACATGCTGTTAAGAAAAGCATAAAGCTTTTTCCCTGACGGCATGAATAAAATGGAAGATTAGCTGTCAAATGGATACAAGGTAATGGACGTAATTGAAGTTATTCTTTTAAATCGCAGAGTCTCATTTAATGGGTTCACGTTTAAATCGATACAGATCTTAATGGGCGTGAATCTTTTTTTAATCAAACACGCAAAAGTTCAGTTTCTAGAAAAACGTAAAGCCGCTGTAAGAAATATACCCTCCGTTCAAAACCTTCACTGACCTTATGGGTGGGTGGAGGTTTGGCTCAGAGCGTCTGTATGTTCTGCTCTTTGTGTGTGGTGGTGCCAACAGTTCTGGCTCAATTCTGTCCTGATCAGCTCTGACCTTCTGCTTTGTGGCACTGCTGTCAAGGCAACATGCAGTTAATTCAGACTCACAGACGCCAAGTGACAACTTCTTGGAAAACACAAATAGACTTTGGAGCTCGCTGCTTGAGTCGAATGGGGTTCATTCCAGAGAGTTCAGGAGCTATTGGGACATCAGGCTGTTTAAAAAGGATTTTATTTGGGCCATTAACATGGCATGTGGTTTGTCACTGTACATATGAGAGGAAGTTATGTCACGTCTGGATATTAAACTCGTTGTCCTTGAGAAATCATAATGCATTTTTGCAGATGGACAGGGCCAGGAATGATGGATATTGGGTCTCTTAGTACCATTCTGCAATCCAATATATAACCACACCATTACTAATGCATAGCTAGGTGTTCATCACCACGCACAGTTTACCCTGTCAATAGGAATCCTGATGCATCCGTGCCTGCACTCTAAACGCACTGATATATTTTGTTTGCTGCTACTCCCGGCGTCTGCACCTTTGAGAGCATAGATTTATTTAATAGCAGTGGCCATTATGAAGTAATCAATGGAATTGAGTGCATGCTCTCAGTTTTGGTTTTTGCTGTTGGAAATCTGAGGGTTTCAAGATCATTTTGTTGGTGAAAGTAACACTTTTTTGTGTTTTCTTTCTTTTTCTGTTCTAATGCAGGTCGCCCTTCATGCATGTGGCGTTGCAACAGATATGGTAATGGAGCATTGCATCCAGGCCGGAGCCGCCTTTGTTATTAGTCCTTGCTGCTACGGCTTCATCCAGAATGCTGTGAAGTTCAGCTTCCCCAAGAGGTGTGTGATCCAGTGTCACGTCTGTGGGTTACTGCTTTTAAAAATGTCGTTCTAACCATGATGTTTTCTTGTTAGATAGATGTTGCTTCCCTTCGTTCCTGTTCCCTCGCCTTTCAGTCTTTATGAGTCACTTTCTCCATTAGTTTCTCATCTCGTCGTCACTCACAAACACACAGTCTATATCTCTTAACTACATTCTGTTTGCCTCCTTTGACTGCTCATAACCATTTGCCAATTCGGGGCAGCAGCATCGCATCACCTTCTCGAGATGGTCCGCCAGTCACAGTGTGTTGTTATGTGAACTGAGAATTTGGTTCTTAATTTAGACACTGGAAGGAATGTGTCAGACAGATAGGCTGGCTGGAAAATTTAGAACGAAATGTCAGCGACGACTTTATTATGTGGCGTACGAGGAAATTAACCATTTAATCCAAACGTCTGGTGATCATGCAAGCCGTGACACGGTGCTGTTTGAATACAGATGGAAAACAGGGTGGAGGGAGACGCTGTTGATTCTGTTGCTATGCTCACTAATGGTACATAAGATGCAGCAGTTTGCTACTAAAACAACTTTTGGTGACTGATTGCTGCAAAACAAGGCTGTTACGCAGAGTTGCTGTTGTAGCAACAAGTCTGGTCACCAGCAAGTGAAGCTGGAGATTTTATTTGTTTTGTTGTTAGGCCAAGTCTGTTCAAGTCTTCAGGTTGGCGAAATTATAGTGTAGAGTGTTTACAGATCCTATCATTTGCTCTTCTGCTTTATTCGTTGTCCAGTGTCCATCCGCTTTAAATCTTGTTTAAACGTTGCACGATAAATCATCAGATTTGTTTGTAGCTACTCTAAAATGGCAAGCAAACAAGAAAAAATTATGCCGTGTGACCTAGAGTTATATTACAGCTATCAGGATATCAGATTTTCAGGTGCTCAGCTGGAGCTCAGTTACCTCCTGCTTTACATGCAAAGTCTTTCTTGCCCTTAATGCACTCTTCAGTGTTCTATAGCACAGCGGTCTCCAACCTTTTTTGCGTCACGGACCGGTTTATGCCCGACAATATTTTCATGGACCGGCCTTTAAGGTGTCGCGGATAAATACAACAAAATAAAACCAGTACCGGTACCGAAAAAAAGAAGATTTATTCATAACACACGTGAAAAGACCAAGGAAAACCGAGTTAACGATAAAAACGATAAAAACGATAACAAAATAACGCTGAAAACCAATAAAAACCCTGAAAACCATACATTTCACACCTGAGCCTCAACTCTCGCGGCCCGGTACCAAACGACTCACGGCCCGGTACCGGTCCAAGGCCCGGGGGTTGGGGACCGCTGCTATAGTGAGTAAGGCTTCCTTGATACAGCCTCAAAACCATGTGTGATATTTCAAGGAAATGTGCAATAATGATATTTCTGATGATATTAATTAAATACTGAACAGTGTTTTATTGGTGATTGTAGCTTGCAGGCAGCATTTATTGACGCAAACAAAATGAAGGGCATTTGCTGTCCTTCTTTTCCAGTGAGCTGCTTTCATTGATGACACACTGTGTCAGTCGATTGATATAAGGGGCTACAAGACGGAGCATTATAGCATAATAGTAATAGTAATGTGTTTTTGTTGGAAGTTTTAAGTTAAAGTGTAAGATAAGTGCATTACTATTGAGCTTTACCATGAAATAATAATATAATGTAATATAACCTTTGAAATCTTCTGAAACCTGCAAAATATTGTTACATAATAAAATTTAAATAGAGACATATTTTATTAAGTTGAGTTTCCTAAACCTGCCTAATCCTGTACCTTCATGTAACTGCATCAAGGACTTCCAGCCACTGTTTTCTCTTCTTGAGTCATTTTTTGTAACATTTAGTTTGCACATCGTCAGCTGCTAGCATCTCCTCCTTCTGTGTTTTTGTACCCTGCTTGTGCTTGACATTGTATTTATGACTGAAGTGGTGAAACGAGTTTGTTGTTTCCACTTTTAGCGGGCGCAGCAGTTCTTTATTGGGCGTTTGACAAGCTGCTCTCGCTCTTTTTTTTTTTTTTTTTTTTTTTTTTTTAATATATCAAGTAAAATTGTATTCCAGTGTTATCTTGGATGGTATTGTCTGATGACGGCACGGCCGTGTTCCATAGCAACATAGCATTTCGTCCTGCGTGTTGTTGTGTCACTTTATATTTTGAAGAGAATCGTACAAGAATCACAGGCTGCCAACCGAGTGTTGTCTCCGTGTTTACTGTGATTCACACGAAGCTTCTTCAAGTCTCTCAATTCATTATAACACTCTTTCTTAAAATAGCTTTCATGTGAGAGATGAGCAGCATATTCTCATGTAGGTTTTCATTAACGTAACCTCTTGTATCCAGGAATGCCGACTGATAATGCCACAGAAGACTGTAAATACGCAGGTTTTCCATTTTGCTTTTATCTCACGCACAAAGATGCACAGACAGGAGTAGGCAGGAGATGCGGCGCACATACTTGTAGATGGTATCACCATTAGTGATATGAAAGGAAATGTAGCAATGGATCATAAGGCAAGGTAGAACAAGTCTGCAAGAAAAATACAATCAGCGTGGTTTTTAAAATATTTACAAAACATTTTATGCTTGATTTATGGGGAAGAAAACTCATTAAATCTTAATAGGCACTCTAAATGTTTTGATTTTTATCATATGTAAATGTAAGTACTTGGAAAGCACAGTTCCTCCTTTTAAATAATCTGTTGGATATTGCTAATTATTTTGTAAGTATTGCTATCATGATTATTTTGCAGTAAACTTTGATTTTAGACCACTTGTTAAAGTTTTTAGGTTGCTCTCTTATGCACTGTTTAGCAGCACAATTACATGCTTTTCCCACGCTCTCCTGCCAAGAAAGATGCTTCATTTTGTAAAACTGACTCTACATGTCAGTCTTTAAATTGACTGTTCTTGTTCTCCACTTCCTCCCCAATGTAAGTTGGGATATGCACATAACAATGTGGAAAGTCCAATATTTTAGATGTTTTTAATCGTCACTAACCAAATGAAGATATTTGCACGACGTTGCTGTTGTTGGGCTTTAAGGAATTTGCACTGATGTAGAGCAACGATTAAACGGTTGACTCCTGCTATGTGATTTTCAGTGTACGACATAAATATTTTACATTTTTCACATTTCCCGTGACATTTCAACCCTCCCAAGTCCTCATAAAATATTAAAGAATGACACTAAAAATGACTTTGCAGCTGTGATAGATAACAAGAAGCTTTGTTTCTGCGGGGTATAAATGTGAGGAGGACTAGCCCACCTGACTCTGTCAATCTTCATCTTGCTACTTTTAGAGTTTTGCCCTCAGGTCGTGTTCCAGGTACTCGTGGATATTTTGCAGGTGAAGACATTCCAAGCAGTCTGTGGGTTTATGAGCTGTGAAGCTCTAAACTGCCCGTTTCATTAAGGCCATGAAAGTTTGTGCTAAACTTTTCTCCATGTGACCGCACTGGCCCCTAACCCTTGAACTGTTTCATGTTGATTTTTAATTAGCATGAAGCAAACCAAACCATGTTTAACCATCTCAAACAAACTTTACTCCCATGTCAAAACAAAAGTAATGAAAGTCCTTCTTTCCCTGCTTTGGAGATTATGCACATGGGTTTTGTTTGGTTTAGGACTTTGATTTTGTTGCACATTCATCTTGTTTGTATAGAACTTTTCCATTATTTTTTTTCTCTCAGCAAACTTTTTTGTGTTTTCTTTTTTATTTACTTTTTCTTTTCTTTTTACAGCAAAATGTTCCAGGAGACTCTGACATCTAAGGTATGCTTTTAAATATGATTAATTCTCTTTATTGTGTTTAATACAGATTACAGGTTTACAGCAACTTTTTACAAGGAAAGTGTCACATGCAGGTCAATACATGTGAAAAGCAAGGACTCTGTGCACGTATTACACCGTGTCCTTATTTATATAAGAAAAAACAAACCCAAAATGAAAGAAGCAGTAGATTAAAAATTAAGTAGCTTCTTTAGAGCGTTGCTTTGGTTCATTGGGTTTTGCACAACTCTCTTAAGATCGTTTCATCAACCACAGGGTTTCAATCAAGTTCAAATCTGAACTTGTGATTCTTTCCTTTTGCAGTCATTCTGTTGCACATTTGCTGCTGTGTTTGGGATCATTGTCCTGTTACTTGACCCATTTTCGGCCAAGCGTTAGCTGTTGGACAGATGACCTCACGTTTGACTCTGAAATACTTTGGTAAACAGAGGAGTTCGTGTTTGACTCAATGACCGCAAGGTGCCAAGGTCCTGTGGCGAAGCTAAGCCATGCTGCCATGTTTTCCTTCAGAGATAAGAGGCTTTCTCCTGACTATAAGACTACAAACAGCCATACTGTTTGTAGTCTTTCTAAATCTGTCATGAGCCTTAACGTAACACGCTAACCGAGATCTGCAGAGTCTGAGATCTAGCTCTTGGCCATCTTTACAAGCTTTGTGGGGGGAAAAGAAACATTATACGGTCTAACCTTTAGAGGGAATTTGCAGGGACATCTGCTCCTGGGAAGTGGCATTAATAAAAAATATTTTTAAATAAAATCTATTTGTGTATTCATGATTGAGATTACATTTAGGAGCAACTCGCTAGCAACTACTAGCAACTTTCAGATGACTAATTTTAAACTGTTGCAGTATTAAATATGGAAAAAAGTCTTTGAGGACAAGACTCAGTAGGTTAGGGTAGAATTTAACAAATAATTTCCTATATTATCTTCAAATGGTTCATACTTTAGGAGCAAAAAAACAAGCCAAATTATTGTGAGTTGGCTCAGTTTTTGTCATAGCTTGTTTACATATAGTGCATTAATGTACACTTACTGTGTGTACAGCTTTAAAAGGTTTGACTTTTATCCACCCAGTCTAAAGGCAACAAAAATCTAACAACTCTTCCAATTCATTCATAAAACTGGATGAAAATCTTTATTTTATCAGAAACTTAGAAGAACTGATGAGATCTCTGCGCTTATCAGTGTCTCGCAAACAAAGATTCCCAAGTCACTTCCCTTATCACTCAGCACAGACACGCCACTGTGCTCCGGGAGGGCCTATCCCGCGATGATATATGGGACCTGTCAGGGCCCCTGGGGAAAATCTGTGCAGGAGAAGCTGCAGGTCCTAACCATAGCAACCTCAAGAGTTGACATGTCACAACATTGGACCACCTTTAACTTTTTTGTGCGCTACAAGAATCAGATTTTTTTTTTTTTTTTTTTTACATGGCCCAAGAGGCACAAAACATAGTATTATACTTAGAAGACACTGAGCAATTACAGTGTTACGTGATACTGAGTTCAGATTTTTCCAAAAAGCTGAGTGAGAGGAAAAAAACACACAATAATGAAGACACTAAGCATGCAGCCACCCAGCAGGAGAAATCTATATTCTGTTTATACCAGCAGGCATATTATCCTCCACTTTAAACCTGAGCTCCAAATCTCCTCGGCCTCCCTCCTTGGTTTTCCTTTCGACAAACATGTTTGGCATTTGTTATTTATTTGGGCTCAAGGTAGGGAACCCCACTGCTTTCTGTTTCTTTGCCCCTCCGCACCAGACATCCCAGGCAATGTCCCAGACAAGAGTCACAGAAATAAAAGCTGCGTTCGCTCGTTTTACAGCAGAACCAGAGTTGTTCTTTCCAAACTACAGTAGTTAAACAGAATGACAGCACAATGACAAATAGTGTATCACTGGAATAAAGGGCTAATGGTGTGAGATATTGGTGCTCACACGAGCTTTAAGCACCTGTTCCATGGCCTTGCATTCAGCGCCGACCCCGCAGAGTGAAGAATAGAACCAATTAAAGTGGAGGCAAGTTTCAGCTGACTTAACGCTCTCATGAATCACTTGTTCCATGAACCATAAGGTAGAAACTAGAATTACTGCCTCACGGCTGCGGTATATGGTTCTGCAAACCAGTCAGGGTGGTTTGCTGCGATTGCAGACTTGACCTTTGAACTTTTACATATAAGATTTCATCAGTTCTGACTGTTATCCTGTGGTACATACATACGTAATAATGTATCATTTTCATCATAAATGCCGTGTATGATTGTTTGAGTTATAGTCGAAGCTTTGTGAGGTCACGGTAACCTTAACTGTTGACTGCCAAAATATTATCAATTCATCTGAACAAATGAACATAAGTGCTCAATTTGAAGACATTTTTTTTAATTCATCCAAGGGAAATCTTTCACAAAGTGTAAAGTTTGTACCGCTTCTTAACTGCGGCCACTTTGAGAATAATTGGATTTTTCTTAAAGCACATTTATATATTTACAAAGATACTTTAATGTTATATTACTCTGATCGTTATCCGGCTTTGGAAATCCCAAACAAATCACCTCCATTGTGTAATATATAGTGTGCCATGTTGTGTAGTACATTGTGTGCTCAGAGCTGCATACACAGAAATTTTAAGCCATGCGATACTCAAGTGAGAATGTTTTTGACCCCACTGCTGTAAGCAAGGGAGAAAAAGGATGAATCGATACAAATAAGCTACAATGGTATTAGTTAAACTTTTATACAGTGTGTGGACATTTTCAGATATACTTGATCTTAACGCAGTGATGAACGGATCACTTGCACCACATCCACGTAACAATAAGTGAGCAGTAACTGTACTCGTTTTTTGTCTTTGTTTCAGGAACACATGATCCTCTGTCGCTTCGCAGACCAGACGGCTGTCCAGCTTCCGCCAGACAGGAGACTCATTGGTGCTGTTTGCAATCTTCTCTTTAGACCTGAGCTATTATTTATGTTCAGTCCTTTATTACTTTTTTAGGCTAAACATTCTTAGCAGTATCTGGTAACTGCTGCACATAGAGACACAGCATCAAGTATCATTATCAAAACTAATTTAAAATCAAATCATCAGTATTTGCTGGGACCACACTTTGCCTTTGAAACAGCTCCAATGTTCCTGAATATTTCTTTCGACATTACTTTGTTCAAATTATTTTGTCATTGCGCTGCTGCAGAATGAATATGTAAACTAGCTGGAACCAGTCTGACGCCTCCATGATGATACTGACTGATGAAGTCCAGTGTGATGGACACAAGCACCTTTTCATTGTAATATCCTTTGACATACTTTCTTCATACACTTACACTGTTCGGTAGCCCCACTGCTGCGGGTTCCTTAAAAAGTCTAGACTTTCAAGATGTGAGAAACATGTTAGAGCAGAGATTTGTACAGAGTGACAAAACAGCTGCGGCGAACAGCTGCTAGATCAGTGTTGTCAGATTCAGAGGGAAATGTTTTGTCAGAACCCCTACAGGCCCCTGCTGAAGCTTCACTCTACAGGGTTTCATTATGTTGAGGACTCTCTTCGCCCTGATAGCTCTCCAGTTTATCAAAGCTTCCGAGAAGGCTCACGTCAGCGTGAAGCCTTTTCATATGTACCTGACACCACCTGTCACACTAGTTTCTTCTCTGTATCAGTTAACAGGGCTCAACCTCTCCCACTAACATTTTCTAACTATGTGTGATCTCGTCCCTCTTGAGCTTGCTGGTAAGACTTCGCCCGTCAAAGCAACACGGCGGAGCAAAGCTCACGTGTAGTGTGTCTGCCACCTGCTTCCACACACTGCTAAATTACATTTGAAGTTTGTGTTTTTAAGGAAATCCTAACAGATGAGGCTGGATAATCCATGTATATGAATTACTGTCTTCTGACACACAATATTGAAAATATGCAGAAATGGTATATAAAGCAGTACAGCTTTAGAGCAATAAAGACCTTAATGATGGGGGATTTGCTGATTTTCGCCTGACATGTAATAAGTTATAAGAAGAACCAACATACAGCCTTCGCATAGTGTTGAGCCTCTATGTGTTGCCAGAAGTACAAGATGTTTGATTCTCTAGTTGGAGGCATTGAATGTCGTTGGTCCCCAAATAAGTCTTCTGGTGGTTGGATGGTGATGGTCACACATCTATGGATGTTTAATCAGGTTGAGATCTGGTGACTGGGATATGATTGACTTCATCCTTATGCTCATCAGACACATCGGTGATCCCTCCTGCTTCCTGGATGGAGACATTTGATCCTGGAGGAATCAAATGTCTTTATGCAAATGTTTCCTCAAAAACATAAAGAGACTCTTATGTCAAAGTAAAAGAGCCAATCTGTTATGTTTTTATTGCCTAAATTTTAAGTGATTAGTTACCTAATTAGCAACACAGTCATAATAACACAAATGGAGCGCAAAAGTCTGTTTAAAGTCCAGTAGAATCCAGTCTGTGGCGTGAGCGGTGAAATGATTCATGCCACCACCATTAATGTTTAAATGCAGACTTTTACCATTTCAAATGGGAAATCTTCACTTTGTGTGCTTAATTTCTTTTTTTCTGTGTGTGTTTATGTTCATATAACATTAAGGGAGGAACATTTGTGTGGAAAAAAAAAATCAAACTAATAGATTAAGTGTTGCTTTTGACAAACTGTTGTGAAACTGTGTGGGGTCATCGCTCACACACAAAACTCTGACTGTGCCCACGGAAAAGTTTCTGTCCTGTTAGGAGCAGCAAGTTGGAACGAAGTTGCCAAAGTTCTTGCTGCAGTGTGCAGTGAACTTACAACCTTATTGCCTTTGAAAAAGTTACTCCTAATACAGGAACCATACCTGCCACCACTTGCAGTCAATTGCCATCTCTCGGTGCATAGAGGTGGCAATAAGACGAAGACAGTCTACTATTAGTTTGCATTAGAATTGGGTCAAATTGGCACTGTGATATACTCCTGAAAATCTGCAGTCTATATAGACATAGATTCATATTAGTCTCTTACATCCTCAGAGGTGTGAAACAGGAAATTTTGCAATGTCACAGGTGCTCAGCAACCTTGCTTTTATTAGAGCAATACAAAATACAGTCATTCTGCAACCAGGTGAGTCGAGTCCTGTATTGCAGATGAGCTGTGCTTATCACATTGATTGCAGCGTGTAGGCAGTCTCTATACATTTATAAATTAGACAGCAATTGGTCACCAAATGTGAAAGATTCAGTGCAACGACTGATTCTTTTTTCCCACCCAGTTGCAGGGAGGTCGCCAGCCTGGTTTTCCTCTGTGACTGATCCATCTGGGAGATGAGATAAAATGACATGTTTCAGTCAGTGCGTGGACTGAGGGGGCAGCGTTAATGTATAGTATAAATAAAAAGATTTTAAATATTGTTTTTTTACACATTAGTCACTTTAGGTAAAAGTATTTTAGTGTCTGATTATAGAACAATAATAATAATATTTCGATCCTTTTTTTTTCCTTCTGCAGGTAAACAGTGTATGGGCTTGGTAGACTTGGACCGGTCATGGGCAGCAGAGACTCATGGGTATTCGGTTCAAGTAATGACTATGGAGCCCGAAAGCTGCTCACCAAAGAACAACATGCTGGTGGGAAGGCTGCTGCAGAAGAGAGGACTGGAAGTCACCGCTGGCCAACTGGAAGAGGCAGTGCATAATTAACACTCGATTCTCTGGAGTACAGCAGAGCGTCTTTAGCATTGTAAGGGTTTGATAAACTATCCGGCTTCTGGCTGTATCACGAGTGTTTTTTAAACCACCCTCAACAATTTACTTTATTTATTTTTTTACAAGCTCAGCCTTAACTGCAGAAAATACATGTTTATTATTTCTGTACTGTCAAAGGTCATCTGGCTTTGTGGCTCAAGAGTTGGGAGTTCGCCTTGTATTCGGAAGGTTGCCGGTTCAAGCCCCGGCTTGGACAGTCTCGGTCGTTGTGTCCTTGGGCAAGACACTTCACCCGTTGCCTACTGGTGGTGGTCAGAGGGCCCGGTGCCGCCAGTGTTCGGCAGCCTCAGCTCTGTCAGTGCGCCCCAGGGTGGCTGTGGCTACAATGTAGCTTGCCATCACCAGTGTGTGAATGGGTGGATGACTGGATATGTAAAGCGCTTTGGGGTCCTTAGGCTAAAGCGCTATACAAATACAGGCCATTTACCATCTTTTAAAGTTTCTTTCAGGCTAAACGTTAAAGCAACCATGCCATTCCCGGGAGTTACACACTTTAGTTGATCATCTGCTCAAGCTTCTCCCCAACTGCAATGCTATGTTTTTGTCTTTGCCTAAACTGCGTGACTCAAGCTGTCAGCGCACACAGACGCAGCAGGACTTGGCACACCCATATTGTGAATGAAGTATGACATACGTCCTCATGCTGTTTTCGCAAATAGTCTGTATACAGCCTTCTGGGATAGCGCTCAGTAGTCAGCTACTTCTGATTAACACAAGAAATTCAGTGCTAACAGCTCGTGTGCATTTAAAGACGAGGTGAGGAATCGCCTCGCTGTCATCTCACCTACGTTTCTTCTGTCGTTTTCTTTTTTCTTGCGAGAGACAATCAGAGGTGGATTTAAACTCGAGTCACATCGGGTAATATACAGTGTCGCATTTTTCATGGTTCTACAGAGGAACCTGATTATTCCTCATAAAAAAGCAATGCGAGTATGGTATGCATTCTGGAATACTTTCAGCAGCAATGAATATTTTATGAAGCTGGTGAAAAGGTCAGCGCGCTTGATTAGACGCACGGTGTTCAGTGCCTCATAACTGGAAATCACACAGCGCGCTCCGTATTTCCAGTCCCGGTTACTGTAGTCACAGTGAGGCACCTTAAGCTCTCAGTCTTGCATCTGAAACTATTCGTGTGTTTCTCTGGGGAAAAAAAGACGAAAAAAAATCCAGTGTTGTCACCTTTGACAGTCTGATGCAGCTGCTTGAGAAATCTGGGGAGGTAGCCAAGGAGCCAGTTTTTCCCACTCCCACTGAAGGGATAGATGTGAGAGAGATGCAGGCCTCGCAGACGTCAGGCTCATCTGAATTCAGTCAGCAGAGTCAATCTATCCCGAGGTAAATGGCCACAGACACAGCTCCTTCCGAGGATCGGAATTATTTCAGAAGTCTACTCCCTGTTCATGCTTGTGGCAAGTGCACATTACAGAAATTCATATACATACAAAAGAGGGGAACAGTGGCACTACTTAAAGTGTGCATCGGAAGGAGAATGCAGAGGGTGAAGGCAGTTGGCTTAGAGTAAACATCAGAACAGTAACAGTGGATTCTTTGCTTAGATAAAACAGATGAGCTGTTATTGGCTCATTTTCATCTAAATGCAGAGATGTTCTTTTCTAACGATTCACCTCCTGAAACCTTTCTGCGAATGCATTGCAGAGTCGCTCACATATTTAGCTTAATGCATTTTTTATTTGCGTAATTAGAGGGCTGACCTCGATACAAAAGTCAACTACATGCGAGTTTCTCCAATGTACAATAACCTGTGACTACACAGACGCTGTATGCATAGTTTATTGCTATTTAATCTGTTTTCTTTATGTAGTTGCTCATAATGAGATTTAGAGCATAATTTTATACTTAAATTGGGATCTGAATTTTAACCATTGGGTGATGATTTTTATTTTATTTTATTTTTTTTGGGGGGGGGGGGGCAAAATCCTCTTCCAAGAAATGATGGAGCTGGAGTTGTTTTGCTAACTTCACCTTATTAGTTAATTAAAAATTCTGCTCATTTCTTGCGTTTTTGCCAACAGTTTTCCATTTCATTATGCTGCAGAGTTTGTGGCTGGTTGCCCACAACAGCTCACTGCTCCATATTTGGGTACACTCTCTGTTGGTGTCAATTATCCTCTTTGACAAACACTGACCTTGTTTATGTGTCTTGGGTTAACACAGCAGCCACTCATAACGAGTCCATGTGAAAGGTACAAAGGGATTTTTCCTACGTCCTCTGTGATCTTAAATATCTCACTCTCTCTTTTTTATATTTTACCTGTGTGAACTATAAAATGTGTTTTTCGGTTGACTTGCATAATTTTCTAATAAACAGCACTGAGTTTAATTATTGGTGTCCACAGTACTGGCAGTTAATTATGTATAGTATTTCCTTTTTGGTCGCCTGGTAGGGCTCAGCTGCTGTTATTTTGCACACCCTAATAATCCTGTAATGTATTCTCTTGTGCTTCGCGTGCTACTTGTCACATTGTCACCTAGGATTTCCATGCTTGCTTTCAGGTTCAGCATTTATTTTCTACTTTGTATCTGTCGTGGCACAGCCTGTTTAAAATGCAACAATGACTCACTCTCCCCAGGAGCTTGTTTAAAGACCGAGTTCACCCAAATCACACAGATAGATGTCTTCTTTTTTCTTTTGGGGGGGGGTGTTCAGATACCCCTGACAGTTGCAGTAAATTAAGATTAATTGGTCGCTTTAATATAATTTCTGGAATATGTCGACACCTAGAAGTTTTTTTTTTTTTTGTTCAGTGATTTTAAACAAACAACGAAATTAGGTAAATCTTTACTTTAAAGGATGCTGATTGCTGTGAAGTGTCCTGCTTGGTTTGCACCATTCGTAGCATGTTGTCCATATAGTGCAGTGGTCCCTAACCCCCGGGCCATGGACCGGTACTGCTCCGTTAGTCGTTTGGTACCGGGCTGCGAGAGTGGAGGCTCGAGAGTGAAACTGATGGTTCTCAGGGTTTTTATCTGTTTTTAACATTATGTTTCCCTGGGTCTTTTCCCGTGTGCTATGAATAAATCTTTGTTTTTTGGTACCGGTACTGGTTTTATTAAAGGCTGGTCCGTGAAAATATTGTCGGACATAAACCGGTCCGTGGCACAAAAAAGGTTGGGGACCGCTGTTATAGTTGGAGATTCATTCCTCTTGAAATGAACAACTGCGTCTTAGATCCAAATCTGGAGCTACAATACTGTGCAAAAGTATTGAGTCAACTCTCATTTCTTTATGTTTTGCGAGGAAAGTGGGAAATGGGGCAGGGACTTCAGGAATAGTTCTCCTGGCTTCTTGAAAGACATTCAAAGCTGTTATTGGATGTTGGCTGCCTTTTTGTTCTGATTTCTGTCAAGATGATCCCAGAGTGATTCAGTCGAGGTCTGGGCTCTGGGGAGGCCAATTTATAACTGACCATGTTTCATTGTTTGTTTATTTTCTATCCAGGTATACTTTTACTGCTTTGATGGTGTGTTTGGGATCATTATCATGCTTAAAAATGAAGCTCTCGTCAATGAGACGCTTTCCAGATGGTGTTCGTGGTGGATCAAAATTTGACCGTTCCCACGTGTTCATAATTCCATCGGTTTTGACAGCATCTCGCAGCTCCAGACCATGGTGGAGCCGCCGTTGTGTTTTACAGATGCCTGCAGACACTCACTGTTGTACCTCTCCTGACCTCCTGCATACATATTGATACTGATTTGAGCCATAAATTTCAAATTTGGATCCATCACTCCATAAATCCTGTTGTCACTGATTTTTAGTCCAGTTCTTGTGTAATTTGGCATACTTCAGCCTTTTCTTCCCGTTTCCCTTCCTAAAGAATGACTTCTTGGCAGCCACCTTTCCACTGAGACTATTTCTGATGAGGGTTCAATGAACTTTAAATGGATCAGATACATCCTTGTTTAATGTGTGGATGATTAATAAGTCAGCGTTAAACAACTAAAAAAACAAGTAAAAACAAAAACATTTCTCTGAAAGTTGTCAAGTACAAGGACTGGACTGAGATGTCTGAAGATAAACATTGAAAGAAAGCCTGGAGAGCTGTTATAAGATCACTTCAAAATATTACAAGACACTCTGGCCTCTTGGAAGCAAAATATAAAGAAATGAGGGGTGGCCTAAGACCTTTGCACAGTCATGGAACTCAACACATAACTTCTAAGTTTGGCTGAGCACCACATCTGGTAAAATGTTCATTAAAAATAACCCCACACATCCTGAGTATACTCCTGCTAACAAACACAGATGCGCTGCGTAAGTGACCCTTTAAAATCCACACAGTGTCTCAGTTTTTCACAACATATGAATATTACCGGTAATGAGACGTGGCCCTTGCGATCGGCATAAGCCATTGCTCATATTTAAATGCAATGATAACACAAGGAATCACGTTCTTACAGTCAGGTCAATACTGTGATTGATAGTCTAATTATACACAAACCGGGACACCAGCCTTTCTGCGACCAGCTGAGGTCAGACCTGGGTGCCACCACAGATTCATTACTCAGTCAGTGAAGGCGAAGAGTTGCATGAATCAAAAGAGACTCTGAACTACTAGCAGTAATCACATGAACCTTCCCGTCATTCATCGCGTGCTCCAGAAGGCTGTTAGGCCAACCGGGCACTCC
The DNA here is from genome assembly GCF_963969265.1 of Rhamphochromis sp. 'chilingali'. Classification (NCBI taxonomy): domain Eukaryota; kingdom Metazoa; phylum Chordata; class Actinopteri; order Cichliformes; family Cichlidae; genus Rhamphochromis; species Rhamphochromis sp. 'chilingali'. Next base: position 24,459,934 of record NC_137948.1, read on the forward strand.
CTCTGGTTGGTTCACTGACAGAAAGCTGTCACATCAGGAAATGAGGCAGCCTTCATCATTCTGCACCCAAACAGGAAGCGCAGTTCAGGAGACTTTGAATGTGGAGTGCCGCTTAGGAATCAGACAGGTGATGAGGTCTAACAGGATCCTCGTGTGAAAGAATAGAAAGACAGCAATTACGCATGCGCAGTGTCGTTCAGAAAAGCTTTTTGGCTTGTTGAGAAAACAGAAACAGTCGGTAGTTGTAAGCGATTTTGATTAAATGCATCCACTTGTGTTTGTTTGCAAAAATTATACATATTAAGGTTGTTTTTTTAAATAAGTATTTCCACCTGTTGAGTGCGCGTGCGCCTCAAACTTTAACAAACCACTGATTTTCTATTTTGCGCAGCTTTCTTTTTATACCCTCAGTAATTTTCACTGCTTTGTCTTTGCTGCGTGATCAACATCTACCTGGGTGGCCAACAATACACCTGCGTGTCTCAGCAGGTTCATTAAGGCATTTTCCACAGCGTGTAACGGAGCCACACGTGGAGCCTCTTCTTTCTCGTTAAGGTTCCGCAACTGAGTGGCTGCACACCACGGCTCTGTTGAGACTGCAGCGAGCGAAGGTCAGACTGCAGTGGGTGCTGTTGGTTGAGAGCCCGCTGCCTGAACTTGTGAGGGGAGGAAAGAAGAGAGAGGGGGGTGGGTGGGTACGGGGCGGCTGTGCGCGCTCTTCCCGGCAGAGTGCGTCCCGCTCCACACGCGCGCGCGCGCGCACACTCATCGGAGTCACTCTGCTTCCAGGCATCGGGCTGCCTTCTCTCCTCCTGAATATCTCAGATGAACAGTCTGAAGGACGCCGTCAGACCTCTCCTGCCCGCGCACCTCCAGGAGGAAACAAACTGTGTGTTTGTTGTTGTTGTGTCGCTGTTTACTCCACAGTTTCCTACCCGGTGATTCTGGATTTACGGAGAATTGGAAACAGCGTGGGCGCGTAACTCCCGAAATCATGGAATTATGGATAAAGTTGATGTTGCTGTGCAGCTGCAGCTTTGGAGCAAGTGCAGACTTCGATGGCAGGTAGGGTCACGCAGGCTGAGAAACGAAGGCTTTTTGTGCGATAAGGCTGATTTTGATAAAGAACCCGTCAGAATGCGATTCATCCATTTGTGTGAAAACTGCGCCTTCGCTTCGAGGCGACACTTTGGTTGCGAGCTGCTGTGGATTATTTGAAGCTCTCCAAAACTGAAAGCATGTTGCTCCCGTGAAAGTGAGTGTCGAATCATATCAAGCGTCTTCGCTTTATTTATTTATTTTTTTAATTTCACGATCACAACTTTTATTTTCATTCAACAATGAATCCAAGTGCACCCCAAAGCGTCTTGTGCTTTTGCGCCTCTGAGCTTGGATTCTTTTGTAGCGCTGCAAAAAAAATTGAAAACTGAATATCGCATCTCGCCAAGCGATTCTCGTCTTGTGCAGACGTCAGGCTGATTATAAAGTGATGTGACAGCACATTGCCCGGCGATCATGTTCAAACACGAATCCCACGAAGTGTGTGAAGACGTGCCAGACCCCAAAGAATGCACGTGTCCGAGATTTCCATCTGCCTATAGGTGAATCTGAGTTTAGCGTGAGGGATAGTGGCTGTTTCTTCTTCTTCTTTTAGAAAAAAACAGCCACGCATATTGAGTTGTAATGGGTCTAACCCTTTGAACCACAGCAATTCCATCAGTCAGGATACTTATTTGCTCCTTGTCTCTGATCATTTATTAAAGAGGATCTTAACCGTGTGAAGAAGAAAAAAAACATTTTCCATCTCTTATTTTTTTTTGTCATATTGAGATAGATTTCTGGAGCTCAAGTAAAAAAGCTGGACTGAAGTCCGTCCAAATGGTGAGAGTTACACAAACAAAGTGCTACTGCCAAATTTCCTACATCTCCAGCAGAGAATGCTGCCAAGTACTTTATTTTTCCTCATGTATCTCTGTCAGCCAGGCTGAGCTCCAAAGCCGAATCCTCTCCCGTGTTCAGCGTTTGTTCAAATAAATGAAAAACTTTGAAGCTTATTGGAGGTAATTGTTACTGAAACAGTATGCATGCATTTCAGAAGGCTCTGTCAGACTAACTGCCATTCCACCTGCTTGTTAATAGATTTTGACATTTGAAGTGTAGCCGTTTTTCTCTCTCTCCTTCCCTCTCCTGAGCTCTTTCAATTCACTTTCCGTCTATGTTCAAAAAGTATTGAGGAAAAAAAGCAATTTGGAGTATCAAAGGTTTCTGCAAGGCTAAAAGGGTGTCTGTGTGCGAGACAGAATAAAAGAGAGGACAGAGAATAACGCAGAGTGGTAGATTTCAGTATTTGCCACCACACATAATATTTTTATTTAGGAGATTTTTCTTCTTTCAATCACTATGGCTAATGTCTGTTTGACATGTTATGGTCTGATGAGATGTGGAGGGCCTTTACTTTAGCTCACATATTTCCTTGGTGTAATAATCATTTACTTTAACCTAGCAGCAGCATATTGTACATTATTAACATCCCTGCTGATGGAGTGGCTCGTCACCATGACCATAATTTGCAGATTTTTATGGGTATAAACTCTGGCCTGAGTCCCCGCTTCAATATTAATTCATTGAGACAATATCCCCCGAGACCGAACGCAAGCAAAAAAAACATTTATTACCTAGTCTTCCTTACTTATTACCTTTTAGAGAGCGTTCCTAACAGGCTTATCCATCTAGTCCTGAAGGGTCCTTCACGGGCATCGTTGGCAAAATAAATTTGGTCTCCTGTAGCTGCGCGTAATGTGTTTACCCGCCTTTCTGTCTCTAAAAACTGTTTTCATTGCCACTTTTCTATTCTGCACACTTGGGAACATGTCATACAGCAGAGGAGAGTGCTGAAGTGAAAGGCAAAACATACAAAAGAGGATATACTTCCCCAGTGACATCACTAAACTGTGAAGTCTCACGCAGCACATACCAGACCTACTCAGTAATAATCCAAAGCATGGACTGGTGCCAGGTTATGTTGGTATTGTAACATCAGGCGCACATTCAGGCTTCCACGGTTTGAAAATAAGTGTGAAAACACTGGTGGATTCACCGTGTATCAGGAGCTCAGCAGGTTTCTCAGTGTTTGCTGCTGTACATGTCAATGAACGTGAAAAAGAGTGGGGCATTGTCTTTATTGCGTTCTAGCGAAATGATAAAAAGAGTCCTCTTGCTACATTTTGTATGAAAGAAACCTGGATTAAACTAATGCTGTCACACCTAACATGACATATGAGAAATTAAAAAGCTTGCAGTAAGAGAATACAGCTGATGCAGACTTTCTGTTATTACTCATATGACTGCTCCACCTGGTATTTAATCTTCTTGTCATTTTCTTAAAGCAAACAGGACAGCGTGGGAGTGGAAAAAACTTTGTATTGGAATAAGTGCTCCACGGGCAGTGAAACCCTTACAGATTGCTGCCACTTGTCTCGATAATTATAAGAAATGAAAAAAAGGTTTCGGTATATATAACTCAGGTATACGGACCAATCAATGTACAAAAACAGAAGAGAATAGAAAATAGTTCCAGCAAGGTTAAGCCCCGAGGTTTTCTGTTGGCAGAGTCTGCAGCACAGTAGACCGTGTGAACAGCCAGTTGTACAGTGTAACGCAGTTTAACATTGATAAATACATAAGTATATATTGTTAACCAGCAAAGAGAAGTCTTTGACCGTTTTGACATCACTTGTAGCAGATAAAATAATCTGTTAAGCTCTTTTTTCTTTTTTGCCAAAGACTGTTTGCAGTGTTTGAGCTTGTTTCTGTGAATCCTTACAGAATTCACTGTAACAAAAGTGCTAAATGAAGTCCGCGTTAATAAGGAAAGAAAAAGAGTGAGCTCTATCACATTTTAAGATTGAGATAGATATTTGTAATTTTAAGGTAAATTAATGCTTTCAGTCATAAGCCTCAGTCACCTAATCACACACACATTCCTGCAGCTGTTTTTTCTGTGCCTAAGGTACGGTGGCCTTGAGAGGTCAAACGCACTGCAACTTAAAAAAATACCAGCAAATAGAAAAATACTTCAAAAGCACACAAAACACAATTGAAGTTGAATAAAAACACAAAGAAGCCAGTTGCCCTGCGACAGACTGGAGACCTGTCAAGGCTGTACCCGTCTCTTGCCCTATGGTAGCTGGCATAGGCTCCAGCCCCTCCCCCGCGACCCTGACTTGGATGAGCAGAAGAGTGTGAATGAAAAGCTCACAACAGAAGATACGTGAGCTTTGGGAAGACAATAATGGAAAACTAATAATAACAAGGATACATCCACAATATTATCATGTGATCAGAACAGATATAACCTTCATCTTTTTCTCCCTCACAACACAGAAGAGTCCTCTGTTTCTTTTAAGCACGTCTCAGTGCGATGCTTTGCATCACATTTCCTCCACAATCACTTCCTTTATTATTTGTGTGCTTTTGCAGCATTTTTCTTTAATTCGCTGGTGTTTTCTAAAGTTGGAGTCGATCCCTAAGGGCCACCGTACTCAGCACTCTTTGATTTTCACACTCACACCTCCTCGACACACATCGGGGGCAGCTGTGGCTTCAGTACTTTGCCCAAGTTAGACAAGTCAGGGATCAAACCACCAACCGTTTAACTGGTAGATGACCCTGCCTACCATCTAATCCACAACCACCCCACCCTCTTGTAAACAGCATCATTAAAGGTGGTAGAGTTTGATTTTTTTTTCTCAGCCACACAGTGAATACTGTCCATTAGGCTTTTAATGGCAGATGGATAAACCGACTAATTGCTCATTCTAAATATAAATCTTTGCCTCAGATATGAGTCAATGATGCCGCTGATAGGTTGGGCTGAAGCGGTTAATTAAGACAGCAGACTCCTTTTGACTCCACAAAGTCCTGCTTTCATCTGAGCTCGGCAGGTTCGAGCAAGTCTCTAATGCTGATGAAGAATTCAACATCTGTGGTTGTTTGTGATAAAAATCCAGTCAGAAATCCTGCATTGCATACTTTAGGGGTCACGGATGGATGATAGCTTGATTAGATTATCATCGCTATGAATGCAGACCATGTAAGTTCATGGACCTGGATTATTCACGCTCTGTATTGCTCCTCTGTGAGCCATAGACTGACTCAGCTCTTCGCTGTCAGGAAAAGGATAGTGGCCAGCTATGAATCCATTTGTAAAACAATGGAAGAAGGATGGTGTCACCACAGTGGATATCAACCTGTCATGTTCTGAAGGAACAACCTTGTCTTATACTCTGTACTTGAGAAGAGTTGTCACACAGCATGCATGAAGGGTAATAATTATCTGCTTGAGTTCCTTCAAGGCTTAGTGCAATTTGGGATCATTATTCAGGGCTTCAGGGTAATAAATGCAGGTATTATGCTCACGTCCATTTGATATGCCAGCTTTTCATTCAGTAGAATAAGGCAGAGGACAAGATACATATGAGAAAAAAAGGTCTCCTCTATTGTGCAGTGTTACTGTAGTTCCCATTGTTGATTGTGGTAAGTCCTAATTTGCAACCCATGAATGTTTCAGAAAGTTCAAATGTGACATTGCCGTGGCGTTGCGATGATTAAACAGGGTGCTGATGAACTGCATTAAACCCTCAGTTTCAAGTTCAGATTGTGTAGAATTGCACAACTGCTGTAGAGTAAATTCATAGATTAGTGAAAACACGAAATATGTTATACTAATTCATATACATATACTGTATCAGTGTGTAGGAAGAAAACATTCGAAGGGAGATGGTTAATTTAATAATCCTCAACCTGTTGCATCTCAGCAGATTCTTGTATCATTGCTCCAACTGCACTGAACAAGCAGCCCACCATCCTCGTAGGAGTTAATACTCATAATGCACTTTTGTTCATCATTTCCTTTTTCTTTTTTCTTGTGCGTGTGTGGTTGCATCATCTATCTGCTGTTTGCATAATGTTAATTTCACATTTCATTGACCTCTATCTCCTTTGGATATCCACACACAGAAATGAATAGTGCTTCAGCTAATGATTGTCTACATTATTTATCTGTTTCTTGATTAAATATTTTGGTCAAAATGTCAGAAAAATATGGGGGGGTTGCAGCGGCTTTTTAATTTATTTTGTTAAACCAACATTCCACAACAGAAATATATTCACTGTCAGACAGGAATTAGAGAAAACCATTAAATGTCCACTTCTCTTGGCTCTTTTGCTTATGGAAAATTGAATCCCATCCATTATAAAAATGCTCTTCCAGTCATCTGCTGTAATTGATTATTCAATACCAGAGAACGCAAGGAGACTCTAGCCAGTGTTTGCAATTGAAACAATCAGTCGCGTGCACCATATAAATTAAGAAGTCTGCCAGTCATTTCCCCCACATCTTCTCTCTGTTACCTGGCTGCATTTTATTACTGACTTTCTCATCCTGCTCCTTAAAAACATTAACAAAAACAAAAGAAAAACGCTACAGACCTATTTCCAAATTTTAAATTATTTATACAATTTTTGAAAATGTTACCAACTTCCAGTTGCTCCAGCTATTTTTTTTCATTAACACTCGTGGGTCTTTGTGCAATACATACAAGAGGAATGAACAATCTCTAAAATGTTGATCCATGAACCTGTTCACTTTCACAAATCAGGTAAAATGCAGTTTTCAGACATAATTACATAAGAAATAGTCATTTGTGAAATGAGACTTCCTAAACATCAGTTAATTTACATGAAAAAAAAAATGTCGTTATATTTACCTTTATCTCTAAAAATATTGTCCTCTAAGGTTCCTAAATTACAGAAACATTAATTCAACACAGCAGCACGTGGTAAATGGACTGGTTCATACATAGCACTTTTCTACTCTACTTAAGTGCTCTATACAACATGTCTCATTCACCCATTCACACACATATTATAAAACTCTTTTTTCTAGATCACAGTGCTTTCTATCTAACAGTCACACCACTCTACTAATCTACTGTATAGATTAGTGGTATAGATTCATTTAATCATGGGCATTAAATTGAACCTTTTTTCAGATTTTGAAAAAAACCATACAGGGTTTAGAATCAAACATGTTTTAGTAGCAGCTGTTGTGTTTTTTCTTCAAGCTCATTCTGGGTCAGTGGACTTTTGTGTGAGAGGAAGAATACACTGAGAATCTAAATATGATATTATACATACTTTAATAAATAAGATATCACACAGGAGTTGTGAAAAGTTTGTAAAATCTGCAATCTCTTGAAATAAGTAGGATAAATGCTACACAATGTAATATTTTAACAGTAAAAATGAAGCTCAAGCAGAGACTGATACAAGGTTAGAAGAGCTTCATTTGGGAAAAGGTGTCTCCCTTTGAAAAATAAATCAACATATTCAGATTATTTCTTCATTAATTTGTCAAAAAGCCTCTTAAAATTCAGATATTCATCAACATCAACCACCCAAAACTTTTGTAAATTTTACCCTCTCGACAACCCTACCATGTATTTGGATACATTAATTGGGTTCTCGGTTCATCTATCCACTTTGTTCTGTTTATCCATTTCGGGGTCACGGGCGGGAACCTATCCCAGCTGCCATAGGGCAAGAGGGGGGTACAACCTGGACAGATTGCCAGTCTGTCACAGGGATAACACAGTGAACCAGGAAATAATTCACACTCACATTCATACTTGTGTGCAGTTTATTTGGTTTCTGCTTGGTTAAAATATGTTTGTTTGAATAATATTTAACAATAGTTTATTGCATTTCAACCAGGTGTCCTAGTTTATAATATTTTGGAGACTCTAGAGTTTTATTTTTATTTTATGAAACTAGGTTAGTTAACAAAATAATTGATATATAAATGGAAGAGGAGTGGTCCTAATATTGATCCCTGTGGGACTCCATATATAGTGTTACTTTGCATATTGCATATTTCATTTAGAGTTTTTCCTTTCTACTGATCATTACCAAAATTTGTCTGTACTGCACACTGGCATTGCCCATTCTTCATGGATCCGAGACCTGGGACATCCTCAAGCACGACGTCAACAAGCTCGTGGTCTTCCAAAAGCACTGTTTGCGTCATATTCTCCGAGTGGCCCTCGTGACTGTTTCAACAACAGCGCAATACGTAGTCAATATCACCAGAAGCTCTCAATGGAAGAGCTGATCCAGAAGCGACGACTGCAGTGGTTTGACCACATCTGCCGCATGAGGAACCATCGCCTGCCATATCGCCTCCTGCTGCAGTAGCACCCTGCCCACTGCAGAATCAAGTGTGACGCGCCCAAGAAGATTTGGATCAAGCAAATTGAAGACGATCTTAAACAATGACGTCTAAACCTTGAGCAAGCAAAGGCCAAGGCCAGAGTCCGCAAGGCCTGGAAGTGCATCGTTGACCAAGATGGAAACCCTACGGCACCCACAGAGACGTATTGGCTTTGCCAACCGCCAGCTTGTGAGAAAAGAAGAAAGAAAGATACATATTTTTAAACCAAATATTCAAAATCTAGGAGTCTGAAGTCTCGGAAATATTTTGCAATGGATATGAAATCAAACACTTTTAAAAAACCAAGGAAGAATGTGCCAGTTTTATCAATAGATCATTGTGGGGTTTTTTTTGGTTTTGTTCAAGAACAGAGATACAAGTGCTTCTGTTTTTTTCTAAAGCCATATTGTGGTGGTATTCAATCTGTTATACATGTACACATATATATTGTTTTGTCACCATTGACAATCTTTGTATCTCAGGTACAATTTTACTATGAATACCATCCATATCCACTGTATGGGAACTTTTCATGCTTGTGATGCTTTGAAGATGTATTTTTATCAGCTGGTGTCAAGAAGAAAGACTTTAAATAATTTCCTTGAAGATTTGTTTACAAGTAGGGCTGGGCCATATCATACCGTTCACGGTAATACCGGTATAATGTTGGGCAACGACAAGAAAATGAAATATCGCCATAGAATATGGGTAAAACCCGCATGCGCAGTGCCTTTGTTTTCATACGCACATGGCGGAAAAAGCATGGCGGCGACGGAGAATGAGAAGGTCGAAAGCAGATCGTTGAATGAAACGAATGAACCAGAATTGGTTTGTAAAAATGCTGCAACTTCAGTGGTGTAGAACTGGTTTAGCTTTCGTCCATCAGATACACAACAAAGCACTATTTTTGGTAGAGCATGCTAGCGGGCCGTCGTTATTACCCTGTTTTTGGGAAAATACGGCACACTTAAAATCAATCCTTTGATTTTTCTGAAAATCGACAGTGCCCCTTATAATCCCGTGTGCCTTATGTATGAATTCTGGTTGTGTTTACTGACCTCGAAACGATTTTATGTCGTACACGGTGCTCGAAAATCTGTCAAATGTTCCAGTACGACTTTGCTAAGCTACGAACCCGCACCGCTTGATGGATTGTCGGAGCATTGCGGCTATCGTAGGCAGGAGCCTCGCGGAGTGATACGTACTGCTCTTCAACATAATATTACCGTATTGTGTGTGTATAACCTCTTTTTAAGTTTTGTGGATATTATACATGGTTATGCTGAGGACATGTCGGCCAATTTCCACTGGAAATGCCTTTTGGTTAAACTGTCAGCAAGGAATTTGCATTTGCACTGTTACATTTTTATATAACTTTAATGCACATAAAAAACAGCTGCTTGTTTAAGTGAAAATACATTGATGGGTTTTTTGCACTAATAAAATTGTGGAGTTGTAAAGCATTTTGTCTAGTGTCAATTATATCGTTATCGCAAATTTTCAAATGTATATCGTGATAAATATTTTTGGTCATATCGCCCTGCTCTACTTACAAGTGTTGCCCTCAGGAGGATTAATAGCTTGAGAAAGATTTTCTCCTATGAAGATAAAATAGTCAAAACTGTTTGGGAGATTTTCAATGTTTAAATTATTTCTGGCATTTTGCTCGACTCTGGTGTGAAGGAGCACATTTATTTTTGTGATCCCAGCTGAGGACTTCAAGCACCTTCCAGCATCACTTCTGATCGCTGTGTGAAGATATAATAAGCTCAGTATAATGTGTTAGCTTACTCGTATGTGTGTTTGTTTATTTTTGTTTTAATTTATTTCTTTGTTTCTATCTCTTACATTTTTAAAATAGTGTATGTAAATTATGTTCTTTAAAAAAAAAATCAGTTTTAAAATACCCATTGTTAGCTGTTTTTGTTCAGATTTCCTCCATCATGTCTCATGATCATTTCAGATATGATAGAGATTATAGAGTCAGTTATTTCATCAATTACAGTGTTACATGTAGCATGCAAATCTTTTTGTAACTAAAGTATGAATCCCACATTTTAGCGTGAGGACATTTTTAACAGGTTTTTTCAGTAGTATTTAGCTTTTTCACTGTTATTTTTAGCTCTAACTTGTCAATCTTTTAAAAAAAAGATCAGTGAAGAGTAGCAGAGGAAAATGTTGTGCAATATTTCAGAGGATTACACCAGAGTCAATACAAGCATTGTGAATATTTGTGACGATATTACTGATGGTTGACTTACTAAATTCAGTTTCTTTAGTAGGGAAAAGGGATGAAGAATATTTTAGGATTTATATTTAACTGTGTGCCAATATTAAAATCTCAAGAATAAAACAACTTTCCTTTATGTAATGTAAGAGTTCAACCAGTTTCATGTTAAAAATGTGCAGATACTACTGCTACTATTAGTTTTTTTTTTCTCCAATTATTACATTGATCTTGATATATAAAGCACATGAATAGCCATCACTGATGTCACATAAGTCAGTTATATAGGTGTATAGGCAGACCAGCTGCTTCTGACTGATGTCAAAGCAATGCTCTTCAAATACTTGCAACATATATCATAAAGGTCCATAAAAAGTTTGATATGATAGGTCCAGTGGCTGTTTTTGTTACCTTCCTCTTTGTCGCTTACCAGACCATCAGACGTGCATATTATTATTTATGCCACCACACACAGCTGGACATACTTTTAAACACATTTCATTATTGTCTAGATTCTGTTACAAACATTTCCTCAATCTCTATCAGTGAATAAATAAATAAATTGCCATTGCTTTCTGCCATCTTAATCTTCTCTCAGTTACACTTCTGAAGCTCGCCTTTTACTCATTACCTTCTGGCTCCGTCTCCAATTACAGCAGCTTGTCTGTTAACAGAAACTAGTTATGGATCATTTACAACATTCACATTAGCCAGACCCTGCACAGAGCAGAGGGGTTGAGCCTTTACTCTAGTGATTGGCCCTTAATCTCCCTTTTCCCATTTGAAATTTAAAAATGACGTTATCATTGTGTGTTTTACAAAGCCCTGTATATCTAAAAAATGTCGAGTTTTTGCTCTTGTCATCTTCATCATGGCACAACGCGTGTGTGCTGAAGATTATGACGTGAACATGAAAATATGCTTTTGTAATAAAACTGTCAGAAATAAAAATGAAAACTGTTACGATACTAAATCTGCACATCCACGGGAGTCATTCGATGTGATAATTACTTTGCAGGCTGCAAACGAATGTGAGGCCATTAGGTTATATGGGAACAGGTGCAGCCGAAGCAGCATAAATGCCTTCCACTTGATGCCTCCATATTCTAAGGTGGTGATTGCCTTGTGCAGCAATTAACAAGAGCTTTCAAAACATCAGGATGAAATCAGCCTCCAGTCGCCAAATCCAAATATCACTGAAATGTCAAAGGAGGTTGTCAGATGTTTTGAGAGGTGTCAACGAGCAGGGTTTTTGCCTCATGCAGAAGCATCTTTAATTTGTTTTATGCAGCAAGCTTCTAGTGTGGAAGGGGAGGCAGGTTGAGAAATGTGGCTGCTGTCCAGACCGTTCCTATTCTTTCCTTTCCTCTTTTACTGCTTTCATGCAATTCTTTTCATTTGTTTCCTCTCTTCTGGTTTTGCTTCCTTTTCCTTCCCCTCCTCATTTCCTCACCCATACTGTGTGCTTCACTGACTGACTTCCCGCTCACCAGGCAGCAGACAAACATTTTCCCTGGATCTGCCACTCTCACTTAGCATCCGTCTGTTTTTTGTTTTTTTTCTCCAAAGAGGTGATTGGCAGCAGGGGCAAGCATTAGCATTTCCTCATCTTGGCATAGAGGCACTAACAGGTAGGGATAGCAGCAGAGGATGTGCCTTGAACTTCTCCTTTGTTTTGTGCAGGATTACAGCGTTTTCCAGCTCTTCTGTGCAATTAAAACCTTCTTATTGTATTGGATTTACTCAGTGATCTGTGCAAACCTCCTCATGTGCTTCACACCTCCTATAAATGACGATAAAAATGTCCCACTGGTTAAAAACATTGTCATCTTTATTTGAAGAAAGAGGGAAAAAACAGTCAGCTGCAACAAATCTTCCCTATCCACTGATTCGTTTATTATTGTTTCAGATTTTAGGTAGCATATGAGCGCCAGGCTCTTAAAGAATGTGCCTTGGATTTTCTTCAGTATCCTTAAATGGGCTCATTCCTTCACTCTATTCTCGCCATAAATATGTGGTCGGCCCTCGTACAGATAAAAAAGGTAATCCACATACGCGGTCTGCCAAGAAGCTATTTCTTGCTCTGAACAGAATGGAGCAGAGTGTAACAAAAATATCCGGCTCTAATTTCTCATAGAGGAACTGTTGTGTTTGGGGAAATAACCTACTTTAGAATGTGTATAAGAACTAATACCTACCTATCATCTCTGTGTAGCAGAGATAATACCATCTTCCAGTGTCATGGAGTTGCCATTTTGGAGGCAAATATTGTATTTTCAAGGACAACCGGAAGCACGTAGTCCCTAATCTTTTCCAGGAGCTCCCGAAAGCCAAGTGAACACAGCAGTAATGTGGTGTTGTCAGATGTGCGTGTCAGCGGCGTAGCGATGCACGCACTGAAGGCTAAATTCAAATCGGGCCTGGCAGGCTTTCAATACAGGTCTCCAGTTTGACATTAAAGAAACCAACACGAGCTGATGTGCTGTCAGTTTTGTTTCCATGATTCGGAGATAATCTGCTATGGCGAAGCGGTGAAAAGTCAGTCTTCGACTTTCTGACACTTGTCACTTTCACCCCCTTCAGATATTTGAGAAGCAAAGTGGCAAATGTTTTCTGTTTACCACTTTTCAAACGTAACTCTTTTGCTGCCGCTGTTTCTTTGTGTTACACAAACAGAGTATCTGATTTATTTTTATAAAAAGGGAGTGAAATTGAGAGACAGCACCCCGGAGTCCTCAATAAATGAGATTTGTCATCACATTCTGACATTAATAAACAAATAGACATCACTTAAAGTGGACTGTTTTAGGATTGTGATTGATGCATAATCAAAGAGCTGTTATGCACTGAAACTTTTTTCTCCCCACATTAGTCAAGCGAAGCCAGTTTTATTTTTCGCCCTAATGAATTTAAATCATAATAAAGGGTTTTAAATCTGTTCAGAAACCTTATCCATCTTCATGCTCTACATTTAGATGAGGAAATTAAACATTAGAAAAAAATCTATCAAGAAAGACCCGGCTTTCTTTATTTGTTATTATTCATGCATTTTGCAGTAGTGCTTAATCTACCTGATGTGAACATAACTGTACTCGTTTGTTTCGTGTGTGTCTATTTTCATTGCTGTACCTGCAATTAGTATGACTGCCATAAGTGCTCACTGTACCTAGTGGTTAAAAAGCCTTTTTTTTTTTATTTAAATAGTCTTTAAATGTATCTTCTGGTTCTTTTTCTTTGCAGCAGGAAAATGACTCATGAAAGCTCTGAATCACACACCCTTCCCCTTCCAAACAATATAAAAAGGCTTTTCATTAAGGTGTTTTAATTGGCTGTGAACCTATTATGTTATCCACTCACAGGTGGCCACGGCAGATGGCATCATCCAATGGCCTGTGTCGATATGGGGCCCGTGTGGACTGCTGCTGGGGATGGACTCGTCGCTCCTGGGGTCACTGCCAGCGTGAGTGCCACCGTGCCCGCTGCTGGTGCTGCTCGGAGGGTGGGGAGCAAAACGGGAGCTAACAAGGTTGCGGGGTTTCAAGCTAGAGGGAGGAGGGAGAGGTCATAGATGCTGTTAAACTGTGGATATACTGCAAAGGCTCGGGGAAACACGCAGACACACATACACATGCAGATTGTCTCAACGGAAACACATGCAGCTAATGGAGCATTGCACCTGGAACAATCTTTGAGTAAAGATTGATGATGATCGCTGGTGGAGCGGCAGAGGTTTACATTCACACTGCGGGTGGCCTTAATGAGCGAGACTATAGCTGCAGGTGGACACATTCAAAGGGGAGATAGGAGATTGATTATAGATTACAAGTGTGCAAACATAAGCTTGCCGGCAGTGCATGAACAAGTAAAAAAAACCAAACAAACAGTGATGTTAACATAGTCCATGGTGTTGTCAGGTGCACATAACTTGACTCATCAGGATTCAGAGGATGTGTCCTGTCATTGTGTAACACTGAATGCTTCATCTCACATTATCAACATATTTACTCCATGCTACTGAGGGATGTGTGAATATACCAGTGGATTTTAGACACTTGCTGGGTGCCTCACAAATATCAGACCCTTTGCATGGCTTGGTGGCTCTGATGGTACGCCTGCTGCTTTGCTGTGGACATTTAATAAAAGAAAAGGGGTAACACATCAACAGGCCTTTTCCACGGCAAGAATTTACCAAGCGGCTATTAAAAAGGTTAGAGAAGTGGGTATGCTTATTCGCTTCCTTGCCAAGAGAAAATCAATAGCGCTCTCATCCTGTGTGTGTGCTAAGCCAACAGCTGGCTAGTTTAGATAAGCAAAAAGCCAGGGCAAAAGACCTCACATGGGCCATTACGAAGAAGTATACGCTCAAGCCCTGGAGATGAAACCCATGAGGTACAATGTGTTAATGATGATCTTTAAAGATTCTAGATGTTTCTTAACTAACTGGAGCAATTTCATCCATGTATTAACATGAATACGCTGCCCGTTAATTACTACAAAAGCTTACTGTTTACATTCATGTTATGTCCAGCCTTTTTCGTGCTTTCACATTATTGGTGCCTATACAGCATGTACATATGGCTGATTCTGCTGAGCTGAGCTGAACTACTGAGAGGTTGCACACTAGCTTTGTGTTGGCCCATTTGAATGGTAATTTGAGCATACAGGTCTTCTGGAATTCCCCCAAATTAATGACCAAATGGATCAAATTCTGATAACACCAAGGATCTCTATATTGGGGGAAAATCCATTTTGTTTCCAGTATGTATCACATGATACTAACGGAAATTGTGCGACATAGTTGTCTGGCCTTGGTTTCCTTCTGTTGTCGAGCTTTATGAGAAACTACACTAACGTTTTTGGTTACAGATATGTGAGCGGTGATCAGGGAGGCACCGATCCAGCTACTTCCAGCTCTCATCCAATGCAGTCACCTTGGCTTAAGCCACTGCTGAGTTAATAATGATAAATTAATAAGCTGTCAGGAAGAATAGTAATTTTTCAGGCAACGCTCAGCTTACAAAAGTCAGATGAAGTGAAATAACAAAATGTTACGTCTCCATACGTTCAGCAAAGGCTTCTAAAGACGCATTCTGCTGAACATAACCGCAGAGAGAGCAAGTCAGGGAAAGAAAACATCTTCATCTGAGCTTCTCAGTCATATCAACTTACTCGATCGTAGTTTGCTAGTAAATTAAAAACCGATGCAAATATATACAAATAAATAAATATAAATAAAAACTGTTGTTGTGAAATGCCTCGAAATATTTCACACTTTGCTGTTAGCTTCCTCTAAGCTAAGTTAGCTGCACCACTAGCAACCTGTGTGGTGCTGGAGATGTCATAAAACTAAACTGATTGGATCTGCCTTAAATCAGCTCGTTGTCATTTAAAAACAAATCTAAATATATCAGGGTGTGAATTCCTAGCAGCAACAGTCTTCTCAACTAAGAAAACCCATGTTAGCAAGAAACAATGTCAGTATTTGCTACAATGTTAGCTGCTAGCTAAGCTTTTATTTCTCTAATCTCATCCGAATTTTGGAAATGAACCGGATGCGGTACAAACACTAAATCAACATTACAACAAACATAAGGCAAGTTTTTATTTTTGATATTCAATATATGTTTAGGTTCCCCCCCCCCCCACACACACATATTTATTTAAAAGACTTAGCCTGATTTTCATTTGGTTGTGTATAAAATGAAAGAAAATAAACATAATTCTTTTATATATTGCTGTCTTTTTATTGGCATATAATATTTCAAAATTATGCCTTATTTTCAAATAAAGAATAACATTACAATGTTTGTAAAATAAAGTGGAAAGGAAAGGCAGGACCTCACACAACTTGAGATTGTTAAGTTCCTGCTGTGGAAAAGGGCCAAGAGATGTTTCTAACTGGGCACATATTTATTGCTTTTTGAAATAATGTTTAATTCACTCAACAGTTGACTCATTTTGTGTTTCTCATTGCTTAAATTACCATATTTTGATGTGTTTTCTCATTTGTTGAAGCTCACCATGCCATGCTAATTTTATTCACTGTATTTTGTGTTTTTTTTGGTTTTTGGTTTGTTTAATAGAAAATATGCCACACGCTGTTTGTTGAGTCCAAAGGTCCATTATTGCTAATCTGAAAGATTTTTAAGCCTTTGAGTTTAGCAGCTGTTTTTCACTCCCATTACATGTAAAAGAGTTTTTGTTCTAAAGAACACGAACAGTGTTCCTTGAGTTCATCAATGCACTGTTTTTGTATTCCTTTGCAGCCTAGGCAGATTAACCTAAGGTCTTTTCTTTTATCCACCTCTTTCTTTGCGTCTATTAGTAACAAAATATGATAATGTTGCTCTTACATAAACACTTGGAGCAAGTCATGATAATCGTTTAGAGGACGGAACTAAACTCGCAGCTTGAGGGGGTTTGATTTCACGGCTGGAATTTGAAATAGTTTTTATACTGTAGCTGACCTTGTTCAAAAACACCTCCTACCTTTTCCCAAGGCCTTGACACTTGAACTAGAAAATCTGTGCTGGAATGATACAGGAAAAATCACCACTGTTTCAAATGTATTTGTTTGAACACAGAGCCAAATTCAGCAGTAATCCTGGCAGGAGTGAGCCATCTCAGTGCCCAGTACTTCCCAGTGCATTTGTACTGGGCTCTCTGCCTTTACAGCTTCCCATTTAAAAAATAGATATTTGTTTTTGCTGAGGATGTAAAGAATATGAAGATAACTACAGAAGCACGGAAGCTTCAAACCCTAAATAAACCAGTTACGTCACATTAAAGTCCTGTTTGCATCGGTTACTTGACCAGCCAAACAGCAGTGTGTGAGCATGTCTTCTTTGTTGCTCTGGAATCCCACATGTTCCATGTTCGGCCAAAAATATCAGCTAATTTTGAACTTAACCACCATATGAAGCTGCTGCTTTACCACTTTCCCTTCCCAACAAAACCGTATCTGTTCCGTGAGTTAAATCACTCGGTGAGTGCTCGCCTTAATGCTTTCAATGCTCCTGAGTGGGCACAGCTCAAATCCATTCACTTGAGACTACAATCAGCATTCCATCAAGTCAGTAAGGTGCTGATTTAAATCTAAGAGGAGGGAGGCGGAAGGTTTCAGAAAGAAATTGTGGGTAATCATGGATGTGTGCATGTGAGCGTACCTTTTTCTGCATGTGTGTGACGGGTTGCAGTCGTCACAGATTTCAGGTCTTGGTAAATTTTAGTGGAGATGGAAGAGATTAGGCTGGAGCTATCGGATTGTGGCTTTTCAGACTCAGAGCTCAGCAGCCGGTTTGCGCGACTTCTCTCAAAGAATGAGAAACGTAATGGATCAACCCTGACTTTTTTTTCTTAGCTCTTAGATCCAAGTGCGGGAAAGAAGAGAAAAAGGAGTAAAAGTAAAAATCCTGGGGTGTAGAGGAAATGATTTAAGGGGAAGGAGTTGGAGGTGATTGCTCTTGTAGTGGAGGTGAGACGTTAGGATGGGAAGACAAGTGAGAAAATCAGGCAGATGGGGCATGTGTGAGAGAGATGAGCTTTAGATTTATAGCAGACTGAGGCTGCACTCATAATGTTCTGACAGGCCATCCAGCAGGCAAAGCCACACTTGAAGCTACTTATTCCAACCAGCTGCCATCGCGAACATTTCACT
The DNA here is from genome assembly GCF_963969265.1 of Rhamphochromis sp. 'chilingali'. NCBI lineage: Eukaryota > Metazoa > Chordata > Actinopteri > Cichliformes > Cichlidae > Rhamphochromis > Rhamphochromis sp. 'chilingali'. Next base: position 24,478,087 of record NC_137948.1, read on the forward strand.
GCCACTGTGAGCATTCGAACATTTGCATTTCCAGTGAAATGCATTTCACTTTGGTCACATGAAAGTGCCTCCCTTTCTGTTTCACTGAGGACGACGCTTAAAAGCCATTTTTTTAACAAGTTGATCCCGGCTGCGTCAGTAACCACACGGTCCTCTCAGTCAGTCACGGTCTTCGGTTATTCATCAAAGATTTTATCAGGTGATTCGCATCTGTATCAAATACGAATCTAATTCCATTAAAACTTAAATATTCATGGTTAAAAAACATCATTATTATATTTGTTTGAGGGAAGTTTGTACTGGACAATTCTGCGTGCTCATGCAAGTGCTAGGATTCAAGGTCAGGGCAGGAAGTCATTGCCAGTGTCAGGAAGAATGAGACAAATAAAAGTCCAGCTCTCATCTTTCGCAGTGCGAAAAACTCATCAATATGGAGAGTTCAGCTTCGATACACCCAGTGTCTAGATTTTCACATCCCAGTCTGTAAGCGTTCAATGGGAACCGTCTCACTGGCTCGAGAAGTTCTTTGTCGATGATTTTTGCATGACAACTAAAGCATTCAGCGGGAATGAGCCACGAGGGCGTAAAATCTGAGTGGCTGGACAGAGCAGACAGAGGTCTGTGCCCTACCTAAACTCCATTTTCACTGATCAAATGATTTAATTGCCTGAACATAATCACACCCTAGCCAAATGTTATCATTAGTCACATAAATGTAATGCACAGACAGGAACATTTGCATGGATAATCTCCTTTTTTTCAGTAATTTGGATCTTCTCCAAAGCCTCATACTTGTAAGAAAAAGATGTAAAGGAGAAATTGTGAAAAGGCTAAAACCTGAGTTTTAGTACCTGCTGTGGTCACTCTGAAAGCCTTCTCAAACTGCAACCCGGCAATGGCTTGCTTGACCCTTCAAACTCTCAATCCATAGTTCATAATAGAGGTTTCTTATACAAAAGGAATCCTTAACCCTACACCGAGAACATGTGTCATTGAGAATAAAGATGGGTATTTGCAGAGCTGTGCTGTACTAATATAAGCACACTTGGCTCGCCTTGATAATATTATCAGGGCTCGAATCTACAGTCATATTGAAATTAGGCCCCTTAATATGTGGATAAGAAAAAAACAACTCAAAAAACACTGTTAAAGTGTTAAAAGGTAAATATCATAGTAAATGGAGGCTGGGATACTGTAATACACCACACACTCCAAATAATACTAGTTAATTTCTCACTTACCACTAAATGCCATTAAAGTCTTCATTAAATAAAAACGTATTCAGATATAATTTCTGTTTCCTTTCTTTTACAATCCCCAGAAAGTGCCCATAACTTAAAAAATAATTTGTTTCTTCGTTCCTTTAAAGCTTCCAGTTGCCAGGCCCTCATGTATTTTTTAGGAGGAAAAAAATTACACCTTGATTTCTGTAAAATTACACGGTAATTGTTGTGAAAATTGCACCGTAATTACACAGGGCTTATTATTAAGTGCTAACATTTTTTATATTAACTCGGATAGTCCTGCGAGCGCTACGAAATTCCCAGGCTCGAAGACGTGTTCTGATTTTCTCTGCATTTTAAAGGCGTGGGTTGAATATCATCTCCATATTAAATAGATCACACATTATAATTTCCTCCGAGGTCCTTGCGGGGTTTTCAGATTCACTGAGGCCGGGATTTTGTTTGATTGAGTGCAGTCTTTGTTTCTTCAAATGGTGCGCGCAGGATTAAGGCAGGAGCCTAGAATTGGTAATGTGAGCTAACAAGCGAGCGGTGAAAGGAGAAAAGTGATACCTCAGTTTAAGTAAGATCGTTTAACGGGGTTGTCTGTGTGGCTTCCTTGTCTGCTTCGCTGTTTTCATTATCGCCGGGCTGTAAAGGCTCCGCTAAAAAAAAAATACATCTTTTCGCCCGTTTGAGGTGAAAGCGAGGCAGAAGGGTTTGCTTGTTAGAGGTGAAGGCGAACCATGTTCACTTGAGTGATTTAAAGGAACTTAAAATGAATAATCTTTGCAGTGCAGTCTTGTATTTTTCATTTGGAGCCATAATTTCGCTGTTTCACATCATGTTAAGGAACACTGCTTCCACCTTCAACGCTTTAAATAAGAGCGATGTCCTCCTTTAATAATAGGACATTTACTCGTTTTTCTAGTTATTCTTTTATTAATCATGTATTCCAAACGTCCCCAGAGGCAACAAGTCATATGTGTGATTCCAGACCGTGTGCGTGTTCCAGGAATGTTTGCTTGTCCAATGACCAGACTGTGCCCTCTAACATCATGTCTGTTTGTTTGCTTGTTTGTTTGTTTGTTTTCCTTTTTTTTGCTCCCCCAGAGACTAAACAATGCCTGCAATCTTGTTTATTTGGCTATTTGTTTTGCAGCTCTCTTCGCCTTAACTCACAGGGTAGTCGGGATAAGGTGCCTGCCCCAAGGTTAGCTCCACATGTTTCTTGAAATAATCTTGCTTGACATGTACTGCTGGGGGCACATCCTCTGAATCCTGTGCTCACTCACTTATTTATAGAGCCAAGCCCACACCCGCTTCCAAAACCAGTAACACCTCTCCACCCCTTGGCAGTAACCATCTCCTTCCCTCTGGCCTCAGTTCTGCACACACAGCTTGCACTCTGCAGACCCTGTGTCAGCTGAACCCAGTGTCTAACAGGAATTTTTCCCAAGTTCTTTGGTAACTTTTTAATATTCAAACACCCCTCTGGTCAATCCATTGGAATACTAATGAGCCCCTTAAAGCTTAAATCCATAATGTTTCTTAAATTTGATATCAGTAATAGGGCTCTTCAAGCATTTATGATGCAGCGTTATTAACAGAACATGTGCCGCAACTTGTCAGTGTAAGAACTTTGGATGGGTTTATATTTCCCTAATAAATAGGATTCTCACCACAGCATCGCCTAGTCAATTATCCCAAGGTTGAGCGGAGTGAGATGCTCCTTATAGGAACGGTGAACTTATTAGGCAAACGGATAGAGTTTGATCATATACAAAATTAAAATTACAAATATTCCTTATTTGTAGCGTCTCAATTTTCAGAATTGCCTTTCCTGATCTCAGTTGGCTTTATATGTCATTAATCAAAAAGAAACAAGCCGCAAGTTATCCCTTACTTGCTAGTAATTACTTCCACGTTAGGTTGATGAACCGATGTGTTACACTAACACGAGGCTTATTCGCCATAAACAGTCCACACAAGGATCAGTAGCAATTCTCTTGAGTCCGGAGGAATGGCTGATGTAAACCAAAGTGAAAGTGTGTCATCACTTGACGTGTTTTGATGGCGCTCAAGGAACGAGGATTACACTCACTATGTTTGGCCTTCCAGCTGGTGGGGCCATTTTTAGTGCTCCCTGTCCTTTGCTGTGGCTAATGAACACCGGTCATTATCCTGATCTCTCTGCCAGGCCAGAGGCTTAAAAATACCCTCAAAGGCAAAGCCTGTTGATGGTTGCCTCTGATCTTTCCAATCAAGTCCTCCTCCTTGGAGGGGAGTAACAACACAGAGCATTCACTTGGCTGCTCTCTAACGAAGACATCAGTAGCTGCTTTCCTTTAATCCGCCGACCAGACCGGGGTCTAACAAACTTCTGCTTCCGGAAGAGCGCAGCACGTTTCATGTCCTCCAACAAGAATGGGCCACTTTTAATTTGTAAATGTGAACTTTGACTGCTCGGTGTGTTAACAACCCGACTCATATCACAAGCTCAAAGTTGGCTTACATTGCTTTTCATTCTGTTCAGTCACGGAGCCTAATAAAGTGGAATGAGTCGTGAGTAGTTATCTAGATCAGTTAAAGGAATCATATCATTACCTTGTTCTCTTTGAATTCCTGCACCTGAGTAACTAAAGTTACTGTTTTTTATGAATAGGCCAGGTTAGCTGCAAATTCTGAAAGATGTAACTGAATTCTTAGCATATGGATTTCACTTAGAGAGAGTCTTCAACCATTTCTACGTTTGTATCAGGCGTCAGTCGGTGCGCTGAAGTTATATTTATCTCATTTGAAACAGAGAGCAGTTAGATATTTTCAATCAAAAGATATTTTATGTTAAAATATACATACAAATACCCAGAGTCACTGGACTTTATTCCATTATATTTTAAAGAGGAAACACAGCATGGTGGCACAGGCTAACCTAAATTCAGCTGATCTGCCAGTTTTTTTAACTTGTAATATCACAGACAGCTACAAGTATTTCAGTCTCCCACTGAGCTTTGGAAATTCCAGATTTATCATGGAATTTATTTTTATCAAAACCTGAATTTCGGGATCACTTTCTTCTGTGATTGTTTTTAAAAACATACTCACTGATACCCGAAGAAACACATACATAAACAAATATATGTGACGTCTTTGGTCTTTTGTCCGACCATTCAACCAAACTGAAATCAGTTAAGCTGTGTTTGAGCTAAAACTGTCAGAGATCGGACTGGTTAAGGCGAGAGGTAAATCCTCCTTGATGCAGGTTATTTGCTGGATTCAGTGCGGGGTTGCCGTGCTGTATGCAGGACATCACCAAAACAAGCATGCCCTGCATCTTTATCAGCACAAATAAGCTCAGTATACCATCACATCCTTCCAGATAAACAACAGACTGGCTGGTGGGATGAATACTATCCAAAAGAACATCTCTCTCGCTCCCTAAACACGCACACTCACAGACTCGGGTGTACTGCTTCTTCTGCCACACTGGTAATTAAGTCCTCTGATGGTATTGTATTATGACATAATTAATGAAGCTTTTAATGAAAATTAGTAACACTCGGTGTATCAGAAGTGCTTAGCAGAAAGCTGCAGCAAGCGCAGTAAGATAAGCAGGGCAAGCCTCCAGCTCACTGAGACAGAACAGAGCCAGGGAAGCTCTAATTCCACGTCTCTGTACACAATCAAAGTATCAACTATCCACGCACTATGTAGGATCTCTTTAATGAGAAACTAATTATAATCTGCTATTTTGGTGCTTAATTGTTTCAGTTTCGCTCTAAGAGGGAAATATTATTCACCTAGGTAATCCTTGTTGGCGGCATGCCAGAGTAAATATCAGCACTGCATTTTAAAGCCACGAGAATCTAAATTTTGCCGGGTGTAAAAAAGGTCAAACGTCTCATTTATTTTCTACAGTGGGAAATAATTTAATATCAGCAAGGACAATAAAACTTCTCCCGAATCCTGCACTGTGCAAAGTAAAAAAACAACTACTATGTGGTTAGCTGAAAATGGCTTTTCCACTATCATTAGTCAATGATAATATGACTGTCACACAAGGAGAAACACACACATTTCCTATATGAATGAGGCATCACGCTGTCTTTTTGCTGTAACTTGGGAGTAAATTTACAGCCAAGGGGTTGTGGAAGTCAAAAAGCAGTAGGATTAAGTGCTTTGTCATCCTGATCTGGTACACGTAGTCTTCCAGGGCGCTGCGCTGATCTGTCTCTTCCCTTCTGAATCCCCCTTTAACCAGCTGTGTGCCAGCCTGGCTGTAAGCATGGAGACTGCGTGGGACCCAATAAGTGCAAGTGCCATCCTGGTTTCACTGGGAAAACCTGCAATCAAGGTGAGCTATCGACCGAAGCTTGCATCTCTGACCGTGATGTTGTTTTGCCATTTGACGTGACTTATCTGTTCCTCGCAGTGCACTGAAATAGAAAGATAAACCACAAAGAAAGCAGGGAGAGTCGGGAAATATTGTCCCCACCCACTAAGCAACGGGCCTGCTGACGTGCGCATCTTTCCTAAAGAAAACTAAGTGAAGGAGAACCTCTGCCTTGAGTGATGTCAGCGTAATCACTGTTTATTGCAGCCAAATCTCCACAGTAGAACATCAGCGCTGTAAAGCTGCCACAGGAGCGGAAGCTGGTTTGCATCAGCTGACAATAGTGAGGTGCTTTAATCACAGGGCAGGAGGTGGACCGCGGGGGCTGATTCAGCTCAAATGGAAATGAGTGGTGAAGCTGTGTTGAATGATCCCTGGAGTGCATCCTCTCCTGTGAAGATAACATCTCAATTACTGACCTGAGATAACTTGGACCGACTGAGTGCAACCAATGCTATTTGAAGGCGTTTGTTTGTTTGCGTGTGTGTGTGCTGGTCGGTGGATGAGAGTGGGCGGGGGTGGGGGAGGTCTGGAGTTTTTGTGCCTTTACACTTTGGGCACGTTGAAAAGCATTAAAGCTTCCCCAGTTAGCTTGACCTGCATCCCAGCAGCTTGAAAATACTTGTGGAATTCACGCCCTGAGACGGGAATAGGATAGTGTGTAATTAAAAACAAGGGGGAGGGAGGGGGGTGGGGGTGTTGAAATCCTTTCCGGAATGTTCCAAATGACTCATCCTGCATTTCAGGGCTATAGGTGGCTCCTGTCTGCCTGGGCCAGACGGGTCTACTTTGTCTCAATCTGCAACAAAGAGGAGGAAAGTAAAAGGATACGGTATCCAAGCGAGGCAGACTTCGCTGCCAACCATTCAGACAGACTTATCTGACAAAAGTGATTCCGAGACCTTTCAAGATGAAACTGTACTTTCAAGCGTCTGCCGAACTCCCATTTTTCCAATAAGCTCGTGACGTTTTACTTAGCTCTGAGTGGCAGACTTGACCTTTCAGCCTGCGTAGGTGCTGATAACCCCGCATTCTCTGCCGCGCTGCCCCATGCTATGGAAACCAATTTAATCATTCAGGGACCGGAGATTAGATTTTCTCATTTAAATGCAGCGTCGGTCAAACATTGATTTGAGGTGTACTATTGATGTGCCAGGTGGCCAGTGTTTTGAAGCATTCTAATATCCTGTCCCTCTGGAGTGCAGTATTTATCTCGAGGAGACAACTGGAGGAAAGAAATAAGAGCCCCGAGCTGCTTCTCTGACCTCGATGTTGCTAAAGGTCAAGCAGTCTCCCCGAGAGCTTTTAAATCAGATTATAATCTGTAAATTTGTTTTGAGGAAAACGGCGTCTCCTGGGGAGTTGCACGATAAGTGCAGCCGGTGGTCAAACTCGTTAAGAGGCTAAATACTCGACTTAAGTACCTATATTTGAATAACTCAATTTTATGCCCTGCTTGTGCTTCTAAAAGGAGGTGAACATTTATCTATATTTATCTGTCTGCAAATCGCTGATAACATTTTAAAGAGACAAATTTAACACTTAGAAAATTGAGCGACTTTTTAAACTTTTGTCCAGCAGTTTCCTAGTTTGTGTCCCTTAAAAAGGTCATTACCTCACCTTATCACACCAACAAAAATTCACTGACTGCAAATGATAGGAGCTACTATTTTATTTTTAAAAAAGAGATTACAACAGGAAAATGTGCACAAGTGTGGACATCAGTGGTGAATACACAAATTTATTTTAAGTGGGATGTGCGGATGAGTTTGCCACCCTGGAGGCTCGGATTGATTAACAAGAGTGTTGAACACCTTAGAAACACTGTTTGTGTGGAGCAAAAGCAAACCACAGACAGTCATTGTTTACAGTAAACACGATCACAGCAGCTGCCGTATTTTCACATGTCCAATATTTTTATATTTTTATATACCTTGTTTGTTTTTGGGGGGTTTTTTACTACCAAATTCTTTGGCCTTAACTCTCGTCGCAGCTCCTATACAGAAAATATCCCACGATCTGAACGGGATATAATTTAAATGAATGTGATTATTTTTCACCATTAACTTGACTCTCTGAGAATCCAAACAGAATCGTTTTGAGAACGCGCCTCACGCTCGGTGCTGATGAGAATCGTTGCTGTCATTCAGCGTAGTGATAGATGAGCATGCTGTCGCTGCACAAATAAACTCATTATAAGGATAATCTGTTTAACAGTTTGGCAGCAAACTCCCCCTGCTGATCCAATCATTTTAATAAGATGATTATTCCATGCAGGTGGATTTAATTAGGTGTAGTTGACCTGCTGTTAAGACACTATTAAAAGATTTTGCTGGAGGATCCATGTCTCAGACATCAGAAGGAATACAGCTGCGGAGATGCTTCCAGATGCTCCTCGTCTGTCAGCCAGATACGTAATTAATACCACTTTAAGTGTGATAGCCTAATACTGCTGCTGCAGCATGTATACAGTTTACTTCTAGATCTGTTTTCAGAATATTAGCTATTATCTGGATCTCTCACTGCTTTATCTTGGCAAAGCCGCAGAAAAGAGCATGAACACTTTGACTAATCTCCATGCGAATTTAATTCAGTGTAGGTGTAGACAGATACTTCAGGGCTGTTGGTTTAGAAACCGATCCCTCTCTGTCACTGTTTGTCTTTCTGGCTGTCTGCTATTAGCAGCCAAACAGCTGCAAGTATTTAAAGTATTGCATGCATGTCATCATACTGTGTATTTACACTCAGTTGTCTGGCTATTACTCCAGATTCCTTTTATCTGTGTTCTCTTTAAGGTCACCAAAGAGGCAAGAAGTAATGTTTGACCTGAGTTAACTCCTGTGAGTTTGAAGTATATGTGATTAGAAATCATCCCCCTGCTAAGATTTCCTTCTGATATTCATTGTAATGATAAAGATATTGTTCCATTAAGAATGATGCAACACAGGTTGAACACATATGATTGAAGACATGATATCACATCACACAATAAAGCAGCCAGATGGTGGCTTGCAGAACTGTCCTATTACAATTAACAGCGCATGGAGAATGGAAGAAAGTTATCACACAGAGACAGCAGAGAATGAGCCTTGAAATCACAGTGGCTGCTAAAGGATCGCTCACTGATCAGATCGACCTCCAGAGTCTTTATGGATATTTTCATTTACTTAATAACATTTGCAGAAATACTTTTTTTCTGGTACTTTTCAGGTAAATCCACTGATTCTCCCACTAAGTTGAACTTTTTCCACTCACCATCAACTTTAGGTACACCTGTTCAACTGCCAGCTAATGCAAATATCTCATCAGCTAATCACATGGTTCATTTAGGTAGGTATGCAGACATGGCCACGATAACTCATTGGCGTAACTTTGTGCTGAACATCGGGGGGGGGGGGGGGGGGGGGGGTCAAGATCTCTGTCTAAATAAATAAATAAATCTGGGTAAATTCCCAGATTAGTAAACATGCAACTATTTTGCTGGTAATACTTGAAACGAGCAAAGAAAATCAACAGCCTCTTTATTTAAGATAATTCATAATTTTATTGGGGGGTTATATTGGTTGGGTCTGATTATTGGGGGGGGGCATAACCCCCCTGGAAGTTACGCCCCTGCGATAACTGCTGGAGTTCAAAGCGAGGATCAGAATGGGAAAGCAAGACAGAAGAGAAGAGCATCTTTGAACATAAACACACTGAACCCTGTAGCAAATGAGCTACAGCAGCAGAAGCCACTCAGCTAAAGGTTTGGAACGGAGGGTACAGTTCATGCAGGCTCACCAAATTTGGACATGAGAAGACTGAAAAACATTGCTTGGTCTCAAAAGTCTTGATTTCTGCTGAGACATTTAGATAATTGGGTCAGCATGTGCCGTAAAGAACATGAAAGCATGGGTCCCGCGCTGTATCAATGGTTCAGGCTGTGGGCGTAATGACCTGAGGGATATTTTCTTGTTACACCGTGATCCTTAGCCTACCTGAGTATTGTTCCTGACTGCGTCCATCCCTTTATGACCGCAGTGTACCCATCTGCTGATACCTATTTCCCAGCATCACTAGATGGGTACACCATAATGATTTGTCACAAAACTCAAAGCATCTCAAATTGGTTTCTTGAACATGACAATGAGTTGCCTGTACTCGAATGACCTCCACTGTCACCAACTCTCAATTCAGTACAGTGCTTTTGTTATGTGAACAGGAGATTCACATCGTGAATGCGCAGCCGACAAATATGCAGCAACTGTGTGATGCTATCATGTTAACCTGATGTTTGCAGCACCTTTTTGAATGTCAGAAAGCAACAGGTCATCCAACTCAGTACTAGGAAGTTGTACCTAAAAATGTGGCCAGTGGGTGCAGTACAGGCACCTACACCCTGAGGTGGCAGCTCAGTAGCTAAATTGTTCGTGGGTTTATTCTTCTTGTTTTTCCCCATTTTATGACTGGACCCACCCACTGTGTTCCTGTCCAGCACATAGTTACAGCCTTATTAGAGATGTATTCTCCATAAACTTATGTAATGATTACTATCAGTAATAATATATCTCTACATCTCTAGTTCCAATAAAAACAGCTGCATGCCATTTGTCTATAAATGAAGACAAACTGAAAACAGATTGTTTTCATAGTGAAGGTTTGTTTCTTCTTCCAGTGCCCGTTCATCGTGTCTATTTACAGAAAAGTTCAGCTACAAATGCTTCCGTCTTAAGCAGAGTTGGCAGTGCGGCTGCTTGCGTAACCTCTCAGTTTAGATTTTTGTATTCCTCGGTCGAAAAATGCTCGGATGATATGGAGCATGCAGAAACAGTCGGAGCTAGTTGTATCATCTTCTTGTCACTTAACAATAGCTGTTGTTAGCCCAGTGCCGGAGGAAAGGTTGCTTGAATGATAGATGGTTAGGCAGGAAGGGGAGGGACTGAAATTCCTGAGGCTGAAGCATTTGCAGTCAAACAGTGATTTGTGTCTTTAAATGTAACTCCTGCCTACTTTTGAAACTCCGGGCAGAAATTGAGAAGGGATCCTCTGAATCTGTGCGATACTGTAATTCTCTCAGATCCTATTTCACCCTTGTGACAAAAAGGGAATGCAGAAGAGACGAGCGGGCAGGAGGACAGGAGATGCAAAACCACTTTTTGCTGTTTCTCCCATGTGCCCTTTTTTTTCCCTGATACTCAGCTCATGTCCAATTCCCACAAGTGTAATCCTCTTTGCTGCATAATGTTCCTCTTTACTTTCCAGGAATGTAGCGTGGTCAGAGGTGTCCTAATCCATTGGTTGGTTCCTTTTTAAAAAATTCTCTCTCTCTCTCCCTCTCCCTCTGTTCTCCTCACTCACTTTACTACTTCATGTCAATCAAACCCTCCACTCCCTTTCCTCCCACTCCCCTCCTCCTCTCTAACCCATTTTCTTTTGTCTAAAGAAGAGGCGCTGGACTATTTAACCCCACCAGTGTGGGCCAGTCACCTTCCTATCTTTCTTCCCGTGGACCATCAGCCGGCGAGAGTTGTGATGGAGGGTGAGATTCGATCGACCTCCCCTCGGCAGCTTCTCTTCTTCCCCCTTGGCAACATGCATGGTGCTGCACAATGCGACCTAAGGAGGACTAAATGTCACTCCCAGTTATTTTCTTCCTGCTTTCGTTCTGTCCCTGGCAGAGGAGGCACCACCCAAGAGCAGCTTTTCAGCAGAAGAAAAACAGCACGAGTGCCAAGCATGTTGCAGTTTTTACCACTCTCCCCTCCCTTTCTTTATCCCTTCTACCCTGAATACAGTTTCTCTGTGCAGAAGAGCCATCATGAGTTTCTCTTCCCTGCTTCTTCTTCTTCTTTCTCATTTGCACCATGACTGCCTGGAACAAATAGCTCTTCCTTGCTTTTCAAACCATCATCGACATGGACACAGCACTCGTGGCTTCTCCATCGCTGCTAGAACAAGGCCTTGAATTCCAACCAGTGTTATCTCCTTTAAAGATGAGCATATGCCCAAGAAAAAGGCCCCTGCTAATCCCTGTCAGTGATAGAGGTGTGTCGGGAATGTAGCACACCTCAGTGGAGCTGACCCAATAAATCACTCCATTTTGCATCACTTCAAATGTGTCTTAGCAGTTCATTTACCATACAGTGAACACCCCAGAGGGGCTCTCCACCTCTGCTATCTCACAGGTTTCTGCAGTCCTGGGGCCATGTCGAAGTATGAATTGGTGGTCATATCTGTGTGTTATCTCTCTGTTTCTCTCTCTCTCTCTGTCTGTCCTCTTGGTCTTGCCTGTAGATGAGAGCCTGGCTGTATCTTGCGCGTTGCTTGTGCTGATGCTCTACTGTCTGAGAATGTGAGAATTTCAATAATCCCTCATTTACATTTTTAAGCTGTTTTTCAGTGCAACGGACAAGTGGAGACCTTTTTCCTCTTTCACGCTGACAATGGACAGTGTTGCTATGGTTTTCTGTTATCGCAGTAATGAGTGTGCAAAAGCTGTGTGCTATGAAAAAAAGAAACAGGATTGACAGTGTTAATTGTAAAAATTGGACAACAGTGATGTGCGTGCATGCACGTGTGTGTGCAGGTGTGAGTGTTTTGGACAATATCTTGTGGGTGAAGTAAGCGGAGCTAAGCCTCCTGTCTGACAAAGGACAGAACAAATCATTTTGACGTGGTTCCCTCCATAGAAAAACTAAGAATAATTTATGTCGCAGCGGAAAGACTGTCAGTTTGTACAGGTGTTTGAAAAGTGAGGGGAAAAAAGCAGTGAGCTTTATGCTCATGTGGTGAACAAAAATAGCAGAACAAATTCGGTTTGCAGTGGGCAGCAAGACCTGCTGTGTGCGCTGTGTAATAATAAGAGTCATCACACTGCACCTGTGTCACTTTGTTATGCACGCAAATGAAAATCTTGTTATCTCAAGAAGACAATCAGTTTATATTTGCAAAGACATTTCATTCATATCAGAAATCCTGAAATTTCAAAATAAAAATTCATTTTAGGGCAGCACGACTATGAGCAAAATTATTATCACTATTATTTTAAATGTCAACATTTGTTGTTGTGATTATTCACTGATTTGACCCCCGAAATGATCATGTAAGCTTACATCCATGCTCTGCTGCATTCCTGCTAATGTTTAAAATAAAACCAGTCCTTCTTTAGTTACCTAAATTCAGTGCATATCTTAGAGAATAAATATTCATATAATTTTTTTTTTCTTTTTTAACTAAGCTAACACAAAATGTAGTCCACAGGACGATGCTTTCACCTTTGCCTTGTGCTGCATTCATGTTAATTAAAACATCTCTGCATACAAATGAGGTGTTTGTATCCAAACGCCTTATTCATCTGACCCGAGTGCATTTCCTAGAAGGAAAGAATATAAACCAACACATCTATTCTTCATCAGGGTCGACTCTTAGAGCAATTACGCACTTGTTCGTCTCATACTGCTCCTAGAATAAACTTGTTGTATTATTTTGCAATAAAACCAAGTGCCCCAGGAAGTCCTTTTTGTTGGTCCTGAGCTTGCATCTGCCCCACTGAAAAGCACTTGTCAGTTAAGCCTTTGGAGCCTTGGAGCACTTTTTTTTTATTCCATTATCAGAATCAGAATCAGAATCAGAATACTTTATTGATCCCTGGGGGAAATTATTTTTTGTTACAGTGCTCCATTTTAAACCAGACTGTAACAGGCTGCACGCTGGTTGGCGCATGCGCACTAGATGGTTACCTACATGACAGATGTGAATAAAATGCATATAGTAAAACTTTATTTCTCTCTTTGCCTATAGTGCAGGTTTTGCCACTTTCATACAGTTGACCAGTTTCCTTAAGCCTTAATGGGTAGTGGACACATATTTTTGGCTAAATGGAATTTGACTGCATTTGTTGGTGACTTCAGTTTGTCTTTTTGAGCTTGATGGACGACCAGATGCGCTGCACAGGCCTGCTTTTTTTATGGACTTCTGAGTCTGTGCTGGATGATTTCCATTAGGTACGACCGCACTGTTTGTCTTTACATTCATTGTAGAGCAGATGTAGATGTGTTTTGAATAAGTTAGTTGTGTTGAGTTGGAGCACAGACCCAATAATACAGGACTAAATCACTAAAATGTATTTCCAAACAACAGCTAATGACCTGCTTTTAATGTGATCCTGTACATTGCAGGGAACAGGATTTTATTGCCAGAGCACAGATTTTCATTATCAATCAGTGATGCTGATTTAATTGTGGGAAACCAGACTCGTGATCGAGATTAAAACTGGATTAATCGTGCAGCCCTGCTTAAGTCTAATAACATTTAGCTTGTCTTACATGTAGAAGAATGTTTTTATAACTGTAAGTAGTCTGCTCCTTGTTATCTCTACTCATTCAAACAGTGAAAGTAATGTTTTAAATGATTTATATATCACCCCAGCATGACAGCTGCTTTCACAAACTGACCCCTATATATCTAAAAGAATTTATGGTCATGGAACATGACTTGAAGTCTGGCAGCACTTCCTAAGGTTAAGCATGCTGTCCAAATTTCTGACACATTTACTGATCACTTAGCCAGTTTGGCTTTAGTAGACCAGAAGCTTTCATTAATAGAAGACAGGAGTCTGTACATATACAAACTGGGCATCTGCTCAATCATTCATCCAAATTAAACTGTGGCATCTTTTAAATGCAGGAGGTATGTGGCTCTCAAAGAATGTGCCCTACATATGTCCATAGAGCTAAACACGGCGCCATTTAAAGTGCAGTAAGCCAAGATGAACGCTCATGTGCCACACGGTGAGATGAAATCTATTTTATGATGCTTCTACTGTGTCACAGACACAGAGAGTGGTATTCATAGTTATTTATATTGCTTGGAGTGTGTGTCATCGTTCAGGTGTGATGGATTTTTGGTACCGTTTCAAGTTGGATTTTTCCTTTTATGGTTCTGACACTCCAAACTTGTCACATTTAAACGAGGTGCAGGTAATATATGAAGAAACATTTGCCCCAAACATAAACCCTGTTTCCATCAAAATCCATAAGTATTTCAGCGATATGCACATGCGAATTTATGCTAACCAAAGCAGAAGCAACCTGTTTGAAAAGCTTATCTAAAGATAGTCTGTCTTCAGGCAATAACCAGTGGTTTTAATATTACATTTCACTAAATGCAATCCCTTTTTCACTTCACACGAACTGTTTACCTGTATACAACCAAAGCCTGTTTGGTCAATAAAACTTAGACTTCAAACAGAATGTAGTCTTCCTTGTAAGCACTGAAGTTCTCCAAGTTATTAAAAGGATGTAAGCAAGAGCTGGGACTATGAAAAGGCTTATCTGGTTACTCTAACCAGACAAGCTGTTCAGTGATGCTCTGAAAGAGTGACACAGTTTCCTTTATGAGACAACTCTTTCCTAAAACTTACTTTAGGTGAAAAACATGATTTAAAGCAAACGCTTTGCACATCTGAGCTGCATGACTGCAGGCTAGTGTAATCCCTCTTTCTAAAAGTGGGAGCGTAGAAAGAATTTCTTGCATAAATTATTGAGCGCACACAGCAAATAACAATTACAGCATCAAAGTCTGAAACCACCAAGAAAGCTACAAGAGGTTTTTCTTGCAGTGAACATTTAACGCAGCATAAAAAGCACTTGTGTTGCTAATAACATTAACAGCCAGGTTAAGACAGAAATAATTTGGCCTTTTCATCCAATAAGTTACTGCAAATATTATGTTTGAGTTCACTGATAAACTGTTGGTGGCAGTTAATCTACAGTCTGCTCCCACTAGCTGTAAACTGAGGAGCTAAACATCAAACCGCTAAAAAAAATAAAAAATGATGAAAACATGATGTAATTATGACATTTCTGTTTGTGTTTCACGGTTCAGTAATTTCATCTGCCATCATTTTTATCCTCTTTAATGGAGTGAAAGCTTGAGTGCATTACATAATTGTTATGATTGTCACTTTGTATCAGATAATAGTTATTCTTTGTTCAGTGGACTAAATAAAAACAGACCTTCCTTATTTAAGACAGCTGTTAAAAGCCTTTGCTTGTGTTTCATTTGAAAACTTTTACTAATAGACTGTGGATTTACTTGCATAGTCTATAAATTTTACCAATGTAGTGCCTCAAAATGATGATTATTTGACCATCATTGTTGTGTTGGCAATGCACTTTGCAAAATTTCTGACCAAAACGTAGCACCAAGTTTTTAAAATAATGAGGGTGGTAACCACTGAATAGTGCTGCCCCAAGAAGCATAAAGTGCTAGCTAGCTAGCCAGTTATTGGCATCACCATCCTCCTACTACTGGCTGAAAATCCATCCTTTCTGCTGTGTATTCCACCACAAAAGGTGGCAAACATATAGTACTGTTCAGTCAGCTTCTGACTGTAATGAGCACACCATTGGAGAATGTCTGGTGGAATGCATGTGCCCAAACTTTTAAAAGTCACTCTTCTTATGCATTCAAAAAGACAAGTGTTAGTGCAGAAATGTACAATTTGAGACACAACACTTGATTTGATTTTAAATATATACAGTTGTGGAAAAAAAAAAGTTTTCATGCAGCCCTATGTAGTCCTGTTAAAGAAGTAAGTGCCCCCCTTACTGCTTCCACAGGAGTTAAGAGAACAAGAAGCAGCCTGGTCTTTGCCGCAAATGTACTAATTATCTGATGACTGGAAAGCAGGATCACTTTGATAAAAGCAGAAGTTTTGGCAATTTGTTGATCTGGAGCATTCAGGTATGTGTTAGCAGTATGCTTTGGAAGATGTCACATTTGCTTTGACACACACACTTCAGACCGCACAAAGGTCATAAAACACTCCAAGAGCCACGACTCAGACTCTACTGAGACCTGTTAAATGCTAACAGTACATAATAGTACGATCTAAAAGGCTGAACAAGTATGGCTTTTTCAAGGCATCTTGAACAACGTCCTTGTGGAGTGGAGATGTTTGACTGTAATGCACACCAAACATATTGGCAGAAAAACCTCATACCAACTGTCGACCACAATGGTCATGATTTGGACTCGTTTTTACAGCCAAAGGACCTGAGCACCTTGCAATCCACCATGAACTCATCTGTATAACAAAGTACTTTTGTCTCAAATATGAGGCCATCTTTCTGACAGCTAAAGCTTTTCTCAAATTGGGTTATGCAACAGGACAGTTTTCCCAAGCATAACAGCAAATCTGCAACAGAATGACCGAAGAAGAAAAGCATCAAGGTGTTGCAATGACCCAGTCAAAGCCCAGACGAATGAGCCTGTCAAACCTCAATGAAGTGAAGCACCAAGAGTGGGTCATTCCTCCACTGTGACAAGAGGGTCTGATAAAGCCATAAAGAAAACAATTACTTTAAGTTATTGCAGCTAAAGGTGATCCTACAAGCTACTGAACCATGAGGTGTACTTAGTTTTCACTGGACTGCAGAGAGTTTGGGGAAAACTTTCTTTTCCAGCTGACTGTAGGTGTTACTATATTAATCATATCCAACTAAGTTGTTCTGAAGTTGCAGTGTGTGCAATGACCTGAAACAGACTAATGAAAACAAATTGTCACCTTTAATTTTTTATGCGATGATATGTCAAAATATGCCTTTTAAAGGTAATGTCGTGGCTGTCTCTTTGTTTTCCATCCATTCTAATGAATATAAAGACCTAAATATATTCACTTACCTGAGCCACTGTAAACTTTGCACGTACTTTGCACACTTTGTCTTATCATAACAGGAGGTACACAAGTGTAACCAGTGTTTTAATGGTTTTGGCAATGCTCTGTTACATTTTGGAGTGTCAGTAAGTCATCCCAGTGAGGCAGCATGCACCAGAGCCCTGGGATTTAAAATACATGGAAGAAAGGAAGACATCATTAATGTCATTAGTTACAGCTCTGTTTGACTCGTCAAAATGTCTGCCCTCGAGAAAAGCATAATGACTTGAATTTGCATAAGCATTTGACAGGTGTTGAGCTGAGAGCATATTCTTTTCTCCAAGGGGTGCTCCTTACTCCGAGCCCAGACAGCATCGTTTTCTAATAAGATTTTCATGGGCTACTGTGGGTGAGATTTCTCTGCTTTCACGTCCACATAAAAACACCAGAATTAAACGTATCCATCAAAGAAAACCAGATGGAGAACTGGCAAACCTCACAAAGTGGTGGAAAGTCATAGGGTTTAATCATATCCTTCATCGCATGCAGGTGATGCAAAGGTTTAATGCTGTTACTGGCTTAACCATCAAAAGGGCGATTTCTGGGCCTGTCAGAACACAGAAACGCTTCACTTCCTTGAAGATACCCCCACCCCATTTAAACAACGACCACGTTAACACGCAGTCACCTCAGAGGGAGCCTGCATACCTGCACGTAAATGGACAAGCGATGTCTGACATGACTCACCTCTTCCACCTTTGCCCCGTGACTAATTTCACCTCTTTATAGGACCTCTGTCTCTCTGTACCCCGGGTGATTTAAGTTGTCTTTCTCTCTGTCTGCAGACCTGAATGAGTGCGGGCTAAAGCCAAGGCCCTGCAAACACAGGTGCATGAACACGTATGGGAGCTACAAGTGTTACTGCCTGAATGGCTACATGCTGATGCCTGACGGGACCTGTGGAAGTAAGCCTGTTTCTCTTGCACACACACACTTTGATTGTTAACACTCTTTGTGTTACAGCCTGAGAGGTGGAAGTTTCCTTTCCCTGTCTGTGTTCTCCTCATGGAGGATTCCTCTTTTCACTGAATGTATCCATCTGTTTCTACAGGACACGGTGTTGATATCATTAAGAAATGTATTTCCCACTCGTACCCCTGACAGCAGCCTCACAATCCTTTGATAGACTGTTTTGATTAAAACACCGTGTTGATCTGCTTCATTATAGTAGCTCTGCAGACTAAAGAACCCCTGTGAAGAACCCTTTGAGGGCTGAAATGAAAAATATGAAAGAAACACAATCTACAGACCCTTGAGTGAATGTGCACATTTTCTTTTAGGGTTTTTTTTTATTGTTTGCCCCGAGGTAGTCCACAGAATGTGAGCTGATGCCTGAACATGTCTCCCTGTAAATTCTGTTTCCCACCTGATAACTATTTTCCCTGCACGTTTCCACTTGAGGACTGTATGACTCCCGATACCTCTTTTTAATTAGTTCTTTTGTACGAGGGGAAAATTCACTCTCCACCTTTTAAAGTCTAAATCGCGTAACACTTGAGGCAATCTGAAATTATCCTAGGTGTTGTTGTCTAATGATAGCATGATGCCGTTAAACACCTTGCTGCTCCTCCTTTCTCCCCTTTGATCAATAGATCACTGTAGCATTTAATCAGCCCGGCCTGCCTCAGTCATCAGACTCTACTCCAGGGTGCCGGCAGCAGCTGAAGTAGCAGTGGCAGCAAAAGCCTCACTTTTAATTTCCTTTTTAGAGCCCACTGTTATCAAGACAGGCCGAAGAAAATCTGTTTCATTACGTTATTATTTTTGGAAGTTCTTGATCTGCCCGGCACGTCTCAACAACACTCACGCCTCACGCTGTTGCTTTGATATCGAGGGGGGGAGATGGATTATCAATCTTTGGGTGTAACAAAGGATAAAAGTGGGCAGGGGGAAGATTGCTGGAGCTAAGGTGTGAGCACATGGCAACTGCACAGCAGAGAAGTCTAATAATGGCAGAGTGAGTGCTGTGCCGCTGGCAGCACCCCAGGGTCAAGCTGGCTAATATCAGAAAAGGCAGGCGAGTGGCCTGGCTGTTATAAATTGGCTGGAGGAAAAAGAAGCGCGCGCGCGTGTGTGTGTTGGTGTGGGGAAAAAAAAGTGTAGGTGAGAATGGCATAAACTCTTCTCCCTTTGTACTCCCCAGTGGCACCAGTGTGTGTTAATGTGTGCCGTGTTTCTCTTTTACCCATCAGACGCTCGCACTTGTGGTATGGCCAACTGCCAGTATGGCTGCGAGGTGCTGAAAGGAGAGGTCCGATGTCAGTGTCCGTCGCCGGGGCTACAGCTGGCTCCGGATGGGAGAACCTGTGTGGGTACGTCCCGGTCTTAAAATATCTCCACATGCCTGAAAGCTGAGCTACTCTTATCTGTGAGCGACTTGCAGCATGTAAATCCTCATAAATATAACTTTTTTTTTGTTTGTGTGTGAGTATGTGTTTGTGTGTTTTTCTCAGCCTTTAAATTTGCTAATCAAAGGCAACTATTTTGGCAAAGGAAGAAAAGAAACTGGCAACACAATTTGCAGTTTAGCCACTCGAACGCAAATCCTCAAAGCAAACAACTCATCAAAGTTGAATTCATCCAAATTGTTTCACAGCGCATCACTTTGATTTCATCGTCGGTCCTTCTCGACCAAGTTGTTTGCTTCCTGTTGCTTTTACAGCAGGAATGCGATCGAGGGAATCCCACATGTCTGCCTTTACTGCCAATTTTATGTGACACTGCTCCTCAGAGGGGTACCTTAACAGATGAGGTGGGCAGTTGAGGCAGTTAACCTGTGTCAGGTTTAAACACAGGGTGTTCACTAGAGGCTCTTCCCCTTTATGCTGCCTTATAGGGCCACTTAACTGCTGGGCAGCTAAAGGGGTGGTTTTCTAAAATAGCACCGACATGAATCATGAAGAATTATGAAGGGGACAGAACCCTTTGCCTACCACAGGTGTTACTACAGTAAACTCTGGACGTGGAGAGTTTTATGGAAGCTGTATAATCATCCTCGTGGACGTGATTCTATGTAGGAACCAGAGACTGAAGTGAAGCATCTGGCAGCTAATGAGGTTAATTAGTAGCATGACTGGATATAAAAAGAGAGGATGAGTCTGTCAGATGTAAAAATGGAGAAGGGTGTGAAAGTCTGAATTTGTAAGTGGTTCAATAAGTTAAGAAGACCCTTTCTTAATGTAAAATTAAAAAATCTGATGTAAGAGAAAAGGTCAAAAATGAACGAAAGGTGCGTGAGCTTCAGGCCCTCAGGCACCACTGCATTAAAAACAGACACTTTTATGTATGGACTCAGGAACAATTCTGAAAAGCATTGTCAGTAAACACAGTTTATCGCTGCCGCCCCAAAATGCAAGTGAAAACTGTAGCATGAAATAAACAACCCTCTGGGCCTGAGCTCATTCAGTGTGGACTGAGGTAAAGAGTAAAAAGTACCCTGTGGTCTGTGGATTCAAAATTTGAGTTTGGAAATGACGTGTCCTCCAGGCTAAGAAGGAAAGCAGTTATGACGGTATGGGGTGTTGGCATTAACGCATATGTCATAAATAACTGAAAAGGCACCATTAATACAGGACACTGTTTTGAAACAATATTATGCTGACATTTGAAGACATTTTTCAGCATGAGGAAAGTGATAAATAAAAATAAATAAATTTCTTATTTCAGCAAGAAAATGCTGAGAAACATTTTGCCAGCAGAAACCCACTGAAAACATTTGGCACATTACTGTATGAAACAAAAAAAAAACCCTAAACAAACAAAGAGGCCTAAATATCAACATCATGAGAAACATCTCACACTAAAAACTACAGTTATGGGTTTTTAATGAGGAAGAGATGATGAAACGCTGTCGGTCAAATCTGTGTTTTTTAAGCACATAACATTCAAAATGAGCGCATATTCTTAAAAAGTCCATTTGATATGTTGTACTTGTACTATATTCAATAAAATATAGCACTGGGATGACTAGAAAATCTTGCATTCCCTTTGTACTACTTCACACAGTGTTGCAACTTTTGTGGAAATGGGATCGTAGCGCACTGCTGCTCATATCTGTAGCTTTGCTCTCATACATGTTTCAAAGTGCACGAACGCTGCGATCGGACCATCGTAGTGTGTCGGATGTTTTAGTTGAACTAATTCTCTGTAACCTTAACAGGAATGAGTACAAGTTTGTATGAATGAGTCATTATAAACCATATATATTCATCCCATCGGCCATTGTGGGTTTTTTTAATCATTGGAAGCGACTGAAATGCATGAATTGGTACAAAATGTAAACATAATAGCTCCAGCAGGACTACTGTAGCTGTTTTAGGAAACTCCACATGCTTCAGTGTTTGTTTACTAAAAGTGAATTAGGCCGGGAATCCTTGAAGAAGGATGTCTCACGATTCACTGGATGAAGGTATCGACTTGTTTTTGCTCAGTGACAGAATTTGACTGAAACACCATCTGATTAAAGTCGGCTTCTCACAGAAGCTGTCACTTTCAGCACATTTTAAAACATAAACATTGCTGATATAGAATCTGTGAATGTGAAAATGGGGTAAGCATGATTTGCTTTTTACTCTGTATAAAGGTGCAGTTACTTTACTTTGTGATTTCAAATATAATAATCCACGTCTGCCCTTGCTGTGACGGCAGTGATGCATCCACAACTGTTGGCCATTAAGCAGCTCCACTCAAGCAGCTTGGGATTAAGATCCTCGCTGATGAGACCCTCAGCAGTAGTTGTTAATGGGATGGGAAGAGCTCTGCCCACTAACCGCTCTCGCTTGTTTTCCCAGCTGGTCCAGGTGACTTTAGTGTTGTTAAGGTTATTTTAAACAACAGTTTCTGAGCACCTCAGCTGCATTATGCTGCAAATAAATTAAAGATTTTAAGGCGAAGCTTTCAGGCTCCCAGCGTCTAAATATTAATGATCACATGCCTGTAAAGGTGATCAACAGAGACACTTGGAAAAAGTCTTTAAATAATGAAACAAGCTAGTGTGTGTTGTTTTCTGCTCGCTGAGCAGAATGTAAAAGGAGCTTTGTTCATAAATGAATACTAAGCAGGGATGAAGAACATGTGTTCCGGCATGAATAGTAATGTTTAGTTTAGATTCAATTATGCTTTCTAATCTCAAATTTTTTTTTAAATCACGTCGTTTTATTTTGAGTGCACTTCTTATTTAATGCATTATAGACATTTATCTGAGCATTTTCCTCAATTTCTCAATCTTCTTTCTTTTGCAGATGTGGATGAGTGTGCAGCAGGGATAGCAGTGTGTCCCAGGTTCAGGAAATGTATCAACACCTTTGGTAGCTACATCTGCAAATGCCACGAAGGCTTCGACCTGCAATACATCAACGGAAAATACCAGTGCATAGGTACTGTGGCAGCGCCTCTGTTGTGAGGCTTCGACTGGCAATACTCACACAAAGGTCAAAGATGCGCTGAGGTGGCTTGAATTTAAGCCGAGGTACTTTTAGTGATGCGAGTTTTGTTTTTGAACTGCTTATGAAGGAGCCCGATGAAAAGAAAAGAAACACGCATGCAGAGATGAGTAGCAGAAATCCATGTTTGATACTACAATGTGACAAACTTCTGCTTTGCTTTAGTATTTTAATTTAATGCTCTGATGCGGTTTTCAACCAATCTCTCATTTAACAGGCCCGTTGTGATTTTCTATTTCTAGGTTAATTGGTTGTAAAACAATTAGTTTAAAAAACACGATTCAGTGTAACAACTACATCAGTAGATACTTTGCAAAGGGAAAACAATGCAGTAACAAAAAACAGGAAAATTGCATTTTAAAATGTAACTTGTACAAGCAATTAACCATATCTCACATGGTTATGGAGGAGTCTTACCTTTGCAACTCTGGATCGTATTTCCGTTGCATCTTTCAGCTTTAGCTGTCAGACAGATGGCCTCACATTTAACTTTAGAATATTTTGATACACAGAGAAGCTCATGGCCGACTCAATGACTGCAAGGTGCATGGATGCAGTAAGTCCATACTTTCTTTTTCACATGACTGTATTTTTCAACTAAAAGAAAAACAGAGATTAAAAAAACTTAGTAATATGGCAATTTAATAAACTTTTAACTTTCAAAAGGTGGATTTTTAATTGTTAGTATCATGCTCATGAATTCTAACCACCAAAAATGTGAAAAACAAATACAGATTAGCTTCTATTGCAATTCATATCCTATTTTATCTGCTTTTGAATAAAATTATCAAGTTGATTAGATTAAAGAACGGCCAAGAGCAACTTGGCAGGTGCTCTTTAAATGTATCACAGACACATCTCTGTATCTTGGGGAGGACTTTTACAACAACCTTCGTGGTGATTTTTCCTCCGGTATTCATAAAAGGTCGACTATTATCCACTTAAACTCTTTCACTAACAGTACGACATAAATTTTGAAGCTTCCTTTAAGTGGATGTGAAGCAATTAGCGTTTGATATTCTGCTTTTACGTTTTAAGCTTTCTGCACTTGCACCCAGGAGCTGAATGTTGTTATGCTTCCATTATCTTTCAGATGTGGATGAGTGCTCTTTAGGTCAAAGCCACTGCAGCAGCTTTGCCACCTGCTACAACACGCCGGGCTCATACAAGTGCAAATGCAAAGACGGCTACAGGGGGATGGGCCACGACTGTAAACGTAAGTCCCGAGAGAAAACCCCGGAACTAATATTCAGTTTATCAACAAGGAACAGGGCTTCAGGTTTTTTTTTCTTTTTTCTTTGCCTGTGTCTTTAAAAATGTGCTGGGGGGGAGCAGGGAGAGAGGGAGAAATAGGCTTGCAAGCACAAAGCTTGGACTGAAATTCCTTTCTTTGTAATAGCTGTCAGTCATTACTTGACTCACCCTGCCCCTTTATCGCATGTTCCCAGATTGACTTGGTTTTTTGACATGCGGCTCGGGTAATAAGGACACAAAGAGGAGTCGTCATCATCTGTGATTTGTTGTGATCTGTTAGTTGGTCTCATTCTGCTTACTGACACAGAGTTCATTACAGTGTGCGTCGGCACTTTTTTACAGCAGCTCAGTAGACAAAGAGTCATTTATTCTCCACAGTTATTTAACCAATGGACGGGCGCAACTCATGTGGCATTCCACAGAGCAAAGTTGGAACCTGCTGCATATACTTCACCCCACCGTCCTGCCCAAAGGGTGTGAGCCGCAAGTGCTCAGGGAGTCACGTTGCAATATCCTATTCATGTATCACATATCAAAGTCGCCTGCAACCTGAAAAGGCAATAACAGAGTTCAAACCTTTTGCCTTTGTCCACTCTCATTCTTTACTCATGAAATCCTTAGGAAACTGCCACTATCACCCCTGCCAAAAAGAAAAAAAAAAGAAAGCCAACCCCCCAATCTGTGTCTCTGCTCCTGGACAATGTGTGCAGCCACAAAGGAAAAGGCGGTGTAGCTTTGATGACATGAGCGAGGGTGATCTTCGGGGCACAGCAGCCTGACTTAGTGCAGAAATCATTCCATACACTTCAAGCAGCTCTAGACTTGTGCTGCGAAGCCTCTGGCTATGAGCATACAAAGAATTACTAATCAAGATGACCGCACGGACAGATAAAAAAGACATGATAAGAAAGCAAGATCGATTTTCAAAGAGCAGGAGTTCACTGAACGTGGGCTGTCTTAATGGTTCAGCTTGTGAAGTCCTGTAACTGTGAGTGAATGTGAACTTATGAGCTTCGTTTGCAGCTGTGAGCTTTTGCTTTCAGTGTGATTGGAGACACCCAATTTGTTTTAGAGTGCTAACATTTAGGTAATGGTTATCAGAAGTCTCAGTAGATGAAGTAAAGCCCTCTTCTTCAAAAAAGTGAGGCTAATAATTGCAGTTAGTCTGCAAATGTATGCCTCATTAACTCTTAAGTGCTCATATTTCAGTGCTCCATCTGCATTTTCTCATTATTTCAGCCATCCCTAAAGTGGTTATTGACCCCCCGAGACCAGGCAAAGTGCCTCCAAATCATCACAACCACATCCCAGACTTGGATCAGCAGAGGACCACCACCACTCGCCCACCAGTCACTCCAAAGATCATCTTCCCTAAATTGCCGCCAACCGCTACAACTACAACCAAGGCACCCCGCCCGAGGGTGACCCCATCGCAACACAAGCCGTTGGTCCCCACCCGAAAGCCCTTCATACCCACCCGAAAGCCCTTCATACCCACCCGAAAGCCACCGGTACCCACTCGCAAACCCTACATTCCAAGGCCAGCAGTTCCCACCAGACCACCCTTGCCACTGCCACCGGTCACACCAGTGGACAATACCATCCAGAAGGAGGTCACCAAGCAGAGAGGGGATGTTCACAGTAAGAGGCTTCTTGCTTTACTACGGTGTTGTTTTGTTTCAACAGGTGATTTAAAGCCATTGTGATAGCTTCCTCCCCTTTTCAGATACATACTTATAACTCAAAGTTTTTGAGTCATAAGTATAGATATTGTTTTTTCTTAAGTAAATACACATGAAATATTAAAAAAGCAACAGTTTGATGTGCTTCCTCCAGATGTTTACCGGAGGAAGCCGTAAGCACAAAATTTACATTTTTACCTCGTACAGTTGTTAGCAGGCAGCTGTTTGTTTACACATCTGGCACACAAAGAGCAACATCAGTATTAACTTTAAGTGTGTTTTTCTTTTTATCTGGCAAACAAGTTCAGTGCTCCCAAAATGAAGAAGACATCTGCTTATTAAAATGTCCCCTTTTACACTTCACTATCCAAACATAGTCATAAAACGATTGATGTTGTGTTGTGTGAGGGACACTTTCATCAGGAAATCATGTGACATAAGACATATTTAGATCCAACTGTAGAGTCTTATAAGGTGTTTCTTTGTCTGTTCCACATGCGTCCACTAATCTGTTTTGATGTATATAAGAAAAAAAATCTGGCTCCTGAGCTGCTAAATGCTCTGCAATGTTCAGCAGCGAGCTGCTATTTTGAGTGATTGCTGCTTGTTGCAGGGCAGGTAGTGTACAATGAGTGTTTACAGCTTTTTCACTGAGAACAGCTGCTGTGTCTGGAAAACAAGGCTGACTAGAGGCAGTAAAAGTGAACCAGAACAGTAAAGCTGTGGGCTGCAGAACAAAAACAATGAGCTTAAACACTCCATACAGGTGATGCAGTCTTTCACATAGCAGCTATAGAACTACACGTTGTTCTTATAAATGTATTTTTTGGGGGGATGGAACAGCTTTAACTGCTCTGAACATGTAGGAAAGCCTTGTTTGTTACCTTGGGGTTGTGGCTCAGGACGATTCAACGTGTTCTCCTGCAATTGTAAGGTCAGTGGTTTGATGCCCGGGTTCCTCCTGTCTGTATATTAAAGCACCCTTGGTCAAGATAAGCATTAATCAGTATGTGAGTGCATGAATGTGAGACATGGGGCTCAGACACAGAATAAAGCTCTGTGTGAATATATTGTGTATGATTGGGTACTCTTGTAATGAAAAGTGCTTTGAGTGCTCAGTTCAGAACAGCGCTCTATAAGCACCTGTGCATTTACATTTACAGCTTCAGCTTTGTGATTATGAAATGAACCCTGTTTTCTTTTGGTTTCGTTATAGCTGAACTGTTCATTTACACCATGGGTCTTAATAACATCTGCATGAATTATCTTTTAATTTGTATCACATTTGCTACATCTGGTGTGTTTTTAAAAAAATTTTAATTAGTTTTAGTTTTTGCAGTGTATTGTTTAAAAATGTACTGTGCAATTTATTTTTTTTTTTCAGGGGGGAAAATTACACTGATGATGTAGATGTCTCAAAAACTCAAAACTCTAAAACAAAAACTCACGTATCAAATGCGACAAAAACTCACGTATCAAATGCGACAAAAACTCACGTATCAAATGCGACAAAAACTCACGTATCAAATGCGATCCACTTGGCATTAAGGGGTTAAGTTGTTGCATTCGCACATCCAGATTTCATATATTACCATAAACAGCAGCTGGCAGCTGGTGTATAAAGTTCATCTTCCAGCTTTGTTAGCTCAGATATGTCAGCAAATTTGAATCTCAAAGTTTCCATTTGCAAAGTCTTCAAAATGGTTCAACTCAAAACTTAGAGGTCACTTTCAAGACCAGTTAAGA
Source organism: Rhamphochromis sp. 'chilingali' (assembly GCF_963969265.1). Classification (NCBI taxonomy): domain Eukaryota; kingdom Metazoa; phylum Chordata; class Actinopteri; order Cichliformes; family Cichlidae; genus Rhamphochromis; species Rhamphochromis sp. 'chilingali'. Next base: position 24,505,524 of record NC_137948.1, read on the forward strand.
TACACTGGAGCGGGAGTTTGTTACCCACTGTTTCCCCCCCTTCCCACATTTTGGACAATGTGCCATATTTTGACTAGTTCTGCGGGACATGCACTTTTACGCAGTCTGTATGAAGAAAACACTTCTTATTATAGTCAGAAGAAGAAGGTAAAGTTAAAAGTCCCCAAAAAAGTCACAAACTTTGTAGATTTTCTTGAATATGACAGAAGGTGCTGCAAAAAAAGCGGTTTTGTCTGTTTTTGTTAAAGGTAGTTTGCCATTTCCCACAGGCGGAAGATATGTTGTGTGGTGACGCAGGCTGTGTGGGTCATAATTGGATAAAAATTGCTTAAAGTGTCATCCTATCTATAGATACATCCAAACAGAAGAGCTGCTGAAATAACAGTGAAATAAAAGAGAACACAGGAGTATATAAAGACTATTGCACGAGTCTATAAGAACAAACTGAAGCTTCCTTTTATGATCACTGTATATTTGTCCTGTATTTGCTAAATGACAACCCAGTGACCTGCGCAGTTTAGTGTATTTTTAGTTTAAAATTGGATATGAACATTTCAGAAAACCTCTCAGTGTTGTTGACGTGTCCCACTTTGTCCCACACAAACACAGTGTTTGCTCCACATTCACTTTATTGGGATCTGGTCACCTTAATGTGTTTTCCAGCTAGCCTGTAGTGGCAGCCAGTTTTCAGTTTTAAAGAAATCCCCTGCCTCATCTTCAACAGTCAAACTACATGCCACTTGCTTTTTTTCTTGAGTAAACAGTTTATAATTTCTGGGAAAAGAAGATCGATAAAACGCACTACACACCAGAGGTAAAATATGTAAATTTGATTCTGGCACGAACGCTCCCTTTAAGTCTCCTATATAGGCGAATTCACAGTGATTTCCATTTGAATAGAGCTACACCCACCTTCAAAATGCAGCTATTGTATGGAAATAATGTCCAATTTTTTTTGCAAGAAAATGAAGTATTATGAGCTCAGTGTCACAAAGCTGTACAGTGAGAGAAGGAATGTCTTTCTCTTCTCAAGGTAATTATCTTTTTGGCTTCAAGTGACAAACACAAACTTAGCCAGACCGTTTGTTATTCACATGTCACGCAGTGCTCTCGGCCAAGCATCAAACTCTGACACCAATTACCTTCAAAATGAATCACATTCTCAATCAAACCAAATAACAGAATGAATTATAAATAATGTTAGGTGGTAAGACTGCTTTTTTTTGGCTTTAACAAAGGAGCTAATCAGGCCAATCGTGTGCTGCACCTTTTCAGAACTGTGAATTGTTTCTTAATGAGAAAACTCGCCCACTGTTAAGTCTGAAATATGCAGTTCAGGGCTGAAATCACGATCCTCGTTTTTATGTAACAGATGAAACGGGCGGTTTTCTCTCTCGAGCTACATGATAGGGCTGGTTGGAATTTTGTATTTTGTTGACAGTGCTCAGTAAATCCAACGATAAGACAAAAAAAGCAGCAACGAGTTGATCCCACTAACAAATACTGTCTGTGTATTAAAGACCCGATAAAGCTTATTTCCAAGAAGTGTCTCTCTTTTGGCGTTTTGCTTGCTTGTAGCCACAGCAAATTACAGTGTTTACTGAAAACTCGGCATTAAGCTGTTCTCCCTCAAAAATATGTATGCCGAGAAACTAAGTACAGAATAAGAGGTGAGATACTGTGGTTCCTATTCACCTTGCCAGATGGCATCACATAATTAGAAAAAGGGAAGAGGAGAGAAGATTACCTTAACACCTGTCTGCCCTGCTTGAGGGAGACATCAATCTAATAGTCCGCACTACGGCAGAGCAGCTCTAGAAATCAGAGCTTGCCGAGGATGGCTTGAATCAGATGAGAGAGAGAGGGAAGGAGGGGAGGAGAGACATCACTGAGTGATTATTCAAATAATTAGACGGAAATAGGGATGAAAATGAAGAAGAGCCCCGTGGCGTGAAGAATACTTCAGCTGCTTCTCGAGTGCAGGTGTGCGTTTCAGTCGGAACTAATTCAAAGGTTTTCACAGATTCCTTTGGGTCTTGACCCGTGAAGTGAGCGGAACCCGTTTTTGAAAACCTCATCTCTATAACCTTTTAATCATTAAGGAAAAATGTGAAAGCTGTGATCACCTCACAGTAAGATAAGGAGCAGAGGCTGAGATGAAGTGATACGCTTATCTGAATTGTGCATTTTTGTTATCGACGTGTGTTAGAAGCGGAATGTAAAAGAAAAAAAATGACAGTGTCTTTGGTTTTTACTACAACGACAGCTTGTCCTGCGTAGCATCTCTGCTGTTTGCTTGGCAAAACACCATGAAGTCGGCTTCCAGCCAAATAATGATGATAATGCTACACAAATGCCTATAAAACAACAAATTGTTATGACTCTGTCTGGATAAGGTTTAAAGACATAGTGCCAGAACTGCCAATTAGTAAGCTTTTGAAATGCTAATAGTCACATTTGTTTAACTACAGAGAGAGGCAGGCTAGCTGTGTCTCGCTGCTTCCCCCTCTTCATGTTAATGTTGTTGCCTGCCACTTCTACCTCCATCGAAGTCAGCAAGAACTCCAATAAACATATTTTGCAGAATATAAACATGCCGTGAATTGTGTCAGGAATTCTTGTAAATTAGGCTTAAATAAGGCTCTTAATCTCTGAATGCAAGCTGCAGAGATGTGAGGCTTTCACTGAGCGACAGTGATGGATGGATGATGAAGTGCGATGTTTAACCTGCCGGTTAAAAGATGCAGCTACACGGTGTCTAGAAAGGAATAAGTACACTGCACTTGTCTCTAAACCTTAAACTCTTTCTTTCTTTACTTTTTGCTCGGCAATTGGGCAGAATGTAGAATATCAACTCTGCAGCTTTTACTACCAAATAACTGGCTTGAAACACACACACACACACACACAAACACGCACACACACACAAGGTCAAGAGTCAAACATCACAGCATATTTCAAATTATTGTTTACATGTTTTTCTCCCCCCTCTACCCCACATTACAAAGACATCCTTAGTTGTTAGATAGATAGATAGATAGATAGATAGATAGATAGATAGATAGATAGATAGATAGATAGATAGATAGATAGATAGATAGATAGATAGATAGATAGATAGATAGATAGATAGATAGATAGATAAACCGGGACTCTGGGTAGTTGAGTCTAATATGCAGCTTCTGGGTTTTTTGCAGTTTCTCTTAGAACTGCACAATCTGACCTTGGAGTGAATTTGCTTGGACGTCCACTCCCAGGAAGACTGGGAGAGTCTTGAGTTTTATTCACAAATGTTTTCCTTTGTGAGTAATCTTTCTCACTGCAGAATAACAGACTTCAAATTGTTTAGAAATTACCCTTCTGACCATTCTCAGATTAATGGAGAGCAACAGTTGCTTCTCTAAGGTCATTGCTGTGGTCTTTTCTCCTTGCTCACACTTGCTCATGATGAATTAATTAAGCGCATTTGATTAGCAGGACCGAGCTGCTACTTTACCCTCCTAATTCCTCTGGAAGCAGTAAAAGCGTGATATGTTAAACCTTAGAGCTGAAAGACAATGCCCTTTCTTTTTTACATCACTCATAGGTATATACTCTACAACCAAATTCATAGGGATGCTTGTTCCTTAAAAGCACAGACACACAGAGAGACCTGGATTAATTAATTATTCAATAAAATTTTATTTATATAGCGCCAAATCACAACAAAAGTCACCTCAAGGCGCTTCATAGATACAGAGAAAAACCCAACAATCATATGACCCCCTATGAGCAAGCACTTTGGCGACAGTTGGAAGGAAAAACTCCCTTTTAACAGGAAGAAACCTCCAGCAGAACCAGGCTCAGGGAGGGGCCATCTGCTGCGACCGGTTGGGGTGAGAGAAGGAAGACAGGATAAAAGACATGCTGTGGAAGAGAGACAGATTAATAAAAGATATGATTCAATGCAGAGAGGTCTGTTAATACATAGTGAGTGAGAAAGGTGGCTGGAAAGGAAAAACTCAATGCATCATGGGTATCCCCGGCAGCCTACGTCTATTGCAGCATAACTAAGTGAGGATTCAGGGTCACCTGGTCCAGCCCTAACTATATGCTTTAGCAAAAAGGAAAGTTTTAAGCCTAATCTTGAAAGTAGAGATAGTGTCTGTCTCCCGAATCCAAACTGGAAGCTGGTTCCACAGAAGAGGGGCCTGAAAACTGAAGGCTCTCCCTCCCATTCTACTTTTAAATACTCTAGGAACAACAAGCAGGCCTGCAGAGCGAGAGCGAAGTGCTCTAATAGGGTGATATGGTACTACAAGGTCATTAAGATAAGATGGGGCCTGATTATTTAAGACCTTGTATGTGAGGAGCAGGATTTTGAATTCAATTCTGGATTTAACAGGAAGCCAATAAGGATGTCTCTGTACTTTATATATTTTTGACATTTTCAACCATTTTCAAAAGGCATTTTAAAATCAGACAGTGATCATTCTAACAGAACAAAAAGGTCAAAACATTGCTCACTAAAAAAAACATGGGTTTTTTTTCTCCGGCGCACACTTGACCTTTAATGACTCGGCTCAGTCTGTGATATTTTGGTCAGGGTGACACCATCGGACAAGGAAAGAGGCTATTTAAGGAGAGGCCGTGTACCTCGTGTACGTTCGTGTACTGAAGCTGCTAGGTGTGCAGCCGTAACATTTGCTCAGATGTTGCATCAGATGAGCCATCTTCCTTTTCCTCTTTATGACTCACATTAGACCTCTAGTGTTGCTACAGGTTTTTCTCAGGTATTCCAGTCTCTGGAGTCTTGCCTGTTATTAATTGTGACTGACATTGGTTATGGAGGTGCTAAGCCATGACATTGATTTCGCCGTGTAAAATCTTTGAGTAATGAAACAAAGGGATATAACAGCCACAAGCAGACGTTAGTGAACAAACATAATACCTTTGTTAATCCTTTATCTAAGCCTTTGTCTCTGTTTCTCTGTCTCTTTCCTCTCAGTCCCCCGGAACCCCAGTGGCAACACAGTCCTCGACATTGACTTTGACATTGAGCTCGGCAACACGGCAGACGAAGCCAAGGATGACCCAGGTAAACAAAACACATTTGACAGAGACAATCAGCAAGAGCCCCGCTCATTGAGCTCGAATGATGATGGACGAGCTGCATTTACCGTGACCAAAATGAAACTGACAATCATCTCCCGCAGTGTTGCTGCAGAGGGTGAAGGTATTACAGTGACCAGATGTGTTTTGATAGGGCCTTCACCAGGGGGTGACACATGACATCTGGTCGTTTCGGTTTAAATAATGGCTCGCAGCCCAGAAAGCGGTGCAAGACTTTTCCCACTTTTTGCATTACGCCAGCTTGATTGCTTGACTGCTTGAATGATGAATTGACCATTTTGAAGCACATCACAGCTTCGCCCAAAACCTTCGTAATACTTGAGTTATTAAGGAGGTTCCCACAACAACAAGCTTTTGTGAGGAGATGGCTTCTCCTGTCATGTTTGCTCAATGTGATTTATTGATGTCAATGGTATGCAGCAAAGATTGCCTAATGATTTAGTTGTGTGTTTATTGTGGTTTGGGTGTATCATTTGATACGCCGTGTCACAGGCACAGAGCGTTTTCATTGGCTCAGAAAATGAACTGGCATTTTTTTTTTTCTTTCTTCTTGGAAATTCTGTTTCAGGGACAAAATGATGGATGTTATTTTCATCGAACCAATTTGTACCGCAGCGCCTGCATGCTACAGCAGCTGCTTTGCCTGTGTTGCCTTAATGTTATTGTCTGGGCATCATCACTGGGATCTTAGAAATCATCAGTCACTGAATATTACAGCTGTGTTGTAACCACGATGTATTTTAATTACAATGCAAGGCATGCAAACAGTAGTCTTTGTGTTCACTTACAAACACAATGACATCAGCAGTTCCTGCAGCTCATGTAAATATTTATGATATTTTTCTCTTATTTTTATAGATGAATGCACTTCTGCTCGTAATTTGTGCAGCTCCATTTCCAATTCATTTTTCTCCAGTGCATCAGAGCTCTTCAGAGAGATTACAACATTACAACAAATGTTTACGCTTTTATTGTATCATCTTGTTCATCAGAAGAAGCTTCGCCAGTCCTCTCGCTCCTGGGGAAGTTAGAGGCAAAAAAAAGCAAGGTTACTGTGAAGCATTACAAAGAGCAGACTGACGCCTCGTGCAAGTGTGTGCATTCTCCACTTCTCTGAAAAGTGTGTGTTTTTTTTCTTCTATTCAGAGTCGGGGTATCTGAGCTGCTCCTTTGATGATGGTCTTTGTGGCTGGATCAGGGACAAAGACGGGGACCTGCACTGGGAGACGACGCCTGATCCATCAGGTAATTGAAGGGCAACTTGATTCTCCTCAGTCACACGTTTGTAATACGGCAAAGTGTTTGTTTTATTGGCAGGAACTAGAAATAACACGAGCCGTGCTGCTTCACACGCGCAAACTCACACTCTGGCAATCTAAGTAGCTTCTACTCAATTACAGGTCAAGGTGAAATCACTCCAGGGAAGTCGTTTGTCTCCTCTGGAGATTAGCGCTTCACTCTGCAAAGCGATGCAAATGAGAAAGTAGATTACGTGACCCATCAGGGATACCTGTGGCTCACATTAAATAGGAATACAACACCGTTACTTTGTGGGTTCAGACGAGGAGAAGACATAGTGAATTATGTTAAGAGGACTCTCTACGGGTAGTGAGAAGGCTTAAAGGTGCAGTGTACTGGAACTGTTTAACTAGGTTTGGTTTCCTTTGGCAAATCGTTTAGTCTTGCAGTTATTAGTGTTTTCAGACATTCCGAATGAGGCCTCATTTCAGCTAAAGTCCGAGCTCCTTCACAAAGGCAATAAAGGTTTTTTCTTTCCCCAGACCTATAAGATCCCTGACCAATCATTTAGAATGAATCATAAGCTAAGTGCTGACTTAGAGAAATTCCTTTTAATGGACAACATTTCAATTTGCAGTAACCTCTCTGTGCTACTAATGTTAATCAGAACACTTAAATAATCGCTTAGCTATACTGTACATATATGTGTGAGTGTGTGTGTGTCTGCCTAGTTTTTTGCAAAATCCCCAGTGTGTTATGAAGCATGTAAATATTTACTGTTCATCCCTTTAAGTACTTTGATCGACAGCCACGGGCAAACACTCATGCCCATTAGAGGATTGGCATAGATTTGGAGAGCGCTCATAATTTATGCAGAAAGCTTCTGTGGGCCTGCAGATACTTAATACACCCCCTGCAGTTAACACCAGCCATACATGCTGTATAAGCAAAATACATCAGCATTAATCAGCTAATACTCAGAGGCTCTATCGCCTTTAAATTTTTAAAACTGTAGCTCAACTATCACTAACTAATGCATAAATTAAAATCTCCAAAATACATGTAGTTGCCAGGGCCACTACATGTATTTTGAGGGAAAGAAACATAAATGGGTCAAGGGTTTGTCTAGTATCTATATACTGTATATGTATTTTGGAGATTTTGATGCACAGAAACATAAGTATCAGTTATGTTTATATACCATGTTTGTTTTAAATGATAAATTAACCACAATTACAGGAAAACAAAAACAAGTACACTACAAAAACATGACAGCATTGCACAGTTGATGCAGTTTTTTGGCTACACATCGATGATGTGAATCTCTTGTTCCAACACATCCCAAAGGTGCTCTATTGGATCGAGATCAGGTGACTGTAGAGGCCATTTGAGTACAGTGAACGCAATGTCATGTTCAAAAAACAGAAATCATTTGAGCTTCGTGACATGGCGTGTTTCACTGCAGGGCAACCTGCACGTGGTGAATAAAGCCTTGACTGATTGATTGACTGTTGGAAGCAGACATTAGAAGATGAGCACATTGTAGTCACAGACATGGTCAGCAACAATATGCAGGAAGCCTGAGGCTCATGGTGTTACCAGAAACTGTCCCTCAGACCATCACACCATCACACCGAGCCTGAACCATTGATACAACACAGCATCCATGCTTTCATGTTTGAAAGCATGGATGGATGTTCAGCCAAATTCTGACATTATCGTCTAAATCAGCGGTCCCCAACCTTTTTTGCGCCACGGACCGGTTTATGCCCGACAATATTTTCACGGACCGGCCTTTAAGGTGTCGCGGATAAATACAACAAAATAAAACTAGTACCGGTACCGAAAAAAAGAAGATTTATTCATAACACACGTGAAAAGACCAAGGAAAACCATGTTAACGATTAAAAACGATAAAAACGATAACAAAATAACACTGAAAACCAATAAAAACCCTGAAAACTATACATTTCACACCTGAGCCTCAACTCTCGCAGCCCGGTACCAAACGACTCACTGACCGGTACCAGTCCGAGGCCCGGGGGTCGGGGACCGCTGGTCTAAATGTCACAGCAGAAATGGAGAGTTAAGCGACATTTTTCCAGTCTTCTATTGTCCAATTCGAATGAGCCCTTGGGAATTGTAGCCTCGGTTTCCTGTAGTACATCTACTTCAATGTTCCACATGTTGTGCGTTCAGAGATGACCTTTGCGTTATTTTGATATGACTTGAGTTGCTATACCGTCTGAGTCTGGCCATTCTCATGTCATCTATGACATCAATAGAGCTTTACTTTACACAGAGAACTGCCACTCTCATGTGTTTTGATTTTATTCAGACCATTCTCTGTAAACCCGAGAGATGGTTGTGGAGAAATATCCCAGTACAGTAAATAACATGCAGCCAAGAGCAGCAAATATGGCATCAACAAAATGCCTCGTTTAAAATCACTTAAATCTCATTTCTTCCTCATTCTGATCCTCAGTTTTTTTTATTGTTTTTTTTATTATTGAACTTTTAATTGCAAAGCAGGAAAACAGCAGTCACCAGCATATACATATACAGGACAAAGATGCATCTACATGTATAGCAGGACCTGGGAGGTAGAAAGAAAAACCCAACAGCAATAGTAATAGACAATGAAAAAGGTTAACAATTGTCCCTTTGTTGCCAGGCTAAATCCCGTAAGCCCGATTTCAACCTCTGAGCAGAAGGAGTGTCCAGATGGGCCAAAAAAGGGTCCCATGTGCGATAGAAAAGGAAAGGTTTGTCCTTAAGTGCTGTAGAGAAGGCTTCCATTGGCACAATACATATCACAGACTGTAGCCACTGGTTGACAGATGGAGCCTTATCAGAAAACCATAATGCACTTTCAAGCGTAGTGTAGCAGTATGTGAAGGAGATCTTTGCTAATCATATAGTCCTAACAAGCAAGTCCTTGGACCCAGATTCTGATCCTCAGTTTGAACTTCAGCAGATCATATTGACTATGTCTACATGCCTTAAAGCACTGAGTCACTGCCATTGATTGGTTGATTAGATATTTGTGTTAACAAGCAGTTTCGAAAGTGTACCTATTGAATTGGCTGGTGTGTATATTTCTTTTTACTATTCTTCAAGTGACAGCAATAAAGTGACAGGAAAACACAATGTGGCTTTCTAGAAACCACTAGGGAAACATTGTCATCAGAAGTTTGCATCGGGATTCTAGAAAATAACGCCAATAAAAATGTTTTTAAATGACAGGTATGTGTGATGGTATACATGGTGAAATAGAAACCAGTTTCTGTGGCAGTAAAAATGCACATGCATCCCAAAAACAAAGCTAAAGGAAAGAGAGTTTTGTCCATTTTTTTGGTCATTTTAGTTCTTCTGGTCTGTTTCAACAAATTTTCTCTCAGATCTGTCTTTCAACTTTGTTTGGCTCAATTGAAGTGCATTCAAACCAAATCCCTGATTCTTGCTTATATATTTTTCTGCACTGTGTACAGACTGATGGTGATATAGGTGATAAACAACATGACATTTAGAAAAAAAACGGCAAAGCCACAAACATTGATTATTTTATTAAGTAGTTTCAGAGTACAGCCTTCTCACTAAAAGCTCATGCAGCTTAATCTTATCAACACAACTCAGTCTTTACTTCTTTTTTTTTTTTGTGAAAATTTAGATTACCATGTCATCACTGACTTAAAATCTGTGACTTGCATCCGCAGGTGGACGCTACCTAACGATACCCGAAGCAGGAAACAAGAGGACTGGACGAGGAGCGCGGCTGGTCCTCCCCCTTATCCCTCCCTGGAATGACGGCAATCTGTGCTTGTCATTCCGGCACAAGCTGGCAGGTCACCATGTGGGAATGCTCCAAGTGTTTGTGAAGAAGGGAAAGCAGTACAGTCCAGCAGTCTGGGGTCGAACAGGTGGAAATGGCTGGAGACACACCCAGATCACATTATGGGGCACAGGCCTGGAAAGTGTAAGTATAACAATAAATATAAAAAAATAATGAGTCTCTCATAAAGTAAAAATATTTAAACATCTAACATCATTTAATGTTCATACTTTATGTTCCTGTTCCTATGTAAGAATACCTCAGTGTGCCTCATTTTACTGCTGTTCATCAGGTGATCCTGAAGGGGGAGCGCGGGCGAGGCAGGAGCGGAGAGATGGCCGTGGACGACATAACCTTGAGGAAAGGCTCCTGCACAGAGGAGCACAATCTGAGGAGACTTTGACTGACAGAACAGGGCGAGGCAGAAAGAAAACAAGAGAGAAACTCATCTCAAAGAGAACGGACTCTGTTGTGACTCCCCCTCTCCCCGCTCTCTCTCTCTCTGCCTGGGCACTCACAGATCCCTCCCTAAACCCCTCAGCCGTCGTGTAAACAAAATCCCCCCAAATCATGCGTCTGCAGAACAGTGGGTTTCTCTCACTCGGCTGTCCGTTAATAAAAGGACCGAACCTGTTCTCGTGGGTGGATCCCAGCAGCACATCCCCAGTCCTCTCAGCTTCCATCTCACTCCATCACCTTATTACTCTAAAGTGTGCATGTACCTACTCACCATGGAAATGTCCTCCACCTAACAGCACTGGCAGCCTTCCAGCCGCACCGCTGACAGGCCCACGCTCACTTCATTTCTTCCCGGAGAGAGGATTGTTCCTTTATTTAGGGAGCCCGCTTTTGCTTTGCTTTGATCCTTTAACCACAAGCCATTGCTTTTTTAGTTGCTTAATGGTGAAAACATGTGGCCAGGGGTGCATTTTGTGACTGTTTTGATCAGAAAAAAAGAAGAAGAAACAAGCGGTAGATTTCTTTTGGTTGGAGATTTAAAAAATGTACATAAAATACAAATTTTATTTGTCAAAATTGAATTGGTTCTAATGCAGATTTCTTTCAATCTGATATAGGCCCACAGCATAACACCAAAAGTCAGTTTACCGCTAATTTTGCTGGTCAAATGTGAGTTGTTTTTCGTTTTAATTACCGGTTACTGTTCTATAGCACAGCTTTGTCTGAAAGGTCCTTTTTCTTGCCACAGCATTTCAAAGACCTGCTTGGTCGCAGAAAGTTCAGATATTTAGCATCTTTTCTATCGTGTTATTGCCTGTTGAGGTTGGTAAAACTCTGCGATCATGTTCTTCAGATACTTGAAACGTGTAAAACAGAATCATTGTACGATTTTCGAGTCAACCGAAAAGTTACTTTTTATTATACACTTTGTGCTTTGTTATATTAAGTGCAGTTTGTTATAAAGATGATGACACCAACACCTTTTTAGGTTTTCACAAATTGTATTATTGTAAATGTAGTTGTGTGTACATACTCTAAACAATCCCATTTGTTGTGTGATTTATATGTTATGTAAATTCATACGTAGATATTGATTGGATTTCAGCTGGTTGATATTTCAACTTTTAAAGAAAGAACGTGTACACAGATCAAAACCTTGTGTAGTGCAAGGCTGTTTAAAGTGTCCAAAAATGTGTCTTCATATGGTATAAAGCTCTGTTTGTAACTTGCTAAGCACATAGTTGCATATTGTATGATGTGATAATGAAGGGCATTGTAAAGGTTTTCTGTGTGCATGGTTGCATTCACCAAATTCAGAATTATCCAGACCAGTATGTAAATAAAAAAAACATTTGAATGGTGTGTTTACAAAAAAACAACAAAAAACAAAATTGGCTTACTTCCAAAGACGGACATGCTAGGTGATTGGTGATTCTAAATTAGCTGTAGGTATGGATGTGTGAGACAAATAAAGGTTTTACAGTGCAATCAATAAAGTTCTGAATGTGTGTGTGGGCGAGCATTTGGGTTGTGAATGTGGCTTGTATTGTAAAATCCTTTGTGTGGTCTGAACACAAAAACACAATATTGTTTAAGCCAGTTAATTTACATTTCCAGTCCACCTAGCCCCACAATCCTTACAAAACATGGTAAAATGTTAATATTTGGAAGAAAAAAAAAACACGATTTAGCCCTCTGGCTTCCACCCAGGAAGGATAAGTAGAGGCTCAGAAATTACAACATGTTGGAAATATCAAAAACTGCAGATCCAGAAATGCCTGCTGTTTCCAAAAGTGAGTCAAAGACATCAGTGTTAAAATGCAACTTTACAGCCTTTAAAAAAAGACTTTGGTGTCAGCAGCTAATTTACACCTTCATCGCATATCAAAGGGTGTTGAGGGTGTATTTTTTTAACACACAAAAAGTTCTGGAAAATCATTGGTGACATAGTCACTTTGATTAAGAGGTAAGTGCTGAACACCGAACACCAGCTGTAATTGCTTCATTCAGCTGTGTTTCATCTCCTTTAATTGTTTTATTTATATAGCACCAAATCACAACAGCAGTTGCCTTAAGGCACTTTATTTTGCAAGGGAAAGACCCTACAATTACACAGAGAAACCCCAACAATCAAAGGATCCCCGTGAGCAAGCATTTGACAGTGGGAAGAGCGAACTGCCTTTTAGAAGAAGAAACCTCCAGCAGAACCAGGGAGAGTCAGCCATCTGCTGTTGGGTATGAAGGAAAGGAATTTGGACAAAAGACATGGTGTGTAAGAAAACTTTAGATTAATAATAACCAATAATTAATGCAGATGTGTGTATGGTGAATGAAAAAAAGCAGCCGAGAGCAGACAGGTGACCCTGGATTCAGAGTCCAAGTATATGCTTTGTCAAAATGTAACATTTTAAACTAAACTACTTTTAAGATTTAAAATAATCTTAAAAGTAGAGAGGATGTCTGTCTACCAAATCCAAACTGGGAGCTGGTTCCACAAAAGAGAGGCCTGAAAGCTGAAGGCTCTGCCTCCTATTCTACTTTTAAATACCTTAGGAACCACAAGTAAACAAGCAGATATGTACTATTACAGGAGTCCAGCAAGCACTTCTACATATTTGCTTGATATGCACACTGAAGGACATATCCTGGTGAAAACAATGCCAAGATTCCTCACAGTGTTACTGGAGACCAGGGTACTGTCATCCAGATTAAGTATCTGGCCAGACATTATGTTTCTAAGAGTTTAGTTTTATCTTAATTTAGAAGCACATAAGCAGAGGTCATGCAGGTCCTTACTGATGGATGAAAAAGTATCTATGAATTTGAGTCACTGAGCTCGATATCTTGTGTTTTTTTTAGAGAATTTCTAACGCAGCTGATGTGACTAACTGTGCAAAACTGTGTTAACAGCCTGTCCAGTGAGTCTGTGCCCCACTTGTGTTTAGTGACACTTTTGTATTTCACTAGTATGTCACTTACCACTATTCAGTAATTAATAACTGCATTTTGTATAAGTATATACTTTTTGTGGGGCTCCATACTGTCTGTGGCTTGCTAATTAAGCTTAGCACTTCACTCTCTCTCATACAACTATTATCAGTTTGGGCATCAAAAGACCAACATACTGATATTTATAATTCAGGCTTTAAAAGGATTTAAAACTAGAGGGCAGCATCAAGGTGGCTCTCTTTCATATACAGGCCATGACCCCGGTGTTGTTGATATTGTAATATATGCAGCCACACAGTTCAGTTACAGCTCTATCAACAGCAGGTCATGCTATAAAAATGTCAATACTCCAGTGAAATAAAAGAGAACGTGTCATGAATCGCTGTGCGGCAGGCAGGAGTTGGACCCAAAATGCAGGACTCACAGACTCGGGGAGGTGAACTCAAAACACAGCTTTATTTGCTGGTAGAACAAACATATAAAACTAGACTAAACTGGGAAACCATAAACTAAGAACTCACAGGGAGACACAGGGAGATCCACACACAGCATGAGGGACGACGCGACACTGACTCAGAGAAACACAGGGTTTAAATACACTGGGAAGTAACGAGGGGAATGAGACACAGAAGGAGGGCACAGCTGGGAGAAATCAGGACTGACGAGACAAGCAAAGCAGGACGCATTCACATGAGACACGGACCATCAAAGTAAAACAGGAAGTATCACACAGAGACGCGAACTTGACACAGTGGAGACAGCAACTAAGAAATACAGAGACATAAACCATAAGGCAGAGGTCTAAGAACCAAAATACACAGGGAAATACTCAGCTGGGAACACAAGAGACTAGACTAGAGAGAGTAACAAAAAACCAACCATGAGAACATAATGCACAATGCAGAGTGACAGAAAACAAGAAACTCAAACATGCAAAGACACACAATTACACAGAACAGAGGGGACACAGAGAGACATGAAGGGCAAGGGATCAAAACTAGAAGCCATAGAATAAATCACACACAAGTACAATAATACAAAAATCACAAAGAACTAAAAACGCTGGGTCAGGAGACCCAGGACCGTGACAGAACGAGAGAGTGTAACAACTCAAAGTGCACATTTCACAAATTTGAAACATCTAAGGAAGTTTTAAATACTTTTATTGTGATTGTTAAACGGTGGTAAGAGTGGCAGACGGGTTCAAGGTGGGGCGTAATTACATCAGGGATGTTCTCTCAGCCCTACTTGTTTGCAATGGTGATGGACAGGTTGACAGATGACAGATTTTCATTGGAAGTGAGCAGAAGAAACAGATGTGAATACATCGAAGGGACAGCTCAGGTTGAGGAGTTTGGAGACAAAGTTAGAGATGATTTGGACATGTGCAGGCTGGAGCTAGTCGTTTTAAAGTATTGGAGAAAGGATGTTGAATATGGAGCTGTCGAACAAAAGGGAAAGAGGACGGACCTCAGGGAAGGTTCATGGATGTAAGTGAAGGAGGAGATGGAGAGAGTTTGTGTGACAGAAGAGGATGCTAGCGATAGGATGAGATGCAAGTAGATGATGGCGACCTCTAAAGAGAGCAGCCAAAAGGAAAATAGGAAGAAATATAACAATATACAAACAAAGGACGTTTGAAATACGAGTGTTATGATTGGCTTTTCTCAGGAATAAACAAACCTGTGTTTGCTTAGTGTAAAAGCTCAATGTGGTACCTTTAAAATAACGATGTCCCAGAATTTCAAACTATTCTGGAAAAATGATAAAAATATGAAGATCACACCACCTTCACACTAGCATCCAATTACTACTGCAGGTCACAAACTTCTGTCTGGAATCAGTTTGTTTACTTTCTTGCAAGCTTTACTTTATTTGGCTTTTCTATTTACCTTTGGAATTACTTTTGTAAGACATGAAAAAAGGAAACTTTTTAATATTTATCCATCAGAAAAAAAGTCTTTCAAGATTCATATACAACAAAATGTAAATTAAAAGATTAAAGGATAACCAATCTGATTCAATCTAATACTGTGGTGGTGTTGTTGTTGTTGTTTTTAAGAAATCGGATGTTTAAAAAAATGCATCAGACAAAATAAATTTTAGATGAAAGGGAGAACAGAGTTTCTTACTTTGATGAAGCAACTAGTTAGTTAGCAGATGGCTAAAAGGAAGCAGAAGGACATGTTCTCTGATGTATTACTTCAAATCCCCACAGACACTGAGGGATATGTTCTCTTTTTTATGATACAGCCACAAAGCTTCATTATAGCTGTGTGTGAAGGCTGGCAGGTTTCAGATAAAACTGAAGACCAAACCTCGTACATAGTTACAGGCATTAATGCAAATACCATTGTAAATAACTGTGTCACAGAACTGTGAGAAACCACACACTTACGCTTCATGCTGCACCTAGTTAATTCTTACCATGAAGTAAAGTGGGTCGATCTGCTTTGATATAAGCTTT
Source organism: Rhamphochromis sp. 'chilingali' (assembly GCF_963969265.1). Taxonomy (NCBI): domain Eukaryota; kingdom Metazoa; phylum Chordata; class Actinopteri; order Cichliformes; family Cichlidae; genus Rhamphochromis; species Rhamphochromis sp. 'chilingali'. Next base: position 24,521,582 of record NC_137948.1, read on the forward strand.
TAAGTGTTCTTTGTGGTAAGTAGCCTTAGAGAAGTTTAATCACAATAAGCAGGCAGTGGAATTTTTTTCCACCTCCGCCCGCTTGCGTTTTCATATTTCATTATTTCAATAAATTCAAATTCAAATTTCAAATTCAAATTTTATTTGTCACGTACACAGTCATACACAGTACGATATGTAGTGAAATGCTTGGACAACTGCTCGTGACCTAAAGAGAACAAAAAAGGAAAAGGCTATGAATAAGATAGGAAATAAATATGAAAAATTAAAAAGGGTAAATTTAACTAGGAAGGAATAAAATATAAATTAAGGTTAAAAATGAAATAACTGTACAACACAAATTAGAATGAAGGGTAAATTTAACTGGGGAGAATAAGATAAATATATAAATTAAAGTTGAAAATAAAATAACTGTACAACAAAATACACAATACACAATATAGAACTATATAAGAATGTATGAAGGAATCTAAATATAAATAAATATATACACAATAACAGCAGCTGTACAAGTATTAACCGGAAATGAAGAATATAGTGACCAGTGTTGTGCAAAACCAAAGTCCAGAAAGTCCAGTGTGTGTGTAAGAACCATATGTGTGGGTCAGTACTGTGTGGTGGTGTGATTGAGAGACCGTATCGCCTGCGGGAAGAAGCTCCTCCTCAGTCTCTCTGTGTTGGTCTTCAGGGAGCGGAATCGCTTTCCTGACCTCAACAGAGAGAACAGTCTGTTGTTGGGATGGCTGAGGTCCTTCACGATCTTCCTGGCCTTGGTCCAGCACCGCCTGCTGTAGATTGAGTGCAGGTCAGGGAGCTCGGAGCGGATGGTGCGCTCAGCAGCAGTAACTGAAGCCACCTTGAAATTTTCACAACTACAGAGTCGATAAAGCTTTGATTGTGTGCTCGCTTTGGTAGACAACAAAAAAATAGTCTGATGCCCTTTAGAGGAATGGCTATGGTGGATAATCTCCTTCAGTCTCCATAACTCACACACACCACCACACAGCAGAAAACAGCGAATGATTCAAACTTTTGTTTGCTCAGATAAGGCCTGCGATTTCGATATTAGATCAGTTCATCTTTCAGATCACTGACCTGTTATGAGATATCTAAAGATCTTCATTTCACTTCTTGGCTGCTTATTTGGGGGCCAAGGGGGCAAGCAAACAAGCCTTTTATTGAGATAAAACATCAAGACAGTAAGAGATCCACAGGGAAGTGGAAATAGCCAACCCAGACACATGTAGGTCCCTCTGTGTGTGTGTGTGTGTGTGTGTGTGTGTGTGTGTGTGTGTGTGTGTGTGTGTGTGTGTGTGTGTGTGCGCGCACGCTAGAAACTGTTTAAAGCCAGGCATAGTTTGTCTCTTTTCCTCTTTTCTCACATGACACGATGAAGCACACAATAAGAGAAGGACACCTCTGACTGAATGAAAGTGAAAAACCCTCTGAGGCTGTGTTGTGGTTCTTCTTTGGAAACCTGTCACTGGGATCTATCAGTGCTGAAGTAATATTTTGAATGTCATGAATGAAGAGATACATAATAAAATTTAATATGAGGGAATATTTGTGTTTCCTCTAAGAATTCAGTTGGTTAAACAACTCCATAATTAAAGGGACATCTCACTTCCAAATGTGGTAGTTGCCCAGCTTTGCTGATACAGGCTATAGAACTGTTTTGTGGCGTGTGGCGAGGCGTGGTCTGTGGTGCCGCTGCAGGGGAGATGGACTCACCTGCACAGCATCTACAATCACGTCTCGCCACCATAAAAACCTGTGCTGTCGTTGTTGTTGGTGTGTGGCTGGCAGTTGGGAAGCTACAGGCAAGTATTTGTAACAACAACAGCACTTAAGAATAAAGTATGCTGAAAAGTATAAAAATGTGGACCGGTCCGCTCTAAGGACCAAGGACAGGGAAGGAGCTGGGCCAAATGGTGGCAGAGCTGGTGGCAGAGCTGGTGGCAGCGCAGACCACACCCTGCCACATTATATCAAAAGTGTAATGAAAACAGCAGCAAGGATAGACAGACAGACAGACAGACAGATATTGTGGGAAGTAAAGAAGAACAAATAATTTCTCACTGTGGGGTCAACTTGGTAAACTGGGCCATCAGTTAAAATGGGCCATCTTAGGTTTGAGTATCTCTTTAAAAATTAACAGCCAATACTCAGCATTCAGCATTTGATTTTACTGATCCAAGATTGACACTGGTCAGCCTCACAGCAAGAAGATCTTTCTGTGTGGAATATCTATGTTCTCCCCATGTCTGCATGGGTTGTCTCCAGGTCCAAAGACACCCAAATAGTGGGGTTAGGTTAATTGGTATTTGGTGAGTGGTAAATTAGTAAATTGCTCATAGGTGCGAATGCTGTGCAATAGACTGGCAACCCGTCCAGGGTAACCCCCCCCCCCCCCCCCCCCTCCCCATGCTATGCTAGCTGAGATAAGCTCTAGCCTGTCTTTGTGATCATGAATTGGATAAGTGGAAGAAAATGGGTGGATGGTGTAAGATTGGTCAGGGAGGTGGGCCAATATCCAGAAAACTTCACGGTGACTTATCCAATCTCATTTGATAAATCAATATGTAGAACTAATGATTCACAACACTTGTCAAGATGGACTGCCTCAGATAAAATGCTGATAAATGCTTTTTCATGAAAAAGCTTTTTTTTCCATTAGGGACACAAATTGCCTTTATGTGTCCAATGAAATGGCTATAATTTCGGTTAAATTATGTCACCCTCTGAACTGAGCTTAAGAAGATATTCTGATGCTTCCTCTCATTAAAAAAAGATGTATAATATTTATAAATTCTATCATTGCATCCAATTCAATTTAATTTAATTTAAATATTGCCAAAAAACAAAAACAGTCAGCTGAAGACAGGTTATATTGAAAGGTAAAGACCTTGCAGTAATACAGAGAAACCCCAACAATCAGACGACCCTCTACAAGCTGTTAGGTTTTCCACGCTCCCTTCTAAGTGCATTTGTATATGTTTATGCCTGTTTATGTCCCCCCCTCTCCCCGACACACACACACACACACACACACACACACACACACACACACACACACACACACACACACACACACACACACACTTTAATAAAAAAAGGTTTTATTTCACCTCATAGTGATCATGGCGGATTTCATTCTTCTTACTTTATCACTTACAAGCTACAGATTTGTGAAAAATCCAAATCAGGCTTTAGACCAGTATGCCACAGCTTATACAGGCACAGTGTTGTTATTGTTTTGTTCTTTCTGTGCTTGTTATTGCACTGACATCCTTCAGAAGTACTCATGTAATGAAAATGCAATACATTATAACTTACCCTTCTCCTGTTGGAGATGCTCCCCGCTGCTGTAACAATGCAGCATATGAAATACATGAGGAATAAATAAAAACATGCAGAAGCCTGATAAACAATCCCCCTAAACATTCGCACAATAATATTACGCTTATTTAAAAACACTGTTATTTTGTGGGAATCCCCCCCCCCCCCCCCCTTTGACTTATTAAAGAAGGTTGTTTATTGCTCTTAGAGACTTTCCAAACTTTTTTTTTTCCTGTGAATGTAAAGCAGTACCTCTAGAGCAGCGTGTTGAACTTAGCTCAGCTCAACTCTGTGAGCACTAAGAATTTCTGATACAAGCTGTCCTTGTAAATGAGGAGAGAAATGAAGTTAACTGGCAACCCTGCATCAGAAGTAAGATTTTCTTCCATCTCATTTTCTTTATTCTTCTAAAACCAAGTTATATGCTGTGTGTCTAGGAAATGTTCGCATAATAATAATAGTAGTACAGTTTTACGTTCTAAACCCTGTGCAGTCCATATGAGTGTAGCTCATGCTCCCACTAGAGGAAGCAAAAATGTAAAAATGAAAGCTAAGGTGGCTCCATCCTGGCCATGAACAGTGTTTGCAACAGCTCTGAAAAAGTCAGAGTCTCATGACTAAATTACCACTAAGTTATAAACAGACAAAATAACCAGTGATAGGATGAAGCATCAAATGGAAATAATCTCACCTAGACTAAATGATTTTTGGTCTGCTTTGGTCGATGTATTGCAGTTGTCACACCATATTTAGCCAAGCTGGTGATGAACCACCTGTTCCCTAGTTTCTTTTCCTGTCCCAGTGTAAAAATGTTGTTATGGACATATAGGCCAATGGCATCAGTGATTTCTCCAGAGGCTTCATTTAAAAAAGATGTAAGATGTTTCTACCTAGTGCTTTTTCTAACTGCATTCACACTCCAATGGACGCATCGGAGAGCAACTTGGGGTTAGCACCTTGCACAAGGATACTTGACATGCAGGCTGGAGGAGCCAGGGATTGATGTTTCTACCCATGTCCCACCACCTCTTCAGAGAGCAGTTTGCTCTATTTCCTCGATGTAGCTGACAAACATTCCTATCAACTTTGGTTTTATGAGAATCAACAACAACAACAAAATAACCTGTTATTATATGAGAGACTGAGCGTTACATTCTAGTCTGCTGTTTGAGGTTTTGTTTTGAATTTTAACCACTTGTCTAATTCAGGTTTGGGGGTGGGGGGTTGGAGCTTATCTCAACTGTCATAAGGTGAAAGGTGGGGTACACCATGGATAGGCTGGCAGTCCATCATAAGGCTAACAGAGAGAGACAGACAACCATTCCCACCTACAGTGTGGCCAAATTAAGTAGTAAATGGACTGGTTCTTATATAAAGCCCGTTATACAGCATGCCTCATTCGCCCATTCATATAAGCACTGTTTTTCTATGACGAAGTGGTCTTTTATCTAACATTTGAACACATTCAGAAGTCAATGAATGCATCAGAGAACAACGTGGGGTTCAGTATCTTGCTCAAGAATATTTTGGCATGCAGACTGTACAAGCAAGGCATCAAACCACCAACCTTCCAATGAATGGATGACCTACTCAACCTGCTCTTGAGCAGGAGGTTGGATAGTGGTTAGAATCAACCACTTAGCTGAACATAAATGTCAGCAGTGCTAACCACTGGACCAGCATCCCACACTATTTAAGGTTTTCAGTCATTATTTCCACTTTGTTTTGAAATACTCACCAATTGTCCCGTGCTTCTCGTGTTTAATGTTTTTGTGACCCATCCTATTTAGTTTCACTCACCATTCTCCTCTCTGTACTGCTCTGTTACACTTCGTGTTCGTAACTTTGTTTCTCACAGTTCTCATGCATTTCCGATGCCATGTGCCCAGGCTCACTCTGCCAGAGTCTTGTGATTTTAATAACTTCGCCTAAACATTGACTGCTTTGCTTCTACCAACGCATGACTTAAATAACATTCTTTGATTTTTATTTATTTTTTTACTCTTGAGTCATGAATTTCTGTTAGAAACTGCAGCTAGAAACTCACTTCAGAATTACACTTTAATAAACCTGTAGAATTTTTGGCATTGAGGGTTTTGAAAAATTCAAAAGGCAGTATTGCACACAGGCTGACAGAGGCTCATTTGGCTGACTTATATTTGAATCATGATTTGAAAAATTTCCATGGGCCCACTCAACTCCATTTAAAGGAGTATTCAACATGAATTGCAGACCTAACTGACATTAAATGTTACCTAACATATAGCATTTCTTTTCGAGACTTGGAAACTATAAACCTTCTTTGCTGGACAGTCATGCATGTAAGCTGAGTCTCAATTAAACTGAAATGCATAATTAGGTTTTCTAACACCAGTAGACTATTTTCACTAAGATTATCTATTGAAGAATGTTAAAATCCATACAAAACTCAATAAGCTCCATCAAAGCGACAGATGTAGTTGAATCTCATTAAATAGCAAACATCTAGACTTGTCCAAAATATTGCACATAGATTATTTTTTGCTGCCTGACTGAATATTAATTCAGAAGTTCAGATGATGGTGTGAAAAAGAAAAGTTTAAGTGAAAAAAAATCGAATTAAGCCATGAATGCTTTATAAACATATTATTTCCCTTCAGTAAATCTGAACTGGTCTGCACGAAACAAATAATGCATGTGTCGTATCATGTTAGCGGTCACGTCTAAATCTGACTAAATTTGTAGGTCAGCGTGACCTCCCTGACTAGCCATTTATGAGGTTCGATTTTATTCAGTTTGTTATTTTGAGTGACTAAATAAATAAATAATGAATGTCACACAACCTTATCCTTTGACAAAAGTTCTTTGTTTTCCTACTCGTTAAAAGGCATGGCAATTTCCATTTCTGAAGTATGAATCGATGTCATTACATGTACATGCTTACAAAAGGGCCTTGTATCATTATCTGCCACTGGCTCTTCGTCCCTACTTTACTTGCTATGATAATGATTATTATCTGAAATGAGTCTTTTCTGTTCATTTATATCTTGTTTTATTGTTATTTGGTGCTCCAGAATAGAAAACAAGTTTGCTAAATAAACAACACAAAACACCATAAAAGCAAAGTTCAAGTACACAAACCCGCTTGCTTGTCTGTAATATGAACAAGGTTATCACTGTGCTACACTGGAAAGTTCTGGATGTCTCCCTGCAGGGACTTCACTTTACCCTTACAGGGAAACCACAAATTTTCAGGGAACAGTGGGGCAGGCTTTTTTTGTCAACCTCAATCAGCGCCAGCTTTCCAGAGGAGATAAGGCAGGGCAAAATGTTGCATCCTACAAACAGGCAGAGGAAGGGAGAGAATCTCTGTATGAACAGAACCACAGACTGTTGAAACTTCAGCACAGTTGCAAATTGCAAATACTCTTCTGTTAGAATGAAGATGATTTCCTTCCCCCCAAAGTGGTACTTCAGGTTCAGAGTTTGGGTTAATGCTGCACATATCACAACACGCAAGTGAACAGAGCAATTTTAGAATCTTATTTAGCAAAAACAATAGAGCTGGTGTGACAGAAGAGGATGATAGGGATAGTGTGAGATGGAGGCAGATCAACCGCTCTGGAGAGATCCTAAAAGGAGCAGCTGAAAGAAAGTCTCCCTCCAATTCATGTTAATGTCTGCTTCATTTACTGTGATGATAATTTTGGTTAAAATTGTTTAAGACTGAGACAAAGATAAACTCACTGATGAGAATGTATTCATGTTAAGTTACTGTACAGATGATGTTTCAGGATGCATGATTTAATATCAGTGGTTCATATCAGTTATCATTAGGTTGCATACTATGAACAGAACTCAGATGTCATCTAATCATGTTACTAACAAAAGATGAACCAAAACCCAAATGACTGAATAAATAACTCAAATATAAAATATTTGACCTGAGTTGTGGAAACAGCTGGTCAATCGTGTGGATGTCACACTTTGCTTCTTCACCTGCGTGCTTAAGTTGCAGTACCAGCAGGGGGCGATCATTTATTTAAAGCCAACAAGTCACTACTTACCAAGGTGTGGGCTATTCTACAAAGGGCTATTCTAAAGAATGAAGTACTTTCAAGGGTCCTTCTATGCCAGGTAAGATTAAGCTAGATGGTTGATATGTATTTACATATAAATGTATTAGTAATGTTTCCTTAAAGGTTTGCCCATGACTGTTTTCATGTTGGCTTTAAATAAATTATTGCCGTCTTCTGTTACTGCAAGGTATTGCAACTTAAGCATGTCTGTAAGTTCTCAGTCATCCAGGTCATGGTAGTCTAAGGAGCTTATGGTTGATGTTTCTTGAAGTAGTTTTCACCTTATATCCGAGAAGCTTCAAGTCAAAAGCCAAACGATGGAGAGACACAGGTACGAATTAAAGTTTGTTTTAGAACTGAAGAACCAGAGGTGAAATGCCTTTAAGAAATTTAAAGAAGTCAATTTGCTTTCTTTCCAAGCTCCTTAGGTAAGTTAAGCATGCGTATCCATATCACGTCTGGAGAGGCAAAGCGTGACATCCACATGATAGCCCAGCGGGTCTATTACATCCTTTTCCGTGATACTGGGTTGAGGTACAACTGCAAATACTCCTGTGCTGCGTCCCAGGTGAAGCAGAATGAATTTAATGTCTTTAAGGTATTGTTTTTAGCATAGCCTAGTTTGGGCTCTGCATAGACGCCTCAAAAATGTAACCTATTTCCAGTACATGCGTGCTGGTGATGCTCAGGGCAGAACAGTTCAACCTCGGACCGTGAATATACCAAATCCATCTGTGATGTTTCCGCTTTTATGAGCCACACAGTCATGTCTGATCTTTTTCTTTTTTTTCCATGTCAGGGTGGAGCTGTATAATAAGCAGGGGTTCTCTGTGAACTGCTGACTTGCACCATGTCAGTTCTGCTGAATAAAAATAAAGCTTTAGATAATCAATTATAGAAAGAACTTAATTTTGCAGTGAGTTAAGCAAAAGGAAATGAGAATTTTAGGATTAAAAATGTAGTTTAAAAGACTATTGAAAATCATGATCCTAAGAAAAGGGTTTTGAAGCAAAATGAACTGAATCATATGAAAAACGCAAGAATTCAAGACTTTAGCCTAGCAATGATATTCTCCTTCAAACGCAGGGATTATGTAACTGTGTTCGTTTGTTTGCATGTTTTTAAGGAATCTAGCATCCAGTTTTCAAGGTCTTGAATGGTAGATACGTATAACAGCTTGAGCTGCTTTAATTTTGGTGAAAATCAGGTCAAGATCACACCAAATGTGAAATCAGTGACCCTGATTGTTAGCACGCTGATGTCATCATATCATAATAAAAACAGGCTGAGGTCAGCATGTCATAATGAAACATCATAAAAAGTTTTAGTACAGCCGTTGCTCTTCAGGGTTAGTTACACCGTCTGAGTGCTCTTGTTTGGTATTTGAAATGTTGCGCGGGACATTTTATTGGCACATTTTGAGCAGCTTAGTCCCAGCTGTTTGAGTATTGTTGCTGAATATGTCCATCCCATTATAACCACAGTGTATCCATGGCTGCTTCCATTAGGATAATGCACCTCAAAGCTCAAAAGAAATTGCAAACTGGTTTGAAAGTAACAGCAAGTCCAGTGTACATAGATGGCTTCCAGAGTCACCAGATCTCAATAGAGCATCTTTGGGATGTAGTGAAATGGGAGCTTTGGATCATGCATGCATGACAGGCAGGAACTGTGTGATGCTATCATGTTAGCATGAATCAAAATCTCTGAAGAATGTTTCCAGCACCTTGTTGAATCTATGCCAGAAATAACTAAGGCAGTAATGAAGGCAAACGTCTGCCCAACCCAGTAATAGTACACCACCACCACCAGTAGTAAGAACACAATGATACCTGTGGATGATATCCCAAATCTTTAGTCCATCATCCCTGTAGTAGAAGTTTGGCACAGCCTCCAGGCCACGTTCAGCAATGTCATCTGGCATACAGAGGGAGCTGTAGGTCATTGAGGACACTGACCTCTGCAGGATGGTAAACATGCCCTCTCCACCCAATACTACAAACTAGAGAACGGGCAGCTCACGGTTAGAGACAAATGTTGTACATAACACTGAAAATGAAACAATTCTTTAGTGTGCTGGTCATCGCATAAAATGTTAATGTTTTTACTGCTTACCTGAGTGAAACTGCCAGTCTCAGATATGAGACGACTTCGAGCTAAGAGGTTGACATGCGGTGAGTAGCGTGTGTGAGGTTTGAGAAGCTATGGGGAAGAGGAAACGACATTAGCAAGACGATCATTTAATATATTGTTTGTACACTTTTTTATATAGTGAAGAAATTCATAGGTGGTATTAATATGCCATCCGTTATGGACAAATGCTTTCCACACCATTGAAATGAATGGTATAGCAAACGTCAGTTACCTTGTACAGAGGATGCACCATGGGCACGTTTCAATCTACGTGTCAGACTCTGCAACCTGGAAATCACTATGGGATGATATTTTCCACAAGGCTAAAGCTCGGGCAGAAGGAAGGGTGTATTATTAAATTTAAAGCTTACTGTCTGAATTACCTGAATAGCAATTGGCATTAGCTTATCATCAGGATCTTTGTGGAGCAGGACGAGAGGAGCCACCACCAAGTACTGCTTCTTCCCGTTGATGGTGTTTGCTTTTACTCCATCCAGACGCTTGTAGTCACACAGGAATATGTTCCCTTTCTGTTTGAAAGTTCAGGATATTGTAGAAATCTGAATATAATATCTGCTCATGTAAAAGTGAATTTATTGAAAAGATCTAACTGTGTGCTGGTGTAGTTCTTCTTCCCACCAGCAAGAGTCGCTACAGTTCTTTCATGCCAAGATTTGTTTGTTATTAGCTGTAGAGTTAGTAATGCAGCACACTTTGAGAAAAGACTGACTCAGCATGTTGTTCAGATAAACATCTGCATCCATCCTCTTCGTTGTTTTACAGAAAGCATTGCTTGTGAGTATTTAAGTTGAACAAGAGTTAATGCAACTATATTGGCTATTATTTATGCACTTTTATGGTTAAAGGTGTACTGTATTCAGATTTACTTTCTTTCCAATGTTAGCTAGTTTAGCCAACTGATTTGCATTATCGTGTGAATATATAGGCTGAATATTGCTTATTTCTTCTGTTTGTAGTTTCACTCTGTTGATAATTGAAGGCAGCGTCAATAAAAGGGACGATACACCTGTCAGTTGTCGAGGAGTTTATCTATCTGCATAACTGTATCCAGTGTAGCAGTGAGGGCAGAATAGTGAAAAAGCGTCCTTCTACAAGACAACCTTTGGATGTTACGTCAACTCAGCTACATCAACCATGTCTGAAGCAAGACAAGATAAAGCATCATCTGTCCGTTCAGAGAAATCATATGGGTCAAAAGGTACAAGTAGGTCATCTGCCAGTATGGCCGCCCTAAACGCTCGAGCCAAAGCTGAAGCAGCACGCAAAAGAGCTGAATACGCTAAAAAGGAAATCGAAATGCAAGTTAAGAAAGCAGAGCTTAAAGTAGAGGAAACACGTCTAGAGGCCACATTACAAGCCCTCCAACAAGAACGTGACGCGGAAGCGGCACACGCCGAAGCAATAGTTTTTGAAACAGCAGTCAATGATCTTGAAGAAGAACACGTGAGTGTACCTCAAAGGGTTGACACTTTGGAACGCACCTTTAACTATGTGAAAGACCAGCTCATCATCAAAGACAGCACAAGCCCAATTGGCCATACCGAGTATAATTCAATGCCTGCACCAAATGTCACATTCCTCACGCCAAAACAAGAGCCAACCAGGTCGGACACCTTAAAGGAATATGTCCTTCAACCTCTGAGTACTGACAAAGGAGAAAACGTTTCCCAGTCTCCGAAATTAATGCAGAAAATGTCACCAGGTACTTCACCGAGATTTGAACATAAGGTGAGCATGCAACAAGGAAACATTTCTGACATAGCCAGGTTTCTGGCAAGACGTGACTTACTCACCGGTGGCCTCCGAAGGTTCAGTGACAAGGCAGGAGATTACTGGGGATGGAAATCTTCGTTTGAGAATGCAATTTGTGACTTAAACCTAACGGCCAGTGAGGAACTGGATTTGCTGATTAAATGGCTTGGCACAGAATCAGTGCAATATGCATATCGTTTAAGAGCTGTGCATATTAACCACCCTTCTGAAGGACTTGCTAAGGTGTGGGAAAGATTAAATGAGTGCTACGGCTCCCCCGAAGCTATAGAGAACGCACTGCTCGACAGATTGGACCGTTTCCCAAAAATCTCATACAAAGATCCACAACTGTTGAGAGAACTACAGGACCTGCTCCTAGAAATAGATGCCGCAAAGAGTGAAGGTTACATTCCAGGTCTACTCTACCTCGATACAGCGAGAGGCATTAATCCAGTGGTGGAAAAACTCCCCTATGCTATGCAAGAAAAATGGATGAACTATGGTTCTAAATACAAAGAGGACCATTGCGTGTCATTTCCACCATTCTCTGCATTTGTGGCCTTCATCAGTAGAGAAGCAAAAATGCGCAACGACCCCAGCTTTAGGCAGTCTGTGCCGCCTCCTCCTGCCCTTTCAAAGACGAATAAACTTTACGAAAAACACGCTAAAAGAGAACCTATCTCAGTCATCAGAACCGAAGTTGTCAGTACGGAGCCGAAATCAACTCCTACAAACATTGAGGACCCAAATAAGGAATGTCCTATCCACAAAAGACCTCATGCTCTCAAAAAATGCAGAGCATTCAGGGAAATGCCACTGGAGGAGCGAAAGGCCTATCTCAAGAAAAACATGATATGCTTCAGATGCTGTGCTTCTACAAACCACCAGGCAAAGACATGTAAGTCAGAAATACATTGTACAGAATGTGATTCAAAATTACACATTACAGCTCTTCATCCGGGACTGGCATCAACGACTACTGCGACAGCTACTATTGCAGAGCCGGTAACAGTTGACGGTGGGGAGCGCAATGCAGCACAGCCCACAGCTATCTCGACATGCACACAAGTATGTGGAAGTGAATTTGAAAGTCACTCATGTGCCAAGATCTGCCTTGTGTTCATTTACCCAAAGAACTCACCTGAAAAGAAACTTAAGGCCTATGCCATCCTAGACGACCAAAGCAACAGGTCACTCGCAAAATCATCGGTTTTTGACACATTTGGCATCACAAGAAACTCATTTCCATATAAATTGAGAACCTGTGCTGGATTGGAGGAAGTGACAGGGAGGAGAGCTTTTAACTTCATTGTGGAATCGCCAGATTGCACGTCACGTCTTGAGCTCCAGACACTTATCGAGTGTGATATGCTACCCGACAATCGCAGTGAGATTCCCACAGCTGAAGCTGCTCGAAACCACACCCACCTTCAGGAAATCGCAACCAAAATCCCGGCTCTCGACCAGAGTGCTCAGATCCTGCTGCTCATTGGAAGGGACGTTATTCAAGCACACAAAGTTCGATTGGAGAAACAGTTTTCAAACAAACAAGTTTGGACGAGAGCCTCGGCTACTCACAGGAGGAAAGGGCCTTTTTACAGATAATGGATAAGGAAGTCTACCAGGACAGTGCTAACAGTTGGGTCGCGCCACTACCTTTTCGTTCACCCAGGCCACGGCTGCCGAACAATAAGCGGCAGGCTATGCAACGCCTTACATCGGTACGCCACATGCTGAACAAACGCCCTCAGGTAAAAGGTCAGTTTACAGACTTTATGCAAACTTTGTTTGACAATGGCCACGCTGAGATAGCGCCACCACTCACTAAAGAAGAAGAGTGCTGGTACCTCCCCTTCTTCGGCGTGTACCACCCGCGCAAACCGGAACAAATACGCATTGTCTTCGACTCAAGCGCACAACACAATGGAGTATCCCTCAACGATGTTCTTCTTACTGGGCCCAACCTCAACAATAGCTTGTTGGGTGTGTTGATGCGACTCCGTGAAGAAAAGGTGGCAGTCACAGCCGATATCAAACAAATGTTCCATTGCTTCGTGGTCAGGGAGGACCACCGGAACTTTTTGAGATTCCTCTGGCACCAAAACAATGACATGGATCAACCGATCGTGGAATACAGAATGACTGTACATGTCTTTGGCAACAGCCCGTCGCCCGCAGTTGCAACTTACGGACTCAGAAGGGCATCAGAGGACCGAGACAAGCAAGACATCACTACACAACATCTGGTGGAACGACATTTTTACGTAGATGATTGTCTTGCCTCCTTCCAATCAAGTACTGATGCCATTGTTGTTATGCAAAACGCTCAAGACACTATGGCTTCATCTAATCTGAGGCTACACAAGATTGCATCCAATGACGTGGACGTAATGAAGGCATTCCACAAAAACGATCTAGCCAAAGGTCTAAAAGACCTCGACTTAGGAGCTGACATTCCACCTATGCAAAGAAGCCTTGGAATAAGCTGGGACATTGCAACAGACAAATTCACGTTTCAAGCGTCCACTGCTGAGAAGCCCTATACCCGCAGAGGGGTACTTTCAGTTGTCAACAGTCTGTTTGACCCTCTCGGGTTTGCAGCTCCGGTCAGCATCAAAGGCAGAGCTCTCCTTAGAGAACTTTCCACAGACATATGTCAATGGGATGATCCACTCCCAGAAAAGTTGCTCCAAGAGTGGAGTGCATGGAAAGAGTCCCTGAAACTTCTCGAAGAAGTCAGAATACCGAGAATGTACACCTCTATATCCTTCAATGGTGCAGAAAAAAGGGAGCTCTGTATATTCTGTGACGCGTCTACAAAAGCTATCGCTGCAGTAGCCTATGTCAAGCTAACAGACTCAGAAGGCAACAATGAACTGGGATTCATGTTTGGCAAAGCAAAACTCGCACCGCAGCAAGAAATAACAATCCCCAGGCTCGAGCTATGTGCAGCTGTTCTTGCTGTCGAGATTGCTGACATTATCACAGAGGAAATTGATGTTCCCTTCCATTCTACAAGATTTTTCACAGACAGCAGAGTGGTACTTGGATACATACAGAATGAATCCAGACGATTCTACGTCTATGTATGCAATCGCGTACAGAGGATTCGAAAATCGTCCAACCCAGAGCAGTGGAACTACGTTCCAACAGAGCTTAACCCAGCCGACATAGCTTCAAGATCAATCCCAGCTAGTGCACTCTCATCAAGCACATGGCTCAAAGGACCAGATTACCTACTGAGAGCAACTCCTGAAGTGACTAAACATACCTTTGAACTAGTCAATCCTGAATCAGATCCTGAGATCCGTCCAACAGTGACATCACTTTCAACCAATGTCGTGGCTTCTTTCCTCGAAACGAGACGATTTGCGTCTTTCTCTACTTGAGGGTCACTGTTGAGAGCAATAGCAAGGCTCATTCATATTGCAAGGTGTTACAGGAATAGCACTCCCCCAAAAGGGTGTCATGGCTGGCATATCTGCAAAAGTCTTAGTCCAGAAGATTACAGTAAGGCAAAGAGCGTTGTTCTGAGTGGTCTTCAACACGAGGTTTACCCTGACATCTTCACATGTCTTCAAGCCCAAAAAGACATTCCAAAACAGAGCCTTCTCAGAAAACTCTCTCCTTTCAAAGACAATGCAGACTGTCTCAGGGTTGGTGGTCGCCTTTCACAAGCCAGCATGGAAAGCGACGAAGCACACCCCATTATCATCCCAGGCATCCACCATTTAACTACTTTACTAATCCGACACTACCACCAACAGGTGCAGCACCAGGGGCGCCATTTCACAGAGGGAGCCATGAGATCCGCTGGCTTCTGGATTGTTGGTGGGAAACGGAGCATCAGTTCAGTCATCCACCACTGTGTAATTTGCCGCAAGCTCAGGTGGAACACAGAAACGCAAAAAATGTCAGACTTACCCATCGATCGTGTGACAGTCTGCCCCCCGTTCACTTACGTCGGAGTTGACGTCTTTGGACCGTGGACAATAAGCTCTCGGAGAACAAGAGGAGGCCTTGCTAGCAGCAAACGCTGGGCCGTCATCTTCACCTGCTTGGGCATCAGGGCCATTCATGTTGAGGTCATCGAGACGATGGAGTCGTCTAGTTTTATCAATGCTCTGAGACGATTCATCTCTATCCGAGGACCAGTAAAGCAGCTGAGGTCCGACTGTGGGACCAACTTTCTGGGAGCGTGCAAGGAGCTCGGAATAACTTCAAAACACTGCGGCAACCAGGAAATTCAAGACTTTTTATCCAAGAATGAATGCACATGGATCTTCAACCCTCCTCATAGTTCTCATATGGGAGGAAGTTGGGAGCGCATGATCAGCATCGTGAAGCGCATACTGGACTCTATGCTAACTGTCAACTCAGTTCGCCTGTTGACCCATGAGGTTCTCGTTACCCTTCTAGCAGAGGTAACCGCTATTGTAAACTCTCGACCGCTACTACCAGTCTCATCAGATCCAGATTGCCCCCTTCTTCTTACGCCTGCTACCCTCCTTACGCAGAAAACTGGATTACCACCTACACCACCCGGACACTTTGACAATAAAGATATGTTCGGACGCCAATGGAGACAAGTGCAACATCTTTCAAATGTCTTCTGGCACCGTTGGAAAACACAGTACCTGCCGACACTCCAAGAGCGAAGAAAATGGCAATCTGTGAGTCAAAACCTTCAAAAGGGAGATCTAGTTCTTCTAAAGGACAGTCGAGCTAAAAGAAACCACTGGCCCATGGGGGTGGTTGTTGAGACCTTTCCTAGCCAAGACGGACATGTCAGAAAGATTGAGGTAAAGGTCACTTCTGGAGGAATATCTAAAACCTTCTTAAGACCAGTGACAGAGACTGTACTCCTGCTGCGAAATACTAATAGAGACATTGATCCTTAAAGATGGTGATGACATCCAATAGATGTCAGACGGGGAGTGTGCTGGTGTAGTTCTTCTTCCCACCAGCAAGAGTCGCTACAGTTCTTTCATGCCAAGATTTGTTTGTTATTAGCTGTAGAGTTAGTAATGCAGCACACTTTGAGAAAAGACTGACTCAGCATGTTGTTCAGATAAACATCTGCATCCATCCTCTTCGTTGTTTTACAGAAAGCATCGCTTGTGAGTATTTAAGTTGAACAAGAGTTAATGCAACTATATTGGCTATTATTTATGCACTTTTATGGTTAAAGGTGTACTGTATTCAGATTTACTTTCTTTCCAATGTTAGCTAGTTTAGCCAACTGATTTGCATTATCGTGTGAATATATAGGCTGAATATTGCTTATTTCTTCTGTTTGTAGTTTCACTCTGTTGATAATTGAAGGCAGCGTCAATAAAAGGGACGATACACCTGTCAGTTGTCGAGGAGTTTATCTATCTGCATAACTGTATCCAGTGTAGCAGTGAGGGCAGAATAAACTGATACAAGAAAAAATTCTTTCTCCTTTTGCATAAGAGACAGTCACCTTCATTTCATCTGCAAGGGTGCACTGGCCATGGGGAAAGACCATGTCATCAGTGACAGGGAAGTTACTGGGCAGGGCTGTACAAAGCTGAATCAACATGGGGTTGACACCATTTAGAAACTGGTAGCCAAAGAAAGCATCCTCTTTCCAGTGTTCATGAACATATTCTGTGAAAAAGAAACAAATTCAATTTCTGACTTCATGTCTTAAATGTTATATCAAATATAAAAAAAGGTAAGACCTTTCTGTAAATGTGTTGATACACATTCTTTACATTTTTAAACACTTATCATTAATGTAAAATAGGGCTTCACATTCTTCCAAGATCAGATTAAAAAACAACAACAAATGAACACATACTGCCATTAGTCATTATGCTAGCAGCTTATTCTAGGAATAATTTTAGAGTAACAGCTAAGTACATATTATTGTTCATACAGTACAAGGACTCCATTATGCTATGATGTTAATTACCTGATATGTCAGTCTTTTTGCAGCACAACACTCGATTGATGCTGTCAATATTATCCCACTTCTTCTTACAGTTATCCAGTCCCTTCAGCTTCAGCTCAGTCAGTCTGAAACAGAAGAGCACATTTATTTAACTTGATTGTGATACTTAATATACTTTTGATAAGTAAAGAGAGACACATGTTTGTTTCTTGTGTATTTGTTCTATAATATTAGAACTTCATCCTGTGGAAGCAGTGAAGAAAAACGGAATTTTTGGTGAAGGAGAACTGAACCTCCTATGGCAGTGACGATGGGTCTTTTGCCTTCATGGAGTGAGGTATTTTCTCTGCATATGCATCTCAGCTGTTGAAACAAAGCAACAGCAGAATAATGAGGATGTTAATTGCAGTAAGACATGATTTTCTCTGCAACATATGCAATAGTTTAATTTTTTTTAAATTAATCCCAGCAGACAAAGAATATGCTGTAATGCTTAATTTTAAGGTTAAATATATTTAAGCTTTAGGTTTAGTATTAGGATATTCAGCTATAACTGGACAGCATTTGTATTCCAGTTTTCAGGAGCTGTAAAGCTAAAATCTGTATAAAATCTGTATAAGCTCAGGTTTCATAAGCTCATGAAACCTGAGAAACTTTTAATGATGAAGATGCATATTTCAGACTTACGGCTCCTCTGACGAAGGATGTAGCCCCTTTCAAGCCCATGAGCCACGTGCGATCACTCTCCCCATCTGTGCCCACCAGCTTAATGAAGACATTGTTAAGAGTAGTGGAATTAAGGCGATCACCAGTGAGCACGGCCACTTCATACTGCACCATTTTTCCTCTTGAATGTGGTCAAATCCTGGTGGGAAGAAGTTATGATCCTATAGCACTGATTTGGAAATGTAAACATTTACAATTGTGGCATCACAATGAAAAGGACAATGGAAAAGAAATTTAAGAGATTATGTTGAACTTTTTTTTTTTTTTCCACCCATAGTTTCTGACTGAAATCCAGTGAAAAGATCTCTTACCTTTATCAATGACAAGAAGAAGTTCTTCAGAATAATTGCTCTGTATCGCCTCCACAACTTCTCTTTTTATTTATTTAGGCCAGGGGGGGAAGCTATCCCAGATATCCCCCTGGGTCAACACACATGAATCAAATGATTAGTTCATTACCAGGCCTCTGGAAAACTTCGAGAAATGTTGAGGAGGTAATTTAGCCATTTAAATCAGCTGTGATGGGTCAAGGACACATCTAAAACCTAAAAAGGCTGTAACATTTTAGGAGTTATATAATAATTAATCAGTTGAAAAAAAGAATAGAAACACAAAGTTTACACATATATATACATATACAGTGGGGCAAAAAAGTATTTAGTCAGCCACCGATTGTGCAAGTTCCCCCACCTAAAATGATGACAGAGGTCAGTAATTTGCACCAGAGGTACACTTCAACTGTGAGAGACAGAATGTGAAAAAAAAATCCATGAATCCACATGGTAGGATTTGTAAAGAATTTATTCGTAAATCAGGGTGGAAAATAAGTATTTGGTCAATAACAAAAATACAACTCAATACTTTGTAACATAACCTTTGTTGGCAATAACAGAGGTCAAACGTTTACTATAGGTCTTTACCAGGTTTGCACACACAGTAGCTGGTATTTTGGCCCAGTCCTCCATGCAGATCTTCTCGAGAGCAGTGATGTTTTGGGGCTGTCGCCGAGCAACACGGACTTTCAACTCCCGCCACAGATTTTCTATGGGGTTGAGGTCTGGAGACTGGCTAGGCCACTCCAGGACTTTCAAATGCTTCTTACGGAGCCACTCCTTTGTTGCCCGGGCGGTGTGTTTTGGATCATTGTCATGTTGGAAGACCCAGCCTCGTTTCATCTTCAAAGTTCTCACTGATGGAAGGAGGTTTTGGCTCAAAATCTCACGATACATGGCCCCATTCATTCTGTCCTTAACACGGATCAGTCGTCCTGTCCCCTTGGCAGAAAAACAGCCCCATAGCATGATGTTTCCACCCCCATGCTTCACAGTAGGTATGGTGTTCTTGGGATGCAACTCAGTATTCTTCTTCCTCCAAACACGACGAGTTGAGTTTATACCAAAAAGTTCTACTTTGGTTTCATCTGACCACATGACATTCTCCCAATCCTCTGCTGTATCATCCATGTGCTCTCTGGCAAACTTCAGATGTGCCTGGACATGCACTGGCTTCAGCAGCGGAACACGTCTGGCACTGCGGGATTTGATTCCCTGCCGTTGTAGTGTGTTACTGATGGTGACCTTTGTTACTTTGGTCCCAGCTCTCTGCAGGTCATTCACCAGGTCCCCCCGTGTGGTTCTGGGATCTTTGCTCACCGTTCTCATGATCATTTTGACCCCACGGGATGAAATCTTGCGTGGAGCCCCAGATCGAGGGAGATTATCAGTGGTCTTGTATGTCTTCCATTTTCTGATGATTGCTCCCACAGGTGATTTTTTTCACACCAAGCTGCTTGCCTATTGTAGATTCACTCTTCCCAGTCTGGTGCAGGTCTACAATACTTTTCCTGGTGTCCTTCGAAAGCTCTTTGGTCTTGGCCATGGCGGAGTTTGGAGTCTGACTGTTTGAGGCTGTGGACAGGTGTCTTTTATACAGATGATGAGTTCAAACAGGTGCCATTCATACAGGTAACGAGTGGGGGACAGAAAAGCTTCTTACAGAAGACGTTACAGGTCTGTGAGAGCCAGAGATTTTCCTTGTTTGAGGTGACCAAATACTTATTTTCCACCCTGATTTACGAATAAATTCTTTACAAATCCTACCATGTGGATTCATGGATTTTTTTTCACATTCTGTCTCTCACCGTTGAAGTGTACCTCTGGTGCAAATTACTGACCTCTGTCATCATTTTAAGTGGGGGAACTTGCACAATCGGTGGCTGACTAAATACTTTTTTGCCCCACTGTATACATACATAAGCATATGTGCTACAACAGGAGTTATTACTTTTGTCCTAAATCTGAGACTACATTTGACATTTGAGCTCACCAAAACTGGACAACTGAAAAAACGTTGACCAGTCTGATGAGTCTTTCTGCTGTGGGTAAACATGAAAGCATGGACCCATCCTGCTTTGAATCAACAATTTCAGCTGCTGGTTGTGTAACAGTATGGGATATATTTATGGAGAGAAATATGCCTCAAAGTCATTGCAAATGCATACGATATGATCCACAAGCATAAACCAAGATTTATAATTTTGTATAGTGATTTGTTTGTGACTTTTCAGGAATCACAAATGCGTGCTCCAATCCACACACAAATACGAAGCAATTTGGCCACACGTAAAACTATTCTACAAATGTGTATGAATGCCAAGCGTCATGTCTGGAGAAAACCAATGACCCTAAGCACACAGCCAAGATAACAAAGGAGTGGCTTCAAAACCACTCTGTTAATGTCCTTGATTGGCCCAGACAGAGGCCAGACTTGAACCTGATTGGACATCTCTGGGGAGGTCTGAAAATGAATGTGCACTGACACTCACAGCTTGGGCGGTTCTGCAAAGAGGAATGGGAGAAACTGCCCACAAATAGGTGGGCAAGCTTGGAGCATCATACTCAAAAAGAGTTGAGTCACTAAAGGAGTGTTTCCCAACCACCGTGTCTTGGCACATAGGTTTCACGTGATTGGTACTCTAAGCAACTAGCCTGAGTAATGGGCAGAACAATTACGTTCTCTTCCACTAGAGGGCATTACAACTTCTTGCTCCAATTAAATGTGTTGCCAACTGCCAGAAAAACAGAAGAAGAAAACACATAGTGATGCCACAATGAAGCACGTAAAAGCAATAGATTAATATTTTAAAACAAAAAGTAGTCAATCTGACCTGGGACCTGGAGAAAATTCTGATCCATATTAAGGCCCTAGCATGAATAGTGGTCAGAAGAAAGCAAAAATGTTATATTAGGGATAAACTGAGCCAATTCCACTATATCTGGTGCATAGGGGAAAATTGTCAATATGCTTTTTGTGACAATTTTGTTTAGTGGTGTGCCGCGTGATTTTTCTAATGTGAACTATGTGCCGTGGCTCCAAAAGGTTGGGAAACACTGCACTAAAGCATTGAAATTTTTTGCATGAATGGGTGTGAATGGGTGAATGAGACGTGTTGTTTAAAGCGCTTTGAGGGTTCAGGCAGAGCAGAAAAGCACTATATAAAAACTAGTCCATCTACCATTTAGATGGACTGTATATTATAAATTACAGCTAATTTATAGCAATTAGAATTAACAATATACAGTGGGGCAAAAAAGTATTTAGTCAGCCACCGATTGTGCAAGTTCCCCCACTTAAAATGATGACAGAGGTCAGTAATTTGCACCAGAGGTACACTTCAACTGTGAGAGACAGAATGTGAAAAAAAAATCCATGAATCCACATGGTAGGATTTGTAAAGAATTTATTCGTAAATTAGGGTGGAAAATAAGTATTTGGTCACCTCAAACAAGGAAAATCTCTGGCTCTCACAGACCTGTAACGTCTTCTGTAAGAAGCTTTTCTGTCCCCCACTTGTTACCTGTATGAATGGCACCTGTTTGAACTCATCATCTGTATAAAAGACACCTGTCCACAGCCTCAAACAGTCAGACTCCAAACGCCGCCATGGCCAAGACCAAAGAGCTTTCGAAGGACACCAGGAAAAGTATTGTAGACCTGCACCAGACTGGGAAGAGTGAATCTACAATAGGCAAGCAGCTTGGTGTGAAAAAATCAACTGTGGGAGCAATCATCAGAAAATGGAAGACATACAAGACCACTGATAATCTCCCTCGATCTGGGGCTCCACGCAAGATCTCATCCCGTGGGGTCAAAATGATCATGAGAACGATGAGCAAAGATCCCAGAACCACACGGGGGGACCTGGTGAATGACCTGCAGAGAGCTGGGACCAAAGTAACAAAGGTCACCATCAGTAACACACTACAACGGCAGGGAATCAAATCCCGCAGTGCCAGACGTGTTCCGCTGCTGAAGCCAGTGCATGTCCAGGCCCGTCTGAAGTTTGCCAGAGAGCACATGGATGATACAGCAGAGGATTGGGAGAATGTCATGTGGTCAGATGAAACCAAAGTAGAACTTTTTGGTATAAACTCAACTCGTCGTGTTTGGAGGAAGAAGAATACTGAGTTGCATCCCAAGAACACCATACC
This sequence comes from Rhamphochromis sp. 'chilingali', assembly GCF_963969265.1. Lineage (NCBI taxonomy): Eukaryota > Metazoa > Chordata > Actinopteri > Cichliformes > Cichlidae > Rhamphochromis > Rhamphochromis sp. 'chilingali'. The sequence continues at coordinate 24,544,021 of NC_137948.1, forward strand.
TACTGTGAAGCATGGGGGTGGAAACATCATGCTATGGGGCTGTTTTTCTGCCAAGGGGACAGGACGACTGATCCGTGTTAAGGACAGAATGAATGGGGCCATGTATCGTGAGATTTTGAGCCAAAACCTCCTTCCATCAGTGAGAACTTTGAAGATGAAACGAGGCTGGGTCTTCCAACATGACAATGATCCAAAACACACCGCCCGGGCAACAAAGGAGTGGCTCCGTAAGAAGCATTTGAAAGTCCTGGAGTGGCCTAGCCAGTCTCCAGACCTCAACCCCATAGAAAATCTGTGGCGGGAGTTGAAAGTCCGTGTTGCTCGGCGACAGCCCCAAAACATCACTGCTCTCGAGAAGATCTGCATGGAGGAATGGGCCAAAATACCAGCTACTGTGTGTGCAAACCTGGTAAAGACCTATAGTAAACGTTTGACCTCTGTTATTGCCAACAAAGGTTATGTTACAAAGTATTGAGTTGTATTTTTGTTATTGACCAAATACTTATTTTCCACCCTGATTTATGAATAAATTCTTTACAAATCCTACCATGTGGATTCATGGATTTTTTTTTTCCACATTCTGTCTCTCACAGTTGAAGTGTACCTCTGGTGCAAATTACTGACCTCTGTCATCATTTTAAGTGGGGGAACTTGCACAATCGGTGGCTGACTAAATACTTTTTTGCCCCACTGTACAACAAAACTAGAATTTAAAAATGATTCTACAAAGAAATGTAGAAAGTGCACGTTAGCTAAAATAAAGCTTTAGACAGAATTTATGATGTTAATATTATACCAGACACCAAATAGCTGTTCCATAAATAAATAAATAAATGAACAAAAAAAAAACTTTTATTGTGTTAAGGCATAAAAGCATAAAACAGTGCTTATTTTTGGTGATTAAAACAAAGGTCAAGGACTAATTCAATAACAGAATAACAATGCTTGTTGATTTGGGAGTAATGCAATATATTTTTAATGAATAAAACAAATCTGTGTGGGAGAAACACAACAAAACATTAAAATAATGAAAATATAAGCAATGTAATTTGGTAAAGTTTTAGTAAGACTCTGGCTCAGAGCAGACACTCTCATAGAGTGATGAAAATGTTACCCAGACATATTTCAACAGATAAGTAAAAATCGCAAATCAGCATACAATGATCAGAAGCAGTAAGTTCGTTGCGCCATTTCATCAGTAAAACTCAGAACTTGCATTTCTTTCCCTGCTTTCGCTTGAAAAGCTAAATTTGTCTTCTTATCTTCTAATATTCAAATGGCCACACTGTTTTCTACCACTGCTGGATCCATGTAGGTGTATGGCACGTTTAAGTGATTGTTTCTGGCTTTGATGACTCCACTCAAAATTTCAAGCTCCGCCTGAAAATCCTTTAATATCTTGCGAGGAATCTCCTCAGTGAAGTGGTCCTCTGGGTACTGGCCAAGAGGGACCTAATGAGAACAGTGATACATTTAGTTTTTCTTCAACAACATTCAAATTTTTGTCAAAATAACTCAAAATTATTCACAAAAATTTACTGTAAACATAATTTCTGACATTCTTAATGAAATCTTTGCTCCTTACAAAGTCACTGGACTGCTTGCTGAGGAGCCACACGGTGGCCATGCCCTGAACTGTTACGTTGACATCAGGGAAGGTCGCCAACATCGTGGCCTCGCTTGTCGTCCCCTTTTTGGTCGGTGGTGGGAGTTGCAGGGAGATGGGAGTGTTGGGCATCCAGCCAGCATAGTCAAACTGTATTTAATGAATAAGTAAAGGATTTACTAAGATTAAAAAGCATAGTTTTTAATTCTGTCTTTGTTTTTTAATATTGTTGTTACCTTCCTGCTGTTGTATGGTATTATTCATACAATTATTTACATTTTCCCTTTGCATGACAATGAGTTCATTTGATTTTGGGAGAAATGTTTCATAAGCTACAACTTGTCAGTAACATGACTGACTATAAAAAGAGCGTCTTAGGGAGGCATGTGATGTTTTTTATGTTCTATTGTGAATAAAATTAGGGTTTTTGAGATTTGCAGACCATTACATTGATCGTGTTTTTATTGACATTGTAAACTGTGCCATTTTTTTCATTATTGGGATAATATAAGAACTCACCTGTCCACTGTTCACAGCTGCATGCTGGGCTGAGCAGGTGTAGATCACCATGGTGACAAACTTGATCAACTCAGTCACACTGGTAAATGTCTGAGGAATTCCTGAAATAACAGCATCATTCCTTTAGGTTTAGGTTGCAATATATAGTATGGAGAAATCACCACTATCATCATAATAATTGAAGATAGTAATTGAAACTCACCTGTTTCTGCTTGAGAAAGGAACCCATGTTCAAAAATGTCCAAAATCCACTTCTGAAGTTCAGAGTCCTCCTGGACCTCACGGTCACTCTTGTAGTAGTAGCCGAGCATTCCCTGCACAAACCTTTGAGAAATGGGAATACACTGTGTAAAACATGTTTTTATTATTTGTACACAAACTGCTCCAGGATTATTTAAATAATAAAAAATTGTATTTGCCCTAATTCTTTTGTTTCAAAAACTACATAAAAATAAATGGCACAAAGTACCTTGTCCTGATTAAAAATAGGGAGGTTACAGGTTCACGATCAACACACCAAGTGTTTATAATTTAACTTAGTGAAGGTAGGCTTCTGTAAGTAGCAGACACATCTCTCAGTTTAGAGGCATTTTAGTTTCAACAGAAATCTAAATGTTGTTTAATAAGATCAAGGCAGGCTGTACATGTGGTGACAGCTACTGATATACAAAGGGACATAACTTGTTTAAACATACACTATTAAAGAACAGGCTCAGGATACTCTTGCAAAACAGATCTCATAAGTTTTACTTGTTGGTCAATGAAGGTTAAAAAACAGACTAACCGAAAAAACTGATGCAAGGAAAATGTTGGCAAAGACTAGAAGAAGAGGTGTTATGCAAGCCACACTCAAATGTGACATTCACAAAAGAAAGCTTTTGCAATAAAACAAAGAAATCTAGTTAAAAAAGGTACATAGAAAAGGTGTAACGTATCTGTCTTTTTCTGTCCACATTGGAGATTTGAAATAATATTAATGACAATGATAACAAATCGGTTAGCCAGCACAAAGACATCTCTTAATTCAATTCCTTCACCAATGAAGACCATAAATACAAAAAACAAAAAGCAAACAGACAATGAGACCAATGCTTTACACCATGTGCTTTACACGCTGTGCAAAGAAATTGTCATTGTTGTCTTTTGCCAAGGAAAGTTTGTTATTACTGTGTGCTCAAATATATGACTTTACAGGAGGCTTTTATTTATTGATTTTCATATTTTAACCAGCCAATACTGTGGAGAAAGACCAGATCAGTTTTTTATGCTGATTTAAGATAGGATGACCCATTATTTACAAACTCTGAATTGTTGCAGCTTGATGGCATCATTAGGAGAAAATCAAAATCAAAAGAAAAGAAAGTGTGGTACCTGTGGATGATATCCCAAACCTTTAGTCCATCATCCCTGTAGTAGAAGTTTGGCACAGCCTCCACGCCACGTTCAGCAATGTCATCAGGTATGCAGAGGGAGCTGTAGGTTAATGAGGACACTGACCTCTGTAGGATGGTAAACATGCCCTCTCCACCTGATGATGCAAACTAGAGAATGGGTAGCTCACAGTTAGAGACAAATGTTGTACATGACACTGAAAAAGAAAAACAATTCTTAAGGTAAAGGTCTAGTGAGTATGTATGGTGTTATTTTTGTGCCTCTACTCTGAGCGCACGTTACAAAAAGAGAAAAAAAAAAGTGTTGTTGTTGCATTTTGAGAAGAAAAATATTTTTGATTGAAGAAAAGTTTAATTTGAGTGAACAAAATTCATTGCTGTGTGCAAGAAATGCATTTCAGTGTTTGCTATTATCCATTTACACACACAATAACAGCCACTCGGTTGTTGGCATTTGCTCTTGCTCAGATCTCTGCTCTGTGTGCTGACGGACATCTGTAGGCCTGCTCTCAGTGCGTATGTGCCACAAAACAAACCAATCACAGACTTGGATGCAAAAATTCTGATTGGCTGTTTTGGTCTCCAATCAGCTCGCTAGCCACAGCATTCCGGAAACACTGTCCAAAGTGTAGCTAAATCCAATAGAGTGGTTTGGTTTAAACTAGATTAAAACCAACAATGGACTTAAAACATTTTATATTTTCAAATAAAATAACATACTTATCACACATACTGCATGCAGCAGTTAATTTTGTTTGGTCAAATTAAACTTTTCTCCGCTCAAAGTAATTTTCTCCCTAAAATTCAACATTTGCACTTGCGGAAACAGTTTTTACGCCATAAGTGTGCTGGTCGTACTGCATACCTGAGTGAAATTGCCAGTGTCAGAAATTAGAAGACGCCGAGCTAAGAAGTTGATCTGCATAGTGTAGCGCGTGTGAGGATTGAGGAGCTGCGGGAAAGAGGGAACTCTGTTAGTGACATGATTGGGGCAACACTTCATTTTATTGTCCACAACCAGCCGTTATGGACAAATGCTTTCCACACCACTGAAATAATGGCATAAAACAAACTGAAGTTTCAGCAAACGTCAGTTACCTTGTACAGAGGATGCACCATGGGCACATTGCGCAGCAGTGACACTGCAAAAACCTCAGCCAGCAAGTGCGTGCGCAGAAGGTGAACATTGAGCTGATGCTCATTGAAATCTGCACTTCTTACAAAAATCTTGGCGATCAACCAGTCGTACTCAGAATCAGTAGGAAGAAAGATCGGATTGTCATCTGATGGAGTCTGCTTCAGCTACAGAAGGACAGGGCAGAGTAGTCATTTGATACAGATGATCAAGTATGCTCCTAAAATCAATTACTGATCAAGACTGATGAAATTTCAGTTCCTGTTCTATGTTTGACAAGTTTATCTTTAAAGTTTGATACTCTGCTGATCCCTTATGGGGAATTTCCACTGAATCCTTTCTGACAGAGCATTTCTTCTGAACAGCTTTACATGATGCTTTTAATTAGTTTTTACTGATGCTATCTCTCTCTGCTCAGTAAATATGTTGCATCTGTGTGAGTGTATTGTACAGAATGAACTGGGAAGGCTGTTTGTGATTTTGGCGCCATAAATGAAACTGACTTGATTTATGTACGTGTCAGACTCTGCATTCAGCAATCTGGATACTGCTATGGGATGAACTTTCACAAGGCTAAGGCTCAGCAAAAACACTTCACAGCTGGTGTTCAGATATGGTACTAGCTATGGTTGCAAATAGAATATCCTTATATTTTGATTTTACAATGACGTTGTACATGAACAATTGCTTTACACATTAACAGGTGTGCTATCTCTACTGATGAGCTGATAAATACACGAACTTAAACCTTACTGTCTGAATTACCTGAATGGCAATCGGCATTAGCTTATCATGAGGATCTTTGTGGAGCAGGACGAGAGGAGCCATCAAGTACTGCTTCTTCCCATTGATGGTGTTTGCTTTTACTCCATCCAGACGCTTGTAGTCACACAGGAATATGTTCCCTTTCTGTTTGAAAGTTCAGGATATTGCAACAGTGTGGATATAATATTTAGTCAGTGACTGTACAAGTACAATTATTTGACAAAAAATCAATTTATTATAAAGAATTCAGATGATCACCTTCATTTCATCTGCCAGGCTGCACTGGCCATGGGGAAAGACCATGTCATCAGTGACAGGGAAGTTACTGGGCAGGGCTGTACAAAGCTGAATCAACATGGGGTTGACACCATTTAGAAACTGGTAGCCAAAGAAAGCATCCTCTTTCCAGTGTTCATGAACATATTCTGTGAAAAAGAGACATTTAACTTATTATTTTTGAAACTGTGAGCTACTAAATTCTGCTAAATTTCTGAATTAATGTCAGAAGTTCAGGGTCTGAGAGTCTTCATTACGTGAACTGTAAAAGAAAAGTCCGATTTCTCTGGTAAGAATATAGATGGTTTACAGAACAGGCTGCCCAATATTCAGCTCATTATTGCATAGAGTGCATACTGTATAAGGACTCCAATATGCTATGATGTTAGTACAGTACCTGATATTTCAGTCTTTTTGCAGCAAAACACTCGATTGATGCTGTCAATATTATCCCACTTCTTCTTACAGTTATCCAGTCCCTTCAGCTTCAGCTCAGTCAGTCTGAAACAGAAGAGCACATTTATTTAACTTGATTGTGATACTTAATATACTTTTGATAAGTAAAGAGAGACACATGTTTGTTTCTTGTGTATTTGTTCTATAATATTAGAACTTCACCCTGTGGAAGCAGTGAAGAAAAACTGAATTTTTGGTGAAGGAGAACTGAACCTCCTATGGCAGTGACGATGGGTCTTTTGCCTTCATGGAGTGAGGTATTTTCTCTGCATATGCATCTCAGCTGTTGAAACAAAGCAACAGCAGAATAATGAGGATGTTAATTGCAGTAAGACATGATTTTCTCTGCAACATATGCAATAGTTTAATTTTTTTTAAATTAATCCCAGCAGACAAAGAATATGCTGTAATGCTTAATTTTAAGGTTAAATATATTTAAGATTTAGGTTTAGTATTAGGATATTTGGAAATGTAAACATTTACAATTGTGGCATCACAATGAAAAGGACAATGGAAAAGAAATTTAAGAGATTATGTTGAACTTTTTATTTTTTTTTTCCACCCATAGTTTCTGACTGAAATCCAGTGAAAAGATCTCTTACCTTTATCAATGACAAGAAGAAGTTCTTCAGAATAATTGCTCTGTATCGCCTCCACAACTTCTCTTTTTATTTATTTAGGCCAGGGGGGGAAGCTATCCCAGATATCCCCCTGGGTCAACACACATGAATCAAATGATTAGTTCATTACCAGGCCTCTGGAAAACTTCGAGAAATGTTGAGGAGGTAATTTAGCCATTTAAATCAGCTGTGATGGGTCAAGGACACATCTAAAACCTAAAAAGGCTGTAACATTTTAGGAGTTATATAATAATTAATCAGTTGAAAAAAAGAATAGAAACACAAAGTTTACACATATATATACATATACAGTATACATACATAAGCATATGTGCTACAACAGGAGTTATTACTTTTGTCCTAAATCTGAGACTACATTTGACATTTGAGCTCACCAAAACTGGACAACTGAAAAAACGTTGACCAGTCTGATGAGTCTTTCTGCTGTGGGTAAACATGAAAGCATGGACCCATCCTGCTTTGAATCAACAATTTCAGCTGCTGGTTGTGTAACAGTATGGGATATATTTATGGAGAGAAATATGCCTCAAAGTCATTGCAAATGCATACGATATGATCCACAAGCATAAACCAAGATTTATAATTTTGTATAGTGATTTGTTTGTGACTTTTCAGGAATCACAAATGCGTGCTCCAATCCACACACAAATACGAAGCAATTTGGCCACACGTAAAACTATTCTACAAATGTGTATGAATGCCAAGCGTCATGTCTGGAGAAAACCAATGACCCTAAGCACACAGCCAAGATAACAAAGGAGTGGCTTCAAAACCACTCTGTTAATGTCCTTGATTGGCCCAGACAGAGGCCAGACTTGAACCTGATTGGACATCTCTGGGGAGGTCTGAAAATGAATGTGCACTGACACTCACAGCTTGGGCGGTTCTGCAAAGAGGAATGGGAGAAACTGCCCACAAATAGGTGGGCAAGCTTGGAGCATCATACTCAAAAAGAGTTGAGTCACTAAAGGAGTGTTTCCCAACCACCGTGTCTTGGCACATAGGTTTCACCTGATTGGTACTCTAAGCAACTAGCCTGAGTAATGGGCAGAACAATTACGTTCTCTTCCACTAGAGGGCATTACAACTTCTTGCTCCAATTAAATGTGTTGCCAACTGCCAGAAAAACAGAAGAAGAAAACACATAGTGATGCCACAATGAAGCACGTAAAAGCAATAGATTAATATTTTAAAACAAAAAGTAGTCAATCTGACCTGGGACCTGGAGAAAATTCTGATCCATATTAAGGCCCTAGCATGAATAGTGGTCAGAAGAAAGCAAAAATGTTATATTAGGGATAAACTGAGCCAATTCCACTATATCTGGTGCATAGGGGAAAATTGTCAATATGCTTTTTGTGACAATTTTGTTTAGTGGTGTGCCGCGTGATTTTTCTAATGTGAACTATGTGCCGTGGCTCCAAAAGGTTGGGAAACACTAAAGCATTGAAATTTTTTGCATGAATGGGTGTGAATGGGTGAATGAGACGTGTTGTTTAAAGCGCTTTGAGGGTTCAGGCAGAGCAGAAAAGCACTATATAAAAACTAGTCCATCTACCATTTAGATGGACTGTATATTATAAATTACAGCTAATTTATAGCAATTAGAATTAACAATATACAGTGGGGCAAAAAAGTATTTAGTCAGCCACCGATTGTGCAAGTTCCCCCACTTAAAATGATGACAGAGGTCAGTAATTTGCACCAGAGGTACACTTCAACTGTGAGAGACAGAATGTGAAAAAAAAATCCATGAATCCACATGGTAGGATTTGTAAAGAATTTATTCGTAAATTAGGGTGGAAAATAAGTATTTGGTCACCTCAAACAAGGAAAATCTCTGGCTCTCACAGACCTGTAACGTCTTCTGTAAGAAGCTTTTCTGTCCCCCACTTGTTACCTGTATGAATGGCACCTGTTTGAACTCATCATCTGTATAAAAGACACCTGTCCACAGCCTCAAACAGTCAGACTCCAAACGCCGCCATGGCCAAGACCAAAGAGCTTTCGAAGGACACCAGGAAAAGTATTGTAGACCTGCACCAGACTGGGAAGAGTGAATCTACAATAGGCAAGCAGCTTGGTGTGAAAAAATCAACTGTGGGAGCAATCATCAGAAAATGGAAGACATACAAGACCACTGATAATCTCCCTCGATCTGGGGCTCCACGCAAGATCTCATCCCGTGGGGTCAAAATGATCATGAGAACGATGAGCAAAGATCCCAGAACCACACGGGGGGACCTGGTGAATGACCTGCAGAGAGCTGGGACCAAAGTAACAAAGGTCACCATCAGTAACACACTACAACGGCAGGGAATCAAATCCCGCAGTGCCAGACGTGTTCCGCTGCTGAAGCCAGTGCATGTCCAGGCCCGTCTGAAGTTTGCCAGAGAGCACATGGATGATACAGCAGAGGATTGGGAGAATGTCATGTGGTCAGATGAAACCAAAGTAGAACTTTTTGGTATAAACTCAACTCGTCGTGTTTGGAGGAAGAAGAATACTGAGTTGCATCCCAAGAACACCATACCTACTGTGAAGCATGGGGGTGGAAACATCATGCTATGGGGCTGTTTTTCTGCCAAGGGGACAGGACGACTGATCCGTGTTAAGGACAGAATGAATGGGGCCATGTATCGTGAGATTTTGAGCCAAAACCTCCTTCCATCAGTGAGAACTTTGAAGATGAAACGAGGCTGGGTCTTCCAACATGACAATGATCCAAAACACACCGCCCGGGCAACAAAGGAGTGGCTCCGTAAGAAGCATTTGAAAGTCCTGGAGTGGCCTAGCCAGTCTCCAGACCTCAACCCCATAGAAAATCTGTGGCGGGAGTTGAAAGTCCGTGTTGCTCGGCGACAGCCCCAAAACATCACTGCTCTCGAGAAGATCTGCATGGAGGAATGGGCCAAAATACCAGCTACTGTGTGTGCAAACCTGGTAAAGACCTATAGTAAACGTTTGACCTCTGTTATTGCCAACAAAGGTTATGTTACAAAGTATTGAGTTGTATTTTTGTTATTGACCAAATACTTATTTTCCACCCTGATTTATGAATAAATTCTTTACAAATCCTACCATGTGGATTCATGGATTTTTTTTTTCCACATTCTGTCTCTCACAGTTGAAGTGTACCTCTGGTCATCATTTTAAGTGGGGGAACTTGCACAATCGGTGGCTGACTAAATACTTTTTTGCCCCACTGTACAACAAAACTAGAATTTAAAAATGATTCTACAAAGAAATGTAGAAAGTGCACGTTAGCTAAAATAAAGCTTTAGACAGAATTTATGATGTTAATATTATACCAGACACCAAATAGCTGTTCCATAAATAAATAAATAAATGAACAAAAAAAAAAAACTTTTATTGTGTTAAGGCATAAAAGCATAAAACAGTGCTTATTTTTGGTGATTAAAACAAAGGTCAAGGACTAATTCAATAACAGAATAACAATGCTTGTTGATTTGGGAGTAATGCAATATATTTTTAATGAATAAAACAAATCTGTGTGGGAGAAACACAACAAAACATTAAAATAATGAAAATATAAGCAATGTAATTTGGTAAAGTTTTAGTAAGACTCTGGCTCAGAGCAGACACTCTCATAGAGTGATGAAAATGTTACCCAGACATATTTCAACAGATAAGTAAAAATCGCAAATCAGCATACAATGATCAGAAGCAGTAAGTTCGTTGCGCCATTTCATCAGTAAAACTCAGAACTTGCATTTCTTTCCCTGCTTTCGCTTGAAAAGCTAAATTTGTCTTCTTATCTTCTAATATTCAAATGGCCACACTGTTTTCTACCACTGCTGGATCCATGTAGGTGTATGGCACGTTTAAGTGATTGTTTCTGGCTTTGATGACTCCACTCAAAATTTCAAGCTCCGCCTGAAAATCCTTTAATATCTTGCGAGGAATCTCCTCAGTGAAGTGGTCCTCTGGGTACTGGCCAAGAGGGACCTAATGAGAACAGTGATACATTTAGTTTTTCTTCAACAACATTCAAATTTTTGTCAAAATAACTCAAAATTATTCACAAAAATTTACTGTAAACATAATTTCTGACATTCTTAATGAAATCTTTGCTCCTTACAAAGTCACTGGACTGCTTGCTGAGGAGCCACACGGTGGCCATGCCCTGAACTGTTACGTTGACATCAGGGAAGGTCGCCAACATGGTGGCCTCGCTTGTCGTCCCCTTTTTGGTCGGTGGTGGGAGTTGCAGGGAGATGGGAGTGTTGGGCATCCAGCCAGCATAGTCAAACTGTATTTAATGAATAAGTAAAGGATTTACTAAGATTAAAAAGCATAGTTTTTAATTCTGTCTTTGTTTTTTAATATTGTTGTTACCTTCCTGCTGTTGTATGGTATTATTCATACAATTATTTACATTTTCCCTTTGCATGACAATGAGTTCATTTGATTTTGGGAGAAATGTTTCATAAGCTACAACTTGTCAGTAACATGACTGACTATAAAAAGAGCGTCTTAGGGAGGCATGTGATGTTTTTTATGTTCTATTGTGAATAAAATTAGGGTTTTTGAGATTTGCAGACCATTACATTGATCGTGTTTTTATTGACATTGTAAACTGTGCCATTTTTTTCATTATTGGGATAATATAAGAACTCACCTGTCCACTGTTCACAGCTGCATGCTGGGCTGAGCAGGTGTAGATCACCATGGTGACAAACTTGATCAACTCAGTCACACTGGTAAATGTCTGAGGAATTCCTGAAATAACAGCATCATTCCTTTAGGTTTAGGTTGCAATATATAGTATGGAGAAATCACCACTATCATCATAATAATTGAAGATAGTAATTGAAACTCACCTGTTTCTGCTTGAGAAAGGAACCCATGTTCAAAAATGTCCAAAATCCACTTCTGAAGTTCAGAGTCCTCCTGGACCTCACGGTCACTCTTGTAGTAGTAGCCGAGCATTCCCTGCACAAACCTTTGAGAAATGGGAATACACTGTGTAAAACATGTTTTTATTATTTGTACACAAACTGCTCCAGGATTATTTAAATAATAAAAAATTGTATTTGCCCTAATTCTTTTGTTTCAAAAACTACATAAAAATAAATGGCACAAAGTACCTTGTCCTGATTAAAAATAGGGAGGTTACAGGTTCACGATCAACACACCAAGTGTTTATAATTTAACTTAGTGAAGGTAGGCTTCTGTAAGTAGCAGACACATCTCTCAGTTTAGAGGCATTTTAGTTTCAACAGAAATCTAAATGTTGTTTAATAAGATCAAGGCAGGCTGTACATGTGGTGACAGCTACTGATATACAAAGGGACATAACTTGTTTAAACATACACTATTAAAGAACAGGCTCAGGATACTCTTGCAAAACAGATCTCATAAGTTTTACTTGTTGGTCAATGAAGGTTAAAAAACAGACTAACCGAAAAAACTGATGCAAGGAAAATGTTGGCAAAGACTAGAAGAAGAGGTGTTATGCAAGCCACACTCAAATGTGACATTCACAAAAGAAAGCTTTTGCAATAAAACAAAGAAATCTAGTTAAAAAAGGTACATAGAAAAGGTGTAACGTATCTGTCTTTTTCTGTCCACATTGGAGATTTGAAATAATATTAATGACAATGATAACAAATCGGTTAGCCAGCACAAAGACATCTCTTAATTCAATTCCTTCACCAATGAAGACCATAAATACAAAAAACAAAAAGCAAACAGACAATGAGACCAATGCTTTACACCATGTGCTTTACACGCTGTGCAAAGAAATTGTCATTGTTGTCTTTTGCAAAGGAAAGTTTGTTATTACTGTGTGCTCAAATATATGACTTTACAGGAGGCTTTTATTTATTGATTTTCATATTTTAACCAGCCAATACCGTGGAGAAAGACCAGATCAGTTTTTTATGCTGATTTAAGATAGGATGACCCATTATTTACAAACTCTGAATTGTTGCAGCTTGATGGCATCATTAGGAGAAAATCAAAATCAAAAGAAAAGAAAGTGTGGTACCTGTGGATGATATCCCAAACCTTTAGTCCATCATCCCTGTAGTAGAAGTTTGGCACAGCCTCCACGCCACGTTCAGCAATGTCATCAGGTATGCAGAGGGAGCTGTAGGTTAATGAGGACACTGACCTCTGTAGGATGGTAAACATGCCCTCTCCACCTGATGATGCAAACTAGAGAATGGGTAGCTCACAGTTAGAGACAAATGTTGTACATGACACTGAAAAAGAAAAACAATTCTTAAGGTAAAGGTCTAGTGAGTGTGTATGGTGTTATTTTTGTGCCTCTACTCTGAGCGCACGTTACAAAAAGAGAAAAAAAAAAGTGTTGTTGTTGCATTTTGAGAAGAAAAATATTTTTGATTGAAGAAAAGTTTAATTTGAGTGAACAAAATTCATTGCTGTGTGCAAGAAATGCATTTCAGTGTTTGCTATTATCCATTTACACACACAATAACAGCCACTCGGTTGTTGGCATTTGCTCTTGCTCAGATCTCTGCTCTGTGTGCTGACGGACATCTGTAGGCCTGCTCTCAGTGCGTATGTGCCACAAAACAAACCAATCACAGACTTGGATGCAAAAATTCTGATTGGCTGTTTTGGTCTCCAATCAGCTCGCTAGCCACAGCATTCCGGAAACACTGTCCAAAGTGTAGCTAAATCCAATAGAGTGGTTTGGTTTAAACTAGATTAAAACCAACAATGGACTTAAAACATTTTATATTTTCAAATAAAATAACATACTTATCACACATACTGCATGCAGCAGTTAATTTTGTTTGGTCAAATTAAACTTTTCTCCGCTCAAAGTAATTTTCTCCCTAAAATTCAACATTTGCACTTGCGGAAACAGTTTTTACGCCATAAGTGTGCTGGTCGTACTGCATACCTGAGTGAAATTGCCAGTGTCAGAAATTAGAAGACGCCGAGCTAAGAAGTTGATCTGCATAGTGTAGCGCGTGTGAGGATTGAGGAGCTGCGGGAAAGAGGGAACTCTGTTAGTGACATGATTGGGGCAACACTTCATTTTATTGTCCACAACCAGCCGTTATGGACAAATGCTTTCCACACCACTGAAATAATGGCATAAAACAAACTGAAGTTTCAGCAAACGTCAGTTACCTTGTACAGAGGATGCACCATGGGCACATTGCGCAGCAGTGACACTGCAAAAACCTCAGCCAGCAAGTGCGTGCGCAGAAGGTGAACATTGAGCTGATGCTCACTGAAATCTGCACTTCTTACAAAAATCTTGGCGATCAACCAGTCGTACTCAGAATCAGTAGGAAGAAAGATCGGATTGTCATCTGATGGAGTCTGCTTCAGCTACAGAAGGACAGGGCAGAGTAGTCATTTGATACAGATGATCAAGTATGCTCCTAAAATCAATTACTGATCAAGACTGATGAAATTTCAGTTCCTGTTCTATGTTTGACAAGTTTATCTTTAAAGTTTGATACTCTGCTGATCCCTTATGGGGAATTTCCACTGAATCCTTTCTGACAGAGCATTTCTTCTGAACAGCTTTACATGATGCTTTTAATTAGTTTTTACTGATGCTATCTCTCTCTGCTCAGTAAATATGTTGCATCTGTGTGAGTGTATTGTACAGAATGAACTGGGAAGGCCGTTTGTGATTTTGGCGCAATAAATGAAACTGACTTGATTTATGTATGTGTCAGACTCTGCATTCAGCAATCTGGATACTGCTATGGGATGAACTTTCACAAGGCTAAGGCTCAGCAAAAACACTTCACAGCTGGTGTTCAGATATGGTACTAGCTATGGTTGCAAATAGAATATCCTTATATTTTGATTTTACAATGACATTGTACATGAACAATTGCTTTACACATTAACAGGTGTGCTATCTCTACTGATGAGCTGATAAATACACGAACTTAAACCTTACTGTCTGAATTACCTGAATGGCAATCGGCATTAGCTTATCATGAGGATCTTTGTGGAGCAGGACGAGAGGAGCCATCAAGTACTGCTTCTTCCCATTGATGGTGTTTGCTTTTACTCCATCCAGACGCTTGTAGTCACACAGGAATATGTTCCCTTTCTGTTTGAAAGTTCAGGATATTGCAACAGTGTGGATATAATATTTAGTCAGTGACTGTACAAGTACAATTATTTGACAAAAAATCAATTTATTATAAAGAATTCAGATGATCACCTTCATTTCATCTGCCAGGCTGCACTGGCCATGGGGAAAGACCATGTCATCAGTGACAGGGAAGTTACTGGGCAGGGCTGTACAAAGCTGAATCAACATGGGGTTGACACCATTTAGAAACTGGTAGCCAAAGAAAGCATCCTCTTTCCAGTGTTCATGAACATATTCTGTGAAAAAGAGACATTTAACTTATTATTTTTGAAACTGTGAGCTACTAAATTCTGCTAAATTTCTGAATTAATGTCAGAAGTTCAGGGTCTGAGAGTCTTCATTACGTGAACTGTAAAAGAAAAGTCCGATTTCTCTGGTAAGAATATAGATGGTTTACAGAACAGGCTGCCCAATATTCAGCTCATTATTGCATAGAGTGCATACTGTATAAGGACTCCAATATGCTATGATGTTAGTACAGTACCTGATATTTCAGTCTTTTTGCAGCAAAACACTCGATTGATGCTGTCAATATTATCCCACTTCTTCTTACAGTTATCCAGTCCCTTCAGCTTCAGCTCAGTCAGTCTGAAACAGAAGAGCACATTTATTTAACTTCATTATGATACTTAATATACTTTTGATAAGTAAAGAGAAAAATATGGTAAATGGTAAATGGCCTGTATTTGTATAGCACTTTACTAGTCCCTAAGGACCCCAAAGCGCTTTACACTATACACAATCATCCACACATTCACACACACATTCACACACTGGTGATGGCAAGCTACTGTATAGCCACAGCCGCCCTGGGGCACAGTGACAGAGGAGTAAAGAGTAAAGAGAAAAATATGTGTAACAGAACTTCACCCTGTGGAAGCAGTGTAGAGAAACTCTTTAGTTTTGGTGAAGGAGAACTGAACCTCATACGGGAGTGAAAATGGGTTTTCTGCCTTCATGGAGTGAGGTATTTTCTCTGCATATGCATCCCAGCTGATGAAACGAAGAAACAGCGATGATGAGGAAGTTAGTTACAGTATGACATGATATACTTTTTATCTGCAACATATGCAATAGTTTAATTTCTTTTAATTAATCCCAGCAGACAAAGAATATGCTGCAATGCTTAATTTTAAGGTTAAATATCATTAGTATTAGGATATTCAGCTATAACTGGACAGCATTTGTATTCTAGTTTCAGGAGCTGTAAGGCTAAAATGTGTATAAGCTCTGAATTCTCACCGATAGTCTTCCTCTCGCTGCTGAATCTCCTGCTGCCGACTGTACCTGCCAAGATGATGGTTGTCTTCAAAGACTCTCAGAGCTATAAAAAAAAAAGAAAAGAAAGAAAGAAAGAAAAAGGGTTTCTTGTGAATGTGGTATATTGGAAAACTGCTTTAGTCTCATTACAAGATTTTTGTTGTCCTCACTGGTTTGTAACTACAGAACAAGATTTAAGATGAGCACAGTTTCCCAAACCTTTTCCATCCCTGAAGCGGTGCACCTTGCTATCAGCAATCCAGCGGTAGATGGGAAAGCTGTAGATGTCTCCTTCAGGGGATTTCACTTCCACCTTGGCACAAAACCAAGCGTCCTCCGGGAACAGTGGGAGAGACTGTTTGTCTAACTCTATCAGCACAAGATTTCCAAGCGAAGTGGAGCAGGACACCTTAAACTTTGATACCTAAAGAATGACATAGCAGTTTGTGCTGAGCTGTAACACTCGAGCATACAATTCCTGTATTTACTGTGGTCCATGAAGTGAACTGTTTGCTTTGACCATCTTCATGGTGATAGATTCCCCTTATTTCCACAAAAATGATTTCATTTGTGTATCATCTCATACAGGAAACCTGAGATACATTTAATCATGAAGATGCATATTTCAGACTTACGGCTCCTATAACGAAGGATGTAGCCCCTTTCAAGCCCATGAGCCACGTGCGATCACTCTCCCCATCTGTGCCCACCAGCTTAATGAAGACATTGTTAAGAGTAGTGGAATTAAGGCGATCACCAGTGAATACGGTCACTTTATACTGCACCATTTTCCCTCTTGAATGTGGTCAGATCCTTGGAATAACTACTCTGTCAGAAGTTGCCCCCACAATCGTCTCTTTTTATTGACACATTTTAGTGGGAGTGTCCAGGCAATTGCATCAGGTAGGTGTTGTGTTGAAATGTTGGACATGTGTGATCAACTGCTGTAACCTGAGAAACCACAGGAATTTGAGCTGATGATGAAATAACGAGGCTTTATTTTATTCAAGAGAAATCGCAGCCACTGTGAAATGTAGAAGTATGCAACTATTTGCTAAATACACACACCAAAAAAGTTTTGTAGAATTTTAACACACCTTAAAGTCAATATTTGGTATGACTCTTCTCTTAGATAGGCTTCCTTGAAATTTCTTTCAGTAGCCTTCAGGGATAATCAAAATATGACAGAGCCCCCATTGTGTTTTACAGATGGCTGTAAAACTCACTGCTGTACCTCTCCTAAGATAAGATAAGATAAGATAGAACTTTATTAATCCCTCGGGTGGGTTCCTCTGGGAAATTCGACTTCCAAAAAGCACAGCAACGACCGAAGTTACAGTTACAGAATTGTTATATATATATATATATATATATATATATATATATATATACACACACACACACACACACACACACACACACACACACACACACACACACACACACACACACACACATAAATACAGAGACAAATATAAATAAAATATACAAAGGGGATAAATAGAATAAATAGGAATAAAAAATAAAAATACAAGTGAATTGCACATTTCAAGTATTGAGTCTATTGCACTGTTGACTATTTACAAAAAGTATTGCACAAGGTATTGTACAGTGAGGTGAAGAGGCACTACAGCTTAGTTGTTCCCCCCTCCTTTGTCCTCCTGTTTCCCCTCCAGAGAGGAGTTAAACAGTTTGATGGCGTGTGGGACAAAGGAGTTTTTAAGTCTGTTAGTTCTTGTCTTGGGGAGAAGCAACCTGTCACTGAACAGACTCTTCTGGTTGTTAATGGCCGTGTGCAGAGGATGCCCAGCATTGTTCATAATGTCCATCAGTTTCTTTAATGTCCTTTTCTCTGCCACTGTCACCAGAGTGTCCAGCTTAATCCCGACCACAGAGCTAGCCTTCCTGATCAGTTTCTCCAGCCTGGATGAGTCCCTCTTTGCTGTGCTGCTCCCCCAGCACACCACAGCATAGAAAAGTACTCCTGACCTCTTTCCTAAATACATTGATGATTTGAACCATAATTTTTTTAAATTCAATTTTCAATTTGGATTCATCTCTACATGTGACCTTTTTTCACTGATGTTCTTTCCCATTCTTGTGTAATTTGGCCTACGTCAGCCTTTTCTCCCTGTTTTGCTTCCTTAAGAATGACTTGACAGTCACACTTTCACTGAGACTGTTATGGTTCAACGTGGGCACTCAAGCGCAGGACTCCAGAATCAGCTGTACACAAGAATTTATTTACAGAATCCACCAGGTGTTTATACAGGAAGTGCAGGGCAGCGCTATATACAACAAAGTGAGGGATGAGGCTCCAGGGAAATCCAAAGGGGTAGTCACTCGTTCTCCAATTCTCCACACTCACAACCGCAGTTCCACTCTCCACACTTGACACAATGATTCACACAGGGAAGGTATTCAGGAGGTCTGTAGATGAGGAAACGAGAATTAATTACAACGTTCATGCTGTTGACGTCGACTGCGAAAATTGTCAGGCGGTGGAAGGAATACTTCGAGGACCTCCTTAATCCCACTGACACATCTTCTGAGGAGGAAGCAGAGTCTGGGGATGAGGGGAATGACCCGCCAGTTTCCGGGGGCGAGGTCACTGAGGCAGTTAAACAACTCCTTGGTGGCAGAGCCCCTGGTGTTGATGAGGTCTGCCCCCGAGTTCCTGAAAACTCTGGACGTTGTAGGGCTGTCCTGGTTGACACGCCTCTACAATGTTGCGTGGAGATCAGGGGCAGTACCTGTGGACTGGCAGACTGGGGTGGTGGTCCCCATCTTTAAGAAGGGAGACTGGAGGGTGTGTTCCAACTACAGGGGGATCACACTCCTCAGCCTCCCTGGGAAAGTCTATGCCAGGGTGCTGGAAAGGGGAGTTCGTCCGCTAATCGAACCTTGGATATAGGAGGAACAATGCGGTTTTCATCCTGGTCGCAGAACACTGGACCAGCTCTTTATCCTCTCAAGGATACTTGAGGGTGCATGGGAGTTTGCCCAACCAGTCTACATGTGTTTTGTGGACTCGGAGAAGGCATTCGACCATGTCCCTCGGGGTGTCCTGTGGGAGGTGTTGCGGTATGGGGTGTCTGGCCCATTGCTACGGGCCATTCGATCCCTATACAACCGTTGCAAGAGCTTGGTTCGCATTGCCGGCAATAAGTCGGACTCGTTCCCGGTGGGTGATGGGCTCCGCCAGGGCTGCCCTTTGTCTCCGGTTCTGTTCATAATTTTTATGGACAGGATTTCTAGGCGCAGCCAAGTGGCGGAGGGCTTTCGCTTTGGTGGCCTCATAATCTCATCTCTACTTTTTGCGGATGATGTGGTTCTGTTGGCTTCATCGGGTGAGGGTCTCCAGCTCGCACTGGAGCGGTTCGCAGCTGAGTGTGAAGCAGCGGGAATGAGGATCAGCACCTCCAAATCTGAGGCCATGGTTCTCAGCCGGAAAAGGGTAGAGTGCGCTCTCCGGGTCGGGGATGAGTTCCTGCCCCAAGTGGAGGAGTTCAAGTGTCTCGGGGTCTTGTTCGCGAGTGATGGGAGAAGGGAGCCGGAGATCGACAGACGGATTGGGGCTGCAGCTGCAGTAATGCGGACGCTGCACCGGTCCGTCGTGGTGAAGAGGGAGCTGAGTGTAAAAGCGAAGCTCTCAATTTACTGGTCGATCTACGTCCCTACCCTCACCTATGGCCACGAGCTGTGGGTAGTGACCGAAAGAACGAGATCACGGATACAAGCAGCAGAAATGAACTTCCTCTGAAGGGTGGCTGGCCTCTCCCTTAGAGATAGGGTGAGAAGTTCGGCCATCCGGGAGGGGCTCAGAGTAGAGCCGCTGCTCCTCCACATCGAAAGGAGCCAGCTGAGGTGGTTCGGGCATCTGACAAGGATGCCTCCTGGGCGCCTCCTGGGTGAGGTGTTCCAGGCATGCCCCACCGGGAGGAGGCGACCCAGGACACGCTGGAGAGATTATATCTCTCGGCTGGCCTGGGAACGCCTTGGTGTTCCCCTGGATAAGCTGGAGGAGGTGGCTGGGGAGAGGGAGGTCTGGGCCTCTCTGCTTAGGCTGCTGCCCCCGCAACCCGGCCCCGGATAAAGCGGATGAAGATGGATGGACGTTCATAATAGACTCTTGACTTAACTGAGCTCTAGCTTTGACGCATGGTAGACAACGATCCAACGAAGACCAGCTGGCTCAAATGCTAATCGCCTTAATGGGCATCACGCCCTTCCGTGGGCCGAAGGCGTGAAGCCACAATGAGTTCCGCCCCGGCGACAGAGAGGAGTAGAGAGAGAGCAAGAGAGAGAAAAAGGTAGACATAGCCGATCAGCATCCTGCTGATCCCCCAGGCCGTGACAGAGACCATTTATGATGAAGTTTTGATAAGCTGGATCAGCTGAAGGGCCAGATGCATGTTTCAGGTCCGGTGTCAGGTCTTTGTTGAATTTATTTATATATGTTATACATATATGGTAAAAAGATGACTTTCAGATGTTGATCTGCTGTAGATAGTTTCTTAGCCTGCTATGTTCTTTTGTAGCAGGCCTTGTTCAATTACCTCAATTTTTTGGAGGATACACTGCATACTATATGCCAGGTTTTTGGCTAAGAGCTAAGGCCTTTTCTATAAATTCAGTGAAAGATATTGGAATAAATGATATTTTAAAGGAAGCTACCAGTCATAAAATATAAAGACAAAGTTAAAAGTTAAACTACCCTCTTTGCTAAGTGGTGTGTATTTAAATGACCACGGCTGACCCGACGACATGAAGATGCTTTCACGTATCTTTATTCTTTTATTTACCGCTGTCATGTCATTTGCTGTCATGTTACATACACAGCTTGCAGCTGAACACTTCTACAACAACAACACACAGCAGGCAGAGCAGATTTTAAGCTGGCGAGGCGTGACTGTGATGCAGCGCAGGTGCGTCCGCCTTCCCTGCTGCGGCACCACCGACCACGCCCGCCACAGTGTAGATACAACACTGGTTCATCCTTTGAGTGATTTTTATGCTTGAATGATTCTCAGGTCACTGTTCACAGGCACCCACATGGTCAGTGAGGTGCCTAGATCCTCCACTTTTAAATGTCTCACAGCGCAATGCTTAGCATATTTTGGTTCCTGCAACTGGTCCGTCGGTTATTGTCTCCCCCGAAACACTTCTCTTGTGCTTTTGGAAATCAGTTTTTTCCTATTTCTATTTTATTTTTTTTCCATTTCCGTTGTGTTTTGTGTGCTTTTGCAGCGGTTTTCATATTGCTGGTGTTTTCTTTAGTTGCAGTCCGTTTGGCCTCTCAGGGCCACCGTAACCACCAGTGTAATGTGCCTCTACATAGAATTGTATCCTTGTTGGACTGTTTATAGGAAAATAAAAATCTGTTATTTTTGTTAATGAGCCAGAATAATAACTAAACAATGGCTCTGTGAGCATGGTCATGAAATCAAAGTGGGTAGTGGTAAATACAGTTAAGTTGTTTTGCCTCCGTTAATAATTATATTATGTAAAAAAAAAAAGTTTAAATGGTGTGGTGATATTTGTTCACTGATTTCAGGAGTTTGGTGGGCTTCAAGTTGTTGGTCCATCTATGGGGGATACAAAAGTGGAAAACGTATTCATGTGCAGCAAACTGGAATGAAGGGCGGAGTTTCCTTCCTATCACTCTAGTTTTCTGTAGTAACTATTGGCACATACTCAGTTAAAAGGCACTTCAGTGCAGTAACAACACTAAATTGGTTCAACAACCACCCTGAGACAACCTAAACATTAGACCAAAGGATTAAAAATACACTGATTCGGGTACCACTTCCTGCTACAGTGTAAGGTTACAGTGAAAAGGTGTTTGTTTGATTGTGGCTTTCACTGAATTTGTGTTTTAGATGGTGAAACTAAGCGTGAGAATAGGATTACAAAACCTGCCTCTGCTAGTCATGCAGAACAGGTATGAAGTGACTCATATTCACGGAATTGCTATTCTCTCAATTCCAGTAAAAGGTTAGAAATTAGGTTGAAATCAATAGCAAGAGCAGACTCGCTTTAAAGTATGAAGTATAAAGTCATTTCATGACCTGCATGATTCAACGGTCTTGGAGATTTCTGATGTGTAGAACTGGTTAGTGTTACGTCTCTGACATTAAATCCACAAATCTAAACAGCTCATTTTAAAATCTCCTAATTAAAATTTTTCATTGATTTTGTCTCATGTTTAATTGCCAGCAAACTTATATGATAACAATAAAAAAAATCATTACGTTTTAATATTTGCCTTAAGATTAAAGCACACAATGATTATAATGCAAAGCACGAGAGTCACGAAGCCACCGTTTTTTTTTTTTTCGAACTATAACAATGTGGTGATTATGTTGACCATTAAAAGGTTTAATGTATATTTATATAGATACACTACACTCTGAATCCTTCCAACATCATAACAGAATTCTGATGCTCCCTTTAAAACAAAGAAGAAAAAAAGGCAGGATTTTCTCCTTAGTTAACAAGAAATGTTATATTTCACTTTCCAACATTTGGAAGGGGGGCATCTTTTCTAATTTGGGATTTTGCCTGAAGTGCTATCCCTGCTGAGTTTATAAATGCCAGTTTGGCTAATTTATTTCAAGAGGAGCACAGAAAAGAGTTTATAATGATCAGTGTAGTTCTCTGTTGTGCTTTGCTGAAGTGAGCAAAGTTACTTTTGTACACTAAAATATCAGATGGTTATTTATATAAAATATAATCTTCTAATATTCTAAATGTGCCAATGAAGTGTTTATTACACTGTACAACAGAATAACAACTTGTCAAAATAGCTTCCATTAGTTGCAGAAAAAAAACTAAACTAGTTTACCTAAACTTTAGTTTACCTAAAATAAAGTTTCCCTAAACTTTAGGTAAACTAAACTATGGATCAGAACGTCAGGAATGTAGTAGGTTAACTGTAGCTCAGGAGCCAGAGCAGCCAGTATTCTTGGGTAAGATACTGAACAATAAGTTGCTTTTTAATGCATTCATCAGAGTGTGAAGGTGTGTGAATGCTAGCTAGAAACCGCTTATGCTGGCGGTAGCTCAGGAGGTAGAGCAGGCTCCCCCAGTCTGCATGTTGGGCAAGATACTAACCCTAAGTTGCTCTCTGATGCATCCAGGAGTATGAATGAGTAGTAGTTAGTTAGTTAGTGAGAACTTAAAAGCACAGAAGAAAGTGTTTGTGTGATTGGGTGAATGCTGAGTAAAGCGCTTTGAGTGCTTTGAGTAGAAAAGCGCTATATAAGAATCAATCCATTTACCCCTTACCATTTACTTAGGCAAAGAAAGAAAGTGCTTGTATGAATCTGAGTGACTAGATGAATGAGGTATGCTCTAAAGTGCTATGAGTGCTCAAATTGAGTAACAAAGTGCCATGTAAGAAACAGTCCATTAGTCATTTACCAATGTGTGAATTGCAGAAAGTAACAAGTTTTGTCACTCGTTAGCTGGATTGCAAAAACAAATGAGAATTAAAATCCACTTAGAAGTTGAGGAGGCCTGCAAGCAGTCAAGGACAAATTAAGTTCATTCAGCACTAAATGTGTGATTAGGTGAGTTCAGGAGTATTATGACTACATGGTCAGCAGCAACCTCGAAAAGCAATAAAATTGGTATCATAAAAATATCTCTCTTTTTTGCAAGAGCAACACCACTACCGGGCTGTGCCCAACATAGACAGCAAAATCTATAATAGTGACAGCCATTGAAATGTTATGCTTCTGAGTTATTCAGATTCTAAATACTGCGCATACTGAGGTGCTGAACAAACAGTACAATACACGGTAATAGTCACGTTCAAGTACACAAACCCGCTGTCCAGTTTGGAATCTGAACAAGTTTATCACTGTGCGACATGGGGAAGTTCCAGATGTCTCCTTGCAGGAACCGCAAATTTCAGGGAAATTTCTGCTTTCCAGAAGAGATATGGCAGCGTAAAATGTTGCATCCTACAAACAGACAGAGGAAGTGAGAGTCTCCACAGACTGTTGAAACTTCAGCACAGTTACAAATTGCAAATACTCTTCTGTTAGAATGAAGACAATTTCCTTCCCCCCCAAAGTGGTGCTTCAGGTTTAGATTTTGCTGCACAGACCACAGGTGAACAGAGCAATTTTAGTCTCTTATTTAGCAAAACAGATCTTGCATATATTACACAGAACTCAGAGGGCATCTATTCATTTATGCATTGATTAATGAATACCTTTATTCATTATTAAATGAATAAAGGTATTAATTTAATAATAAATATCATTCAAAAACCTTATTCTGAGAAAAGATATGACAGATTTTTAAGAACAAAACAAGAAATTAAGAATTTAGTCCCAAGATTCTTATTTTTTTTAAAAAACATTTTATTATTATAACTGCTTCTCGTAGGTAAACTACTGTATACACTGACCAGCCACTTTGTTGTGTGCAACTGTTCAGCTTCTCTTTAACATAAATAAAAAAAAAAAAACATTTGGCAACAACTCAAAAACAACCTGCAACCTGAAGTTCAAACCAAGCATCAGAAAGGGGAAGAAAGCTGATTTAGGCTACGTCCACACGTACCCGGGTATTTTTGAAAACGCAGATTTTTCTATGCGTTTGCACTTTTCGTCCACACGTAAACGGCGTTTTCGGTCACTGAAAACTGAGATTTTTAAAAACTCCGGCCAGGGTGGAGATTTTTGAAAACTCAGTTTTTGCGTTGACGTGTGGACGAGAAAAACAGAGAAAACGCAGCGTCAAAGGTGTGCGCCTTTTTTGACGTCACACTGTGTGCCACGTTATTGTTTCGGTGAAATGAATTTCTACAATACTATTACTGTTAATTGTACTCTCTGCAGTGTTTAAATGCTTACATATACACACACAGTTACTGTCCCTCCACACATACGACTCGGTTCTGCTTCTATGCCCCATCCTTGTTTACTATTTCCCACTGAGGCTTCTAGACTTCTGATTGGCCAACATTTCTACATGGTTAGGAATATATCGCCACCTGTTGCTTTGGCATGTTCCTAGCAGCGTTTTCCTTCATTTCTGCGTTTACGTGTGGACGGGATTATTTTTTAAAACGAAAACGGAAAATCTCAGTTTTCAAAATACCCGTGTACGTGTGGACGTAGCCTTAAACTTTAGACTTGGCATGGTTGTTGGTGCCAGGCAGAGTATTAGAAATCAGAGGGAAAATGCCAGACTACTACAAATAATTCGAGTTAGGACTCATTACAAGCAACACTTGTAATGAGTCATGTCTAATCTTGAAGCAGATAGGCCACACCAGGTGTCATTCCTGTCAAGACAGGAAAATGGGGCCATATTTGACATGAGCTCACTCAACTGGACAATAGGAGATTGGAAAAACACTGCCTGGTTTTGGTTTCTCTGCTCCAGTATTTAGATGGTGCAAACAACATAAAAGCATAGATCCATACAGCTTTGTATCAGTGACTATAATGGTATGGGAGGATATTTTCTTGTCAGACGTTGGTCTGCTCCTTGGTACCAATTGAGCCTTGTTTAAACACAGCGACCTACCTGAGTATTGTTGCAGACCATGTCAGTCCCTTAATTATCACAGTGTACCCATCTTCTGATGGCTGCTTCCATCAGAAGTCAGCCAGCAGTGCTGGTTTGACACCAGATCCCGGCCAGACCTGTCTGCTATGTGGGCAGTAGGATAATGTTTCATATCACAAAACTCACTTCATCTCAAACAGGTTTCTTGAGATGACAATGAGCTGTACTTAAATGGTCAAAGTCATAAGATCTCAACCCAGTAGATAAGCTTTGATTCACATCATGGATGTGTAGCTGACAAATCTGCAGCAACTGAAGAATATTTGCAACACTTTGTTCTAGCTTTGTGCTAGCAAGGTGTACCTAATAATGTGCCCAGTGAGTGTAAAGGAAATTGATATTATCACATTCTGAATTGAGATGACTGTTGTTGAGATTTGGTGCTATATAAATTGAACTGAATTGAATATAATCACATTTTTGCCACTGAGATGGTATCTACACAAAATACAGTGGCCTATGTAAACATCACTCTATTTTGCAGTGTTAAATAAATATGCTACACATGTCAACAGTATAAGCAGGCTAATGTGGATAATGCAGACCCATCTTGTTAATGTCTGTGAGCCATGTGTGTTTAATCTGTGCCATGCATTAAATGAGGCTTTAGAGAACTGATAATTTAGAATATGATGCTAAAATACAATCAGGTTTCAGCAAAGAAACAAAGAAACCAAGTGCACATTGGTGGCCGAGATGAAGTAGCAGTCTCAGGCGAAGTTTAGGGTGTTCATGTTGTCTAACTCATCAAAAAGCTGTTTGGGTTTAGCTCAAGAAAATTGAAACATTAAAATAATGAAAATATAAACAATGAAATGCAGTAAATGTTTTCTAAGAAGAAAATACATCATGATCAGGAGATCAACTGTCTCAAAACAGACACCCCCAAAAATCAAACATTTTTCATTTCAAATCAGATGATTCAAGATTGTAATGCAAAAAAAGAATCACATTTTAACACAGATGAAAAAAATTACAGTTTAGTATATAGTGATTATAAGTAGTAAGTTCTTTGTTCTATTTCATCAGTAAAAGTCAGAACTTAGAGGTCTTTCCCTGCTGTTGTTTGAAGAGGGAACTGAATTTTGTCTCACAGCTGAGTCTTCTAATATTCAAATGGCCACACTGTTTTCTAACTCTGCCGGATCCATGTAGGTGTATGGCACTTCTAAACGCTTGTTTCTGGCTTTAATAACTAAACTTAAATCTTCAAGCTCCATCTGAAAATCCTTTAGTATTTTGCGAGGAATTTCCTCAATGAAATGCTCCTCCGGGTACTGGCCAAGAGGGACCTGATGAGAACAATGATACATTTAAGTTTTCTTCAACAAAATTCAATTAAAACAATTATTTGTTTTTATTCAAAATAGGCTCTTGGAATGATTGTATACAGTTGTAATGTGTTTACAAAAATTAAATTCAGACATAATTCCTGTCATTCTTAATGAAATCTTTGCTGCTTACAAAGTCACTGGACTGCTTGCTGAGTAACCACACGGTGGCCATGCCCTGAACTGTTACATTGACGTCAGGGAAGGTCGCCAACATTGTGGCCTCGCTTGTCGTCCCCTTTGTGGTCGGTGGCGGGAGTTGCAGGGAGATGGGAGTGTTGGGCATCCAGCCACCATAGTCATACTGCATTTGAGCAAGAAGTAAAAGATAACTGATTAAAAAGTAAAATGATGGTGTAATAATGGCGTTTAATGTATAATTCCTTCTTTCTTTCTTTTTTTTATATTGGTGATATAGTACCTGTAGTTTTATGGTACTATTTATATAATTATTCACATTTTCTCTTTGCATGACCAGTTTAGTTTAACTTCACTGATTTTGGAAGAAATGCCTCAACAACTGCAGCTTGTCAGTACCATGACTGGGTATAAACAGAGTATGTTAGAGAGCCAGAGTTTCTCAGATGTAAATATACATAAATACAGTTTGGTTTTAGAGCAACACATGCTCTCATCCAGATGACATCTTTTTCAGAGAAGGACTTACATATTTCAGCAAGACAGTGCTGAACCCCATATTGCATCTATCACATCATAGTTTCATTATGGAAGAGTCTGGATGCTGAACTTGCCTTGCTGCAGACTAGACCATTCACCAGTTGAAAACATTTGATACATCATGAAATGAAGAACAGGATAAAGACCCAGGACTGTTGAGCAGCTAGAATCCTAAATGAGATGGATCATCATTGCTCTCCCAAAGGTCTCCTAGGTTCTCAGATGTTCATGCACTGTTGTTTAAAAAAAAAAAAAGTGAAACTGTTTATACAAGGACTCACCTGTCCAGAGTTCACGGCTGCATGCTGGGCTGAGCAAGTGAAGATCACCATGGTGACAAACTTGACCAACTCAGTCACACAAGTAAATGTCTGAGGAATTCCTGTTGAGCAGAAAACCCCCCCCAGCATCAATTGCATTGAGGTGAACAAACAAAAATTGGATTTATGTTTGGATTATAATTATATATACTGTTTATGATACACCCTCTGGTGCCCCTGGACACATCATCAGTGATGTAACATCTCAGTACTAAGGATCAATCAACTTTATCATAATAAGAACTGAACATTTCTTTGAAGCCAACCTGTTTCTGCTTGAGAAAAGAAACCATGTTCAAAAATGTCCAAAATCCACTTCTGAAGTTCAGAGTCCTGCTGGACTTCACTGTCACTCTTGTAGTAGTAGCCGAGCATTCCCTGCACAAACCTTTGAGAAATTGGATGAAATATGCTTTCATTATTTATTTCATTCATTTTACTTAGGGATGGTAGATATCTGTAAGTATTAGACACACCTTTCATTTTAAGAGAAGTACTAACACCTTCTGAGAAACTTTAATTTAAAAAATTGAACAATGTTTAACATTAGTCTGTACTTAAAGCTGAACTTAATATACTAATGTCTCATCTGAGTGCCTACAGGAACCACAGAACTTCCTGTGGTACTTGCTTAGCTTGATCACTCAACCATCCTACGCGGCGCCTCCTATTTTGACCTCGGGACTTCCAGGCCATACTCCGCACCGGCCACTTGATTATGGCGCTCCATGCCCCTGCCTGCTAGCATCTTGCAGTCTACTCTTATGTGCTGGATTATCTCAGGGGCATTTTTACACAGCATGCAACTGGGGTCTTGCCTGATGTGATAGACCCCAGCCTCTATGGAGCTTGTTCCTGTGCTGCCAAGATTAGTGTCTCTGTGTTGTCTTTCACTCCAGCTTTGTCCAGTCACTGGTAGGATTTCTGGATGTCAGCCACTTCCTCTATCTGCCTGTGGTACATTCCACCAGCAGATAGAGGAATGCCCCACAGGAAGTGGTGTGGGGCATTGAGTCATAGGCCTTTTGTAACCAATCCAGGCAGTGCACAGGTTGGTCAGCCTAGTCTTGCAGTTTTAAGCGACTGCTTTGTCTACCAGTAGCTGGTGTTTTGCTCTTCTGGTATTTCCATTTTCAGTGTCTCTCATCGACTAGAAGCTGGTTCATTTGTGCTGTCAGACACTCGTGGACTGCAGTCAGCTTCTTCAGCCAGTAGGCGTGAATCAAGTCAGGGCCTGGTGCTGTCCAACTCTTCATACTGGAGACCCTTTCTTGAATGACTCTGTTCACGGAGATTGCTGTGGTCTGCTCTTAGATCCACTAGCCACTGAGCATTGATGCCATGGGTTGGGTTCTTCTCCCATATGCTCTTCCACTATTGCTCTGTTTCCAGCCTTGGTGCTGCTATTCTCATATTGTTCCCCTGCCATTAAGAGTACACCATGGCTGGTTCTGTGGAGAACAGCTGGTTTATTCTCCTGCTTTCTATCTCTTTGGTGTACCTCTTCAAGTTTGCCAAGGCTATGAGTCTTTGCTTGGCCGTAGCACCTTTTTCATTGCACCTTTCTGCAGCTCCGATAGTTGGCTAACCTCCCTCCGTGCTACCCTTATCTTGGCCTCTATTCTCCTTCTCCATGTAGGGCACTGCTCCTTGTGGCTGTTGAACTTGTAGCGAAGTATCTCACTGATCACTGTTGCCGTGGTGTAGATCAGCTGGTTAGTCTCAGTCTTGTCCATAGTGCAGCATTCACATCATCTAGTATACGGGTGTCAAACTCCAGGCCTCGAGGGCAGGTGTCCTACAGGTTTTAGATATCACGCATGTGAATCGAATGATTAGTTCATAACCAGACCTCTGGAGAACTTCAAGACATTTTGAGGAGGTAATTTATCCATTTAAATCAGCTGTGATGGATCAAGGACACATATAAAACCTGCAGGACACCGGCCCTTGAGGCCTGGGGTTCGACACCCCTGATCTAGTAGATCTTCTGAGGGTACTTCACATAGTCTTAGTAACCAGCCATGAAGGATCCAGGTTTCCAGCTTTGCCATGATCTTATCTCTCAGGTCAGTTCCTCTCGTGCTCAATGATCCTTCTTCCATCGCACTTGGGGCCCCCACCCAATCTCAGGTGGAGGTGATGATATCTCCCCCTTGACCTGTCATCCTAGCTTCCCCTTGCCGTAGCATTTGTGTTGTACCTCGTCAATCTCTAGCTGTCTGAGCAGTTCCATCTTCTGAATGTTGGAAAACATTCCCCAAGTTGTTTCGCCATCAATCTGGATGCTGGGTATCGAAGATTCCATAGGTCCCTCATCCTAGTCACGTAACCCTTCCACTGGGGTTACTTGCTTAGTAGCATTCCAACAGCGCCTGTTTTCATCTCTTTCTTGTGTGTTAATTTTGTGTTCATTTTTTCAATGATCTTTTATTGGGAAACCAAATTGAAAAAATAATGTTCCCGGTCCTGGGCCAACTCCCAGAATCCGGGAGGAGGCCCAGGGGCAGACCCAAGACACGCAGGAGAGATTATATCTCTTGGCTGGCCTGGGAACACCTTGGTGTTCCCCCAGACAAGCTGGAGGAGGTAGCTGGGGAGAGGGAGGTCTGGGCTTCTCTGCTTAGGATGCTGCCCCCGCGACCCGGCCCCCGATAAGCGGAAGACGATGGATGGATGGAAAACAGAATTGTAAAATGACATAAATAAAATAAAAATAATAAACTAACAAATAATAAAATATTATTGTTATAACAGAACTGCAGCAGCTTGGTGGCGTCATTAAGAGGGCAAAACTACCATACCTGTGGATGATATCCCAAACCTTTAGGCCATCATCCCTGTAGTAGAAGTTTGGCACAGCTTCTAGGCCACGTTCAGCAATGTCATCTGGCATACAGAGGGAGCTGTAGGTCATTGAGGACACTGACCTCTTCAGGATTGTAAACATGCCCTCTCCACCTGATGATGCAAACTAGAGAATGGGTAGCTCACAGTTAGAGACAAATGTTGTACATGACACTGAAAAAGAAACAGTTATTTAGGTAAAGGTCTAGTGAGTGTGCTGTTCTTTGCATACCTGAGTGAAAGCGCCAGTGTCAGAAATGAGAAGGCGTCGAGCTAAGAAGTTGATCTGCAGAGTGTAGCGTGTGTGAAGTTTGAGGAGCTGAGGGAAAGAGGGAACTCTGTTAGTGCTAGATTGGGGCAAAACTTTGGCATTTATTATGCTGAGATACGCTGTTGCACAATCAAATGTCCTTTGTGGACACATTGATAAACTCAAATGCTTTCAACGTTATTTAAAATTATTTACAAACCAAAACACTGAGTTTCAGCAAACGTCAGTTACCTTGTACAGAGGATGCACCATGGGCACGTTGCGCAGCAGTGACACTGCAAAAACCTCAGCCAGCAAGTGCGTGCGCAGAAGGTGAGCATTGAGCTGATGGTGATTGAAATCTGCACTTCTTACAAAAATCTTGGCGATCAACCAGTCGTACTCAGAATCAGTAGGAAGAAAGATCGGATTGTCATCTGATGGAGTCTGCTTCAGCTATACAAGGACAGGGTCAAGTGATAAGTCAAATTATTAGTTATTTTTAATATCCGTCTTTCTTCTACAGCATGTCTTTTGTCCTTCTCCCTCTCCCCTCACTCCCAACTTGTCGTGGGAGGTGGCTTCTGACAGAGGTTTCTTCCTGTTAAAAAGGGAGTTTTCCTTTCCAGTTGCCAAAGTGCTTGCTCACAAAGAATTGCCTGATTATTGGGATTTTCCTCTCATATTTACCATAGAAAATATATATATTTTGCTATGTAAATAAAGCTCATCTGAACTGAATTACCTGAATAGCAATCGGCATTAGTTTATTATCAGGAGGTTTGTGGAGCAGGACGAGAGGAGCCATCAAATACTGCTTCTTCCCATTGATGGTGTTTGCTTTCACTCCATCCAGAAGCTTGTAGTCACACAGGAATATGTTCCCTTTCTGTTTGAAAGTTCAGGTTATTTCAGCAGTGTGTATATTCAGTGAATGTGTAAGTGCATTTATTGCAATGACCAAGTAGCTGATTTAAGAAACATTTCTTTCTCCTTTTTTTGTGTCTTTCTACAGTCACCTTCATTTCATCTGCAAGGTCGCAACGACTGTGGGGAAAGACCATGTCATCAGTGACAGGGAAGTTACTGGGCAGGGTTGTACAACACTGGATCAAAATGGGGTTGACACCATTTAGAAACTGGTAGCCAAAGAAAGCATCTTCTTTCCAGTGTTCCTGAACATATTCTGCAAAAAGAAAAAGAAAAAGAAAAAGAATATGTTCCTTTTTTAAACTAGCCTACAAATTTTGCTACATTTCTAACTTTGTGTCAGAAGTTCAGTGTCTGAGAGTCTTGATTATGTGAAATGTATAAAAAGTCATAAGCTCTCTCTAGTGAGCTTTATTAGATATTGAAACCATATTCTACTTGTTAGATCACCTGTCATAAGATAAAATGAGACTTTATATTCTCAGTTTTAAACATCAATCAATAGCTATAAACATATATAATATATATGTTTTTGCAGAACAGACTGTATAATGTTCTTATTATTCAGGAAAATCGACTATGTATACTGATATAGTAATACTTCAAAGGTAACAGTTAAGTACATATTATTATGCACAAAGTATAAGTACTCGATACTCCAACTATGATGTTAGTTACCTGATATTTCAGTCTTTTTGCAGCAAAACACTCGATTGATGCTGTCAATATTATCCCACTTCTCCTTACGGTTATCCAGTCCCTTCAGCTTCAGCTCAGTCAGTCTGAAACAGAAGAGCACATTCATCTTATTTCTTTATTATATTTAACATAGTTATAGTTTTGATAGGTAAAGAGAAAAAAAAGAACTTCACCCTGTGGAAGCAGTGTAGACAAACTCTGTAGTTTTGGTGAAGGAGAACTGAACCTCTGATGGCAGAAAAATTGGGTTTTGTGCCTTCAAGGAGTGAGGTATTCCCTCTGCATATGCATCCCAGCTGAGAAAAAGAAATTGCAGTTTCAATTCACAAAACATAATATATGAATAATATAGTTTACAATGCATTTTTAAATTAATCCCAGCAGACAAACAATATATTGTAATGCTTAATTTTAAGGTTAAATATCATTAGTATTAGGATATTCAGCTATAACTGGACAGCATTTGTATTCTAGTTTCAGGAGCTGTAAGGCCAAAATATGTATAAGCTCTGAATTCTCACCGATAGTCTTCCTCTCGCTGCTGAATCTCTTGCTGCCGACTGTACCTGCCAAGATGATGGTTGTCTTCAAAGACTCTCAGAGCTAATTAAGAAAAAATGGTTTCAAGTTGTTCTTGTAAATATGGTATATACTGTATTAGGAAACTGCTTCAGCCTCATTACAAACTTTGTTTTACATCTGCAATGGTTTGAACAAGATTTAAGATGAGCACAGTTTCCCAAACCTTTTCCATCTTTGAAGCGGTGCACCTTGCTATCAGCAATCCAGCGGTAGACGGGAAAGCTGTAGATGTCTCCTTCAGGGGATTTCACTTCCACCTTGGCACAAAACCAATCATCTTCTGGGAACAGTGGGAGAGACTGTTTGTCTAACTCTATCAGCACAAGATTTCCAAGGGAAGTGGAGCAGGACACCTTAAACTTTGATACCTAAAGAAATGACATAGCAGTTTGCGCTGAGCTTCAACACTCGAGCATACAATTCCTCTTATAATTTACTGTGGTCCATGAAGTGAACTGTTTGCTTTGACCATCTTCATGGTGATAGATTTCAACTTTACATAAATCACAGTTAATAATTCCCTTATTTCCCTAAAAGTTTGCATGTATAATGTCATATAGGGAACCTGAAAAAATCATGGAGGTGGCCATCCCAGACTTACAGCTCCTCTGACGAAGGATGAAGCCCCTTTCAAGCCCATGAGCCACTTGCGATCACTCTCCCCATCTGTGCCCACCAGCTTAATGTAGACATTGTTGAGAGTAGTGGAATTAAGGCGATCACCAGTGAATACGGTCACTTTATACTGCACCATTTTTCAAATCCTGGTAGGGGGAGAATTATAATCACTCTTAGCACTGATTTGGAAATGTAAGCAGTTAAAATTGTGACATCACAATTAAAAGAATTTGAAGACATTATCTAAATGCCTTTTTTGACCCACAATTTCTGACTGAAATCCTGTGAAAATATCTCTTACCTTTGTAAATGAGACGAGGAAGTTTCTTAGAATAACTGTTCTGTCAGAACTTGCCCCTACAATTTCTTTTTATTTACTCAGTTTAGTGGGAGTGTTCAGTCAGTTGCATCAATCATGTATTGTGATGAAATGCCAGATAAGGTTATCCAAATAACCTATAAACTGCACCACTCTTTTTATTGAGCTGTCAAAGCCCTTGACACTGCTGATTTGTCATTTTCCTAGAGGTTATTGGAACTAGGCCTTTCAGATGAAGGCTGGTTTACTAATTACCTTCCTGACTGCAAGCAGTGCGCACAGTTTAACGGTCTCTCTTTGAGTTTTTAAAGTGTCACTAATGGAGTGATCTGTCTTACATTATTTGATATTAATGTTAAGGCAAAAGCTAAATATATTTTATCATTTATATGTAGATGACACAATTATTTTTGTGCTCATACCACCAACATGGTTTTCCAACAATTACAATTAGCTTTTGATGAGCTCGGGCTCATTTTAAATGGAAAGAAGTCATAGTGGTTCAAGTACACAGAGTATGGCAGAGTATGGGCAGTATTTCCCTCTACTGTACCTTTTCAAGGTTTTTCTATTGAAACTCATAAAAAACTCTTTACTCCTCCTTGACGATGGTGATATAGTTTGCATGAATAACCCTGCTCCTTCTCTCTATCTCTTGGACTCTCTTTATCGTGGGGCATTTATGATCTAGAAGTGGCTGTAAACCTTTAAGACACCGCTGCACTTTACAATCTCTAGCTGATTTGTCTTCATTGGAATCACAAAGGATGTTCCCTCACTCTATATGACTATTCACTGGGATTGTATCTATAAATTAATGGCTGACTTATACCACTTTATCTTTAAATCTATTTCTGGTTTATACAGTTGTTGTCAGATTACATATTCAGTTATAGTCTGTGGTCTCAAATTTTTTTTACACTCACAATTCCGTCAGTTCATACAGAAGGACTTGCAGCTCTTTCACTTGATTTTGTTTGCAGAGTTTAAAAGATGTGTAAGCGATTTTGTGAATTCCTCAATGGGAACTTGTTCTTGATTTTAATATCATTTTTATAATTTTATAAACGGACAGTTTTCGCTATTTGATTCTGTTGTTCTGATTCTGATGTTTCTTTTTTATTGCTTCTACTTTATTGCTTGAATTTTATTATGCCTATCTGAAAAAGTGTCTGTGAAGGTTCTCAGCCATCCAGGTCATCGTAGTCAAAGGAGCTTGCAAAGAAAAGCGTCTGGACTTCTTTAAGTTGCTTGAAGATGTTTCACCTCTCATCCGAGAAGCTTCTTCAGTTCTAAGGTCAAATGGTGGAGAGTCCCAGAAATAAACCTAGTGGGAGTGACCCCCCACAGAGGGACAAAAGGACCCCCTGATGATCCTCTAATCGCCTGAGCAAAGGTGTGAAACTGGGTGTGGGTCCCAATCAGCCAGAGTTTCGGGTGAACTCTTTGTGAAACCTGGCCCCACCTCATCATGCGAATTCCTGAGGTCAGATGGCCCAGGATGTGAGTGGGCATTAAGGCATCTGGGGAGGGAACTCAAAACTGGATTATAGATGGCAGAGAGTTGGTGTCGTAAACCACCGCCTCTGTTCAAAGATGGTCGCTCACAGTGGACATAGATGGCTTCTTTCACTCCTCTTTCAAACCATCTGTCCTCTCTGTCCAAAATGTGAACATTGGCATCCTTGAAGGAGTGTCCTTTATCCTTAAGATGCAGATGGACTGCTGAGTTTTGTCCTGTGGAGGTGGCTCTTCTATGTTTTGCCATGCGCTTGTCTCTCCAATGTAGAGGTCTGGGCATTCCTGTACAGTGCAGCGAGGAATGTCCCTCTGTGGGGGGAAACTCCCACTAGGTTTAAATCTGGGACTCCCCACCATTTGACCTTAGAACTGAAGAAGCTTCTCGGATGAGAGGTGAAACGTCTTCAAGCAACTTAAAGAAGTCCAGACACTTTTCTTTGCAAGCTCCTTTGACTATCTGAAAAAGGTTTCTCTAGTAAACAAACAATGAGTGTTAATAGGATAACCTGTTTAAATACAGGTTAAAAAAAATATTTAGGTCAGTGGTGATTTCTTGCACATGACGATGGCAAGGTGCACTTTTGTTCTTATTATACCAAGATTACTACACTCCTCAGTGACAATAATACCCATGAAGCCCTAAGGAGAGATCCCACAAACAACTACAAAAAGAAAGTCGTCAGTTGGGTTCGACAACTTGAAAAGGAAATGCCATTGTCCCCATTGAACTTCTGCAGGGAGCCACCATATTATTGACACTAGCTCTTTCGCAATGTCAAATACCTTGTTTTTGCACACATTTTTAAAAGTTATTTCCAACTTTACATAAAAATGCCTCAGCCAATGCCTCAGGTGTTGTTGGGGTTTTTTTGTACAACTATTTAAAACTATTTACAGAATAATCAGCTATCATGCATTCAATACAATTCAATTCTACTTATATAGAACCACATCACAACAGCAGTTGCATCGAGGCACTTTATATTGTAAGGAAAAGACCCCAAAAATAATACAGATAATACATTTGCCTTATCATTGTCTCTTCTCTGCAGAGGAATCCTGCGTGCTCTGAATGAGTTACAAACTGTTTTCCCCTGTAGCTCAGGATCTGTAGCTCACAATTCCCATTGTTGGCATTATTGAATTTTGCTTCAGTCTATATAAATGCAGTGTCAGTGCACCAGTGCTGCATATTGAGTCTACCCAAAAAAAAACTATTGTTGATTGTTGTGATGAGTTCCGGTGAATTTGGTTTCACTTAATTCATTTAGCTTACTCATCAGTTGAAAGAAATAAGTACAGCATGGAAAAGTCTTCGAAACATTCAGAGTCATTATTCACAACTCTGTGTTGAGGTCTTTTAGTAAAGCTACAGTAAAAAGTAGACATGAAATATTTGAATGCCTTGAAGTAAAATGCCACTTAGATAAAACTTATAATAAATGCACTTAGGTTTTGTCACAGCGGGACTGAACAGACTCACATGCAGGCTCTAGGTCTTGAAAGCACAAGAGTCTTTATTACGATACACCAGGTGATTATTTACAAAAGCGAGGGGAAAGCCGGGCTCCGGGGGTCCACACACGAACGGGAAAGACGCCGAAAGTCACACACACACACTCCGTCCACTCACGCTCCTCTTCACACTCCAATCACTCAGGTAACACAGGGGTTGGTCCAGGGAATCTGTACACAGAGACACGAAGGGATTATAAGGCAAATCGCTGTGAAAACACTCTAGAAGTAACTCTAGAAGTAACGGTTACACTGACGAGGGTCGGCAACGGTCCAGCGTTGAGAAACACAGAGCTGCGATCTTATAAAGGAGCTGGAACACTCGTGATGAGCCACAGGTGCGTGATTGCGACCAGGTGCGTGGGCCAAGGGCAGGAGCCCACAGGTGAGCTCCGCCCAGGCAGAGGGAGGAGGGAAAGAGGGGGAGGGAGAGAGCAGGAACAAAAGAAGAATATAAAAACATATGTAGCCATGCTGAGCCGACCGGGTAGGCACAGGGACCCTGACAGGTTTGGCCTTTTTGTTCAGGTTTGATCTATAAATGAGTTTGAAGCTTTGGTACATTTGTCTGAGGCTGGGATGTCTACATGACTGATTCAACAGCTTTCACAATTTTATAAACTGAACTAAAACTAGTTTTTCAATAAAAACAATAAAAACTTAAAGAAGAAATCTGGAAACTAACTGAATCCAATACAATTTTATTTGTAAAGCACTTTAAAATTAAAATAGCCCTATATTTAAAAAAAAGAAAAGAAAACAACATAGAATCAACTAAAATAAAAATAAAAAATAAAAACCAACATCTCACGTGGTGTCAAAGGCCAGGGTAAAGAGGTGGGTTTTCAGGAGTGACTTTAAAACAGGTATGGAAGTGGCCTGTCTAATCTCTAAAGGGAGATCGTTCCACAGTTTGGGAGCTGCTACAGAAAAAGCACGATCTCCTCTAAGTTTACGCCCAGTCCTAGGTACATTCAGGAGCAGCTGATCAGCTGACCTGAGAGAG
Source organism: Rhamphochromis sp. 'chilingali' (assembly GCF_963969265.1). Lineage (NCBI taxonomy): Eukaryota > Metazoa > Chordata > Actinopteri > Cichliformes > Cichlidae > Rhamphochromis > Rhamphochromis sp. 'chilingali'. The sequence continues at coordinate 24,582,399 of NC_137948.1, forward strand.
CGGGTGGGTGTATAAGGCTGTAACATGGGGCTAGGCCATGGAGAGCTTTAAAAGCAAATAAAATAATTTTAAAATGAATCCTAAAAGAAATGGGCAGCCAGTGAAGTGAAGCTAAAACAGGGGAAATGTGCTCAAACTTTAGAGTTCCTGTTAAAAGACAAGCTGCGGTATTTTGCACCCTCTGTAGATGGGTAATATATGATGTGCTGAACCCTATATAAAGTGCATTAAAGTAATCCAGCCGAGTGGTTAGGTTTAACTGAAGCTAGACCAAAGTGATTTTTTTAAATAAAAATTAATAAACTGAACTAATAATAAACTTATGACCCAGTATTGTAGGCCTCTTTTTGTTAAAAGGGAGTTTTTCCTTCCTATCATCGCCAAGTGCTTACTCACAGGGGATATTTTCAATATTGTAGGTCTTTACAACTGCTGTGAATTGGTGCTATATAAATAAAGCTCAGGTGAACTGAATTAGGTAATGTCATGTTTCGGCTGTGTGGCAGGCAGGAGAGGACCCAAACGCAAACTCACAGAGACAAAAGGTAAACTCAAAAAACACAGCTTTATTGCTGGCGTGAAGTGGGACACGAAAAACAATACAAAATAAACTAAACTGGGAAAACTAAAGCACAAAGAGCCACAGGGAAAAATCACACAGCTATGATGGAGACTACGACACTGACAAAGAGAAACACAGGGCTTAAATACACAGAGGGATAACGAGGGAATGAGACACAGAAGGAGGGCACAGCTGGGAGAAATCAGGACTGGACGAGACAGAGACGCAAAACTAGAAACACTCACATGAGGCATGGACCTTCAAAGTAAAACAGGAAGTATCACACAGAGACGCGAACTAGACACAGTGGAGACAGCAACTAAGAAACAGAGACAAACCATAAGGCAGAGGTCTAAGAACCAAAATACACAGAGGGAAATACTCAGCTTTGAACACAAGAGACTAGACTAGAGGGAGTAACAAAAGACCAACCATGAGAACATAATGCACAATGCAGGGTGACAGAAAACAAGAAACTCAAACATGCAAAGACACACCATAAACAGAACAGAGGGGGCACAGAGAGACATGAAGGGCAGGGGAGACTTAACATGGGTTGAAACACAAGGGGGAACTAATAAGCAAATCAACATAGGAGGCCTAATGAGCTAAACATACTATAAACATCAAAATGAACTAAAACTCAAAACACTGGGTCCTAAGACCCAGGATCGTGACAGGTAAACAGCAATCAGCATTAGTTTATCATCAGGAGCTCTGTGTAGCTCTGAGCATGCTCACATGCTCTCAGAAATTAGGCAGCATATCAGTTTTTTAGACCCTTCATTTCAGTCGAGTCTCAGAAACTTAGGTGTTATATTTGACAGTTCAATGTCTCTTGAGAAACACTCTAAACAACTTGTCCGGAACTGTTTTTATCATCTAAGAAACATTTCTAAACTCAGGCTACTGGTGTCAAAGGCAGAACTTGAGATGATTATTCATGCTTTTATCTCTTCTCGTTTGGATTATTGTAACGGTCTTTTTATGTGTCTTAACAAATCAGCTCTGGATCGCCTTCAGTCTGTACAGAATGCAGCGGCAAGACTTTTAACTGGTACAAACAAGAGGTCACACATTACGCCAGTTTTGGCTTCTCTTCATTGGTTGCCTGTAAATTTTAGGGTTCATTTTAAAATTTTAGTTGTAACTTTTAGAGCTCTGCACGGTGAAGCTCCCCAGTATATCTCTGACCTGTTGAAACCTCATGCTTCATCCCGAGCACTTAGGTCTTCAGGTCAGAGGCTACTGGTGGTCCCACGTACTAGATTTAAAACACGTGGGGATCGGGCTTTTCAGGCACTGGCACCTAGGCTGTGGAACTCTCTGCCGTTGTCTTTACGCTGTCTAGACTCTACTGACTCCTTTAAAAAGCAGCTGAAGACATTTTTATACAAACAGGCTTTTAACTAATTTAATTAATTTTAACTTGTATGTCTGATCTTACTGTAAAGCACTTTGTGATTTTTATCTGTGAAATGTGCTATATAAATAAATTTTACTTACTTACTTACTTAGCTTCTTGTAATTGGTGGTTTGCTTTAGTCACACAGGAATGTGCTCCCTTTCTGTCTGGAAGTTCAGAATATTGTAACAGAGTAGATACAACATTGGCTCAGTGAATGTGTACGTTATTGCTAAGATCAAGTACTTGATACAAGAAAATGTTCTTTCTACTTTTTTACAAGTGTGAGACGATCGCTTTCATTTAATTTGCCAGGCTGCAGAATTTAAAACATTATATATACACAATATACTCTGCAATGTCTTGAATTATAATTAGTTAACCCTAATCCAGCCAACAATTATTGTAATGTTTCATTTAAACCTTAAGTATGCATAATATTAGCAGATTCAGCTGTAGCTGGAGGGCATTTGCATGTTAGTTTCAGGGGCCATAAAGCTCAAATGTGTGCGTGCTCTGAGCTCTCTTCCTGTTGCTGCTTAAGCTCCTGCTGTACCTGACTGAACCTGCCTAGATGAGGGATGTCTTCAAAGAGTCTCAGAGAAAAAAAGAAAATAAGGTTCTTGTAAATACGGTATACTTGGAACTTGCATTAACCTCCTTTTTACAATGCTCCAGGAGGGGTAAAAAGGAGGCCACATGATTGAATGAATGAATTGCATGTATGACCCTGCTCATTCTCTCTATCAGTTGGACTCTGCTTATCACAGAGCTTTAAAATTTATAACTCACAGCAAAACCTTCAAGACACTGCTGTACTTTATATTCTCTAGCTGACTTGTCTTCACTAGAACTACACAGGATGGTTCACTGGTATTTTATCTATAAAAATATGGTTTACTCACCTCTTATCAGATTACATGTTTAGTCATGCTGTGGTCTCCATGACTTCATGACATTCGTTGTAAACAGTTCGTACAGAGTTTAGAAAGAGGGCTTTCCCCTTACCCTGCAGAAGGATTTATAGCTCTTTTAACTGATTTTTGTAAATATTGTGCAATTTTCATTATTTTACTCTTTCTAGTTTATTGCTGTAATTATGCTAAAACATCTCTCCTGTAAATGAAACATTGAGTCTTAAGTGTTATGGCTGCGGCGGCAGTTGTGTGGGGCTAAAGGGAAAAGGACCCAAAAGCAGGCATTGACGTAGATGTGATGAGTGAGCTTTATTTATATGATGTGATAATTCAGACAGAAACAGAGGTGGCGAGGATAGAAACTAAGATAAATAAAGTCAAAGGAGCTTGCAAAGAAACGTCTTCAAGTAAATGGCCTGTATTTATATAGCGCTTTACTAGTCCCTAAGGACCCCAAAGCGCTTTACATATCCAGTCATCCACCCATTCACACACTGGTGATGGCAAGCTACATTGTAGCCACAGCCACCCTGGGGCGCACTGACAGAGCTGAGGCTGCCGAACACTGGCGGCACCGGGCCCTCTGACCACCACCAGTAGGCAACGGGTGAAGTGTCTTGCCCAAGGACACAACGACCGAGACTGTCCAAGCCGGGGCTTGAACCGGCAACCTTCCGAATACAAGGCGAACTCCCAACTCTTGAGCCACGATCGCCCGTATGTAACTTAAAGAAGTCCAGACGCTTTTCTTTGCAAGCTCCTTTGACTACGATGACCTGGATGACTGAGAACCTTCACAGACATAAGATAAATAAACTAGGAAAACTACACAAACTTGAAACCATGACTCACAGAATGATATGCAGGATGACACATGGAGGTAAAACAGAGTGCAACATGGGAAGATGCACGGAGGGAGTCAAACACAAAACACTGGATCACTCCCAGTACCTTGACAGAAACCCAGGTGGGTGGTGGGGGGCCCAGGACTTGAAACAAAATCAGAGCTCACAAAAACAGTTCAAACACAGTTCAGGGGGTCGCCCTGGGGGTCGATGGCTCAATAGCTCATAACAGAGCAGGTCTGGAGGCCAGCCGTGCGGAAGGCAGCGACGGTGAAAATACTGTATAAATGCTTTTTTTTTTTTTTTTTTTTAAATTCAGCAATTTAGCCTGGTGGTGTTGTAACATTTTGGGCCCAACTTAGTACCAACTGAGCCTTGTAGCCACAAGTTACTTGAATATTGTTTCTGGCTATGTCGTTTCCTTTACAACTGCAGTGCACCCATCTTTTGATGGGTGCCTTCAGCAGATACAACAAAGAGTTTTAATATGACAATGACTTCACAGTATGAAAATGGTCACAGTTATCAGATTCAGCTATGATGAATGGTGAAAGATTGAGAACCCAAATGTAGGACAGGGTAGATGAAGGTTGAACTTAAAGTTGAGCATTGTTTCCAGGAAAAGAGCCGACGGTCCAGACACTGGAAGCCAAAATAAAACAGGAAGGAGAAAATCACTGGTCGAGACTTGACCCATAAATCTAGGAAAAAATATAATATACAAGACTAAGGACTGAGAACAGAACTAGCGCACTAAGTTAGCACTAAGGGAACATGAATATAAAGCCAAGAAAAACCAAGAATTAGAGATTTACTAGATATTTACTAAAAAAAGTCCAAACAACTCAACACCGCTGAATAACATAACAAGACCCATAACTATTGTCACCAGTGAATGTGGGAGTGAATGTGAGTGCGAATGGTTGTCTGTCTCTGTGTGTTAGCCCTGGCAACCCGTGCAGAGTGTACCCTGCCTCTCGCCCTTTGGCAGCTGGGATAGGCTCCAGCAGCCCCCGCAACCCTAAGAAAAAGGATAAGCGGAAGCGAATGGGTGGATGGTGTTAAATGACGCTCTGTATAATGCAAAGTCATATTATAGTAATGAGAGCTGACAAGATACCATACAACCCCCCCCCCCCAAAAAAAACTAGAAAATAATTTCTACAACGGAAACCAGAAGTGTAGGATGGCCAACATTAAACAACAGCCACTGTAGAGCGGGAAAAGATTAACATAGGATTTACAGGATGTGAGAAACGAGTAAGAAAAACGTGTCTGTAATGCTATGAATTCCATCTGTGGTCATACACACACACTGTCACAAAAACTCGAAGGAAATCCAAATACAGTGAGAGGTCTTCACAGACACAGAGTTTAGCTCCAAAAAATAAACTAAGGGCCAAAGGGCAGAGCACAATCTAATGATGGCTGAGTATTTACTTTAGCCTTAAGAAGCCAGCTTGATAACCAGATGAGGAACAGGTGAGTTAATTAGTAGAGCTTTGGCAGGTGAGCATTTTACAGGGAGACAGACAAACACAGATTGATCAACTCTGAGGTAAACAGAACATGCCCTCAAACATACACATGCATATAAGACAGAAGAGAGACATATTTCTAAAAATAAATAAATGTCTGTATGGTAGAAATGCAGGAGTTCTCTCAATTTTTTTTAAGCCAAAAAAGCTCAGAGGCTGAGACTTCTTTAAGACAGACTTTAACAAAAATCAATCACTAAAAAAAGTCATGATTTGTTCACAATAATATCAGTTTTCTTTGACATGTTTTTGAATGGATGGGACAGTTTATTGAAAATCAGAAGAGGTTTTAAGTTTCTAATCTATAGAACACATCACAGCAGATGGATAAAATTCACAAATCAGCATACAATAATTAGAAACGTTAAGTTCTATTTCAGCTATTTCATCAGTAAAAGTCAGAACTTTCTTTGGCTGCTTTTATTTGAAGAGGGAACTGAATTTTATCTCACAGCTGAGTCTTCTAATATTCAAATGGCCACGCTGTTTTCTACCTCTGCTGGATCCATGTAGGTGTATGGCACTTCTAAACGCTTGTTTCTGGCTTTAATGACTAAACTCAAATCTTCCAGCTCCATCTGAAAATCCTTTAATATCTTGCGGGGAATCTCCTCAGTGAAGTGGTCCTCTGGGTACTGGCCAAGGGGAACCTAATAAGAACAATGATACATTCAGTTTTTCTTCAACAGCATTCAAATTATTTATGAAATTAGCCCCTAAAAATTATTGCATACATATGTATTTTTTTTTCACAAAACTTGAATTTAAACATAATTTCTGTCATTCTTAATGAAATCTTTGCTCCTTACAAAGTCACTGGACTGCTTGCTGAGCAGCCACATGGTGGCCATGCCCTGAGCTGTTACATTGACATCAGGGAAGGTGGCCAACATCGTGGCCTCGCTTGTCGTCCCTTTTGTGGTTGGTGGTGGGAGTTGCAGGGAGATGGGAGTGTTGGGCATCCAGCCACTATAGTCATACTGCATTTAATCAAGGAGTAAAGGATAACTGATTAATAAGAGCAATAATCATGGTGTTTCATCTATCAGAAGATCATGGCTTCATAATGCAGGCCTTTCAACAGTTGAAAACACATTTGATGCATCATGAAATGAAACACTAACACAGTAGACCCAGGACTGTTTAGCAGCTAGAATCATATATCAGACGAGAATGGGACACTCCTCTCTCAGATCTCCTCAGTTCCCAGATGTTTGTGGACTGTTGGTAAAAGAAGAGGGGATGCTACAGTGTGTCAGAGTAGTACACAAAGCCCCGTCCTACCTTTTTTAAATATATTTTTCTGCCATCAAATACAAAATGAGGCATTATTTTTCTTGTAAGGTTACATTTTCTCAGTTTAAACATTTCATATGTTTACTATGTTCTATTGTAAATACATCTACAAATCAATGAATCATTCTGTTTTTATTTACATTTTAAATAATTAGGTTGAATTAGGTTTTATATACCTGTCCACTGTTCACAGCTGCATGCTGGGCTGAGCAGGTGAAGATCACCATGGTGACAAATTTGGCCAACGCAGTCACACAGGTAAATCTCTGAGGAATTCCTGTTAAACACAGAAAAATAACTGCGTCACTTAAATATATTTAGGCGAACAAACAAAAGTTACTTATTTTTGCAATATAATCCTAAATGGATAAATCACCATTATCATCATCATCGTAAATATTCAAATATTGTATAAAGCCCACCTGTTTCTGCTTGAGAAAGGAACCCGTGTTCAAAAATGTCCAAAATCCACTTCTGAAGTTCAGAGTCCTCCTGGACCTCACGGTCACTCTTGTAGTAGTAGCCGAGCATTCCCTGCACAAACCTTTGAGAAATGGGAATACACTGAGTAAAATATATTTTCGATTCTTCGATACCCAAGATGGCAAAACAACTAATAGCTCAGTGTTCCAACATTCGAAAGAAGGGACTGCTCTCACAGCTAGAGATTGACGAGGTACAACATAAATGCTATGGCAAGGGGGAGCCAGGACGCCAGGTCAGGGGGGAGATATCATCACCCCCACCCGAGATTGGGTACAAAGCCCCAAGTGCGATAGGAGAAGGATTGTTGAGTGCGAGAGGAACTGACCTGAAAGATAGGATTACGGCCAAGCTTGAAACCTGGATCCCCCATAGCCGGTTACCAAGATTACGTGAAGTACCCTCAGAAGGTCTGCTAGATGATGTTAATGCAGCACTACGGACAATACCTACAACCACGATTACTGACACTAACAAGCTGATCTACAATACGGCAGCAGTGATCAGTGAGATGCTTGGCTACAAGTTGAACAGCCACAAGGGGCAGTACCCTCCATGGAGAAGGAGGCTAGAGGGCAAGATCAAAGTAGCACGGAGGGAGGTTAGCCAACTAACGGAATTGCAGAAAGGTGCGACAAAGAAGGTGCATAAAAAATACAGCAAGCTGTCCATACCTGAGGCCTTGGAAACTGCCAAGCAAAGACTCACAGCCTTGGCCAGCCGCTTGAGGAGGTACACCAGAGAGATAGAAGGCAGGAGAATAAACCAGCAAAGGTGTACTCTCAGTGGCAAGGGAACAATAAGAGAACAGCACCACCAAGGCTGGAGATGGAGCAATACTGGAAGGGCATATGGGAGAAGGACGCAACCCATAACGGCAATGCTCAGTGGCTAGTGGATCTGAGGGCAGACCATAGCAACCTCCCTGAACAGGGTCCAGTAACCATCATGGTGGCAGACATCCAAGCAAGGGTCTCTAGTATGAAGAGTTGGACCAGGCCCCGATATGGTTCACGCCTACTGGCTGAAGAAGCTGACTGCACTAGGAAAGCTGCAACCACCAAGTACCTGCAGAGGGTCAGGCAAGTCCTGAGGAGTCAGCTGAATGGTAAGAACAAGATCCGGGCCATCAACACGTACGCCCTGCCCGTGATCAGGTACCCTGCTGGGGTAATAGGCTGGCCAAAGGAGGAGATAGACGCCACTGACATAAAGACAAGAAAGCTCCTTACCATGCATGGAGGGTTTCACCCCAAGTCCAGCACCCTGAGGCTGTACGCTAAGCGGAAGGAAGGGGGCCGGGGACTGGTGAGTGTCAGCACCACAGTCCAGGATGAGACAACGAACATCCACGAATACATTGGGAAGATGGCCCCAACTGACCGAGTGCTCAGTGAATACCTCAGGCAGCAGAAACCCAAGAAAGAGGAGGGAGACGAGGAACCATCACGGAAGGACAGGCCCCTGCACGGTATGTACCACCGGCAGATAGAGGGGGTGGCTGATATCCAGAAATCCTACCAGTGGCTGGACAAAGCTGGACTGAAAGACAGCACAGAGGCACTAATCATGGCAGCACAAGAACAAGCTCTGAGTACAAGGTCCATAAGGCTATCACACCAGGCAAGACCCCAGGTGCAGGCTGTGTAAAGATGCTCCAGAGACAATCCAGCACATAACAGCAGGGTGCAAGATGCTAGCAGGCAAGGCATACATGGAACGCCATAACCAAGTGGCCGGCATAGTGTACAGAAACATCTGTGCCGAGTATAACCTGGAAGTCCCGAGGTCAAAATGGGAGATGCCCCCAAGGGTGGTGGAGAATGACCGAGCTAAGATCCTGTGGGACTTCCAGATACAGACGGACAAAATGGTGGTGGCTAACCAACCGGACATAGTGGTGGTAGACAAACAGAAGAAGATGGCCGTAGTGATCGATGTAGCGGTTCCGAATGACAGCAATATCAGGAAGAAGGAACACGAGAAGCTGGAGAAATACCAAGGGCTCAGAGAAGAGCTCGAGAGGATGTGGAGGGTGAAGGTAACGGTGGTCCCCGTGGTAATCGGAGCACTAGGTGCGGTGACTCCCAAGCTAGGCGAGTGGCTCCAGCAGATCCCGGGAACAACATCGGAGATCTCTGTCCAGGGGCCCGTTCTTCGTACGTCGCTCACTACATCCAAGATCAAATGACACATCCAAGACCAAACCATCGCGCTAACCGTGAGCTCGCTAATCCGGTTCCCCGAACACACCTGCTGTTGACGATTAGTACAGCTGGACGCAGTAATGTGACATCACTGGGTGTCGTAAAAGGGGCTACGCATCGATAGTGGAAACATTGATCGGCAACCCTCTGATTGGTCGGCGAAAATGTCGACGGAGCGCGCTCGGCTTGGTATTTTTCGGCAGCAGAGCAAGAACTCTTGAGTGAGGGATTTCAGGAGTTTCAGAGTTTAATCAGAACGCAAGGGAACACTGCAAAGGCTGCAAAAGCAAGGAGAGAGGGCTGGCAGAAAGTTGCTGACAAATTAAACTCGTAAGTAATTTAATAATAACAATAATAATGGAGTGGGTTTATATAGCGCTTTTCAAGGCACCCAAAGCGCTTTACAATGCCACTATTCATTCACTCTCACATTCACACACTGGTGGAGGCAGCTACAGTTGTAGCCACAGCTGCCCTGGGGCAGACTGACAGAAGCCAGGCTGCCATATCGCGCCATCGGCCCCTCTGGCCAACACCAGTAGGCGGTAGGGTAGATTTATCATATCACACTATATTATCCAATATTATATTACATTATATTATATTATAATATGTTATATTATATCCCCTTTCACATTAGAGCCACAACAGGACCCACTAGAACATGGGAACAGGTAAAAGTGAAATATAAGAATATTCTACAGAATGGTAATATTTATCACTTATATTGCTTTTCGTCTCTTGGAAAGAGACCCTGGAATGATCTGTTTGTTTATAACAGCAACCAAGAAAAGGGCAGAGCAAAAAAAAAAGACAGGTGGTGGTCCTGCACCCCCTCGTCAACAAGTTGGTTAAGTAAATAATATCCTCACGGGAAAATCGATATCTCTCTATGAGCACACTGTCGCGCTGAGCTAAAGGATCCTGTCTGTCCCGCAATATACGCGGAATTCTGAAAACTCTCCTTATCAATCTTGCACCTTCCGCAAAGGGTGGCTCGCGTATACGGACAGGACATGGCTGCGACAGGCTTCCCAAATCCACCTTCGCTTTTATAGCCGTGGTCTCTCATCTTGATTACACAAAGTAATTTGCAATTGCTACTCTGAAATATGAATTACATCTGTAATAATCACATACATGTGATAGAATGTTAATAGTACATTTCCCTTTTTTAGGAAATGACCTGTATCTATCTGTGTGAAATCAATAAATGGATCAGGTGCTGCATTGTCTTTAGTTACATTGATGTTATTTATTTATGGTGAAACAGTGGTGGAATATCGCTGTTGCTTTCGTATAAATGAAGCGGACATACCTGCGTGGACGGGCCCCAGAAGAGCGCAGTCCTGGGAACAGCTAAGATACTGCGCAGGACCCTCAAGCTCCCAGGCCTCTGGTAGAGGACCCGAGCTAAAACTAAACCAAAAAATAGGCACGCAAAACATTTTGGTGAACTCACATAGAATAAACATGAAAGAAAAAAAAATCTATTTAGGCTTAGTATTTTTCTGTTATTGATCTGATTTGATGAATACAATAGTTTGAGAAGGCACTGGTGCATTTTGGTGCATTGATGCTGGGATGCTTACATTACTGCGATTCAGCTGCTTTCAATACTGAAATAAAAATCTAAAACTAGTTCTTCAACAAAATAAACTGAAAGGAGCAATTTGGAAACAAAAAGAAGTTACACCAAACTGAAAATAAATTTTTAGATTAAAGTAACTAAAATAAAAATAATATGTAAAATTTTGACCCAGTATCATAGGTAAAGTAACAGATGCATTTGCATTATTTACAAACTTTGAATTGCAGCAGCTTGATGGAAAAAAAAAGAAAAATATATTAATGATACCTGTGGATGATATCCCAAACCTTTAGGCCATCATCCCTGTAGAAGAAGTTTGGCACATCCTCTAGGCCACGTTCAGCAATGTCATCTGGCATACAGAGGGAGCTGTAGGTTAATGAGCACACTGACCTCTGCAGGATCGTAAACATGCCCTCTCCACCTGACCCTGCAAACTACACAATAAGCAGCTCCTGGTTAAAGACAAATGTTAAACATGAAATAAAAAAACAAAACATTCTTTAAGTAAAGGTCTAGTGCTGTTCTTTGCATACCTAAGTGAAAGCGCCAGTGTCAGAAATGAGAAGGCGTCGAGCTAAGAAGTTGATCTGCAGAGTGTAGCGTGTGTGTGGTTTGAGGAGCTGAGGGAAAGAGGGAACTCTGTTAGTGACATGATTGGGGCAACACTTTAGTATTTATTATGCTGAGGTACTCTGTTGCACAATCAGTGGTCCTCTGTGGACACATTGATAAGAGACTCAAATTTTATTCATCACACACATAATCATACAAATTATGACATGTAGTGAAATACCTATTAAAGTACAATAAAGAAATTTACAAAATTTACAGATTTTAAATTTAAAAATTTACAGTTAAAAAAAAAGAATATTTAAATAACAATTTAAGAAAGAAATTATAGGAAGAGTTCAAGTAAACAGTGCGTGCAGTGACATGATTTATGAGAGAAAACGGAGTTTCAGCAAACGTCAGTTACCTTGTACAGAGGATGCACCATGGGCACGTTGCGCAGCAGTGACACTGCAAAAACCTCGGCCAGCAAATGTGTGCGCAGCAGGTGAGCATTGAGCTGATGCTCATTGAAATCTGCACTTCTCACAAAAGTCTTGGCGATCAACCAGTCGTACTCAGAATCAGTAGGAAGAAAGATCGGATTGTCATCTGATGGAGTCTGCTTCAGCTACAGATGGACAGGGCAGAGTAGGCCATATTAGCGTATTTTGAGTTGTATTATCTCTGTCTGCTACGTAAATACGACACCTACTGCTTGGCTGTTGTGACTTTTGGGGTTTATAAATTAAACCTATTTGATATATTCATATGTCAGACTCTGGTCTCAGCAATGTGGGTTAAACTTTTCCACAAGGTTATGGCTCAGGAAGGGGAAAAAAATTAGGTTGCACAGTAACCTACACAGTAGTGTAATCATCAGTTAATAATCAATTATGTAATTATTTGAATTACAAAAGTTAAGGTTGAAAGAACAAAAACATCAAATGAACGTGTGTTTTTAATTCTCCCTGCACTCATGCTACAATTTCCCTCCCTGTGTGGGAGGAGTAAAATGGTGGAGCGGTACAGCAACACAGCTTTTGAGGAGTGGCGATATGGATCAGGGGCGTAATTTCCAGGGGGGGTTATGATCCCGCCCAGTAATCAGACCCAACAAATACAACCCCTCCAGTAATATTATGAATTATCTTGCATAAATAGGCTGTTGATTTTCTTTATTCATTTCAGGTATTACCAGCAAAATAGTTGCATGTCTATCCAGGACAGAAACAACCGTGTTAATTATTATGAATTACCTGAATAGCAATCGGCATTAGCTTATCATCAGGAGCTTTGTGGAGCAGGACGAGAGGAGCCATCAAGTACTGCTTCTTCCCATTGATGGTGTTTGTTTTCACCCCTTCAAGATGCTTGTAGTCACACAGGAATATGTTCCCTTTCTGTTTAAAAGTTCAGGTTATTGCATCAGTGTGGATATAATATTTAGTCAGTGACTGTAAAAGTACAATTATTTGACAAAACATCAAGTCAATCTAAGTTGGGTGGTTTTATTGTCATTTCAGCCATGTGCAGTGGTACAGTATACAGTAACACGAGATAACGTTCTTTCAAGACCATGGTGCTACATAAAACATATCAACACAGGACTACTTTTTAAACTGTGTGACTTGCTCGCTTATCATCTTGACACATCAGCAGCAGTTCTGCGACAAACTGCTCTTTTGCAACCCCGAGCAAAACATGATTAAACTTCCACCTATAAATGATTCTCTTTAACTAAGTGTGTGTGTGTGTGTGTGTGTGTGTGTGTGTGTGTGTGTGTGTGTGTGTGTGTGTGTGTGCTAACCACAATTGTACCCTATTTCACCTCGCCGACTAGCTCCTGACCTCTCACCAGACAGAGAGACAGAAGCCACTCTCATATATGTAATAACCGAACTGAAACTATGTATATGTCATCTACTAAATAAACGTTTTAATCAAGAACCTCTACTAAAGGCTTAATACAAGAATATGACCTTATAAACGATAATAAAAATGACCTGATATAAGTGTTTTGTAAGCATGTATTGCAATTCCTTTAATATGATAACAGTATGCATAAACATCTTAAGGCCATCTTAAAGCTATCTCTTACATTGTTAAAAGCAATGATCACACCGCAGATTATATAAAGTACAAGTTTGCAAAAATTGCCAAACCGCCCCCCCCCCAAAAAAAAAAACAAAACAAAGAAAGAGCAGGCGCAAGACAGTGCAGACATAATAGTGCAGTAAAAAGTGCAACAATGACAGTGGGTCGTGGAAAAACGTGCATTTATTATAAAGAGTTCAGATGATCACCTTAATTTCATCTCTCAGGCTGCACTGGCCACGGGGAAAGACCATGTCATCAGTGACAGGGAAGTTACTGGGCAGGTTTGCACAACACTGGATCAAAATGGGGTTGACACCATTTAGAAACTGGTAGCCAAAGAAAGCATCTTCTTTCCAGTGTTCCTGAACATATTCTGTTTAAAAGAAACATTTACCTTCACGATTTACAGTTCATCATTCAGTAAAATCTACCTGGTATAGTGGTATAGGGAAAATTTTAGGGTAAGAGTTAATTACACATTACTATGCTATGATGTTAGTACAGTACCTGATATTTCAGTCTTTTTGCAGCAAAACACTCGATTGATGCTGTCAATATTATCCCACTTCTTCTTACAGTTATCCAGTCCCTTCAGCTTCAGCTCAGTCAGTCTGAAACACATTCATCTTACTTCATTATGATACTTAACATACTTTTGATAAGTAAAGAGAAAAATATGTGTAACAGAACTTCACCCTGTGGAAGCAGTGTAGAGAAACTCTATAGTTTTGGTGAAGGAGAACTGAACCTCATACGGGAGTGAAAATGGGTTTTCTGCCTTCATGGAGTGAGGTATTTTCTCTGCATATGCATCCCAGCTGATGAGACAAAGAAACAGCAAAGTGATGAGGAAGTTAGTTACAGTATGACATGATATACTTTTTATCTGCAACATATGTAATAGTTTAATTTCTTTTCATTAATGCCAGCAGACAAAGAATATGCTGCAATGCTTAATTTTAAGGTTAAATATCATTAGTATTAGGATATTCAGCTATAACTGGACAGCATTTGTATTCTAGTTTCAGGAGCTGTAAGGCTAAAATGTGTATAAGCTCTGAATTCTCACCGATAGTCTTCCTCTCGCTGCTGAATCTCCTGCTGCCGACTGTACCTGCCAAGATGATGGTTGTCTTCAAAGACTCTCAGAGCTATAAAAAAAAAAAGAAAACAAAGAAAGAAAGAAAAATGGTTTCAAGTTGTTCTTGTAAATATGGTATATACTGTATTAGGAAACTGCTTCAGCCTCATTACAACCTTTGTTTTACATCTTCAATGGTTTGAACAAGATTTAAGATGAGCACAGTTTCCCAAACCTTTTCCATCTTTGAAGCGGTGCACCTTGCTATCAGCAATCCAGCGGTAGATGGGAAAGCTGTAGATGTCTCCTTCAGGGGATTTCACTTCCACCTTGGCACAAAACCAAGCGTCCTCCGGGAACAGTGGGAGAGATTGTTTGTCTAACTCTATCAGCACAAGATTTCCAAGGGAAGTGGGGCAGGACACCTTAAACTTTGATACCTAAAGAATGACATAGCAGTTTGTGCTGAGCTGTAACACTCGAGCATACAATTCCTGTTATAATTTACTGTGGTCCATGAAGTGAACTGTTTGCTTTGACCATCTTCATGGTGATAGATTCCCCTTATTTCCACAAAAATGATTTCATCTGTGTATCATCTCATACAGGAAACCTGAGATACATTTAATCATGAAGATGCATATTTCAGACTTACAGCTCCTCTGACAAAGGATGAAGCCCCTTTCAAGCCCATGAGCCACGTGCGATCACTCTCCCCATCTGTGCCCACCAGCTTAATGAAGACATTGTTGAGAGTAGTGGAATTAAGGCGATCACCAGTGAATACGGTCACTTTATACTGCACCATTTTCCCTCTTGAATGTGGTCAAATCCTGGTAGGGGGAGAATTCTAATTATTCTTAGCACTGATTTGGAAATGTAAACATTTAAAATTATTGCATTACAGTGAAAAGGACAATGTAAACAATTATTTTAACTCATTATGCTAAATGACCCATAATTTCTGACTGAAATCCTGTGAAAACATCTCTTACCTTGAGATGAAGAATTTAGGTTAGAGAAACTACTCTGTCAGAAGTTGCCCCCCCAAATTTTTCTTTTTATTCACACAAATCAGTGGGAGTGTCCAGTCAGTTGCATCAATCATGTGTTGAGATAAAATTCTTGATAAAGTTGTGCAAATAATGACGTCTATCCTATTCAGGATAAATCAGATACTGATAACTGTTGTGTGTTTTTGGCCAGTCACTTCGGTTTTTGTCCTCCAGTTTCCTGAAGGGCTTTTGGAAACACCTCACACCATGCTGATATCTGCCAAATGTTTTGCTAATTTGAAGCTATTTGGAAATACCTTTGTTGGTATTAAATACTATTTTCTGTCTGTAAAACTTTGAGTTAGGTGCCTTTTTCAGTTTTAAATTGCTTAACAAACAAAAAAACATTCTTCTGAAATTTATCAGGTACAAGAATTGCACTGAAAATGAGTGAAAAACCAGCCAATGGCCAAAGAAAAACTTTAAAATAACCATCAGAAAGCACTATTGAACTATTGCTCATCACTTAAAAAAAATTAGAAGTCTTGCTGTTTGGTTGCAAAATACAATTAAATAAGGGGTGGCTCAAGCCTTTTGCACAGCATGGGTCAAATGAACGTAGAAAAATATGAAGAAAATTCATTAATAAGTAACTGCAAAACTGTTGTATGTGTCTTTTTATTGTTTCTCACACAAACACAGTGATCACAGGCAGCTAAATTATTAGTGTAAACTAATACACTACATACAGTAGCAGCTGCTCTAAACAAGCAGGTTTTGATAAAGGCTGGTTTAGGGCGCCAGCAGATTTATAAGCACATTTTTAAGCACATTTTTTCAGTCTGTGTAATGCACTTCTACATGGGATCATTACCTTGTTAGTCAGTTATTCTTGTTTAATAAGCCAGAACAATAATCACATAATGGCTCTGTGAGCATGATCATGAACCCAAAATGAATTAAAAAAAAGCAGATCATTTCAATGCAGTTAGTCATTTTGCAACAATTAACAGTTAGATTATATAAAAAAGTCCAAATGCAATGGTGATGCTTGTTCACTAATTTCCCTTTTTACTTCAGTGTCAGCTCAAAGTACTATTTACAATCTTTTCATTTTCCCTTTATTTTAAAGTCAAGCTAAGGCAGAGGCTCAGATCTGCGGGGAAGGGACCGTCAGGAGCCCGGTGGGCTTCAGCTTGTTGATCCCTCCGTCCAGGTTACAAACACGTGGAAAACTCATCTTCACTAGATGTGCAGCAAACTGCAGAAAAAAAGAGAAAGTTCCCATCAAAAACTGAATACTTCAGATTTATTGGTTTTGTTCAACTTTTTCTGTCTGCTGTATTACTAATATTTAGGACTTAAGTAGTTCTAGTTTCTCTGTAGTTATAAAAGGCAAATCCACCACTGCAAAATACTCCAATGTAAAATTGGTTTATCAACCTCTCTGAGACAAGCTCAGCATAAATTTACACATCAGACTGCGGGATTACGCCTTAACATAAAAATGCACTAATTCAGTACATTTTTAAGTTTAAGAATTAAACATTTTATATTTCTCTGTGACTCCTCATTGAACCTTTGTTGTGTCAGTTACATGGTGAAACCAAGGAGGGGAATATGATTGCAAAACCTCTTCCTCTGCTACTCATGCAATTATAAAAAAAAAAAAAACCCTGATACCCGCTGAACTGGGGTTGACCTTATTCTAACCAAATTATTAACCACAGTAAAATGGTAAGGAAATTAAATTTTGATAATTTCATTTCATAACCTAGGTGATTAAAAGGCCTTATGGATTTCTTATGTCTCTGACATTAAGTAGTGTGTCTCTGACATTAAATCCACAAATTCTTCAAAAACAGCTTCTTAAAACCTCCTAATTAAAAATTTCAGGTGATCCTGTTACATGAATAATTGTCAAATCATATATATGATGATAATGACAAAAAAATCATTATGTTTGATACTTGGCTTGAAATGAAAGAACATGATTATCACCATGCAAAACACGACAGGGATAAAGCCACAGCCACACGACTGTATACTGATCATGTGGACCATTAAAAGGTTAAACGCAGCAAAGTTCTGATGCTTCCCTTTAATAAAGAAAATGCAGGATTGTCTTCTCAGTTAATAAGAACTATTTCTTTTTCACTTTCTAACATATGGAAGGGGGGCATCTTTTCTAAATTGGGATTTTGCCTGAAGCACTATCCCTGCTGAGTTTATAAATGCCAGCTTGGCTAATTTATTCCAAGAAGAGCACGAAAGGAGAATGTACGATGATCAGTGTAGTTCTCTCTTGTGTTATGCTGAAGTGGGCAAATTTATTTTTGTTCACTGAAATATCAGATGGTGATTTATGTAAAATATAATCTGCTAATGTTCAAAATGTTCCAATGAACTATTTATTACATTGTACGCCAGACCAATAATCTCAGTGTGGCTTTATATAACAGATGGCTGAATTTTACAAGACAGAGGCCTGAATTTAAAGATTATTGCCTTCACAAAATATTTAATATCGACAAGACTAAGTATTAATTTTTAGTAGTCGTGAAACAGAAGATTGATTGTTTTATCTTATTAAATATATGCTCAAACAAATGCTCCTATGAACAAAAACAAGTTGTCAAAATGCTTGCATCAGTTCCAGAAAGCAGTTTTTAAAAAACTAAAAACTGGACCATAATGTTAGCGATGTAGTAGCTCATCTCACTCACAATCCATCACAATTCACAGGTTATTGTAATGTGTGAAGGACAGAAAGAAATTGATAAATGTTGTAATTGGTTAACTTTATTGCACAACTAATGAGAAATTAGATCCACTTAGAAGTCAAGGAGGGTCACAAACAGTTAAGGACAAATTAATTTCATCCACCACTAAATTAAAGTTTAAGTTCAGGACTTTTTCTGACTCCTGGTGATCGACATTTTCATGGCCATGAAAACCATGAATATAGTTAGTTACTTTGTTTGTTTATTTGTTTGTTTTTGTTGCAAGGACAAGACCGTTACTAGTCTATCCCCATTATAACCTAACAGTTATACATAAGGATCTATACACTTTTACCTCAAAATTTCTTAAAAGAGTAGTTAGAAAACTGCTAACTGATCATCTGCGAAGGAACGATTTATTTGAAGGGTTTCAGTCGGGATCCAGAGCTCATCACAGTATAGAAACAGCTTTAGTGAAAGTTACAAATGATCATCTTATAGTCTCTGACAGTGGACTCATCTCTGTGGTTTTTCTACTAGACCTCAGTGCAGCATTCGATACTGTTGACTGTAATATTTTATTACAGCAATTAGAGCACGCTGTACATATCAAAGGTACTGTGCTGCAGTGGTTTGAATCCATCTATCCATTCTCTTTTGTTTATCCTTATCTGGGTCACGGAGGGCTGGAGCCTATCCCAGCTAGGTTAGGGTGAGACGTGGGGTGCACCTTGGACAGGTTCTGAGTCTGTCACAAGGGCTAATACACAGGGACAGACCAACCATTTGCAGTCACATTTACACCTGCAGTTGTTTGCATATTTGTCACACTTACATGTTTCAGATCATCAAACAAATTGAAATATTATTGAAAATACTCTCTGGACTGACGAGACAAAAGTTAAACTTTTTGGATGTTTTTTTGGATGGACCAGTTCTGTTTACATTTTACCTGCTTCATACATACATTTTCACTGCTATGCAGATCATACCCAGTGTTATCTTTCTATAAAGCCAGAGACACACACACAGACATAAAGACCTGGATGACCTCTAATTTTCTGCTTCTAAATTGAGATAAAACAGACATGATTGTACTCAGCACCCAAAATCTTAGATATATGGTGTTTAACCAAATACTTACCTTGGCCTCCAATAACACTGTGAGGAATCCTAGAGGTGTTTTTGACCAAGATCAGACCTCATCTTATCTTAAAGAACTCATAATAACATATCATACCAATAGAGCTCTTCGTAGTATGAGAGGCAGAGCCTACAGCTTTCAGGCCCATCATCTGTGGAACCAGCTCCCAACTTGGATTCAGGAGTCAGATGTCCTCTCTGCTTTTAACATTAGGTGTAAGACTTTTCTTTTTGACAAAGCATATAGTTAGGGCTGGATCAGATGACCCTCCTTAGTTACACTGCAATAGACTTAGGCTGCTGGGGCTTCCCATGATGCACTCTTTCTCTCATCCCTTTTCACTTGCCATGTGTTATTCACCACTCTGCATTTAATTATGAGTTATTATTTATCTCTGGCTCTCTTCCACAGCATGTCTTCTGTCTTGTCTCCCTCCCCTCACCTCAAACCAGTCACGGTAGATGGCCGCCCCTCCCTGAGCCTGGTTTTGCTGGAGGTTTCTTTCTGTTAAAAGGGAGTTTTTCCTTCCCACTGTCACCAAGGTGGTTGCACACAGGGGTCATCTGATTATTGGGGTTTCTCTGTATTATTGTAGGCTCTTTACCTCATAATATTAAGTGCCTTGAGGTGACTGTTTGTTGTGATTTGGCACTGTACAAATAAAACTGAATTGAATAACCAGAAAAGTCAATAGTGATTTCAGCCCTTGAAACATTATGCTTCTGTGTTAATTCATATTTTCTTCATGTAAAAATACTGCGCATACTGAGGTGCTGCACACATATACGTGGATGACTGCTTTCTCACCATAGCAGCACTCTTCATGTTGTGGCTGATGACCACAATGACACGCCCTCTATAGCTCTGGAGGCCTCCTGCAGCGGGACACTGCACCACCTCATTTTCCGGACCAAAAGTCGTGTTGAAGGGAATGTTGATGCTTCCAGAAATGTGGCCTCTGTTGAAGCTGGAGGCAGAGGAGTTAAGGAATAATGGCGAAGAAGCAAGGCCAAAAATGTGTTTGTGTGTAGTGTGTGTGCTTGTGTGTCATTTCATGGGAGTCGCTGTATTACTGAAAAACAGCAGATACACCAGTACATAACAATATTGCGTAAGTTCAGTGAGTGCTTGTTATAATTCTGATCAGGCTGACTTTTAGTACAAATCATATGTAAGACAAACTTTAATGCAGAGGTGTGGAAAAGCGAAGAGGATGTGAAGAATAGAAAGGGCGAAAGATGAGAGAAATAAAAAAAGAAACGTAATAATAAGGATATAAAAAGAAGAAGAAAAAACAGAGGAAAGGTACCTCATTGAACAACCCCAGATTGATATACTGAATAAAAACCAGACAACGAACTTTTTCTGAGTGCATTAGCTTTGTTGCAATACGTTTCTACGTTTACCAAATCAAACCATACCATTTGCAACTACATAAACACACAAAAAGGGTTTGCCAAAGACCATAACAGAGGTGAAAAAGGTTTGCCAAATCCTGTAAAGTGGCCTAATCCCTTTTGACCATGTGAGCTGGGCTGTGGAGCCTATCAGTATGCTCCAGAGAAGAAATTTTGTCACAGAAACTGCCAATTCAAAATCTCTAATCTTGCCACTAATCCTTATTGATTAATGGCTCTTTAACCTCTTAGCCAATCAGCCTTTCCACTGATGAGCTGAACCTTTGAGCCTCACTCTTTCTGGTGCTTTGAATTTTCTGTGTTTGAGGGTTTCTGTGTCTATTGTACTGCATCCTGTAACAACAAAACGAATGCCTTTATGCAATTCTGTAATTATATTCAGAGCAAAAAACAAAAACAAAAAACAAAACAAAAAAATAGAAAAGAGGGCATTGATTGTGACAAGCTTCATTTTTAATCTGCCGGGGATGTTTTATATAGACGACTGCGTGCATTTATGCACATCAAGGCCATGGATACGGCTGCTGTTCTGGGAAAAGGCTGCATCTCTAAAACATCAACTTTTCATGAAAGAAACAACCCAGGTTTCAGCTTTCTCTTTCATTTAGCCCAGTGGGTCTGTAAAATGATTATAGCTTAAGAAGGAAGAGAATTTACACATAAAATGTGAAATACAACATTAACCAGGGTAAACAATCTATTGTGCAAAATACCTAAAATAGCTTCTGCTGCTGCCCTTAGGGCACAGCAGATCATCTGCCTCCATCTTACTCTATCCCTTCTAAATTTTTTTGTCAGACTTCTCTGTGGTCTTCCTCTTTCCGTGTTGCCTGACAGCTCAATATTCAACATCCTTTGTCCACTGTATTCACTACCCTCCTCCGTTTAAACCATTCTTCACCCTCTTCATACCTAGCCTCACTCCCTCCTTACTAATCCCTCTGCACTTCATCTGTCCTCCTCTCTCTGTAATGTTCTTTATTCATGAGCTCCTTAAAGTACTCCTTAAATCTTATCAATACACCTACGTCACTTGATAACAAATTTCCATCTCTATCCTTAATCATTCTAGCTGCTGCACATCCTTTCAAGAAAAAAAAATCAAATCTACTACTTAAGTAAGAATTTCAGGAAACATGAATGTCAGTAGGTCATCCAGCTCACAATCCATCATAGTTCCGAGGTTATTGCTCCTCAAGGCTGCTAACAAGACTTTGACTACAATTCAGGTGACGACTTAATGGATGATCACTGCATGTGAGTTTAACTTAATTATGATCAACAGTATAGGAGGAGTAGTGATTGTCGTGAAATGTGGACTGATGGAGAGAGGCCTTGCCATGGCATAAACCCATCAGTCCTTAGGCCAGATGAGCTAATAAAGTGGAAATGATCATGTAGCCAAAAGGCCAGATGAATGCATTTTACTTAAACTAAACGCTGCTGCTTTAATAGCTCGTCACTTCTGGATATGGTGGGGTAGTTTGGAGGAATTTCAGGGGGCCAGCTGAATGTTGCAGAGCCTGGATGAACTGCAACTGATGGGGACCAAGCTGTTTTAATCTCTTTGCCTGTGGTTTCATTAAAAACAAGGAAAAGCAAAGCACTGCCACCACATAAATAGGTAACCAAAATATCCAAGGCACTGAACAGAGAAAGACAAAATGTTTCTTCATGTCACAAATTCAAAGTCTTTTGCATATCATTCACATAGGAAGTGAATCTTACATTTATCAACATGGCACAGAAAGCAGGTCACTGTTCAAGGCACAGGTATTAAATAATTTGAAATGACACCCTGTGTAAATTCAAAGATGCTGTCACACTGGGCTCTGCCAAACCCTCCGACTCCCCCTCAACATCACATTCTGGGTCAGGCTGAACTATCATGACTCCTGGATTTGCACTTTCTTTCTTTTCTTCCCCTGTGTATTGTGCTGAGTGTCTTCATCATTGTAGAGAAGCACAGACAGGTGTGATGAAAACCGCCCTTACCAGCTGCACCTTATGTCATCATGCCTTTGAAAATACCTGGCATCTCTGGTGCTCTACCAGATCGCAGACCCTGCTAACTCTCAGTGTGTTTACATTTCCAAGACAACCCCATCTCCAGTCACCCAAGCTTCCTGCACACCCTCTCCCACGGCTCTTTAGCTGCCAGCAGGAAGTATTCTCCAATCACCTTGCCACTCTCAGTTGCTAATAAACCAACTTTTGCTTTTAATTTGCATCAGCTTATTTGTGGTTTCTTTTGAGTTTATTTATTCAGTGTGTGGTGTTAAACAGATGCATGAATCAGAGCTTTTGCAGGAGTCAGCCATGAACTAAAGTACTTGAAATCTGCCTTTACTAGAACCAGTGTGGTATACGTTTGACACTGAATAACAGCAGTGGAATATTTACATGTTAAAACTGATTTCCCAGCTGCACAAAAATGGTAAGGATACTCTTCCGCAGTGCGGATATCGACTGCAACAATTTTGGGCTTGCCAGTTTTGTTCCTTTTGGAGGACCCGGACAATGACAGCTCACAAAGGTCAATTAAGTCCTCCGCTGAGATCCTGGGAGATACTTCTGCTTTCAGGTCAACCAGTGACAGAGGCTCCCGAGACTATAAGAGGAGATGAGATAAAGAGAGAGAAAACAGCAGTATATGCGGTCAGAGAATTTATGGAATAATGATTTTGCAAAAGTTACTGTAATGAAATAACACAAGAGAAAGAAAAACAATTTTGTCAAGTTGGATATTTATTTAAATCACACCAACAAGCTTTCATTAAATAAATCCCCTCTCGATTAGTGCTTAATGTCTTCCTATAAAATGAGCCCAAACTACCATTATGAATTTCCATATAAACTATATTACAGCGCCACAGATGAGCAGCAGTAGTGGCCAGAACCTGGTCCTTTGCCAGTTTCTACCTGAATTGCCAAATAGGTTCATTAAAGCACCCAGCCTGAGGCATGGCTGCAGGAGGCTGAACTCTGCTCTGCAACAGTGACCAAATGTTATACAATTCCCAGAATCCCTGAAATACATTTTAAGTATAAAGTGGGGAAAACCGAGGGTGCCAAGAGTTTTGACCAACTCCTTTAAAAAGACTAACAAACAAAAATATTGTCTTGATGATGAGAGTTCATTTGTAGTCTGCAACTTCTGTTCACTGATATGCAAATTAAACTGAGGAGAAATACTAACCGCATTATCTAGGAATTTCAGCACACTGTGCAGGATAAAAAGAGCCGACTGCAGGACCAGTAGGTTAAATGCCAAAGTGCTGCCAACCATGAAATAAAATGCTTGAAAGCAGCTCACTAAAACTGGTCAGAAGAACAATCTATGGCCCACCCCAGAGCAATAACTCAGGGCTGCAGACCACGGGTGTTCTGTTAGCTCAAAAGCGATTTAAAAGATTTTTTTATTCTCCTGTTTTTTTCTTTGTAAAAGGACTATGCAAAAAATTTTGCGGTTTACTTACTGTTGTTAAATTACAGCGTTATTATTTAAACAGTGAATATTAACTAAGTGTTTCTGCTTAACATCCTAAGAACTTGCAATTTTCAAGTATGTGTGCTACAGTTTAATAATTTCTATTTTATGCTCATTTACATAGTAATTATTACACTTTTACTTCACAGAGACAAAGAAATGGTCCACCACAGATTGTAGAATTAAATATGAGGACAAACTTATTACCCCCCCCCCCCCAATGAAAGTTTCTGTCAAACATTTCCCCAAGTGCTTTTTTAACAAGGAAGGAATTTTTAACATAGCAATTATAAACATACAAGTTTTCTTTAGAAAGAATAAATGATTTCTATATGCACACAATAACAGATTTATTTCAGAAAAAAAAAATCCCTGGGTCAATTTTAGCCCCCTGAAAAACTAACCACTGACCAAAGCATAAACGACTGTTGTTCAATAACGTGCTAACTTTGAAATGGTCAAAAACTTTAAAATTAAGTGAAAACTGAGGGTTACCTTTGAATTTGCACACAGTATAAAAACCTCAACAGAAGAAATCAGTTTAGATTTGAGAAAAATAATTGTTGATGCTCACAAAGCAGGAGATGGATATACATAGTTATCACAGCGCTTTCAAGTGTCAAGAACTGGAGTCAGAGCTGCCATCAAGAAATTCAAAGAAAGCCACACAGTACAGAACACGCCTGGCAGAGGTAGGAAGTGAAAGATTTCAAATACTTTGGAAAAAAGAAACTAGTGAGAGATGTGTCTAAAGACCCTAGAACAACTGCCAAGACAGCAGTGAGTGACTCAGCCAAGTTGTATTGTAGTCTTAAAGACGACAATCACTAGAATACAGCATAGGATTGAACTGCCAGGTTGCAGACCAAAAAAACCCATCCATATCTGGAAAGCTTCAGAAAGAGAAAGCTTCAGGTCAGAATGGTCAGGTAAGCTAAAGACAGCCTGAAGAAAGATACCGGAAATGCACCCTTTGGTCAGATGAGAGGAAACTAGATCTCTTAGGCCACAGAGATGTTGCTTATATTTGGAGAAAGAAGGGAGAGGCATACAACCCAAGGAGGTCATGTGAAGATTTGGAAAGAAAATGTTGAGGAGTCAGCAGCAAAACCGAGTCTGGGTTTCCCCTTTGCCTTCTAAAATGATGGCGACCCAAAACAAATGTCCCTCCTGGTAAAGAACTACCTCCAGATGACAAAACTGACTAACATGTCTGTACAAAGCCTGACTTGAATCCCCCTGAAAATATGTGGGGTCAAAGCCAGAAAACCATCACATTTTGTTTATTTCTCTACTTTCCTAGGCTATTTTGGATTTTAGCTAATTTTGCTTTGATTTTAGCTTCTAACTTTTGATGGAACGACATCAGTTTATTAATTTAGTATTTCTGCTTCTATCTCAGCAAATGATTTGGATTCAGGAATATGCAAAACAAACAAAAAATGTATCTGTTCTAGCATCTGTCAGTTGATATGTATGTATATCAATCAGTCAGACAGGAATATGGACGACTGCCTGACAACTACTGGTTGCTGGGGAAAAACAAGTATTCCTCCTGTTGAATCAACCTGCTGTGAGTGGTCGTTCGAGGGTACTGGGAGTCACTATGAAATCAATCGTTAGGCCACAGCAACCAACTGGTTTCTAGACCTATGTGACTGAGGCTTTGAGACAAAACAGTGAGCTGCCACAAAGTAAATAATTTATCATACAGGGCAAATTAGTAATCGGTAAAACATCCTCAGAAATTCTGCCCAGTGAATTATAACAAGGTGTAAACATTTTGGCTCTACAGTCTCATTGTGGGGTGTAACAGGAGACATTCAAAGCTTTTCTACTTCAACTTTTTAATATTTCTGATACAAGTGGGCTGTTTTTGTTCTTAATAAATATTCATAGTTTGATTATTTCAAACTAGGTACCTGATTTCAAATATAATAAAGGCTAGTGTAACAATACCTATTTGTTTGGAGTTTTCAAAAGGTGCATACTCACTGTGTTGCATCAACACATGATGAGGACTGGGAAAGTGGGAGAGATTTGGGGAGATGTGCATTGCTTCCAATAAATAACTTTGTTCTGCTCTTTTAAATTATCTAACAAGAGCCTGACAGCTGCAATTTGAAGAAACATACAATAAGAGAGTCTCAG
This sequence comes from Rhamphochromis sp. 'chilingali', assembly GCF_963969265.1. Taxonomy (NCBI): domain Eukaryota; kingdom Metazoa; phylum Chordata; class Actinopteri; order Cichliformes; family Cichlidae; genus Rhamphochromis; species Rhamphochromis sp. 'chilingali'. The sequence goes on from NC_137948.1 coordinate 24,608,897, forward strand.
CAGGTAGGAATCTACATACTAATGAAATCTCGCACCATTTTGATTTGCTGCAAAGAAAACTGTCATGGTCCTGGGTCGGTGACCCAGCGCTTTTAGTTTAGTTTAGTTATCATTTTCTAGATGATGATTGTTTAAGTTCTGTGTTATATTCGGTCTGCCTCTGAGTCTGCGTCTGTATCTGTCTGTCTATGGTGTCACCCCATCTGTTTGTGAATCTGTCTGTTTAGTTCAATGTCTTGTCTGGTTCCATGTGTCTGAGTTTCCTGTTTTATTGTGAAGGTCCGTGTCGTATGTGAGTGTGATCAGTTTACGTTTCCCCGTCCCGTCAGCCCAGATTCCTCCCAGCTGTGTTGCCCTCCTGTCTCTCATCCCCTGATTACTGGTGTGTGTATTTAAGCCCTGTGTGTTCTCCTGCCTGTTGCCGGTTCGTCTGTATTACTCAGTGTCAGTCTGTGTATCCACCGTGTCTTCTCCCTGCTGTTCATTGTCATCCTCCTCTGCTCGTTTTCATTCAGGTTTGTGCTCTGTAGTTTAGTTGTTTCCCAGTTTAGTTTAGTTCGAGCCCCGTTTGCTGTTTGTCCACATTCTTTTTGTGTTCAATAAATCACCTTCACTTCTCCACGACTGCCTGCGATTGGATCCTCATTTATTCCACACGGCTCGCCTCGGCAGCCGTGACAAAAACATGACTAACACTCTGGATTAAAAAAACAAAAAAACTTTTAATCTTATATCCACCAACAACAAATAATGTACAGACGAAAAATGCCATGGCAGTGAATACTATAGTAATAGGTAAATACTTTTACCAAATAAATAATATATTCTGTGTGAACTGCTGTATTGAAATGTATACAAAAGTACTGTGGCAGACAACCTCAAGAATTTTACCTTGAAAGGGTTGTTGTGACCTAACAAGCCATCCAAATTCTGATCCATGTTATTGCAGTATAGTAACATGTTATAGTAACTCTATTATTAGATGCACAGCTTCAACAACGGCCACACTGATTGAATATATATATTCATATTTTCCCCTGATAATTTAATTACCAAATACCCCCAAGCCAGGTACATTTTCCAAGCCTACCACAAAATACAGTCAATCTTAGTCAATACGATGCAAGGAAACGATATACAAACAGCCACACAATGGGACTCGATCAAAATCTCTAAGTGATAGTGACAGCATGCGACCAAAGAAAATACTGAATTATTCTAATTAAACTAAAAAAAAAGAATGAAGAAAGCAAAAGTAAGATTAGTCTAATCTGTGTAAACCACTGTAGACAATAACTGAAGTAACTATCGATTACTACATTTATGTAGAGGTTAACACGTGAGGAGCGGATCGAAATTGTGTTGATATCTGGTGAATGCAGTAACCGGGTCATTGCAGCAGATTTCAATGCAAGACACCCTGCGAGTCCACCCATCTCCCATGCTACAGTCAGCAAACTGCTTGCTAAGTTTCGTGAAACTGGTTCAGTGTTGGATTTGCCAAAATGTGGATGCAAGAAAACTGTTACTAATGAAGAAACATCAGTGGCTGTCCTAGCTTCATTCAGCAAGAGCCCACAGCGTAGCACTCGCCGCATGTCACTGGAGAGTGGCATTAATCGAACATCCCTTCGGTGGATATTAGCTACTCACAAATGGCACCCTTACAAACTCCAGCTACTGCAGCATCTCAACGAGGATGACCCAGATCGGCGCACAGAATTTGCAGAATGGGCAAAACAAAAATTGGAACAGGACCCACAGTTCATGCAGAAGATTTTGTTCAGTGATGAGGCAAACTTTTATGTAAATGGTGAAGTTAACAAACAAAACCACCGCTATTGGTCTGACACTAACCCACATTGGATGGATCCCTCCAAGACTGTTGGAACAACAAAAGTGATGGTTTGGTGCGGTATATGGGGTACAATGATAGTGGGTCCATTCTTCATCCATGGAAACCTCAAGGCCACTGGATATTTGAAATTGCTACATGATGATGTGTTTCCCTCTCTATGCACTGAAGCTGGCACGTTCCCTGAGTTTTTCCAGCAAGATGGTGCACCACCACATTATGGTGGATTGGTCGTCGTGGGCCAGTTGAATGGCCCCCAGGGTCTCCCAATCTGACCCCCTTAGACTTTTATCTTTGGGGTCATCTGAAGGCAATTGTCTATGGTGTGAAGATACGAGATGTGCAGCACCTGAAACTACGGATACTGGATGTCTGTGCTGGCATTTCTTCTGCGGTGTTGCTATCAGTGTGTGAAGAGTGGGAGAAGAGGGTTGCATTGACAATCCAACACAATGGGCAGCACATTGAACACATTTTATAAGTGGTCAGAAACTTGTAAATAACTCATGACAGAATAAAGTTACGTTGAAACCAAGCACACCATTGTTTTTCTTGTGACATTACCAATAAGTTTGATGTGTCACATGTAGGGATGGGTACCGGTGTCTGGTGCCACGATGGCACCGGTTCTGACATAAACGGTAGTAACCAGACCGAAAAGCAGCGCACATTTCGGTGCTTTATTTCGGTGCTTTTTTTTCCTGAGCTGTGATACACTTTAGATTCTAGCCAATCATTTTACGTTTCCGAGGATAGTAGGCGGGTCCAGGTACGTGCGTTCTTTTAGAGCAGAGCTACAGATTAAAAATGTCCAAGGCGAAGCGGTCAAAAGTCTGGCTGTACTTCACAGCAAAATATGCAAACTCAGCAGCCTGCAACAAGTGCTTTAAGCTGATACTGTGATACTGCCAAAGGAGGTAACACCTCGAATCCGATGAAACACCTGGCGACGCATAGCGTTTTTTTTAAAAAGCCCAGAAATGCGCCGTATTTGATAGCTTGCTGCGAGACCTCACACCGTGCACATCTACTGCGGGTGGGTTGCCTGTTATCGGACCCGGAGAAACATCCCCCAAAAACACGAAGAGGAGAGTCCTGGGCCCTAGCCCTGCCAGTGTAGCAGAAATGATGACGGATGATAATGGCAGCAGCAGCCGTTCTTCTCTGCGTGAGTAGCTTAATGTTGTTCTTGTGTAATTTACGTTGAGTAGGCTAACCACGTTATTACATTAATGCATGTAAGGTGAACTAGCAAACATCATCATAGCTACATGCGGCTGTCTTCTTGTTTGATGGCAGATACTCCCTTCACCCTGGCCAAAAAGGCTAAAATGACCAAAGAAAAAGTGGAAAACAGCTAAACATGAGAGGTTTGTGTTTTTTCCATTGTTTAAGCACTGCTTCCAGCCAAGAGTGATACCATATATGCCCCATAGCTGCAGAAAAGGCTAACATTGTTATCTTTTTACAAAAAAACAGCTGAACATGGGAGGTTTTTGGACCAATTTTGTGTTCTCCAGTCTTTAAGCACCGGTTTGAGCACCGTTTAAGCACCGGCACTGTTTCAAAAGTACCGGTTTGGCACCGGTATCGGATAAAACCTAAACGATACCCATCCCTAGTCACATGGCCCTCTTCCTATTGAAAAAACAAAAGTTGTATCCAAGATGGCCGACTTCTAAATGGCCACCACGGTCACCACCCATCTTGAGGAGTTTGCCCCCTCACACATACTAATGTGCCACAAACAGGACTTTAATATCACCAACCATTCCCATGTTATTACAGTGAATCCATATAAATGGCCTACCCCTATATATTATATATATATATATATATATATATATATATATATATATATATATATACACACACATACACGCAATGCATATGAACTAATGACTCACAAAATATAGTGTTGTTCTTTATCATAGTGTATCAATCAGTGCAATATTCATAGTGTAGTGTAGGCTGCAAAAAGTATGTGCATTTTGCTATTCACAAGAAGCATCTGCTCATGTAAATCAGATCTCAGGACAAAGAACTGTTGATTTGCATAAAGCTGGAAATTTCTTAGACAGTCACCTCAAAGAGGTCAGGTATTTGTCAGTGTAGAGTTTAACAAATTCTCCTAATGGAAATGATTGAGTGCTGTGCCAGGCAGCCAATGCCCAGCTAAGGTGACCCAAAGCCACTGGCAGAATGCTAAATCAGAGGGGGAAAGGAAGAAAAATGAAAATGCGAGAAACAAAAACAAAAAAACCCAAACAAAAATCAGAACAAAACAAAACCAGAGAGTAACAGCTAAAGGCTAAAATGAATCTTTGGAGCTGGTTAAAATCTCTGTTCATAAAGTTATTGAACTGGCATGTTGCCCATGACTTTAGAAAGACTGGCACACTAAAAACAAACAACACTGCATGCATAAGGTTACCAAAGAGCACCTTGGCAGCTCACACACAGCAGGACTGAGAAAATATTTTGTAGATAAGGTTGAAAGTTGAAAACACAGCACCACATAAATGGTGTAAATGTGCCAATGTATACCAAAATGATAACATCATCCCAGAGGTAAGGGAGAAAGGACTTTGGGTTGTTTTTGCTACCTCTGGTTATGGAGGGGTTGCCAATAGACGGCAGGAGGGAATTAACTGTGCCTTTTGGAGATTTTGTGGAATGACCTTAAGTTAGCCATTCACACCAGAGAGTGTGGCTGAGCTGAGGCAGTTTGGCAAGGAAAAGTGGTCCAAAATTCCCCCTGAATGTTGGACATGTCTGATCTGCTTTTGCCTGTTTGAGGTTACTGCTGCCTGGCCAGTTTCAGTTGCAAGTCATCAACTATACTCCCCACAAGCACTGTGAATGTTTGATAGGTATGCTTAATAAGGAGCTTAAGCCGACTGTGTTTGTCTATACTTCTTAGGTCAAAATCTGATGACACTGTATGAGCAGGTCCTGCAGGAAATCAGGTGCAATGGTCATGCATATATCATTAACAAGTTGCAGTAGATGCACATATGTTGACACACACACACACACACACACACACACACACACACACACACACACACACACACACACACACACACACACACACACACACACACACACACAAAGTCAGTTTACTTCTTTTCCAATGCAGACAGTAACTACACTGCCTACGTTTTTGGATAATGAAACACTTTTGTAGTATTCCCTCTGTATACCACCACAGAGGATTTTAAATCAAACAATCAAGATGTGATTCAAGTGGATACTTTTGAGGATTTTAATGGTTTATGAATTACAGTCAGAACTATAATTGGACAAAGTAATATTATTTTAAGTATTACATTTTTTTTATTATTTAGACAGAAATCCTTTTCAGGCTACAATCTCCATGCTTCTGTGTTTCCTCCCTTGAGATTCTCTGCTAGGTCTTTACTGTGGCTGCCTTCAGTTTCTCAGTAACTGAAAAGGATGCTCTGCTAGGCTGAGATCAGATGACTGACTTGGGCATTTCTTTGCTTTGAGAAAGTTTCTTTTGTAGTTTCCTCTGCAGTATTCTTTCGGTGTAGCATTTAAGATAAGATAAGATAAGATAGAACTTTATTAATCCCTCGGGTGGGTTCCTCTGGGAAATTCGACTTCCAAAAAAAAGCACAGCAACGACCGAAGTTACAGTTACAGAATATTATATATATATACACACACACACACACACACACACACACACACACACACACACACACACACACACACACACACACACACATATATAAATACAGAGACAAATATAAATAAAGTATACAAAGGGGATAAATAGAATAAATAGGAATAAAAAATAAAAATACAAGTGAATTGCACATTTCAAGTATTGAGTCTATTGCACTGTTGACTATTTACAAAAAGTATTGCACAAGGTATTGTACAGTGAGGTGAAGAGGCACTACAGCTTAGTTGTTCCCCCCTCCTTTGTCCTCCTGTTTCCTGTTTCCCCTCCCTCTCCCCTCCAGAGAGGAGTTAAACAGTTTGATGGCGTGTGGGACAAAGGAGTTTTTAAGTCTGTTAGTTCTTGTCTTGGGGAGAAGCAACCTGTCACTGAACAGACTCTTCTGGTTGTTAATGGCCGTGTGCAGAGGATGCCCAGCATTGTTCATAATGTCCAGCAGTTTCTTTAATGTCCTTTTCTCTGCCACTGTCACCAGAGTGTCCAGCTTCATGCCGACCACATTTGTCCAAATCTGAGCAATACAGCTTCAGAATTTATCCTGATTTATACATTTATAAACTATCCGTTAATACTGCCTCCTCCATGTCTGACAGATAATGTGGTACACCACATTTCTTCATTTGTTTTTCTCCTTCATACTTTTCCTATCATTCTGGAAAAACTCCCTTTTAACAGGAAGAAACCTCCGGCAGAACCAGGCTCAGGGAGGGGGCGGGGGCATCTGATGTAACTGGTTCAGGGGAGAGAAGGAAGACGGGACAATATAGAGTGCAGATGTTAATGTTATGTTTAACTCCTCAACTGTTTTCTTAACTCAGATGTTGTGAAGTTGTTATTCTGGAAATAATTCTGCCATTATGCACTTTAGTGATCTTTTGTGGTCTTTCAGTGGTTTTGATGTCTCTCTCTAGTGTATTCATTCTTTTTAATAATGGTCCACATTTTTCATTTGATCACTCTTAAAGTTTTTGCTATCTCTCTGATAGGTTTATTTGAGGTTTTCAGCCTAATAATGGTTTTCTTTACTTTTATCAACATCTCTTTGGATCTCAGATTATGAGTTCCAGTGAAAAGGAATCAAACGCAAGGTCAGTATGTGGAATCAACAATCTTTAATCTGCTTAATTTGTAATGAAATGCTAAGGGAAGATGCCTCACCTGCTATGACCATTAAACTGCTTGCCAGTCAACTTTCCAATAATATTTGAGCATCTACAATCAATCAATCAATCAAGGCTTTATTCACCACATGCAGATTGCCCCTAAATAGGGTCTATGCACAAAAATGGCTGTAATCCCTAAACAGTTAATCCAGAACGTTTGTTAAACCCCTTAAATTCAAGCTGAAAGTCTTGCTGACAGCTGAAAATTCACTGCCCTGGTGTACCGCGGCAAGATTGCAAAAGAGCAAAACTGTCTAAAACATAATAAACAAAAAGTACAGAAAAAAAGTAGTGAAAGGACAGAGTCTGCTTTTAAGGAATGATTTTTAAAGATTAGTCACTGGATTAAAATGCCCTTTAAGCATAGGCTTTATAATTCAGAGAAGATTGCAGACCTGTAGCTATGACAACCCAACAATGCTAAACTCTCCTGTGCACGTCACAATGAGCGCCCAAATTGCTGTGTATCGTAACAAGACACTTTCTGTTCTTCAGAGAGGGTTGGAGTTAACTTTAGAAAATGTGGTTTGGTCTTCGATAATCATTCCCCCCCCCCCAAAAAAAAAAAAAAAAAAAAAAAATGGAAGCGACTGAATGAAACCTTAGCCTGACAATACTGCTGTATATCCAGACATACAGACATACAATACAGTGGCAGAAATAGAAATTAATATGGAGCCCGTCTTTGGTTTGGGCTGATGAACCACACTGTGAGTTAAATGTCACAGTGAGCAATGTGAGGCATCCAAGAATGGCTTAATGACACTTTGGCATTTCACTGGCCTGGCAGTGATGAGCCTAAACCTGAGCCACAGGAAAACTTCAGCACTGGATTTTCATGCTCATCTATCCTCTAACAGTTATGGTACAAGGCTGGAGAAAACAAACAAGGAAACGCCAACGCCCACCCCACCCTCGCACCGCCGCTTAATATACTCACTTCAGAACAGCAGCGTTGTACATCTTGGAGAAAGCTTGATGACAAGGTCAGTGAGTGCCTTGACTGAACATGATTATTACTGTGCTGGGATGCTCACATATCAACCGACAGTCTGTGGTGTTTGAGCATAATTTCGAAAAGAGAATCTCATTTCATCTGCAAAGTCTGCACTCAGACAAAGAAAAGACAGGCATAATTGAGGTCATGATCTGAGAAAAACGCTGACAACAAATACCCAACAGAGCAGACACACACATACACACACACTCAGAAGATTTTAAAACGGAAACTTTCCAGCTTCTCACGTAATTCCTGTTTGAATTTTGGCGACACAGCAGTTGCCATCATTACTATTGCGCTATTTGTGCTGACACATCTAGACGTGCACTTTAACAACTGACCCGACCAGACATAATGCATTATGACCACCTGCCTAACAACTACCAACTTAGTTTATGTGCTAATGCTGCAGCACTGAAGGTCAAAATTTAGACATAACATAATTTGTCAACAACTGATTGCAACATCCACATTTCTAATTGTTTCATAATCTAAACTTCCTTAAAGTTGTTAAGTGCACAGCAAAGTTCTGAGTCTGCAGTGACATTCACTATTAATGAAACTTTTGCATAAGTCCAATAATAATAATACCAATAGAAATTTAATTTTCCTCAGCTTGAGAAGTTGAAAAGTATGTGTCAACAGTGGCCCAGTTAGAAAGTAACCTCAGGAAACTGTGTGAGAAGAGAAGTAGAGCTTGTTTTCCCCTATTCAGTCACTCAGACCAAGCTGACTGGACAGCAGCTGTCGAGTGAGATGGATGTCTGTTCACTATGAGGGCTGAGAAACTGCTGACAGAGCCTCCTGCTCTCTTACTAAAAAAAAAAGAAAAAAGAGGGCAACAGAGAAAATCATATTTGGAACTGCAGGTTACAACCAGGAAACCGCCAAACTGACTGCATGCATCATTTTTATTAGATTTTAAGAGTTTTACTTTGGATTTGGAAGAGATTTGGGCTTGAACTTCCCTCCATTCAGACTGTAAACTTGGTTTGGCATGTACTCAAAGTGTTAGCAGTCCCTTCATTTATGAGAGTGACATTTCAACACAATGCACTCACGCCTGAATGTTTTCAGAGCAAGAGGTGGGGTACGCGTAGATGCGGTCACAGATCAATGCCACCACCCATACAAATGAGCCTGGGCTGAATGAGAAAGATTAGAGCAATCACTTGGGCACACAGCAGATAGGGCTGACAAGAATGTTTGTGAGCTTTCTGGACATGATGCATTCATGTGTGAAAGGCAAACAGGATTGCTCCACAAATACTAAACAAAGACAAAAGACCCACGTGAAACACAGGATCACATCAATAAACACTCGTCAGAAAAGCATCAACACTTTTTATGGTGAACACGACTGGTATACGCTCACTGGCCACTTTGTTGGGAACACTGTACTAGTACCAAGTTGGATTCTCTTTTGCCTTCAGAACATGATGGAGCCCTCCTTGGATGATGTTTACACCATATTCTGACCCTACCACCCTAATGTGGCAGCAGAAATTGGCAAAATGTTTCCTAATCCGCTGAGTAAATTTTTTAATTTATTATTTATTTATTTTGGTGAACATGTGTGAATTTTAGCCTTAGCTTCCTGTTCTGACAGGAATTGCACTCGATGTGGTCTTCTGCTACTGTACCCATCTGTTCCAAGGTTTGATGTCATTTGTCGTATTTTCAGAGATGATCTTCTGGTTGTAACGAGTGCTTATTTGCATTATCAGCTGGAAGTAGTCTGCCTATTTTCCTCTGGCCAGAGAACTGCTGCTAGCTGGATATTTTCTCTTTCTCAGAACAGCCTGTCTAGCTTCAACAACTATGCCATGATTAAAATCACTTAAGCCACTTTTCTTCCCCATTCTGATCTTCATTTTGAACTCCAGCAGGTTGACCTTGTCTGCATGTCTAAATGCACTATTGCTGTCATGTGATTGACTAATTAGAAACTTCTATTAACAAGCAATCAGACAACTGTAATAAAATATTAAAGTGCATATGTTTCATGTTAATTATCCATACCTGTGTTTTCCTATATCCAAGAAGAAAAATAACATATAGCACATGCTCCTGGGTAAAGTGAAAGAGTTTCGTTTGAGCCTAATATTGTGTTGGTCTCCCTTTTGCTTCCCAAACAACCTTGGTTCATCGAGGAATGGACTACATTAGACCACTGAAGGTGTGTAGTGGTATCTGGCACTAAGATGTTAGCAACAGAACTTTTAAGTCGTGTTTGCGAGTCGGGACCTCCATGGATCAGAGTTGTTTGTCCAGCACATTTCTCAGATTCTAGATCACGGTTTCACCACTGTTCCTTCCTTGGAACGCTATTAATAGACCATTGCAAACTGGTAAGACCCCAAAACAGCCACAGTTTTGAAGATGCACCAGTAGTCTAGCCATCCCAGTTTGGCCCTTTTCCAGTTTGGTCAAATCCTTCCGTTTGCCTTTTTTCCTGCTTCTAACACATCAATTTTTGACTAAATCTTTACCTACTACCTAATATATTCCACTCACAAACAGGTACCATAATGCAGAGATAATCAGTGTTGTTCACTTCACCCATCAATGGTCATGTTTTGCCCAATAAGTAAATACTGCAAGACAGTTTGTAACAACATTTTAAAAGGAATCCTATAAAAAAGCTGTTGTGAATCATGCATCAAAATGTATTCATAACTTTGGGAGAATCTGGATATCAAAGATTGGGTTGTCATGAACTCTTTCTGATCTTAAAATAATTCCAGAGGGCCTTGCAGTTGATATGAAAAATCACACCAAAGGCAAGAGCTCCAACTTCATGTCCAAGGTGTAGAGGCAAAAAAGCATGGACATGACTGAGAGGTTCAGGCTCAGTGTCAAACTGCTCTACTGCCGTTTGAGTCACTGTAGCCAAAATGTTACTATTTGTCAGTGCTGGTAAGATAAGTTCATGTCGGGAACCAAGTTGCTTAAAATGATGTGCAAAATATAAAGAAAACCTGCATCCTATGATTGTCTCACAATAAAGCAAAACGAAAGAACAACAAAATAAAGAAAAAAAAACAACAGCTGAAAATAATAAAGAAATATACCAATTATTTAATCTTAGTCTGGGAAATAGAAAAATTTAAACATTATTATAATGTTTTTTATATTTCACAGGATAACCTTTACATTAATGTCACAGAGCGGACAGTAATGATTAAAAAAGGATGGTTCGCTGGTCTGCAACTTAAACACAACATGGGCTACAAAGTATGCCAGTGTGCGTGAGTGTGGGGTGAACAATTTCCCCAACTCTTGTTAAAAGGTCAGCTGGAGTCATTTTGCTTCTCTATTATCACATCCTGATTAGTTAAGACAACTGATGTTGAGTTAGTGAGTCAGTTTAGTTTCTCATGCAGTGTGGAAGTAGCAAGAATCATAGAAACATAGAAAAGTTTTTCACAAGTAAAATCTAACTCACAGTCTAATTACACTGCAGATAAAAGTACAAGTCATACACTGATTTTGACCTATTACTACAAAAATAATATTACTCAATATATCACTGAAGCAGATTGTTAGTCTGTATTTTCTTATATAATTACATTTACATAATTTTTACCATGAGACATTTTCTGTATTATTAGTATTTTATTACAAAATTAACTTAACAAGGCAGCAAATGAGCAGACACAGGGGATGCGATTAATTTAATTAATTAGTACATGCCCTTTTTTGCGAGGCCCCCCTTTGTTTTACAAGAAAAATGTTTGTGCCCCCGGGCGCACGCCCGCGTGCACGCACGAACACATCCTCCAACCACACACACCCATATTTTGCTCCACTGCGGATTATTTCACATGTCAAACATTTAGTAAACAATTAAGCAAATACAAGTAATCAGCAATAAATTAGAGGTAGTAATAAAATAAACTAGGCCTACTAACTAATTTGCGCTACTTCCATAACTACAGGGGTATTTTTGAAAACGCAGCTGTTTCGTCCACATGTAAACGGCGTTTCGAATCACCAAAAACGGAGATTTTTTGCGTTTACGTGTGGACGAGGAATACAGAGTTCGTCATGCAACGTCAAAGGTATGTGCCTTTTTTCACGTCACGCTGTGCGCCACGTTATTGTTTACATGAGATAAATTGCAGAATGGCAGATAGAGACAAAATACTGTTAATCTGACTATCTGCAGGTTTTACACGCTTACATATACACGCAGTTACTGTCCCTCTATTTAGAAAGGCAGAGGCATCACGTTGTGATTATTTTATGTGCAGTTGTTTTTTTCCTGTGTAATAATATTCAACATTGCTATCAATACATTTTTCAAAAAAATGCCTCTGTGCAAAATGGGTTCAAAAACAACTGTAGGATACTGTTTGTCTGTGATTTGAACCGGGGGAACAAATCGTGGCAGAAACGGCCTGATGTTATTTGGATCCCGCTCTAACTTTACTGTACAAAGAGCTAACATCTCCAAAATGTCAGGAGTAGTTAGTCGTTACAACAACTGTTTCTGAACTAAAAATCAAGAATGTGGGATCCTGTTTGTCCGTGATTTAAACAGCCCAGCGCTGCTCCCGACGAAGGGAAAACCAATTCTGCAGGGGAGACCTACCTTGGCACTTGTGCAGGTGAAACCAAAGGGAAAACATGCTTCACCAGATTTTCTAGTCTTTGGCTTAAAATGAAGTTGGTTTGGAAACATATTCAGCGATGCTTCATCTCCTACTTTGCGTTTGTGTGGCCGCTCCGTAGCAGTGTCCAAGCGTTTTTGTTTTTGTTTTCCTTTTCATACCCCCCCCTGCGATGGCTCTGCACCCCCCCCCCCTAGTAGGGGTGCAACGATATTCGTATCGATATTGAACCGTTCGATACAGTGCTTTCGGTTCGGTACGCATATGTATCGAACAATACAACATTTGTAATTTATTTTATCAACTTTCCTTCTGACGATGCTGTCTGTGTTGAGCGCTCAGTGAATCTGCGTTCGACTACTCCGCCTAGGCTGCACTGTTGAGCGCAGATCCACTGAGCGCTCAACACAGACAGCATAGTCAGAAGGAAGAGCGCAGGGCAAGCTAGCGAGACAGAAGTTAAGCTTTCCTTGCAACATGGACCTCCCCCATTCAGATCTGGCGTTTGGAATTATTTTGGTTTTCATGTGACGTATGACCCTGAAGGTAAGCGAGTCATGGACTAAAGTAAAACAGTATGTTGGATGTGCCGTGCAATGCTCAATTACATGGGTGGGAGCTAGTGTGTTAGCGTAGTTAGCTCGTTAACGTGTTGGCCGTCTAGCCCCATGCACGGGGCGATCGGCGGTAGCTCGTTAACGGAGATTTGCCGTGTTGTGGCGTTAAGGTCATTTCAACGAGATTAACCTGAAAGCACTAGTGGGAACACAACGAATATGACTGCACATTTACGCCGACATCATCCTAGTGCAAAGACAAAAACAACAAGCATGCTACTAACTTTAGCCGAGTCATTTAGACAGCTGTTAGCACATGATTCTCCTTATGCTGCTGAGAATATAGCCCAGAAGAAGCGGATAGTATAGCTTTTATTTTGGAAAGAGACATTTCTCTGTAATAAACTCTCTTTTCCAAAGATGAGTGATTCCTCAATCAGATACAGGGCTTGCAATATCGCTAGCCCGACGTCCTGGGGCTAGCGATTTTTTCAGTCGGGCTACCAAAATCTATCTCTTCCCTGCCCGTCGGGCTATCGTAGAAAGGAAAAATATATGTCAATGCTTTTGCATTCTTTCAGAAATGTAGCTGGGTAATTATGTCATTGGCATCGGTGAGCCACTGTCAATATGTGACATATTGAAATCGCGTTTGAATTTGCGCTTGTTTTTTGCTTTCACTTTGCAATCGTGCGAACTGTGTATAGAGAGCGACAGCACTGATCTGTGAGTGATGAAAATTTGTGCACCAATTCCTCTGACATCGCCTTATTAATCGTTAGCTTACTATGCAAACATGACAAGTGAAATCTCCCGCAGCAAGCTTAAACATGTGAGAGGTTGGTCGCGCAGAGAATCGCTGAGCTTATGTGAGTGCGTGTGTAAAAGCATTTCAGTTCTGCTGAGCCAAATAAGACAGGTCGGGGTGAAGAAGTGACAGCCAAAGAAAAGCTTACCACAAAACGGAGAAGTTATGACAAATCAGACTATAAGGCAAAAAGAAAGTGCAGCTTTATGGTTTCATGGACAAAAGAATTTCTGTGGCTGCAATATGACGAGCTAAATAACCAGGGGTGCACATAAGTGGTCCGCAGGTGCGCATTCGCTGTCAAAATAAAAAACACGCACAAGGGTTAGGGTTAAATTTAAAAACTGTACTTTTGAGTTAAAATATATATTTATAATTTTAATAAATGACAAATTAAAAAGGCATGAACATTTTTTTTTGTATCGAAAAAATATCGAACCGTGACACCAAAGTATCGAACCGAACCGAACCGTGAATTTTGTGTATCGTTGCACCCCTACCCCCTAGGGGCCGGGCCCCACGCTTTGGGAAGCTCTGCCTTAAGGTATTGTAGGTACATCAAGGTTAAAAACATTTAAGTTAGTCAATTGCTAGGCAGTTGCTAGGCAACTTTAAATTTAGACCTTTTGTCCCCCTTGCAATTTATGTGTATGAGAGTAAAACTCACCAGGTCTGTTTTGGGCATGTCCTGGTAGTCAGACGAGTAGTATGTTGACGTTTTCGCAAAGCCATTGTCGCCCGCAACCTTTGGAGGCTGAGCATGTTGTCGGTATGTTGCACTCTTTGGGGTCCAGCAGAACAGGCTGATGGACTCACGGACACAGCGCTCAATGTCAATTTCTGCACACCACAAATAACAGGAGACAAACAATATTAAAAAAATGTTACTTGTCAGTGCATGAGGCCCTCCCAGTCAAAGAGTAATATACTTTTGAACAACAGAGTACTCTTCATATACTTTCTGATGGATTTTGTATAAGAAAAATCATATATTCTTTATGCTCACCCAGCTAGCCAAAGAACTGCTGATGTATACATGCAGCCTAATCATGATCAATGCATTTTTTTTTTTTGCAGTACTTAGCTACTAAGCTGCTCTGTCAGGCTCTAGGACAGAGCATCGTGACACATGGCTAACATAAATAACACGTATCATAGTAAATTATTCATATTTTACTCTAATGTTGTCCTGCCCTTCGGAAAAAGGTGCAGATCCATCAGGTGCAAAACCAATAAACTAAAGAACATCTTCTACCGCCTGTCAGAACCATTAATGCAAATTAAGAGTGTGAACAGACTTTATTCTGTCGCTGCAATTGACTCTGTTGCTGCCATTCCCTGTGAAATATTTTGGTCCTTCCTTTTTCTGTGCAATATTTTGGTTTCTGTGCAATATTCTAGCAGATGTGCAATTACCATCCCCATCCTTAATGGCCATAGCCCTTCCACCCTATTTATTATATTATATTATTGCCCTTGTACATACCCCCCCAGAATGTTTCTGTAACTCATACACTGTGTATATAGTGTACTTCTATTGTTGTACTTAAATTGTTTTTCTTCTTTGTATATTGTTTTCTGTACTTCACACTTTTGTGGTCTTGGTACCTAATTTCCTTGTGAAGGCAAATGCACAATGACAATAAAAAGGTTCTAAGTTCTATTTAGCTTATTATTATAGAATCACTATATTTGACACTATTGGAAATTCTGTGTAGTTCTGCAGGTCTTAAACTGGGCAATTGGCAAAAAAACCCATTTAGAATATAAATATCACTGCTAAATAAAATGCCAAAGCTTTACTATACTCAGCCTGAGAAAACATGAATGTTTGTAGTACTTGCCTTATTAATAGTAGTAAGTTAAGCATTACATGTAAAACAAATCAAAGAACTGCTAATTTCTGCATTCTAAGTTAACACCAACATCTTATTTAAGCAAACTGTTTAACTCCTTTGTAAGAATATGAATGAATTATTTAAAAAAATAAGTGGTTCTTTCTCTCAACTCACATATAAAGCCTGAGAGATTATGTAAATGTAGTGTGGGAGGTTTGGTCAAAGAAGTGAGCAGTTTGACCTTGGCATTTTGCTGCCATTAATAGTCTTAAGTAGTCATCCAGCAGCGCCAGTGGCTCCTTCAGATAATAACTGCCCATCGTTTAGCAGCCGCTTCTCATCTGAGCTCTTGTCTAGCAAAATTTCTACTCTTCCTCCCGATGCCTCTGTACTATTATAAACCCTTTCTGCTTCTTGTGTTGAGAATAGAGAGGATTAGGGAACAGGGAGTCACTGGATTAGCCAAGGATTTGGATAAATTAGGAATTCTTTCCCTTGCAATCTCTTACACTGACAGCCTCTCTTTTTCACCCCTCTTTTCCATGGCTAATAAGCAAGACTGGCTAATGAGCACTCCTTGCTATGACCTGCACCTGGCCAAGGCTCAAGTGAAACTATATACAAGATATATCTTTTCCCCTCATCTGTCCCGCCGCAGTGTCAAGGTTAGGGGGTTGTTAGCTCTCCTGGGCTAGCACCTCAGAAACTCAGTTACAAGGTCCATTCTGGTGAGAAAAAAAATGCTCGAGGTCTGAGATTCCTCACCGACAGGCTTGCAGGCAGTTCTGGGAAATGCATTTTCCCTCCCTAGAGCTATGAATGCTGCATCCAATCACTCCTGCTACTAAAAGAGGCAGAAATGAAGAAGAGGAGATTGATAGCTGCTTTAATAAGCCCTGGGCTCAGCTGGGGCATTTTCACACAGCCAATTTTGTTAAGAAGTCAATTTTTCTTTTTTGTCAGAAGAAATTACATTTATGTAATTATGTATAGGTGTTGAGTGTGGGCTGTGACTTGTTGCCACAAATGGAAGAGTAGCATGATTAGTTAAGAGCAACTCAAAGGCCTTTTGGAATTGGACGATAGCTAATGTAAGATGGAACTTACAAGCATGAAGATGAGAGACCAGTCATTTCAAAGAAGTATAGAGCATTTGTTTCAACCCATTATGTTGTAACGAACACACTATGAAATTGATGAAATGATGAATCCCAGTGCATCCCAGGTAGTCCCCAAGTAAGCAATGCACACACACACAGCCGTCCAACTTGATGCCTTCGCTCTCCACGTTCACCAATGACACTGTCGCTAGGGACTCATGACGGGGGACATGGACCCGTACAAAGCCGCGTCATATAACGTGCGGAGGGCGGTGAAAGAGGCGAAGCAGCGCTACGGAAGGAAACTAGAGTCACAACTCCAACAGAGTGACTCTAGGAGCCTGTGGCGGGGACTAAGGACAATAACGGACTATAAAGCACCAACAACCGGTATGACGAACGCGGCCGTGACTCTGGCAGACGAGCTGAACACTTTCTATGCTCGCTTCGAGGCTGCAGCTAAGGTCTCCAACAATGCTAGTGTTAGCGGCGCTAACGGCTGCAGACAGGAAGATACTGCCAGCACCGGAAACGTGCTTGTCATCTCCGAGCATGAAGTAAGGAGAGCCTTCAAGAGAGTGAACACCAGGAAAGCAGCAGGACCAGACGGCATCCCAGGTCGTATCCTAAGAGACTGCGCATACCAGCTAGCTCCTGTGTTCACTGAGATATTCAACATCTCTTTATCTCAGTCGGTGATCCCCACATGCTTCAAAGAGTCCATCATTGTTCCTGTCCCGAAGAAACCCCACCCTGCTTCTCTCAATGACTATCGCCCTGTAGCCCTCACCTCAGTAGTGATGAAGTGCTTTGAACGCCTGGTCAGAGACTTCATCATTTCTTCACTACCAGACACACTGGACCCACTACAGTTCGCTTACCATCCAAATCGTTCCACAGACGATGCCATCTCTCATCTCCTCCACACATCACTCACTCACTTGGACACTAGAAGGGGGAATTATGTTAAAATGCTCTTCATAGACTACAGCTCTGCATTTAACACCATAATTCCCTCCACACTCACCACCAAGCTGGAGCATCTGGGACTCAGCTCATCTATGTGTCAGTGGATCTCCAACTTCCTAACTGGCAGACCACAGGCAGTAAGGATGGGCGGACATGTCTCAGCCTCCACCACTCTCAGCACTGGAGCCCCCCAGGGGTGTGTTCTGAGCCCCCTGCTGTACTCTTTGTACACATATGACTGTGTGGCCACTACCAGCTCCACCACCATCATCAAGTTTGCTGACGACACCGTCGTGGTGGGCCTGATCTCTGATAACAACGAGACGGCCTACGTGAAGGAGATTAGGAATCTGGAGAACTGGTGCCAGAGGAACAACCTCCTTCTAAACGTCAGTAAGACAAAGGAGCTGATAGTGGACTTCAGCACTAAGCAGGAGAGGAACTACCAGACCCCCGTCATCAACGAGTGCCCAGTGGAGAGAGTGGACAGCTTCAAATACCTCGGAGTTCACATCACGCAGGACCTGTCATGGTCCTGTCACATCAACACCGTGGTGAAAAAGGCCCGACAGCGTCTCTACCACCTCAGACGCTTGAGAGACTTCCAACTGCCCTCCAAGGTGCTCAGGAACTTTTACTCGTGCACCATAGAGAGCATCCTGGCGGGAAACATCTTAACCTGGTTCGGGAACAGCACCATGCAGGACAGACGAGCTCTACAGAGGGTTGTGCGGTCAGCTGAGCGCACCATCCGCTCCGAGCTCCCTGACCTGCACTCAATCTACAGCAGGCGGTGCTGGACCAAGGCCAGGAAGATCGTGAAGGACCTCAGCCATCCCAACAACAGACTGTTCTCTCTGTTGAGGTCAGGAAAGCGATTCCGCTCCCTGAAGACCAACACAGAGAGACTGAGGAGGAGCTTCTTCCCGCAGGCGATACGGTCTCTCAATCACACCACCACACAGTACTGACCCACACATGTGGTTCTTACACACACACTGGACTTTCTGGACTTTGGTTTTGCACAACACTGGTCACTATATTCTTCATTTCCGGTTAATACTTGTACAGCTGCTGTTATTGTGTATATATTTATTTATATTTAGATTTCTTCATACATTCTTATATAGTTCTATATTGTGTATTGTGTATTTTGTTGTACAGTTATTTTATTTTCAACTTTAATTTATATATTTATCTTTATCTTATTCTTCCCAGTTAAATTTACCCTTCATTCTAATTTGTGTTGTACAGTTATTTCATTTTTAACCTTAATTTATATTTTATTCCTTCCTAGTTAAATTTACCCTTTTTAATTTTTCATATTTATTTCCTATCTTATTCATAGCCTTTTCCTTTTTTTGTTCTCTTTAGGTCACGAGCAGTTGTCCAAGCATTTCACTACATATCGTACTGTGTATGACTGTGTACGTGACAAATAAAATTTGAATTTGAATTTGAAATTTAGTTCACCACTGTTCCTTTCTCGGATCACTTTTGATAGATGCTGACCCAGTCAACTAGCCATCACAATTAGGCCCTTGCAAAACTCGCTCAAATCCTTGTACTTGCCCATTTCTCCTGTTTCTAACACATCAAAATGTTCACTTGTTCGTTATTATCAGTAACCAATATCTCAGTATACAATTTAAACTGAGATATTGGTTGACTGTATCTGTGAATCCTGCATCAAAACTTATTCATAATGTTTGCAGAATACAGTGGGGCGATCGTGGCTCAAGAGTTGGCAGTTCGTCTTCTAACCTTCTAATCGGAAGGTTGCCGGTTCGAGCCCCGTTGTGTCCTTGGGCCCCCTGACCACTGGTGGTGGTCAGAGGGCCCAGTGGTGCCAGTGTCCGGCAGCTTCGCCTCTGTCAGTGCGCCCCAGGGCAGCTATGGCTACAATGTAGCTTGCCATCACCAGTGTGTAAATGGGTGGATGACTGACTGTAGTGTAAAACGCTTTGGCGTCCATAGGGACTAAGTAAAAGCCCAATACAAATACAGGCCACTTACCATTTACAGAAATCAAAGATTGGGTTGTCATGAACTATTTTTGTTCTTAAAATGTAACATGATTCCAGAGGGCCTCACGCTCATATAAATAATCACACCAAAGGCAAGCCTCCAGAGGCTTTCTGTTTATGCCTGATGGGTCAGAGCCGCTGCTTAGGCTGCTGCCCCCGCGACCCGGCCCCGGACAAAGCGGATGAAAATGGATGGATGGATGGATGGATGGGTCAGAGCTCTTCTGGTAGTGCAATGACATCTACACAATAGTGAAGTAGTGTAGTTTATTATTGTGATTACTTAATGTACACTTATAGCAGTTGCTTAGGTCCATGATTTACACTGTGAGTATATAGCTGTAAGTTGTTCAGATATCATTATTGGAAAGTTTGCATAATTATTTCTTTACCCAGTCAATATATGTCACTACTTACCCACCATCTCGCACTAAGAAATCAATCTTAGCTGATCTGAAGTGTTCAGTATTACTGGTATTATTCAGTATTAGATTTAGAAGAGTTATAGAAGTGCCTATCTTGTAAAGACAGCTCAGTATTGACAATAATATCCTGCAAACAAGTGAGCTCACTCCAAGTTGTGTCACAAGAATGAGAAGGATTCTTCAAATGGTTTGATTGCACTGTTGCTTCTTGTGAATCAATCTGTCTGAGATATTTGGCTGAAAACAGAAGAAATACTTTTGAGAAGTAAAGCCTTGATTTCTTTTCTTAGACTTTTAGAAGTCTAGAAAATTAGAAAATCAAATCTAAACAAGGTATAAAAATGTTTAGTTTTGAATGAATCAAATGAATCAATTGCAATTGTGGCTACAAAGTCAGGCTGCACTTGACACACAGAAATATTGAGACAAAAGAAAAGCAGTGAAAGACAGTGGCTCAGATATTGCTGATTGGTCACTTCATTAGGTACATTCAACTGTTTATTAATGCAACTATCAAATTAGCCAATTACAGTGCACCAACTCAATTTCATCATGTAGACATGGTTGAGCTGATCTGCAGAAGTTCATAGTGAGTATCAGAATAGGGAACAAAGGTGGTTTAAGTCACTTCAAATGTAGCATTGTTGTTGTTCCTAGACGTGCTGGTCTGAGTATTTCAGAAACTGCCGGTCTGCTGCATTTTCCCACACAATCCTCTCTAGTGTTTACAGAGCATAGTCCAAAAAATAAAAAAGATATCCAGTGAGCAGCAGTTCTCTGGCTTTATGGTACCAGAGGCCAGATGAGAATGGGCAGACAACTTCCATCTGGGAAGGCAAAAATAACTCAAATAACCACTTGTTACCTGCCACCTGAGTGGTGTTGATGATCATGTTCATCCCTTAATGACCACAGTCTAACCAACTTCTGATGGCTGCTCCCAGGAGGATACTATGCCATGTCACAAAGCCCAAATCATCTCAAACTGGTTTCTTGATCATGACAATGAGTTCACTGTACTCAAATGACCTCCACTGTCACCAGATCTCAGTCCAATAGAGCACCTTTGGGATGTGGTGGAACGGGAGGTTCACATTATGGATGTGCAGCTGATAAATCTGCAGCAACTGTGTGATCCTTTCACGTCAATATGCACCAAAATCTACAAGGAATGTTTACAACCCCTTGTTGAATCTATGGCATGAAGATTTAGGGCAGTTTTGAATTTTAAAAATGGAGTCCAACTACCAAAGTGTACCGGTAAATATAGCCAACGCATGTTCACATAAGCTACAATGCAGCATATTCTTTAATGTTTTTTTGTTTATGTTTTAAATATACTATAATCTATGTTTTCTGAGAAGTCACAGCCTTCAAAATTATCCAGCTAGTTAATCATGTAAGTGGGACAATTTTTTTTTTTTTTTTTTAAATCTGACTTATTTTTACAGCATGAAGTTTTTATACAAACCGACTAGCTGCCCACAGCCTGTCAGTCTGTGGGCTGCTAATTGCATACTGGTACCAGTTGGAACAAAATTATATAACAGCATTATTTATTTTATTTTTGGTTCTAAAATTAAATAAGTAGCGTTGGTAACTCACATAGAAACTTATCCATGCTGAAAGTACGTCTAGGAAACGTAACTTTCAGCAGGATTCCTCATCCATAAATTCAGATGTACATCCATTAAGATACTTTACTTACTATCCAGTACCACCTTTTCATTTTTTTTATACTATTTTAAATAGCTCCACATCAGGCGATTGGGCTCATCCTAAAATGTAAATGAAAATGTAATTTGTAACATGGCAAATTTGTCCTAGAGACATTGTTTTTTCCATCCTCTACATCTCCTTCTACTAACGTTCAAGGTGTCTGTCTGTGCTGTGTTTCCATAAGCAGTTTCAGTAAGTCATGGTTGTTTTTCTCAGAGCTAAACATCTATAAGTAGAGCTCATCAGTTCTGTGCCCATCTCGGCTCATTGAAGCAAATGCTAATGTCCCGTGAAGGCAAATGCCTCTGCATCATCAGTAGACACACGGTTCCCCCTTCAGCTGGGGAGCCTCTCTGGGCCATTGTGAATCAATGATGTCTCCAAACAGGACAGAGTTTTATAGATTACCTGAGGATACGAGACTAATCAAATGGGAATCACAGAATCCGATTAATTGCAAACAAATGGGAAGCTGAGATCAATGTCCCGCTCCGAGTCTAAATGTTGCACAGCAGGTCACCTATTTCACATGTTATGTTATACTCTGATATATACCTACTCAGTTAAATCATTCACAACACTTAAAAGAAAACTATTCAGGGTCCTTTATCCCTTTGTCTTTTTTTAATCTGGAGACTCAAACAGGCGTTTTGTGGAGATAAGTCTGTATTTGCATGTATGAAGATGACTTACAATACACACCACATGATTTAACTGACATCATGAATACTTGAAAACATGACAGATTTTTCTTTGAATCTAGACCTCCCTTCTTTGTTGGAAAATTTACAACTACAGACTTCCTGTGTCATGCATAATAGGCTTGTCACTGAGAATTAATGTCTCTACTCCTATTTACTACCAAGAAAGAGGAAAAGAGAGGAGTGTGTCTGAACCATTTAAGGGCTACTGTCTTGCAATATTATCTTGACTGTTAATTTTTATTCTGGTAGCTGCGTATTTGAACAGAAAGGCAAAAGACTTTTTTTTTAAATTTCACAACTAAATGTCAAGTCTGCTTATAGATCTCTCCAATGTTCATCCAACTCACTGAATCTCAGAATAAGTCATATGTGTAATGTAAGCTCTCTGGGTTCACAGTCATAGTCACGACCACTAAGTATAGGCTTCCATCATGCACAAGCTAAAATTAACAAAATGAACAGAAATCAGTGAAGTGGAGATTACACGAATGCTGCAAAGTAGCTTTCAGTAAACTGCATGATGGTTCAGCCTGAAGTTATTTAAATTAATCTAATATCTAAGAGAGTTTAAACATATGCAGTAAAATATGTAATATTCGATACTGCATCCAAACGATTCTGTAATTTATCCTTCCGTGTGTGCTGCAGAAGCTGGACAGACTATTTGTCTTCTCTTATAATGTCCAGCCAGCAGCATGGTATATATTTTCTGCCTCCATACATGCAGCTCCTGTAGTTACAAAAATGTGACGCATGTGGACTCTGCTCTGAAACAAATGAATGTGAGCTTCAGTTGTATGAGGACACCAATTCTGCACGCCTGATGGCAGAATGGAGCAGGTGCGGTACACAAATCACAGGATGTCTACCATAACTCACTATGTGTGCGTGTGTGTGCGTGCACGTGTGCTTTCATGAACATGAACGTGGTGAGGGAAAGCACACACTGACCTTCAAAACCATATTTTTTTCATCAATTGCTGAGAAGCACTATTAAAAAGAACTTCAAACATAACGCTAAGCCTTTGTTTCTGTTCATGTTCTCTGCATTTCCCTCTATGCTATTTACTATATTTTACACGTTCATAAAATGTATGATTTAAATGCTCACATCTATAAATCACTTGTTATTGTATTTCTGAAGTAAAAACTAAAACCTCCTTTGATGTTGTGATGATTTATCATAACAATTATTTAGCTGCAGTTTTCATTCTTACAAAATAGGAAGCTCAATGTGTCCTGCACTGTGTCATCACTTGCTGTCAGAGCTGATAGCAGTCAACTTTTCAACCTGCTAACACACTTGAAACCAGGGAATAGACCATCACATATTCTGCACTATGATTCATAAATGTTAAGAATTCAGTTTTTGTTGCTCAAGAGACTAAATTTTGAATTTATTGTAGCTTCCTCTGAAATAATACTGCAGTCTTTGTACAAATACTTTGTTTGCAGCAGCCTACAATGCTGGACTTGCTTTGAATTAAATGCTAACATGCTAAAGTATTTTGGTACACTGCTGTTAAAGACACACTGTACACAGGTCAGCAGACCAGATGCTTGTACTTGTTCCAAAGATGGACAGCAAATTAAGAGGTGAAAGAGTTTTTGCAGCTGTGAAACGACATCAGGCAAGCTCCTTCACTTCTGTCTTTAAATCTCGCTTACAAACACCCTTCTATTTCTTGCCTTTCGACCCACTGTGAGATGTTGACTGTGACTTTATTTCACTTTTTATGTACGCCTTTATTGTTAACGTCTACAGTTCTTATATGTCCCCGTATCTTTTTACTGTCTGGTCTGTATTTGTCTTTTATGTTGTGTTTTGGGTTTTGTTTTTTTTAGTCAGTCCTGCTGTTGTTTACTTTGAGTGCTTTTTAAATAACGTGGTGTGGTATGGTAAAATATAAAGATATGATGATTGCTGGCTTTTGCACTGGACTGCACTAACATTTGATAACCTCCCCCTAAAAGCACAGACAAGTTTAATGGGGATTTTTCACAAATGAGAGGTTTGAAGCTTTAAAGCAGTGAAATTTTAACCTGATAGTGGGGTTAGTAGAGACAAAGCACCAAAGTTAGAAGGATTCATCATGTTGAAATATCACAGTCTTGACCATTACGGTGGACTGACAGACCCACAATGGCATCTCAAAAGCCACACTACTGTGGGGCTAAAGAAAGAACAATAAATCCATTGAAGATAGACCCATGCTGTCTTAGAGGTGATAAATATTGTGCTGAAGTGTGCAGAACTTAGGAGTCTGTCTTTGTAATGTATATAAAACTATTGTGAGTAGGGACCAGATTGTGGCTCGAAGCTTAAGTAAACAAGTCCTGTTTGAGGTCATGCAGCAGCCTAGATTTCAGTCCTAATATAGTTTAGAGTGCCAGATACTACACTGTAACTACCTAGGTATACACAGGCTGCGCTAATGGGGCTGGCAGTGATATACAGAAACAAGCTGGCAGGAGAAACAACTCCAAGGAAATCTTGCCAGAGAAGCTGACTGCAGCTCTAGGCCAACATATTTTACCTTTATAAGGAGAACTGGATCTCCTTTTGCCTTCTGCCTCAATCACATGAATCTCCTGGACTCGGGCAGTAAAACAATGACGTATTGCAACCACTAAAGTTTGTAGAAGATGGGGCTCAGTTTACAGTCAGCTCCAGTGTCCCTTTTGGACAAATTGTTCCTGTCTCTATTGTTTTGTTTTTTTTTAATCCCAAAGTCATTTTGCCTTTCAGCAAGAAAAAAAAGGGCTAAGCACCATTTGGAAATATAGTTTTAAAGGAAATTGTTTGAGCTATCCCCCAGGTGAAACTTATATTCTGAAGACATGCATTAAGAATGCCGCTTGCTGACTTTATGTCACCGATACTTTGCTAAGTAATCGCTTTGTGAAAGTGAAAAGGAGCAGTAAAGTGGATGCATAATCAGAGACACTGTTAGGACTCGTCACTGTACGGCAACATGCAGTCAACGGAAACAGCAAAATCCCAAATGCACTCTGTCACTGTCTGCCCATAACACATTTATAACTCTGACCTGGAGTGAGTCTGTGAAAAGAATTGAATACATTTAACCAACATGGTTAATAAGTATGCATATCCATTAAGCCTGTATGAACAGAACAAACCCGCTTAATTCCTCCCTGATTTGTTGGCCCTCCTCCTGCTTCGTACAAGAAAGGAGTTGGAATTGCTTCTTTTGTCTGTAAAACACTGAAATCTGCAGGGATTAACAACGATACTGCAAAGTTAAAAGACTAAGTATTTGCCATCCCGACTTTTCAATATTTCCTCCTCCTATGTCTCATTCTTGCTGCTGCACTGACAATGGTGCTTAGGTGGTGTAATGAGGTATTAACGAATTTGAAATGTCTGTCCACGTGCAGGTGTATGCATTCAATTCCTAATTCTTTTGCCTTTTGTTCTTTTTTTTGCATTTCAGTAAATATGTCTGTCTCTTTGCTTTCTCAAAGAAGGAAGGGGCCTCAGGCAACATGCTACTCTCACATCGCTATCGCTGACTTTATTTGTTTGTATCTACCTGGAATTTTGCAATTGCTCATTTAATGATATCATACAAGAGATGCTAAGACAAAAAGAGTTTAAACTCTGAATGAAGATGATGTAAATGATGAAGAAGCAAACAGGCTGCGAGCAGACTAATTCCAGGGCGCAGCAATTGACTGTTCAGTAGATGCAGAGCAGAGCGCGGCAGCGCCGGGAGCACATCAAGCAGCGAGTATGTCTGTATAAGAGTGCAGAGCTGTCTGCTTTGAGGATATCATTAACTCAGACACATGAGCGCACATAAGTACTCTGAGAAACTGCCTCCTAGAAATGCACGCTTCTTTAAGATGGAAACACTTCGAGTGAGATTTTAAAAAAGGCAGAAAAAAAGTGTTTTTGTTTGACTTTTCTTTGCTTACATGAGAGATTTTAAAGCTTTTCGGGAAACTCTCATATATACTGTTTGGCTGTAGGTAATTAAGTAACACTTGTATGGAACAGAATTGTAAAGAGGGAATAGGGAAAGTCTGTGTAAATACACGGATGTGCATACCAGATGATGTTCTTACCTGGCAGGTCGGAGAAGAGCAGGATGCATTCATTGAAGCCATTAGCCAATAGGCGGTCCCTGAGTTGCTGCAATATAGCTACGCCAATACAGAATGGGAATGAGGAGTTACCCAGGAGCAATGTGTCCCACAGGTGGAAGATCTTGTGCAGTGGAAAAACATCTGTATTGTGGGTACATAAAAAAAAAAAAAAAAAAACACAACAAAGACAAGATTTTACAAAGTAAGTGAATATGAGAGTGCCTGAAAAGAAACATGCCTCCAGAGATGCTCAATGGGATCCTGCAAATGGGACAATACCATGTAGCATGCACACAGTGAGAAATAGATAATCAGTTTGTGTATAATGAGGATAATTTGCATGTGCACAGTGCGTTTACTTAACATGGCTTTATGGGTTTAAAACGGGGAGCTCACTAAACAAAACTGTGCACTGTCAATGCTGCCTGGAGGGATATTTGATGTGGGGGAGGCAGCTGGAAAAATGTTTCAAGGTGGGTGTTGTTGTGGAAAAATGACAGGAAGAACATCAGGGGGCTGAGGAGCTTTAGAGCAAGAAACCTGCACAGGTTATTCCAAGCCAAATAAAACCACATCCTGATAATACGTCTCAGAGCAGTTATTATTTCAGTCACATTACTCTCAGTGTTTTAAAATTTAAGGTTTCCCTTCTGTATAGATTTATGCATGGGAACCAGCATTGTCCACCTGTTTATATCATCTCGGGGGTTTGTTAAGGTGGATACTAGGCAAGCTGACATGCGTGTGTGTGTGTGGGCAAAATGTGACTGTGGTGAGAGCTGTGAAAATGCCTCGGAGGATCTGCACCGCATTAGCAGTCAGCCGAGTTGGCCGGTGCATGTGAGTGACAGTCAGTGTGTCTGTGTGTGAATGGAAGATGACCCTCCAACCTTGTCTCATATTGGATCGGGGACATTAGCAGTCAGAAGGGCACACCTCGTGAATACTGGACTCACACACAGCCTCAGGGGGAGGATAAGGGTTAAAAGGGTCACAACTCACACTTCCCACACCAGAACTGGTATCTGTGTGTGTGGTTTTAACTGAAGATGTATCACCGAGCAAGGTGAAGGGTTCAAAAACATCAGTGGATAGTGCACATGCAGACTAATCTGGCTTCAATTAGTGTAAATTACAAGTTGTGTAATGTCTGTAACAGTCTGCACACTACCACAGCTCTAGTGTAACGATCAAAATTTATATCGACAAGGTAGCAAGTTATTAAAACAGTTGCTGTAAATGACGGTTTGCCTAGAGGGAAACAGGTTAATTGCATATCATTTAATTTTGGGCCCCTGTTAATATGATCTTTTTTCTGCGCTATACCTGCACTCAGTGAAAGGATCAAAGTGTAATGCTGCCATCCGCTGACAAACCTCATGCTGGGAGCATGCCAAATCCCCACCCCCCACAAAAATGTTTGAAAAAATGTCCCTTTAATAATAATGATGATAATAATATATATGTTTGATGCTACACCGGTAAAGGAAGCATACATATCACAACTAAAACACAAAGATATCTGCCAACCACCTGCATCACTGTGAAGACTGCAACCTGCTAATTTTACACTAAAAATGATTTTTATGAACATTTTCTTTTCCTTTTAATCTAATGCTTAATATTGCTGATCTAAATATCTACATCTAGATCATCCCAAAAGGCTAATAAGACTCCAATCATTTGGCAGTAGTTCACTGGTTGATAAGTTATGCATTTCTTTTGAAGTACATCAGAAAGTGAGTTTTCACCTTCTCTGTACTTGTTGAAGTTTTACAAAGGCCCCTTTATCATGAGGCCAACTTCAAAAACATCCAGATCAGCACTATCAAAAATTTTAAGACTATAATAACTTTCCAACCCTCTCAAAGTACAAGTTTATAAGGCCACATCTGCAGTAATATGACTTTCATATTAATTTTAAACGATCTCGGTCCAAATTAGCACTTCAGGACCCTTTTCTGAAATAATGCCCATACATACTAATGCATACAGTATAACACATCTTCGGGCATGTGTGAGCTGGTCTGAACAGAAAGTGGACGATTAGTTGCTTTGTTTTTCAGGGAAGCGCATGTAGTGACTAACAAGGGTTTGACCTTAAAGAAAGTGACTTAATCTTGTGTTTGTGTGTACAGAAGGGCCAGATGTGTTAAAAGCATTAGCAAACTATTAGCAAATAACGTTTCTTAGGTGGTGTCCTTTGCATATTTATCCATGCTTGCAGTGTATGCACAGTAAGTACACACCCTTGTCATAGTGACCAGAGGAGACAGTAGATGTCCCCAAGCTCCTCAGACATTGTTTCTGATGTTTTTGATTCTTTAGGAAGTAGGGCTGTGCGATATGACCAAAATCTCATATCCCGATATAAGAATTTTATCGTCCCGATAACGATATAAATCACAAAAATGTAACATTTTCTGTAAATTCTGTGAATCTCGGGCAGCTCGACTTGCGGGAAGTGTTTTCAGCTGCGCGTCATGTAGCTGGAGTCGAGTGTTTTACCAGATGCATGAAACGATACATTTTTAGACACAAGTTGTAACGGCCGCCGTTTTCTTTGTGAGTATTTATTACACGGCGTGCTGCGGGGAAAAGCCTGTTCTAACGTTTGAGTCTAAGGTTTACTTTTTAGCACCTGGTGGCTCTTTTTTATTTCTCATCCGTAAATAATCTTCTCTTTCACGTGATTCCGTTTATTTTGAAAAGTCTAAACAGGATCTTGAGCTTTATTGTGAAAGGTTTATGTGGAACATAAACAAGCGGAATCGCGATGGTGTTACCGTCGTTGTTGCTAACGACAACGCATAAAAATAGGCGCTTGTCCGTCAGTAGTGTGGTTATATTAAATCGTCGGGATTTATATTAGAGAATGTTTCTGACGTTATATTGTTGTCTTTTGTTGCAGACACCAAGTGCCGAGGTCCTGCCTCAACCTCCTTCAGACCAATTGGTGAGTGACACACCCACTTCATTCTTCCAACAGGTTACACATTATTTTTTTGTATTTGGCATCAAGTATATGTGTCAGTTGGGCCTAGTGCATAAATGAAATGCACTTTAATTGTACTAAAACAATCAGTTTTAGTCGAAGTTAACCAAAACCAACATTAGCATTAGGATAAAGTAATTGTCTATACCATTTGTTAGTCCAAACTTTCCCTTAAAGCATCAGCTTGATCCCGACAAAATTTGATATTTTTGTCGTTTTACACATGTTTTTGTCAAAATAAGCTCCCGCTGATCAGTTTACATGATTTAATTTCTGGGGAAATAGATGGCTTTACATCAGTGTTGGGTTTAGAGCTTTTATTGACAACAGCAGGAGAAGTTAGAAGTCAGGAATGTGAACTCTACACATGTTCAGTCGTCATGTCCTCATATTGTTTTAAGCTGTGAAGGACAGGAGTGTGTTTCAGTTGCCTTCCTCATGTGGTAGGCCCAACAACTCTAGTGTGTGTTACACTGTCCTCATATCGTTGGGTAGCAGAACTGTACAGTGTTAAGTGTCTATAGAATCTGGTATAAGGAAGTCAGATTCTTCTGTAATAATATTCACTGATACAAATATGATCTGTAGTTAATTAAATATAAGAGAAAGAGAGAAGTTTAAGAAATTAATATAGCCACTGCAGTGACCATCAAAACGATGAAAAAATATTGCTGTAAACAGTTTATTTTGCGACACCACGAAACAAACGATAGCGTAAAATGAAACGATAGACGTTTTTATATTGTCATCCGATATATATCGTTATATCGAACAGTCCTATTAGGGAGGTTAGATTCTTGTTTTTTTTTTTTCACTCTACCACCTGCATCCTTGGTGCCCTTAAAACTGGAAGAAACTCAGAGGTAAGATGGATTATACAAAATCCAAATCCAGCCCACCAAAACAACGTAGAGATACCATTAATAAATATAGAAGAGTTTTTTTTAAAAAAAGCATCATGCTCTCCTCAAGGTTCTCTTGAGGGAGGCAAGCATGCCGATAATTGTTAATGCATTTTTTATCATTTTTCAAATCCATATTCATTAAAGGATTTTTATTTTTATCATCCTGGAGTCGAGCGCCTGGGATTGATTTTGTTTGCCACATCCTACCCGTGTTCTACCACATACTGTATTCTTTCCTCTGTCTCATATCACCTCTAAAATATTTTCAAGGCCTTCATGTACAAATGTATTATTGATCGCTTTAAATTCATGCACTCTAATCAATACTTTTCCAAACAGTCGTCACTCTAACTGGCTATTTTATCTTTATTTCATGAAATACTTCAAGCAAAGCTGGATGTTTATTTAGCAAGTTTGTATTCTTTACACAGACAGGCAGAATTGCAGTTGTAACTTCAGATCGTTAGTATGGATTTTATACATTCTGGGCAATTACTTTATTATTTATTCCGACGTTCTATTTCATTATTAAATGACTTTACTCTGTGCAGGCTGAAAAAAATGTACTCAAGTAAATCAGGTCCTTTCTCTGGCAGATTTTATAGATTCACTGCAAACCCAGCTCAGCAAAACAACTGCACCTGAACTGTGAGCTGTCATATTTCATGTTATAAATTACTAAGTAATAACTGAACTCCCCTCATGTGAGATGAAATTGAAAGTTCTGAATAAAGCCAGCAGTGGCTGATAGTTTTCATCAGAATATGTGTTTTTTGTTCTTTTCTCGCTTTGAATACAACACACATTTGAGCAGCTGATTTATCTTGTTGGTCACAAGTTGGATTTTTTACTATTTATCCGGATAAATACAAAATTTAAAAAAAAAAAAGAAGAAGCTGTGCCGGTCAACATCTCAGCTGATGCCGGACTGAGCGACTCTGTTCTTTCCCTACAGGACTGGAATTAATTAGCAGCGATAGTAAAGGTCACCATGACCAATATAAATTTAAAAAAAACCTACAGAACTCGAAATTTGAGCCAATGACCTTTTCAGTCCTTTTTATTTGCACTCAGACGAAAAGCTGACTTCAAATATCCTGTGAAAGTTTTTGATTACACTCAGTGCCACATCAAGCCAGGGCATTGTGGGTGAAAAAAAAAAAAAAAAAAAAAAAGTACTTACGTGTAAACATTGTTAGGAACCAGGGAATAGCATAAAGCTGTGCGGAAAAAGAAAAGAGAAAAAAGATGATGACATAAGCATAACTTATACATTGGGGAAAATAATAATATGATCCCCTCCTGAATTTTTAAGTTTGCTCACACACACATGGTAATAAACAGTCTTTAAGTTTTATGGTAGTTTCATTTTAATGGAGAGAGACAGAATGTCAACTAAAAATCCAGAAATAACACATAACAGCATGAATTTTGGCTGCCACAGGTTGTGTGCCCATATTGCACACAGATTACAATCGATTGATCGATTATTCAATTATAGATAAGTTGTTATATGTAAGTACACCTGTCCAAACAATTCATTTTGTGGGTAAGACCAAAGAACTGTCAAAGGACGTCAGGGACAAGACTGTGAACCTGCACAAAGACCATCAGAAAAAAGCTTGGAGAGAAGCTGACAAATGCTGGTCCAATTATTCAGAAATGGAAGAAATTTAAATGATTTACAGAAGACTTGGGAGAATAGGGCTGGGACCAGATGAAACCAAAATCGAGCTCTTTTGCATCAACTCATCCTGACTTGCTGGGAGGAAGAAAAATGCTGAGTATGACCCAAAAAACACAATCCCCACGGTCAAACACAGAGGTAGAAACATTACTCTTGGACTTTTTTCTGCTAAGTTTACAGGATGACATCACCACACTGAGGGGCCAAAGGACAGGGCCATCTACTGTACCATAAAAAGAAAAGGCAAAAAAGAAAAGCTGAAGCTTTGAGCTGCCAAGCAGCAAGTAAGAAAAGGATTTAGAGAGTCTCTGTAAAGAGGGGTGGGCTAGAATCCCTCCTGAGATGTGTGCAAACCTGGTGACCAGCTAAAAGAAACGTCTGACCACTGAGCTTGCCAACAAGGGATTCTCCTCCAGTTGCTATGTTCTGCTTGGGGATAAAATACTTATTTGACTCTCATTCAATTAAAATGAAACTAGCACAAAAATTTAAGACTGTTCATTTCTTTGGAAGAGAGCAAACTTACCAATTCAGCAGGGGATCACATACAGCATTCATGTGTGCGTAGTATTCAACACATCAACTCAAAATAACACGCTAAGACTCAATCTCTGAGAAAAGCAGCACACATGGCTGTGAATCTCCACAGCTAAGAAACCGTAACAGCAATAAAGAGCAAACTGCTGACTTTGGTTATAAGTCGACGGGAAAAACGCTAACAATGAAAATGAATCTCAATATACTGATCTTGTCATTTGTCATTCGTCCTTTCTTTCTCTCTTATTTACTCTCTGCACTTCCCTGGGAGGAAAAGCATAAAATTGAAATGAAATAAGGCACACACACACACACACACACACACACACACACACACACACACACACACACACACACACACACACACACACACACACACACACACACACACACACACACACTACGCCATTAACCAACTGTTCTAGCAACTGCCAATTGCTGGCCACTGTCACCAAGGCTTTGTAAATTTCAGCGGCAAAAGCTCTGGAGCAGCAACAGCGGAGTTATCTCAGCCAGTTTACTGATTGCTAATTGCGAGGGAGCTGGTGACTGTTCAGTGGACCTCTTGTGTGCCTAAGTGTGACGAGACGGCCACTGCACTCAGAGTCTCATCCTCAGCCGCAACAGCCCAGCAGCAGGACTGCGAGTACAGCCAGATTGGATTAGCGTAGGTGTAAATGGCAGACTCAGGAGAGGCGATGTAGCCAAAATTGAAAGTGGCCCTGAATTAAACCACTGGCAACATGCAATTTGACTCTGCTGGAGCGGAGTCCAGGAACTCTGCAGCATTTCCAAAGATTACTTGTGGTTTCTGCATGTTTGCACAACATTTTTGGTTTTTTCTTTCTTTCTGAAAGACAAAGTGTGTTGAACTAGCCATGTTCCGGTTTGCATGTATGAGAAATCCATTCATACTGCAGTGACATTCGGCCTTTTAGTGCAGATGGATTTACTGCCTGAGTAAAACAACAGCTCAGAGTGTGCTCTGCAGTTCACAAAGGGAAAAGGGATTTATTATATATAAAGTCTGATTACTGGGACTGAAATCAAGCATGAAAGCTGTATCAACAAAGAGTGTTCCAGTATTGCCCTGGCCTAACAACAAAAGCAAGCATACAAAGTCCCCTTTGAAATGGTAGTACTGTACATGCTCTAAATGACAACCCAGAATGATAAGCAGTTTTTGGAAGGCCCAAGTCTGAACAATGAAGGCGCAAAAGACTAAAATAATTACAACAGGGCATCTGTTTAGCATAAAAACATGTTTAAACAGCCAAAAAAAAAAAGCAAAATCACCTGCAGGCTACATTTTTTTCTCCATACACTTTCATATTCTGACAATCAACAAGCACAGTTTGGTGCTTCACTTGCTCCATTTTACAGCTGCAATATCAGACACTGAGGAAATAGAGACTTAAATCCCTGACTCCTCTGTGATAAAGACCCCACTTTTCATCGGGTAACGTCTCAGAGGCCGGGCTGTGGATGACACACATTCATCAGCACACAAACTGAAACCCTGGAGAGACGGTGGAGACTTTAACCTTGTCACTGTCTGAGCAGAGCCGTAAGAAGGAAAGCAAAGGGCGAGGAGAGGTGGCGCAAAGTAAGAGAAATAAGGTAAGCCTGACAGAGGACAATCATTAAGTGTGCCTTGCAGACATTAGCCGCTGTATAAATCATTACCAGCGGACTATGGGGAAAACTTGACCCTGGCCACAAATTCTGGAAACGGGGATGTGGAACAAAAAATGTCATTGACTATGAAAAGATATACGTAACAATCTATGGATGGTCATTTTCTTTGTCCCCTGGCAATGAGACACTAAGAATATTTTTGTACTATTTTTGACTTGCCATTAAATATACATTTGCAATAACAAAAAAATGTTAATAACCAGGCATGTCCTACACTGCTGACTTTTATTTTCATCACTCTGCCAGAACACTTGCACTCTTGGTAACTTACATCTGGGATGAAGCCAATCTCATTTAGATGGTTGCTTAGCTCTGGGTCATGGAAGGCAATCATTTGAGAGAAGACAGTCAAGTACTCTGAAAAAGAGGCAAAAGGTCCATAAAGAGTGTACTGAGTAGTTTGAGTGTTCAGGCGTGAAGAACAGTAGGTCTGACCAAACAAAGCTCTATAGTAACCAGTAGAAAATACAACCAACAGTGTTGAGCCACCTCTCGTTTCTTTATAGTTTGCAAGAAAAATTAAACATAGGTGCAGCAATTTATTGAAACATATGCAAACATAAATGAAATAAAGTATATAAGGTGATTTTTTACAATTTTAATGAGCTTGAAAGTCAATATTCCCTTCAATAGGCAAGGCAAGGCAAGTTTATTTATATAGCACAATTCAACAACAAGGTGATTCAAAGTGCTTTACAGAGACATTAAAAAAACGAAAACAATAAAAAGCATGATTTAAAATTGATTAAAAAAAACAGTAGATAAAATCAGAACAGTAGATAAAATATAAGTTTTGAAATTTAAGCTTAAAAGTGTGGATTTGGTGCTTTATTCAAATGCAGCTGAGAATAGGTGAGTCTTCAACCTGGATTTAAATAAACTGAGTGTTTCAGCTGATCTGAGGCTTTCTGGGAGTTTGTTCCAGATATAAGGAACATAAAAGCTGAATGCAGCTTCTCTGTGTCTGGTTCTGACTCTGGGAACTGATAAAAAACCAGATCCAGATGACCTGAGGGATCTGGAAGGTTCATACTGGGTCAGGAGGTCACTGATGTATTTTGGTCCTACACCATTCACCAGTGGGAGCATGTAAATGTTAAACAGAAGGGGTCCCAAGATGGAACCTTGTGGTTCTGTCTAAAACCTGACTGGAAGGCATCATAGCAGTTATTAGGTAATAGCCTCCCCACAGTCAAAATCTCAACATTACTGAAGCAGTGTGGGCTCATCTTGACAAAGAAGAGAAGAAAAGGCAGCCAACATCCAAAGAAGAGCTTTGAAATGTCCTTCAAGAAGACTGGAGAACTATTCCCAACGACTACTTACATAGAATAGAATAGAATAGAATAGAATAAAATTCAACTTTATTGTCATTGCACATGCACAGGTACAGGGCAACGAAATGCAGTTTGCATCCATCCAGAAGTGCTTTAGTGATATAGATATATTACAATATATATTAGCAATAATATAGATATGTAAGTATATTACAGAAATGGGTCTATTATGGTATGTTATAATGTACACGGTATGAAGTATGTTGTGAATATTCTATAACTATAAGTATGTACAGGCTGTAGTGAGTACAAGCTATGTACAGGATATGAACAGGATATAAATATGAAAAACTATACAGAATATGAAATGAATAACTTTACAGAAATCTGAGATATAGAGTTATACAGAAATGGGAACTATGCAAGTTGTAAACAGTTGTAGGGTTAAAAATTATCGTATGTACAGAATGATTATTTACACAGAGCTATACAGTAGTGCAGTTAAGATAAGTGAGATATGTGGATAATTTCTACAGAGGCTATATAAAGTGCTAGTGGTTGTGAGTGGTGGTTCAGTTCATTTTATTATTGTGTGTTTGAGGGTACAGTTGTCCATTGTGGGTGTGTGTATGTTCAGTCCATGTGTTAACGTGGGTCAGATGTCAGGAGGCAGAGTTCAGGAGTCTGACAACTGTGGGGAAGAAGCTGTTCCGGTACCTGGTGGTCTTAGTCCGGAGGCTCCTGTAGCGCCTCCCAGAGGGCAGGAGGGTGAAGAGTCCATGTGATGGGTGACTGGGGTCCCTGATGATTTTACCAGCCCTTTTCAGACACCGCTTCCTGTAGATGTCTTTTATGGCAGGAAGTGGTGCTCCGGCGATGCGCTGGGCAGTTTTCATGACCCTCTGCAACGCCTTCCGGTCCGAGGCAGAGCAGTTCCTGTACCAGACTGTTATACAGTTGGTCAGGATGCTCTCGATGGTGCAACGATAGAAGTTCACCAGGATGTCTGAGGACAGGTGGTTCTTCCTCAGAGTCCTCAAGAAGAAGAGGCGCTGGTGAGCCTTCTTGACCAGCTTGGAGCAGTTGGTCGTCCAGGTGAGATCCTCGGAGATGTGGACTCCCAGAAACTTGAAGCTGCTCACACGCTTAATGTGGATGGGTGGATGTGGGTCAGCATTCCTCCTGTAGTCCACGATGAGCTCCTTGGTCTTCTCGGTGTTAAGCAGCAGGTTGTTTGTGTCGCACCACTCAGCCAGACGATCCACCTCCGCCCTGTAGGCGGCCTCATCGTTGTCACTGATGAGGCCAATCACCGCGGTGTCATATGCAAACTTAATGATGGTGTTGGAACCATCAGCCGGTCTGCAGTCGTGGGTGAAGAGGGAGTAGAGGAAACGGCTCATCACACAGCCTTGTGGTACACCGGTGTTCATCGTGATTGTAGATGAGCAGCGGTTATCCAGCCAGACATGTTGGGGGCGGTTGGTCAGGAAGTCCAGTAACCATTTGCAGATGAGGGAACTGATGCCCAGGTCTGTCAGTTTCCTGATGAGTTGTGAGGGGTGGATTGTATTGAATGCTGAACTGAAGTCTATAAACAGCATTCTGGCGTAGGTGTTGTTGTTGTCCAGGTGTGAGAGGACAGAGTGCAGTGCGATGGAGACTGCATCCTCTGTGCTCCTGTTCTGGCGGTATGCGAATTGGTGGGGGTCCAGGGTGGGGGGGAGACAGGATTTGAAGTGTGCTAGGACCAGCTGCTCTAAGCACTTAGTGATGATGGGGGTGAGTGCTACTGGGCGGTAGTCATTGAGGCAAGATGGGTTGGAGTTTTTGGGTATCGGGACGATGGAGGTGGATTTGAAGCAGGCCGGTACCACAGCGTGGGCCAAGGACAGGTTGAATATGTCTGTCAGCACTCCTGCAAGCTCCCCAGAACACGCTCTGAGAACACGCCCGGGGATGCCATCAGGACCTGCAGCCTTGTGGACATTGATCCTGCTCAGCACCGCTCCTACATCGGTGGGGGAGAGAGTCAGAGGTTGGTGGTCTGGCGTCACGTCTGCTTTGGTTGTGGTTGTGGGGTTCCCTCGCTCAAAACGAGCATAAAAGTTGTTGAGCTCGTTGAGGAAGGAGACATCAGAGGATGCGGGGGAGGGTTTAGTGGTCCTGTAGTCTGAGATGGTCTGGAGTCCTTGCCACATGCGTCGGGGGTTGGAGTTGGAGAAGTGTTCTTCTACCTTCTTTTTGTAATGGTGTTTGGCTTTTTTGATGCCCTTCTTTAGATTAGCCCTGGCTGTACTGTAGGCGTGTGCATCTCCTGACCTAAAGGTGGTGTTGCGGGCCTTCAGGAGGAGACGAACATCCCGGTTCATCCAAGGCTTCTGGTTGGGGTACATGGTGAGACATCATGGAGAAGCTCACGGCTCTCCAATGGGAGATTGAGAGGCCAGTGTTGGACTGTTAGAACAGCTTTGAAATTCATATGAGCTGTTCGCACTAAAGTAAAAAGCACCATCACTTCATGCGGATACCCTTTCGGCGCCAGCTGCGGTCGCAAGGCTGCAGCCGAACAAAAACACATGCTGTCCTCCCAGGAGCCCAGCATGAGTAGAGGTCTCTTTTTTTCCCTCTTGTACTTTCCCATTGTAGTGTATATTTCAGTGTTTTTTTCTGTAACGCTACCGAAACCACATCGAAAGGAGCCAGCTGAGGTGGTTCGGGCATCTGACAAGGATGCCCCCTGGGCGCCTCCTGGGTGAGGTGTTCCAGGCATGTCCCACCGGGAGGAGGCCCCGGGGCAGACCCAGGACACGCTGGAGAGATTATATCTCTCGGCTGGCCTGGGAACGCCTTGGTATTCCCCCGGATAAGCTGGAGGAGGTGGCTGGGGAGAGGGAGGTCTGGGCCTCTTTGCTTAGGCTGCTGCCCCCGCGACCCGGCCCCGGACAAAGCGGATGAAGATGGATGGATGGATGGATGGCTACCGATCTCCGACCTGTATCCTCATCTGATGTCTGTGTTGTGTGTGTAAGGTCGGAGGGGGGGGTCCTATTTCACTGCAGGGCAACCGGCACGTGGCAAATAAAGCCTTGATTGATTGATTGATTGATTGAAATGTAAAGCAATCAGACTAAGAGAGTTCAGGCTGTGCTGAAGAATAAAGGTGGTCATACCAAATGTTGACTATTGACTCAGTTTTTTCCTTATATACTGCATTGCTATGT
Organism: Rhamphochromis sp. 'chilingali'; assembly: GCF_963969265.1. Classification (NCBI taxonomy): domain Eukaryota; kingdom Metazoa; phylum Chordata; class Actinopteri; order Cichliformes; family Cichlidae; genus Rhamphochromis; species Rhamphochromis sp. 'chilingali'. The sequence goes on from NC_137948.1 coordinate 24,647,823, forward strand.
ATATTTGTACACGTTTCAATAAACTGCTGAACCTATTTCTCTTTTTTCAAGCAAAATATAAAGAAATGAGGGGTGGTGCAGTATTGTTCATCAAAGAAAAACATACACAAACGTGACTCAGAAAAGCTTGAGTGTAGTAATTCCATCAAGTGAATCAGTTTTATTGAAATTTAGTCAACTCTTATGTGTTACCCACATGTTGCTCGTACTCTCCTGATCCACTTTTCAGCCTTTCTCAACCTCAGTACATAGTGAATGTAAACTCATGCTGCACAAAGCTGTGCAAGCCCCATTTCTTCACACAGTTCATCTACAAAGGAGCTCTGACCAGAAAGATAAACATTAGACAGCTCTCTCCAGGGCATCTAGCAGGGGAAGAAATGATAATAGTCACATTCCCCATGGAGTTCAAGAGGTGTATGGTGCAGCTGTTTATCAGTCACGTACGAATTGCCTGTGACATTTCTCTGCAGGCACTTGCAGTTTCATTTGTTTCCCTATCTCTAAATGATGCGACTCAGCTGCAAACTCCATTAAGAAAGACTGAAATTAGTTTTCAGAGCTTAGAAGCAACATGGAGCCAAAATTTAATCAACATTGAGCTGACGGGCTGATGCTCAGTGCCAGCCGATGATAATTTGCTTTTGAACTTAACTGAATGCTCAGACAACGTTTAATGCTTATTACTTAACTTGCAGTTGACTACATATGATAACCGGTAGAAATGACAACAAGTAATAAAATAATATGGAACAGCGTCTGCTCGAAGAATGAAAACTGAATATTTCATTAGTGCGTAAGTAACTCTCTGAGTTGTGCGAAGATTACTCAAGTATAGCTTACCTTGGATCACATGAGAGTTGTCCTTCAGAAAAAAGTTGTACAAGTACTTGGGGATGAAGGCAGACATGCAGGCATATGCCAAAGCTGGGAAGAGAATCAGATAAAAATGAAAGTATGAAAAGTATGAAAATAAAATGGAGATAAAATACTAGTTAGCTACTTGAGTTCACATTAAAAGTCTTGCCTTCATTGTTGAAATTCAGATATAGAAAGGGGGCACAAAGCGAATCCAAACCTGAAGTGAAAATCAAGTCAGAACAGCTCATGATCTTCACACAAATTCAACTGTAGGGTCAAGAAATTTAACAAGGAATTTGAAAAGTGTGGCATGACCACCACCTAGTGTCTATTTATGTACAGTACAATAATAAATAGTGCGAGTTACAAGAGAATGACTGACCCTGCCAGTAGACCAGGTCAGGGTGAGACACCACCCACGCTTTCAACACACGTCTGAACTTGATGTGGCCCTGGGGAGATGACAGCAGCTCATCATATTGGTGGCACCGTGGGATGTCCACTTCAATCTGTAAGCATGTGCACGAAAAGACAAAAGAGATTGAATGAAGTTAGATTAAATCCACTTGTATACACGGCGTAACATGCATTTTTAAACAGCTGTGTACCTGTCTGTCAGTTGGTATGGGAGTATCCTTGTCTATACCTTCATATTTAGCTTGAATGTCACCCTGTGCAAAAGAAGGAGAGTAAGCGGTACCACAAACAAATATAAAAATGCAACTTTTCATGATTTATTTTGTACCTCAATGCCCAGCAAGCCAGCCCACGCCAGCCCTCGTACAAGTGGGGGAATGTCCACTCTGGCTTCTTTCCACACTAGGGTCTTCTTGTACGGGTAGGCCTAAAGTCAAAGCAATACATTATTGAGTCCCAGTCTAACAATAACACGTTTAAACAACAAATACTACAAATACAGGACAGAAACTGAGGAAATGCTTTTGCATGCTGAGTGCTGCATATGAATTTGTATGGAGCCCTGACCTTGAGCAATCTGTCAAAGAGGATGATGCGGATGAGCTGGTACTCTGTGTCTCTTTCACGGATGATGAGTGGCAGCGTGACGGCGGCCGACAGTTCATTGCTGCTGTTGGACTGGGGCAAACTCGACTGTCTGGAGGAGGGAGAAATAAGCAGAGGGGGGGTATGACATTTCTCAAGCTAAAATAAATGATGAAGTAAGGTGTAAAATACTAAAGGGGAGGAGAGGATGACAAGAGCAACTTCAAGATTGAGAGCACTTACTCGTCTTCGAGGAGAGGGTAATAGGCTTCTCTGGCTACATCTTTCAACCTCTGGGGGAAAAAAAGACCACTTATGGTAAAAACAGTAACAGAAGTTTATAGTTTCTATAAATATCTAGTCTCTATAGTAATTTATAGTTTCTATTGCAAGTGCAATTTTACTGCAGTTGCAATACAGCAAGGCAACATTAAAAGATTTTGTCAACTAATAAAAACACACTTATTAATACAGAAGTACGAGTGGCATAATGACTGCAGTTGTTTTCAGTATATCAAAGGAAGCCCAGAAGGCTGCAGATAGTGCAGGAGTGTTCATAAAGAAATGTACACATTTTACGGTCTTACATTTCTGAGTTGGCACAGAGACAGCGTCACTGTCGTGTCATCGAGCAAGAAACTCCGATCCCTGCCCTGGCCAAACGTCTCCCCATCCTCCAAGACGAAACTGAAAAGGAGATGCAATCAAGATGCAGACAGGCTCAAAATTTAAATAAAAACTGCCAACCGCTCAGTCTTTTGTGTTTGTGCATATGTTGTTTTATACTTGGGCAGTGTGGAGATCGGTGGTTTGGACTGAATGATTTCCTGGTTGGTGAGCTCCTTTTCTAGGTCTCCACCTGCCAGACACCACAGATGATAAACCTCATCTATGGCCCGCTCCGACAGGTAATCCTCATCGTCGTCTAATAGCACACACACAAACATATACACACACACAAAAAGAGTAAAAACCCAACAGGCACAGGTGGCTCTACAACATATGAAAATAAATGGTGAAAGTAGTGACTGTTTGAAAAGGAAATGACACTAATAAAGTCTTTTTTTTTATTATTTCATCTGGCCTGCAACAAATAAAATAAACAGCGTAAATCTAAGGAAATCGCTTCCAGAACTAGAAAGCAGGAAAAAACAAAACTTTCTCATTTCTACTGTCAAGATGTTCTCGACAGTGGAAAGCTGTTGGCGTGGTGAAGAGAAAAGAGAGTTTGGAATTAAATACAGGACTGTATGGTATGTGAAAAGGAGGATAAAACAATGCTACGACTTTATTAGTAAAGGAACACTTAATTAAAGCAATTTCTGGATAATCTGTTCTGCTTTAAGAGTGTTTTTAAGGTTTTTAATCAAAGGAAAGTAGTTCGACATATGGTTTGTGTATGTCTGACGTTGTTGTGTGTTTCAGTGTCTGTGTAAGTCTGCATATTTGTTTGTGTGTAAGTGGGTAAGACCTTTGCAAAGGTCACTGATGTCGTCTGGGAGCACCAGATGTGCACAGCGCAGGGATGAGGAGAACAGGCTGACAGGCTTCTGGAAGGGTGTGTAGTGGCAGGAGATGCTATTAAAAACAGGGTCTTGCAGTAGTTCTGCAGGGGTTGGCCTATATTATGTATAAAAGTCAAAAGACATGATTATCATGACACCAAAAAAGATTTTCTTTTTAACTTAATGTCTAATGACCTGCAATAGGATATGAAATCCAACAGAAACTGGATTTACCTTTTAGATGGAAGAAAGGTCAAGCACTTCCTTAATAACTCAAGAACACTGTCAGGCAGCTCCTGTAAATATTATACAAATATGATCAACGCTGTCATAAATGGAACAGACACACCGCATTGATGCTTCCCAATAAGAGTCAAGAAATATTAGTGAGCATTTGCACAGTTGTTTAAGAGTGTCCATCGCCAAGACAACCTGGTTAACCTAGCAGTGTTTTCCATGGTGGAAGAAACCAGAACTCCAGGATAATGACGTGTACAAGCACTGAGAGAACATGCAAACTTCACATAAAAGGGCCCTGGCCATATTGAAACTGCTTCCCAACTTACATTATGTCACATTTTCAAATATAATAATGCATGAAATCTCTTTCTGTTTCTTTGTTTCTTTGTCCATAAACTCCTAAAAATCCATAAAATCTACTACCCTTTCAAAAAAACTTTTTGTGACATTAAGTACAAGCCAAACAAAACCGTAGCATGAGCATGTACTAGTTACAAAACTTCTAGGGATTTGCATGTAACAGACAGTGCTTAAATAAGCCACAGAGTGTGCAGAAGACGTCAATAATGACATCTGCAGAAAAGACCATTGCTGCTAACTTTCCCTCAATTCAGGATTTGTACAAATCCAGAATCAGGAAACGAACAGGCAATATCACTGCAGACCCATCACACCCCACACAAAACCTGTTCTAACGCCCCTCCTCTGGTAGGCGCTACAGAGCACTGTACGACTAAACAAGCAGACAAACACAGTATCTTTCCACAGTCCGTCACTCTGATGAACACTTAGAATGGTCACATAGTGTCCGTACATAAACATCCACCATACCTGCTGCTGGATGAAAGCATACTGTATATACTGTTTTTGTTTGTCTTTTATATCCATTCATCATCATACATACCTATATAAGATATTTTTGTTTGAATCACAAACTCCACCATTTATGTAAAAAATATTCAATAATTATTTGAGTGAAATCAACCACCCAAACAACTAAAATAATTTAGGTGAGTAAACAACAATATTTTTAGACTGAATATATGTACAATCTGGTTCGTGCTGTTTTGATTTCAGAACCTACATTTAGGTATCCAATTAGCATGAAGATCAAAGACATCAAAACACAGCCAACCTAGAGATAAATGTAGGTTTTACACGTGACTATAATACTGTGATGATAAATCCAACTTTAATGACTCTGTATTTTTATCAGAAAACAAAAACCTAACTGCCCATCGTCACAACATTTGTCTGCATGATTCATAAGTAGGCTTATTCACGTCGTACTCAGATCACGCCTATATTTAAACTTCTCTTTGATTTCATCTGCAAACGCTGAAAGTATATCTTGAATAGTTGTGACTTTAATGTGTTGACAAAATCTGGCCATAGACAGACAGAAAGCATTCAAAATGTCTTTTATGGAGTTTATGTTATAGTAGGTTTCACACACACACATACAGACAACACCAGCTATGACATTGCTGCCGGTCAAACAGACATTAGGTTTACCTTAATGGTATCCAAGCAACCATGTTCCTCAGCAAGGACAGTGACAATGTCATCCATGCAACCTAAGGAGGACAAACAACATCGCCACTTAAGCCTAAACGAGACTAGAGGCACAATTTTTTCTGTGCTCTGAATAACCCAGATGACCTTTGTACTCACCCAGGGTTAAAATGAATTTCAGCCTCTCGCTTATATCAATATTCTGCAGGAGTCTTCTGCCCTGCAATTGATTCGATTTTAAGATGGAATTTCTAAACAAAAATCCAAAATCTTGCATGAATGTTTATTAAGAATTCTTACCGCACACAATTCAAAGAGCAAAATGCCGAGCGACCAGACATCAGACTTTGGTCCCGAGGGCAGAGGAGCTTCATCACGGGAAGGGTCACTGGGGTGGAAGGAGCCCTGAGCGATCACCTCTGGAGCAAGGTATGATGGGTACCTGAGGCAAAAATGACAGAGCAGATAAGTATTGCACTTTTATAAGCCTCAGAATAAGACAAATTATAAACAGCAAGTTAATTAAGGCTTTAAACCCCACAGGGAATTTGCTGAATTTCTGTTTTATATCTAATATGACATCTTCTTTATTACTCTATGTAAAGTGTTGTTATTGTTCTTGTTAATAAATGATGTCCAAACAGCTGTTCCTCAAAGCGAAAGCTGTTTGTCAGTTACATTTATTGAACTTTCAACACCAAATGTTTCATGAAAGTCACAGGAATGTGCCATCATTTCTCTTCTCAGTCTGCAAAAGGATATTACACAGATACTTGGTAGAACATGAAGACCTTTGGATTGTGATAAAAGCCCAAAGATCTGTTACAGTTCCTTAATCAGGATGCCCTAAAAGCTGGTTTCTGTGAAAAAGGATATGAGCCAATTATGCATCATTTTTACGGTCAATTGCCTGTTTTTTGTTGAGTAACAGAAACCAGATATGCGTGAAGACTTGACCCTTTACACTGAGCTAACTGAAGGAAAAAAAAGAGAAGAAAAGGACATACCCAATGGGAAAATCCACATCTGCCCCGTGATCAGTCATGTGATAAAGGCCGAACTTTGCCAGCTTGACGTTCCCCTGCAAAGACAAGCTCGACATTAGAGTGCAAGACCTTTTTTTCCAATTTCTTTAAAACTAGACAGTAACTCAGGCTAGCGTAAACCTGATGACTTTGATAGAAACAGTACCTTGCAGTCCATGAGGACATTGTTTGGGCCGAGGGCTCGGTGCACCAAACCATTTTTGTTCATAAACTCCAGGCCTTCAAGAACCTCATAGGCTATTTGCAGCACCTTTTCTGCACTAGCACAAACAGAAACCTTTTTTATTGTTAATGCGCTGAAAAGTGTACATCACATGAAAAACCTTATGAACAATAAGGTTTAAAGGGAACTGTTCAAAAGTGAAAGTAAAGAAAGGTAAAATAACAATGAATCATTCACATCAGTCACATTCACATTTTTTGTGTATTGCTGTCTGGTTAGTTTTGGTCGTTTTACCTGGGTGCGTTTTCTGGTTTTTGGAAAATGCTTAAACAGTTCTCATAGTGTTCAGCAACAACGATCAGCCGTTCTGAAGAGCAAGAAAAAAAAGATAATGATTATTAAAACCAGCAATAGGGTCACTATTGACCCTATTGGACTAATTCGAAATCTAGCAAGAAGGATAAAAGGTTGAGATACAAATACAATCAAGACTTTTGCTGTCGGAAAGGCAAATTTCAGAAAGAAAAACAAAAAACTTCTGGATTTGTATTTTCCAAATGTTCACAACCATTATGTAAGGATGGTGTTTGAAGGACTCCTTAATGACATACTATGTAGTACATGTCATTTTTCCCCACTTGTAAATACATAGATATACATTCAGTGGCCACTTTGTTAGGTACAACTAATTAGAAAAATCACATAGCAGCAAATCAACACATTTAAGCATGTAGAGTCAAGCCAATCTACTGAAGTTCAAACTGAGCGTCAGAATGGGGTAGAAAGGTGACCTCAGTGACTTTGAACATGACAATGGTTGTTGGTGCCAGATGGGCTGGTTTGAGTGAGTGGCAATTCTCTGGGAGAAAATTCTTTGTTGATGTCAGAAGTCAGAGAAGAAAACTCTAATAACGACTTGGAGGATCGCTGAATACGCAACATGTGGAACCTTGAAGCAGATGGGCTTACAGCAGCAGAAAACACCAGGTGCTAATCCTGTCAGCAAAGAACAGGAAACAGGCTACAGTTTGCACAGGATAAGCAAAACTGGAAACAAGAAAACTGGAAAAACGCTGCCTGATCTGATGAGTCTCAACCTTCAGATGGCAGGCTCAAAATCTGACATAAACAACATGAAAGCATAGATCCATCCTGCCTTGTATCAACAGTTCTGCCTGGCTGGTGTATTGGTGGTGGTGTGGGTAATATTTCCTTGGCACACTTTGAACCCCTTTGCTTACAGCAGAGTCATGTGCTTTATAGGTATTCCCAAAATTCATAAATCATAGCAAACATGTATCCAACACAAGCGTGTCATTAAACATGTTATGTGTCACCACTTTAGTAAGTTCTGTACTGAAAGCCCAAATTAATAGCTTCAATTTAGATAAGTTGTTTAAGTGCTTAATATGAAATGTGATGACAGGTTACACATTTTTATTTTAGCACTACAAGAGACAAGACAGAAAGCCATACCGTGCTTCCCTCTGGAAATGTCCACATACTGGCAGAGTCTGGGGTGAGTGATGGTTTTGAGAATCTGGAAACGTCCCAGGATTTTGATGGAGTTGGGAGTCAGAGGGAGTCCATTGCTTCCACAGACATCATGTGGAAGAGCTGAGGCAAAGAAGGTAAAGGCTCCTAGCTGGGCGTCTTTAAGGGAGCGCATTGTGCCACTGGCTTGAAAAACAGATAAAGGGAAACAGCAAGGGGAAATTATGCGTAAAACATGAATGAAAGAAACATTAATCAATACGGTGATGTGGTATATTATCCAACTTCACCCTTAATGTAATTCAACACAAAACTGAGGTAAAGCCCATGATTGGAGCAAAAGGGTTAACACTGACTTTGTTATTGCAACACACTTACACCAGTTAGTTAACAGAAATATCGTTTCGGAAGCAAAAGACAGAGTGCGAGAGGGCAACGATGCTACTGAATGTATGAAGTTATGAAAATAGCTGTTATGTCAGATGTGGAGCCGTCGTTTAGTATGCATTACCTCAAAAAATGCGTCCTCTCTAAAGACGAAGCTGCATAACCATGTAAACGAGTAACCTGAAATTATTATTGAAATGAATTATTTTTCCTGTTTCTGCGACGCGATGAAAACAGCTGAGCGAACGTGATCGACGACGTTTATTTCGTGCGACGAGGGGGGGGGCGCACAGAAAATACTTTGCACGAGCGAGACAACGGTGTTAAAATTTCATCAATGAAAAAAAAAGACAGAAAAGTCACTGAAGAGTAGTTTTATATGTACTTTTCCTGTTTGTGGTCTATTTTTTTTAATCTGTTAATTATACACAGGCAATTGCCGAGACAACTTTAAGGCTTCCCTAATGTCCGAGCCATAGAACATATGGCTAGCGACAGCAAACGGCTAACTGCACCTGCTTCCTATCCGTATGCTGCTGCGATCTACACAGTGGGGCCTGAACTGGCGAATCTGCGGCTGCCTGTTTGCTAGCTCCGTTAGCAAGGAGGGATAGCAGCTGTCACGCTCCCCAGTTGAAATCGTGCTGGGTTTGCTGCCGCTCAGAGTTCATGTAAGTTTAAAAAGGCTCTGTGCTATATTTTCTGTTTCAACCCACCATTGTTGTATTTTTTATTGTCAATGATGTCTAACCCGCGCTTATACTAAGTAGCTTAACTACACGAGAGCTAGCCTAAAGTGGAGTTTATTCCCAAGTTGGTCGAGAAAACTGGAGCTGAACCGGCTAATATTGTAGCTTACCTCCTAACTGATGCAACGTTAGCTCATGTTAAGCGCACAATAGTGAGCTGTCACGAATACACAGTTAATCCAAATATAGGAATAAACACACCAAAGTGTTTTAACATTTTCATTTTGTTGTAATGCTGGTGACCTTTACTGTTCTAACACGGCAGCCATGGTTTTATTTTCATTATTTTACCTTTTTCTTAAATCTGTAAAGTGAATTTAACTTTACATACATACATACATACATACATACATACAAATAGTGGGATTAAAAAAATCTTCACAATAAGAAAAATAATTTTTGAGTTATCATATTAAACCCTTAAATGTATGGGGCATTTGAGATATATGGGACTTTTGAAATTCAGATCATTGCTTGTATTACATCGTTATTTTCTGTAGCATATTAATAGTAACAAAACCAAAGCAATACAGGATTAGTTTATGATCATGTTACAATGTAATGGTCTTGATTTTGATTGGTTTTGTAATTCTTGAATATTAATGTGAGCTAAATTTACTCTTAGCCTATCACAGTTTGCCGGCCTTTATCATACCCATGCTTAGACAACTGCTGCAGGATAACTGTCATTGTTCACATACTTTCATGCATACTTTTCTTTTATGTGAAAGGTTTAAAATGTGCATCTGTGAATGTTCTCGAGGGCAAATTTAACACATTGTTGTAGTCATGAAACTGGGGTATTACAGCAAATACATTTATCACCTGATGTACGCTGGCCCAAAGACACATTTTCCCCAGAATTTAAGCCATTTAGTCAATTAAGAATTGGAAAGTCTAGAACCCCCATATGTTTTCTGTTATTATTCATATTCATTTGTCTCTGGGCTAGCCACTGGGAATTAAGCTGGCAGAAATCTTTGTTACGTGCTCAGCTCAGTGGGACCCCAACGCGCATGCTCTATGAGCCAAAATTGCAGAAATGTGGAGAACATCTGGGTACCTCATGGAGGAAGCTTGGATGCCTTTTTGGATCACTGAGCAACTTTTATTCAAGTTTAAGAACCGTGAACTGTGTTGTCTCTGGTATCCAGTTCTCATTTAGGCCTGTATGATACAGAAAAATATCTTATAACTATCATTTTTTTCATATCAGTTGTATATTAATGTGTAAATATGTAAAATTTAACAAACTTTTAAATATAAACAAAAGAAAACATAACAAAAGACATATTCACTCTGTTGTAGTCCACTTTGTCTCCCACAAAGGATTGCAGTAGTGTCCCACTGAAGTGGGAAGTGAGGCTCATGCATGGATCAGATATGTGACTTTACCATTTAACTACAAATTTGATGTGGTAGTGAAGTATGACACCATTGTCTCTCTACACTCTATGTACAGCTGGGAAAGTGTCGCTTGAGAGAGATGTTATGTCCATGAATTTGGACGTTGGATGGGTCAGTTAGCTGCTTAAATCTGATGTTTTTAAATATCCTTACTGACATCATGTCTTGTCATGGCGTTATCTGCCTTTGTGGGAGCATGGTTTTGACACAGTTTGCAGTGCACCCAGTTCTGCTTCTTTTTCAGACTTTTAATGGCCAAAATATCTCCACACTATCAAGTTACTTTGACATTTTAGCCATGTCGTCTTGCTTTGAACCTCTGGCTGTGTCCATTGGGTTGTCACTCGAGTTTTCCTTAATGTTATCTCCCTCATGCTTAATTTATGGTGCTGCGATTATATCCGTTTGTGTACATATTTTCTTACGGAAAGCCAGTAGAGAAGGGCTTTCAACCAATGCAAATGTGCTCAGTGCCGTCAATTGAATGCTGAGTGGTTGACAAGTCTGCAGGAACAGGCGAGGGAGTGACACTGTCTAAGACAGCACGAAAACTAAAGACAGTGGCTGGAGTGGACACTTTTCATTGTCTTTAACACTCTGTTTGTCTTCAACTCTGGCTCAAGGACCAACAACACGAACAAGAGTAGGCTATAGACTAGTTGTACCACATATTTTCGACACTGCACCATTTGACAACAGATGCTCTCTGCAGGTAAATGAACAGCCCGTAGCTGTATACGGACTGCCAACGTAGTAACACTGCTGGACCATAATTTCTTTTTCACACTCCTAACATACTGGTGTGCACGACTCCAGTAGCCTAAACATTAGTACATGTGCTGCTGCGAGGAGCTTCTCCTAATATGACATCGCTCTAACTCTATTCCAGCCACACCATTGCTGTTCTCACTGGCATTGGCTTTTTGTGTTGTCTGTCAAATTATAGAATGAGTTCTGTTGACTATTTATTGACCATGTCCCATATTGCTATTGAAAAAAGTTATTTCACAATTTTCTATTTTTATCCTTTTATCGCTTAGGCCTGTTCAACTTAATACATCAATGGTGGAAATACAGCCTAATCAGATGACACCAGGGAACATGATGCACTCACAATATATAGACGAGCTCCATTATATCTTTTCTAACAATGTGATTGTCAGTGTCCAGAGAAGCAGTTCTGTGCCAGAATGTTTCTAGTGGTGCAAAAGTTTATCTTTAAACTTTTCTGCAAATGTTGCTCCAACTTGTGATGCACTGATGCATCGTGAAATGTAGTGTTAGGGCATTTGCAATGTCAGAAGAGCAGTTTTGGGTGACTCTGGTTTCTAAGTTAGAGTTTTAAAAAAGTCGCTTAAAGTAGCTTAAAGTTGGAGCGCTTTTGTGTTACTTCTGCCAGCCTAGATTGGTATGGCATACTTTTTTTTTTTTTCAAGATAACTTTAACCGTTTCCACACATAAACAGCAACTCGTAAATTTATCATTTTTTTTTATTTCCACTGCTTAGAGCAATGGTCTGTGAGAAGACAAATGTCCACATTGGTTTGCTCTGCCCTTCCAGCTGCAGTGCGTGGAGAATTTACATTACTGTGGACATCATATCTTAGCCATGCCACAATAAAAGCCACTTAGTGTACTCCTAGTGCCAGTCCCAAGCTCAGATAATTGGAAAGGGTTGAGTCAGGAAGGGGTGATAAAGGGCACCATTAGAAATGAGCGTTAGAACTCTAACTCTAAGAAATTGCAGGGCAGCAGAAAGGAGGTGGAGGAAAAATAAAAATACTATCAACCATCAAATATTTTGCGAGCAACTTAAAATGTACAATAATACATTAAGGAACTCAAGAAATTCATACTTCGCCAAAATAATCAGTAATAACAAAAATAATCCCAAGGTCCTCTTTTCCACCATAGATCACTTATTTAACCCTGATTTTAACAGCTCCCAAAGAACCCCCACAGACTCACTCTGTGAGCAGTTTGCAGACCACTTCAGGGGAAAAATCAGCGCCATCAGATCTGATATTTTATCTAATCGCGATATGTTTGTAAACACATCTGATGGCTCGATTGTACCTGAGGAGACACTGGACAGCTTTGTCCTGGTTAATGCTGAGAACTTTCAGAAAGTTTTCTCCACAGTGAGACCCACCACATGTCTTTTAGATCCAATCCCTTCTTCACTCTTTAAAACACTTTATGGATTTTTTGAGGCTGAGCTTTTATACATGATGAATTGCTCTCTTCAGTTGGGTGTCTTCCCTGCTGCCTTTAAAACGGCGGTGGTGAGGCCCCTTCTGAAGAAGAGCAATTTGGATTGTAATGATTTTAATAACTACAGACCTGTATCCAACTTACCATTTTTAAGTAAAATCTTAGAAAAACTTGTTTTTACTCAGATTACTGATTTTCTCAATGATAGACAGATCCTGGAGATATTCCAGTCTGGATTTAGGGTGAACCACAGCACAGAGACGGCTCTCCTAAAGGTTTTAAATGATCTTAGATGTAACTGGGACTCCCAAAAGCTCTCAGTCCTGGTGCTACTGGATCTAAGCGCAGCCTTTGATACAGTAGACCACGCTATTCTTTTAAACAGACTGAAACACATGGTGGGCCTCTCTGGTGCTGTACATAACTGGTTCACTTCCTATCTCTCTGACAGAACTTTTATGGTGAGTATGGATACATGCTCCTCTAAGATCCATAGAATGACATGTGGTGTGCCTCAAGGGTCGGTTTTAGGCCCTGTACTTTTTAATTTGTATATGCTCCCTCTCGGCAGTGTCATCAGGAGGCATGGAGTGAACTTCCACAGTTACGCTGATGACACGCAGCTGTACATCTCCGTGTCTCCTGATGACACCAGACCAATGGATGCCCTTTTTAACTGTATCTTAGATATACGATCTTGGATGGCAGAAAACTTTTTACAGCTTAACCAGGACAAAACTGAAGTTTTAATCGTCGGTCCCGAGGCTCAGAGAGAGAAACTCTTGTCTAAATTACAGGCATTTTCACTATGTCCTTCGCTACAAGTGAAAAACCTGGGTGTTATTTTTGACTCTGAGCTTGGTTTTATCCCACATGTTAAACATGTAGCCAAAATTGGATTTTATCATCTAAAAAATATAGCCAGAGTCCGCCCTATTCTCTCTCAGGCCAACACGGAGATGCTGATGCATGCTTTTATTACCAGTCGCATTGATTACTGTAATGCCCTGCTCTCTGGTCTTCCTAAGAAGAATATTTCAACTTTACAACTTTTGCAAAACTCGGCAGCTCGTGTGCTGACGAAGACCAGAGGGCGGGCCCACATTACACCGGTTTTAGAATCGCTGCATTGGCTCCCCGTGTGTTTCAGGATCGATTTTAAAGTTCTTTTATTGGTTTTTAAATGTCTTAATGGTCTTGGGCCTTCTTATCTCTCAGATCTGCTTTTACCATACGAACCCTCGCGGACCCTGAGGTCCTCTGGTACTGGCCTTTTAATTGTCCCTAAAGTCAGGACACATACTCACGGAGAGGCAGCTTTTCAGTGGTATGGTCCTCGTCTGTGGAACAGCCTGCCGGAGGAGCTCAGGGCCGCAGAGAACGTACATGTTTTTAAGAACAGGCTCAAGACCCACCTTTTTAATTTAGCTTTTACTTAGCGTTTATTTATTTTATGCTTATTTATTCTTTCCTGTTATTCTATTATTAATTTAGACTTTACCTAATATTTATTGATTTTATTCTTATTCATTTTTTTAATCTTCTTACTCTATTTATATTTATATTGTATCCTGTTCTTATTTATTTTATCATTTTACCCTGTATATATCCTATTGTGTCATATCTCCAGTGTTTCCTCAGAGGGCGCTCTCTGCACCGGGGCTGTGATCGACTGTGGCTGCTGGGTCTCTGGGGGTCCTCTCAGCCTGGCTGGGGGGCTCCTTGGCCTCCCTCCTGCTGTGTGCCCAGCCTGGAGGCTGCGGTCTGTGACCGGCTCCCGGTGCAGACGGCTCCCTGTTATAGTGTTTCCTCACTTGGCTCATGCGAGCCCAGCCCAATTTTTACTCTTTAAGTGTGCGCGTGTGTGTGTGTGTGTGGGGGGGGGGGGGATATATGTGTGTATTCACATCATTTATGTTAGTGTGGGGAGTGAGTTGGAGGGTGGGGTGGGCTGCTTTTAACTATGTAAAGCACTTTGTGCTACATTTTTTTTTTTTGTATGAAAAGTGCTTTATAAATAAAGATTGATTGATTGATATATTTCTAAGCATGTCCTTTATTATAATAATAATAATAATAATAATAATGTATATAAACTATACATTATTATTATTTTTTATAAAGGGAAAGATTAGAAATGAGTATATCTGAGGGACAACTCAACATCACCCACTGTCTCAGATCTTTCTTTTAAAGGGACATTTTCATAAAATCATCCAATATAAAAGAAAATGCTGTTCTGGAATAAACCATCAAATTTGTGCATATTTTAGTAAATGAGATTCATTCTAAACTGACAGGTTTGTGCAATCTGCATATCATCTGCATACTGCCCCACCTCGATTACTCTATATAAGGAAAGTTGTTTGCCTCCAGGTATAGTGGAGAAACTGGTCATGATATTGCAAGATAGAAACCTGCACCTATAAGGCAGGGAAAAAGTCAGATTTAAGAAACTCAGGCTGAAATAATGGAGCTTCTGAATATTGCAGCACTCAGTGTGGCTTAAGTGAGGAAAAAGTTTGGGCATCAAATATGATATAAAAAAAAGACTAGCACACTACAAGAACACAATATCATATTTGGTATAATACCAAGAAAGTAAACATAGTACACGTATTGTCTGATTGATGTTGTACCCAAATAGATTCATATCACATACGCAGGGGAATGATGAAATTAACATAAACACTCGTATGAATGATTTATGTACAGATTTTTGAGTACCCATTGTTAGTAAATGGGGACCAATGGATCTGCATTGATTAAAAACCAATAGTGTGAGAGAATACACAGAATTTTAATTTTCTTTATGTAATCAGTTAATCAGTCAGTCTTTTTTAATTATCTCATAAGGTGTAAAGCTTTTGACAAAATGTATATTTGAAAATGCATAATCTGCTATAGGGCTGCACGATTTTGCATAAAATGAGAATCACGATTTTTTTTTTTATTAGAATTGAGATCACGATTCTCTCACGATTTTCTTTTCCAGTATAAATATTTATTGCACTTATTCACTGCACATTAACTTCGTAACAGTTGAGACTGAACATAAAAACAATAAATAAACATAAAAACAATAAATGTCTCACATTTTGTCGTTGCCGCAAAATGTTGTACTGCTTGTAATTCCGTCTCCACCGTTGCTCGACACTGCGTGTATAGAGCAGGTAGTGCAACAATAGAAAATAGTTGCAGGACAGCACTGTGTAGCGTTTGTCTAGGGTGTTGATCATTTTCCTAAATCCCTCGTTTTGAACAGTGTTGATGGGAGCCATATCTTTGGTCAGGTGATAAGTGATAGCCTCCGTAGTTTCTTTGCCTGCGGGAGTTCGACGGGTATGGGGAAGCGCTGTATAAGGTTCCCATTATTGATGTTTGGGTGGTTGACCGGGACGGATTTTCTCCTGTCACTTTCTTGGCCTTTACAGCTTCCTCATCTCTCAGGTGCTCTCCGTTGTTTTTTCAATGCCAGCTGACTTCTGTATCACGTGGTATAAGGCTCCGCCTTTGTCATTTGTTGAGCAGGAAGAGTGAGCGCTTGTTTTCATGCAGCTTATGTCCCAGATCAAAATGCGGTACAATTGTCATCTTTTTCTTTTTTAGATCGTTGTCACTTGGAAATGAGAACGCACATAAGTATGAATTGAGATCGTGATTTTCTAACGACTAATTGTGCAGCCCTAATCTGATATAATATACAATGATTGAAGCATTGACAATAGTGGAAAGCCTTAGTATTTCTGTATTGCCATGCTTTCAGTTGATCTCTTCTTCTGGGCAAAATTCATTTCAAACTTTCTCACAATACAATTATTGCCGAGATTTTTTGTGTTTAAAAAAATACATAGAAATCACTATTTAGGGCAAATATGAGGAAGATGATTGCATTTGTCTTCATAACCAGTAGCTGCATCTGGTGCTAAAGAGTTTTACATCTTCATGGTGTCTTTTATTCTAAAATCTGTAGGGCCTTCCAGTTCCTTCAGATGGTGCTGCCACACTGCACTCTTCTTTTAATCACAATGTTCAGGTTGGCAGACAGGTAAGGAAGTATCCTCCCACAGTCAATTTCAACTGTGGGAATGAACCATGAAAAGAGGAAACGTTTGTATCCATACTGGTGTGCTCACACACCAACACCATACCACAGAAAAATGGTGGTTAAATGATAGATTTACATATGTGATTCAAACCGCCTGTGCTGCCTGTGTCTGTGCAGTAATAGCTTTGATATTTTCATTTAAGAGTGGGTGTACAAGCAATATGTGCATCTTTAATAAGATACAAGTGCACATAGCTGGAAGTGCTTGTAACTTGTTAAATACATGTATTTGCGAAACAGAAGGAGAATTGAAGCTTTTGTAATTATGTCAGGTGGATAAGTGAGACTGCGTTGCAGGTAATAGCTCACTTCACTCTTTTTCTTTTTTGTTTTTTTTTTCTAAATCGATAACGCATTTCAGTGTAATATCCGTCGCTCCAGCGCCTTGATGCTGCATGCGGTACCTCTGCCTCAGGATACATTTTCAGAGGTTATCCAAATGAGATCTGCCTTTTTGTGGCTCTTGTTATTACTCTACCACTGGTCCTGTTTAAATCAATTCAGTTTCTCAAAAAAACAACGCTTTGATCCTTGATTTTATCAACTCCAGCTTTTTAGTGTTTCTAATTTCCTCATCCCCCAACATTTTGTTTTCATCCTGGGCCAGCTGTTGTTTTCCAGTGCCTCCCTGTAATATGTGTAAGACGTTTTCTTCTTCATGCCTCAGCCTTGTAAAAATCCTTCTTTTCCTCTTTCCTCAAGAAGTAATTTGCCAAGCGCAACATAAACAAGCTTAGTATCATTTTATCCAGTCTGGCTTGGAACGTGTCAAGTATTTATTACTTGTTCCTCTCTCTCGGTCAGCATACCTTGTGGATAGAGCTCAAAGACTGTCACTCTAGACAACAGAGTAAAAAGCCCATCAAAATCACATTAGGACTTGGTTTATACTCAGTGACGCTGTACTTTATAGAAAACATGTGAAAGTGATTGTTCTTTTTGACATATTGCTATCAGGCAATCAGCACATTATATAAGATTTATGCATTATTTATAATTATTAATAAACATGTTCTAACTCTGCCACAGCATTATATTATGATACATTACACAGAAAGTACAATGGAGTGCCCTTTTGTCCTGCGCAGAAGATCTGCGGCACAAACCACCTTTGAAATTGCAATGTTCTGTTTTTGTTGAGACTGTCTGAGACCTGTTGACTTAACTCTGTGGTCATTTTGGAAGCTGTAGTTTGCGGTAAAGTTGTACTGGAAAGCAAACCAGTAATTCATACAGGTCTTTGTTGATGTTTAGCATGGTACTACTACTACTTTAAGGGTGTACTCACACTAGACACTTTTGATTTGCTCCCTGCCTAAGCATCAATGTCCCCTTGTACCACTCCAATACTGGCTTGTGCTATATTTGCCATTAATCTGTGCCTGATTGCACTTCAGTTTATCTTTGTTTGTTTTCATACTCCATACATACTCCTGTTCAGTACCTTTAAATTGAGCTCTGGTTTGTTTTTCTCCTTTGTGCAGTTCATATTTTGTAAGGTGCACTCTATATTTGCAATCGGACCAAAGCAATATCCCCAGACTTTTTGGGCGAAGTGGTCTTAGCTGAGTTCCAAACAAACTCCAGAGTGGTTCATTTAAGATGAAATTGTGATTCAACCTTAAGCCAAACCAACTACCAGGTGTATGTTACAGACTTGAGCTAAACGCCTTTCCATAACTATGTATGCTTTGCATTTGGGGTGGCTGTGACTCAGGAGTTGGAGCAGGTGATTTACTTATTGCAAGATTGATGGTTCAATCTCTGGCTGCTCCAGTTTGCCCAGAGTTTTCTTGCACGGTGCATTCACTGGCGTTTAAATGTGTGTGAATGTGTTCCTGAATGGGTAAATGAGACATGTCGTGTAAAGCACTTGGAGTGTGGGTGCTATGTAAGAATCAGTCCATTAACCATTGGGAGATGCAGCAAAGTACCATAAACCGCTTATTTGTTTTGAAAAGTGCTATACAATTAAAGTTTTTTGCCCTGTCCCAGTGTTGTCAATAAGTGGGCTGAACAATCTTATGTGGTTTGTAGAAATGCAGGAAAATTGGTTTTCTTTGAGTTTACTTGCAGTTTCTTCTGTGTGAAAAGAAACCAAGGCACTTAAAACAGTTAAGTGTACAAATATATCAACTGATTGAGAGCAGAGTAAATGAACTATAGGTGTGCAAACTCTTCCCTCTTTCATACATTTATGCTTTTGAGAATTGCACTTGCACAACGCAGTGAGATCCATTATTTTATGACATTTTGCAGCCTAATTAAAGCAGTTTTTGGAAGTAGTGGCACGCTGTCCTGTCCTTATGGGTATGGCTAGCAGGACACTACATGCGTCTCAGGGCCAAGTTACACTTGTCAAACAAACTGGAATTTAGGAGTCAAATGTGCTCAGTCACAGTGTTGTGAGTACACCGTGATATACCTGTATTCTTACTTTGACCCACTAACTTTTATAGTGTGAACAATGTTGGAGTGGTTAACACATCTGCCGAACATGCAAAAGACCCCTGATTTTAGACCAGAAGGAGGCAGAAACCCAGCCTCGGGGTGTCTCAAGCTAGTGTACTCACAGAGTTGGTTCCAAGCCTGGATAAAAGGGAGGGTTGACTCAGGAAAGGCATCCAACATAAAATCTGGCCCACGTCAAATTTGAGGATCCAGCTGCTGTAGCAACCCCTTAAAAAATAAAGGAGTAATGTGTAGTAGCCAAAAGGTTGAGGTACTTGACCCTAAGTTACTCAGCAGTGCGTCCATGCAGTCTGAACCCAAGTGAAAACACTTGGGTAGAAAAAGCACAGAAAATTTTGCTTGTATGAATTGGTGTGAAGGGGTGAATAAGTCAAGTTTTATAAAGTCCTTTGAGTGCTCAGAGTAGAAAAGAGCAATATAAGAACCGTTTGTTAATCACTTCCTGCAGAGCTAACATGTATAATATTGAATTA
The DNA here is from genome assembly GCF_963969265.1 of Rhamphochromis sp. 'chilingali'. Taxonomy (NCBI): domain Eukaryota; kingdom Metazoa; phylum Chordata; class Actinopteri; order Cichliformes; family Cichlidae; genus Rhamphochromis; species Rhamphochromis sp. 'chilingali'. Next base: position 24,667,460 of record NC_137948.1, read on the forward strand.
CAGCAATCTCAGGATGCTGGCTGCCCTCAGTATTCACCAGAAGTCGTCATATTGCATTTGTGTTTTTGACTGTATTCTTGTTGTTTTGTTTTTGTTTTAGGTTTTTAGTCCGCTCATTGATCAAAATGAGTCACAACCCTTTGTTGAGGCTGGAGCAGCGGGCAGCTGAGGCCGATCAGCTCATTGAGTACCTCAAACAGCAAGTCCAGCTACTGAAGGAGAAAGCCAGTAAGATACGCTCATACACTTTTGTTTAAAGAAATTTCTCAGCTACTTTACATATGTAAGGATTTATGTTTATGTTTGTTTTACATTCAGTTTTTCCGTTATTTATTACACGTACTTGCAATAAAAAAAAATAAAAATAAAAAAAGCTTTTAAATAGTTTCAGCTTTTTAGGGAAATATATTTCCACATTTAGCCTCTCCAACAATGATGTTCTGGGCAAACAAAAACATTGGGCACTGCCATGCCTAAATGCTAATACCAGTATTTGGGGTGGTAAATTATTGCATACTGGTTGATAATGAAGTTTGTTTGATTTTCTAATTTGTTTAGATTGGCTACATGCAAAAAGTCCCTGCACATGCCACTCCAGTGCCATTAACCTGTAATAAATAATAAAATGTTGCATTTCTTTTTTGCATTTCTCCTTTGTTATTCTCATGAAATAAACAACGTTTTGGGTGGATGCAGATGTTTACAAGAAACGTCGAATGAGCATTACATTTTTTCTCTTCTGTTAACTCATAGGTGCTGCATTTATTTATAAGGTTTGCCATAAATGTACAGTCTCAAAACTGTGAAACTCTATGTTAATTTTGTGGGGATTTTACATTCAATTGTGTGCTGACTAGTAACAAGAATTTACTGCAGTTCTCCAGGCCAGCGTCAGAGAGGAGAAGAAACTGATGGTGGAAAATGCCAAATTAAAGAACGACATAGAGGAACTTAAAAAGCAGCTGCTGGAGAAAGAAAAGAGAAGAGGAGGTATGTTGACTTTTTGTTCCCGGCAAGGCTTCCATCACAGATTAAATGTTTGTCTTCAAAAAGATTGATGTTGTTATCCTTTATATCTAGTTTTTGAAGCAATTGTGAGCACCGCCTGACCATTTGATGTTAGTTGTTGCTCATTAGAGCGTTTGTTTGGTTTGTGCTATCAATGATAACATCTTGTGCATTCTCGCCTTAGCCTATTATAACCAGCTCTTTTTTTTTGGGGGGGGGGGTATAAAACAACCATACTGCTTCAAAAACTCCCCGTTATATTGTGGGAATAACATGTGTGTCAGCCATTGCACTTATGACATATATTGACATTGAGAGGTAAACAGCTGAGGCCATTTAATGCTTTCCAGAAAAAAGATGCAGGAATAAAAGAGGGCTGGAAGAAATAAGTAATTTATCCTTGCTCAAAAAGCTGGATATGTTTTGGAGAGTCGAAAGATTGTGTTCCAATAAACTCAAGACAATGTTTTTCCACACAGTATATATGATTGTGATGTTTAGCTTTGGGGTTTCTTGTCGATGGCTTTAAGGTGACTGAAAATGGCTCAATCAAAACGTGGATAAATATAAAGGTTATTGAAAGTCAAAGAAATTCCTCAGCTTTGGATATCTGCCTGCAGCGGAGTTATGTTTTCAGTGCCTTTTGTCTGTTTGTTTTGTTCTGTCAATGAGATTACACAAAATCTACCAAGCTAACTTTAATGAAGCTCAGTGAAGAGGTTAGGAATGACCAAAGGAAGAACGTGTTCAATCCTGATGAATTGATTGAAAATGCTCATGTGAAGAAGGATTTCAATGAGAAACTCAGCATATTGCAGAAAAATAAATGTCAGCCTGAAAACCAGATTTCTAAAATTTATTATGAAATGTGAATGATATGCAGATAATTACCAAGGCGTCTAGAAAGGTTACATTTCAGGTAATCGCGCACACATTTTTTTTCTTGGTATTGATATTTCACTCAGGGATTGTATCTTATGTAATATTTTGATAGAGAAAGGGAAAATTGGTTTAAATGTGGAAAAAACCTAGAGAGGAAACTTAATGGGAATGTTAAGAGTTTTAGAGGTTGTTGCCTGTAATTCCAAGGTAAACCGGAAAGGTCCTGATCTCAGGTCCCAACATAGAATTAAGGTAATTAAAAGCATTATGGTGACGGTGGTGTGCCTGCAGACTGATGTTTGTCAGACATAGACACTGGATTTTGTAGGAATTCAAACATCAGGCGCCTGAAATGAGGGGTTACTTGTTCCTACAGAGTTATTGTCGGACATTGTTCCCCGCTTTATGGTTCCTTTTCCTTGTTTCCATCAACTTGGACACTGTGATTTTCCCATCAAAACAGTTTGCATCAGGAGAGCAATCCTCCCACTGGGTGTGTAAATAAAGCACCCCCCTATATCATTTCATCATATTATGTTGATGCAACCAGCTCTGTGCATGAAAAGGGTCAACCAAGAAGTTGTGTATGTGAAGTTTGAATATTCTCTGTTTTGTTCCAGTGCAGCTTTGTGTTCGTTCATTCATTCACATCGGATTTGGGAAACATGGAGTGCGTTCAGATCAGCCACAGAAAAAATGAGTCAATTATTACCGTATTTCCCGGACTACAAAGCGCACCTGAATATTAGCCGCACAAGCTAAAATCAGGGGAAAATCCTGTTTTGTACATACATTAGCCGCACCTGACCAAAAGCCGCAGGTGTTTCAATGTTGACTCATCATATGTAAGAGAATATGCACAAAGGGAATTGTCAGGAAAGAGATGGCTGTTTGGAGACACACCCCTTTTATTAATATTTTGAAAAACAAGTTATGGGTACATATTTGCACATGTGCTGTGCTTCATAAATGAGTAACAAATGTATTACATAACAATAACCTACAGCACACCAGAAAAATAGATTCGGACTTTTAGGCTCAGGTGCAGTGACACGGCTTTAACAAGAAGAAAAGTCAGTCATTCACCACCATCTTCCTGCGCTCTAAAACCACCAAAGTCCTCTTCTCCAGTGTCGGATACGAACAGGATCAGGATGGCTTCGTCATCCACTCTCAGCTTCTTTCCTTCGTTGTCACTTTCAAAACCAAAGAAATCCTCATTGTCATTGTCAGTGTCGGAGTCGAACACCCTCTGAAGGGCCGTGGCGGTGTCCTCCTCTTCATCATGCAGCAGTCCAGCCCTTCGAAATCCGTTGGTGATCGTGGATGTTTTCACACTTTTCCACGCTGTCAGAATCCACCGGTGGAGTTGAGCACAACTTGCTTTTCGCAAGTTTATCGCCGCTTGTCATCCACGACTCCCGCTGAACGCGTAGCGCTACTTTGAAGTTTGTTTTTCGCGCTACTTGTACGGCACTATGTTGCCTGGCGGATGGACATGTGACCAACATACCACTCTTGAACCCCGATCCTTCCGCCAGGCAACGTAGTGCCGTACAACAGCGGAACAAACAAAACAAATCGTCTTACGATATCACAAAAATCATGGACAATCTATAGAAAAGCCGCACCTGACTAAAAGCCGCAGGGTTCAAAGCTTGTGCAAAAAGTAGCGGCTTATAGCCCGACAATTACGGTAATCATGTACATTTTACTAATATTTTGCATCTGTTCTTTCTGTAGTGCTTGATGTTCCCATGCCATCAAGTGCCACCACTGTCGAGTGCAATTCAAAGCCCACTCCTCCTAAACCCTCTGGTCCAGCGCCTTCTGGTTCAGCACCATCTGTTGCTGCCGTCAAGGACATCTCTCCTAAAGATGAGGCTAAAAAGAAGAAGCCTGAGAAAAAAGGTAAAAGGAAAAAGATCAGCAGATGTCAAGCTGGCTCAACTATTTAAGTTGCTTTAGCTCATCTGCAGTTGCTGGACATGTGCAAGCTGCTTTGCAGCCCACCTCCACCCATCCATCCATTTTCTTTCACATGTCTAATTCAGGGGCTGGAACCTATACCAGCTGTCATAGGGCGAAAAGCCAGGTACACCTGCACAGATCACTAGTCTATCCCAGGGCTAACATAGAAAGACTGATCATATAAAAGACCCTCATATTGTTCACCCTCATATTCAAATCTATGGCCAATTTGTAATCACCATTTAACCTTACGCCATGCATAAGTTTTTGGACTGTGGGAGGAAGCTGGAGTACCTGGCGAGAACCCACGCAAGCACAGGTAGAACATAAAAACACCACATAGAAAGGCCTCAGGTGGGATTTGAACCTAGGACCTTGTGGCCGCGAGGCAAACCTGGTAACCAACAAACATCTTTCTCTATGTAAATGTCTAATATCAAGTGAAAATGAGAATTATCTGCACATGTGGTCTGTTTTTATGCCTTAATGGTTCCACAAAGCACTTTACAGTATGTTCCCTACTGGCCCATTCATGCACACACTGACACGTCAGGTACAACTGGATGCAAACCAACTTGTCAAAGGACTTTTATTACGTAGTTGGGTCTGGGATCACTCCCATTAGTGGACAACCCACTCTACCACCTGTTCCATGGCTGCCTCATCGCCACAGCCTGTTAATGGATCCAGGATTTCAGGCTCCGCAGGACAATATCCAGTGACGTTTGATTTGTTTGGAATTTGTAAACCACATATATGACAAGTCGTCTTTGTGCAATGTCACAGCTAATTGGATCTAATTTGAGCGTAATTTAATGTTAATGTTTCATTGATGTGCATCATTTGTGTACTTTATTATGAAGTTAAACTGTTTTACGTTTATGACAAGTTTACAGTACAAAACAAGAAAATCCATGCCATAAACCTGGATTAATTAGCAGTAAAACAAATATTTATTCTTGTTTCAGGAAATCTTGTTTGACCTAATTGCGAGGGCTGCAGCATACACACAGGCAAGAGTCAGCTCTGGGTTTGTTTATGAGGTTACTATTTAAAAAGACACTGACTAAACTAAACCACATCCCACTTCTAAAGAAAGTAGAAGGCGATCTGACTAGATGGAAATCTTTACCCATATCACTCATGGGAAGGGTCGCCACTATAAAAATGATGATCTTGCCAAAAATAAATTACTTATTTTTGATGATCCCTAACAAACCATCACAAGATTGGTTCAGATCTCTGGATTCATATATTTCCAAATTCCTTTGGAAAGATAAACCCCCGCGTATTAGCTTAAAAACGCTACAAAGAACCAAGGATAGAGGAGGATTAGATCTGCCTAATTTTCACCAATACTTCCTAGCCAACAGGCTTCAGTTCATCTCAGAATGGTTAAAACATACCTTCTTAGTTGAGCCCTGGCTAGATGTTGAACAGGCACTATGCAAGGATCTAGAGATTTCAGACCTACCATTTATTAGCTCAAACATCAAAAGACATGAATGCTTTAAAAGTATCAACATCAGCTTTTCTCTAACAGCATGGTGGGAGTTTCTAAAAATAACGGAGTCTTCATTAATCCCATGCAAACGTACACCTATCTGGAATAACCCTGACATATTACAAAACAATAATATGATTAATTTCCCAGAATGGAGTTGTAAAGGAATTAAATACTTAGAACATATATTAGAAGGAACAGAATTTATTCCATTTGACAGACTAGTTGAACAATATGGGATCAACAAGACAAGGTTTTTAGAATATCAACAAATTAAATCCATAGTAAAAAAGAAATTTAACCTCAGTCAAGTTGAATTACAAACACCACTAAGTGCGGCACATTTTCTTACTCTTAAATCCCCCAAATTATTATCTAAAATATACAGAACACTTTCTAAATTAGATGAATCAATATCCCTTCCTACTGCAAAGTGGGAAGCAGATTTATCAGTCAACCTAGACCAAAACTTCTGGTCTCAGATTTGCTTAAAAACTTTTAAATTAATTAAAAATCCCAGTCTGCAATTAATACAATACAAAATACTTCATAGAGTGCACTATACAGGTCATCGGATGTTCAAGATGGGCTTTACATCTTCCAACAACTGCTCACACTGTCAAGGCAATACACCAGACAATTACATCCACGCTCTTTGGTTCTGTCCTCCAGTGCAAAAGTTTTGGCGCGAGATATGTGAAGACTTATCAAAGTGTCTGAAATGTAACATTCCAACTTCCCCCTTAGTGTGTCTACTGGGCAGCTTAGATAATGTCACTTCAGAAAAGAATATAGCCCATATGATCTTCACTGCCCTATGCATAGCCAAGAAAACAGTCCTCATGAACTGGAAAAATAAAAATAATCTTAATTCTAACCAATATAGAAATTATCTATTAGATTACATTAGTCTTGACACAGCCTCTGCCACCACATTAGATCAATTGCTCTGGGCCCCTTTTATCAGCTCCATCACCTAGTGGGGGTGGGGGGGTCATAGTTCGGTCCCGCCTTCACTGTTGTGATTGGTGAGGGGGTAGGGACAGGCTTAGGGCGTCGGGGGGTTCCCCGGAGGCATCTTCCTTGGGGGGCTCAACCCGGGGTAGCGGTCACGTCCGGTTGGGGGCTCTGTTGGCTCTCAGGTGACTGTTTCCTCGCGGCTGCGTGCAGCGGGGCTAGGGGAGGGTCTGTGCTGACGGACGTGGGTTACTGACCTGGCAACCTGGCTGCCCCTGGGTGGGTCCGGGATGGGCGTGAGGTTCTGGGGGCGCTCCGTCTCTGGGCTGGGGCCCGGGCCGGGCCTCGGGGGCTTGGGTCCTGGTTGGTGTGTTGCCGGGGTTGTGGGCGGGTGGGTGCATGGGGGCCCGGCCCTGGAGCAGGGTGCCGCCGGTCCGTCGAGCCGCCTGGGGGGCTCTTCAACTGGTGGGGGGGATGGTCACATCTTGCAGGAGCTTTCTTCTCTTCAGGAACTCTCTGCAGGAGGGGGAGATACAGGAGAGGTGGAGGAAGATCTCAGCCTGGGCGTTTACCGTCTTATGTAGTCTGGAAGATGTGTGGATGGTGGGGTGGGTGCAGTTTTCTCTGTGGTGGGGTTGGGTGGACTGTCCAGGGCTCTGCGGAGCCGGGGGGCGCTACTGCACTGGGCCCCGGTCTGATGGGCCTGGGCCCCCCTTCCCTGGCGGGTCGCGGAGGGTGGGAGTGCCTACTGGGGTCAGCGGGGGAGCTGGCCCCAGGGAGGGGTTACCTGCCCCTCCCTTCCTTCCCTCCCCATCTCCAGCTGCCTCCCTCTTCCCGCTCCTCCACAACCACCCACACATGCAGGGCCTTGGAGTGGGGGTATGTCACCAGGGTGCAGAGGAGGCTACCCCCCCCCCCCCCCCCCCCCCCCCCCCCCGTCCCCTTCTGGCTGCCTCTGCCTCAATTTTATCCCACAACTTAGACATTCACATTATTCACACTCTCATTACACATACATATAGGATCTTGGGGGTGAGCACAATCACGGAGTCCAAATTACCATCAGGGTGTATACCTCACCCCTGACGTCGTTGCCCACCTCTCAATTTTAAATACACTTAGTCATTGAGGGCTAGCAGGAGGGACTATGCGCTTACCTGCTGCTCCTTGGCAGGTAGCTCCATGCCCTCCTGGGTTTTAATTGCACCTTAGAACACATATGCATCAACACTACAATGAGCGGGTGGAGGGAGGTTTGGAGTCTTCTCCCACCCCCATTCTCTGCGGCCTGCTGGAGCGGGAGGGCTAGTAGGAGGAGTTGGCCGTCCGACTGCGGTCTGGGGTGTGGGGCCTCCCTGCTGCTGCGGAGTCGGGGTGGTCTGCCTCTCCCCACCGCAGGGAAAAGGGTAACACCACCTGGGTCTGGGTGCAATTCCCCCCTCCAGGGGCAAGGGTACCTAGACCCGGTTTGTAGAGTACGCTTGGGGAGTGTGATTGTGTGTACAGCGTCTCTTTATGTCTGTCTCCACGTTGGTTGAGTGTGGAGTGAGTGCATATGAGGGTGGGAATGGATGTTTGTATCTGTGTGTGCCTGTATGTCTGTGTCTATATGTCAGGTTGGGTATCAGACGCCACCTCTCTGGGGACACCTCAGGCCCTCCAAGGTTTGGAGGCCTATCTCCACCCACCACCACTTCCCCTGCCGGTGGCGGACTCCCTCAGGTGTCGGTGTGTTGGTGGTTCTTTGTGTCTGGGGGTGGGCGTCCGGGTACACACCGGCTCACTCCTTGGCGGCCGCTTGTCGGGGCCTGGGGCCTGGGGCTCGCTCGGGCCCCTTTGGAGGTGGGGTGCCCCCGGCCTCTCGGCCTGGGGCTCGGTCACTCAGGCACAGCTGGGGGCCGGCGGAGCTCACGGGCGCGTCACTGCAACTCCCCCTGACTTCTGCTCCGCGGCTGCTGAGTGAGCCCTCATCTGGGACTCTCCTCAGCTCTTACTAGAACAGTGGCGCGGCTGCCCCTCTGTTGGTCTTCCATGGTCTTTTGTGTTCTGGGGGCCTCTGGATGTCTGGAGTTTTGATCTCCTCCATACCCGCTTCACACCCTGGAGGACGGGGCTGTGGCCCCCCCACACTCCCTAGCAGATCATTACATGGAGAAACCTTTGGAATGCAAGCATGCTGATCCACACAGGTATGCACACATGGGTATTCACAGACGCGGACTAAAGCTTTCTTGGCTGCTGCCTCAAAGCACACTGTGCGCTGTCTATCTTGCGTGCTGCACAATATCGTTTATTATTTAGTAAATATTGATATCTATGACTAGCTAGTTTATTGTGATGGTGCTTTGTTTTCTCTATTATTATGTTGCTCTTTGTTGTTTGCTGTCTCCTCTGTTTGTTTTTTTTTGTTTGTTTTTTTTTTTTTTTCTCCATACAGGTGACCCAGGAGTTCTTTTTTTTTTCTCTCTCTTCCTCCCCCTTCTCACCGTCTCTTCTCCCCTTTGGTTTTCTTTCTTTCTCTCCCCCTCTTTCTCTCATTCATTCCCCCTGTCCTATTTATTTAAAAAAAAAAAAAAAAAAAAAGACACTGACAAATTCATTGGAGCTTCTGGCTTTTCTCACATCCAGAACTGTTCATAAAAATGGTGACTTGGTCTTTACTTCATTCAAACACTTATCTATATAAGCTCATGTGCAGCTTTGGAGGAGTTTAAGTAATGTTACATGACTGTCCTGTCATCACAGTAGAGAAACAATAACATGGTGTAAAAGCGATGAATTTAAATTAAATGCAGGTTGCAATTTCAATGCTTAAGAGCTAGTTTGGCCTTTGAGGAATGATAGAAGACTGAGATGATTTCATCACAGCATGGTGAAGGAAAGCTGCTTGACCTCTAGAAAGTAGCATTCAGTGGCACTTTTCGTAAACCAAACTTGGGTATTGATATTGTCAGTAGGTCAAAATATGTCCTCTGTAATCCTGCAAGTATGTGAAAAATATCCCCTCGCCAAAATTATTTCCGAAGTAAAGGAATTTGCAACACAGCTTTTCCAAACATCTTGGTTTTATTTTGGATGCTTACATTATTTTACTTTGCACATAGAAACAAAATGATTTCAGCCTACAGTTGTCTGTTGTAGTTTTAAACTACAGGGAGTGCAGAATTATTAGGCAAGTTGTATTTTTGAGGAATAATTTTATTATTGAACAACAACCATGTTCTCAATGAACCCAAAAAACTCATTAATATCAAAGCTGAATGTTTTTGGAAGTAGTTTTTAGTTTGTTTTTAGTTTTAGCTATTTTAGGGGGATATCTGTGTGTGCAGGTGACTATTACTGTGCATAATTATTAGGCAACTTAACAAAAAACAAATATATACCCATTTCAATTATTTATTTTTACCAGTGAAACCAATATAACATCTTCACATTCACAAATATATACATTTCTGACATACAAAAACAAATCAGCGACCAATATAGCCACCTTTCTTTGCAAGGACACTCAAAAGCCTGCCACCCATGGATTCTGTCAGTGTTTTGATCTGTTCACCATCAACATTGCGTGCAGCAGCAACCACAGCCTCCCAGACACTGTTCAGAGAGGTGTACTGTTTTCCCTCCTTGTAAATCTCACATTTGATGATGGACCACAGGTTCTCAATGGGGTTCAGATCAGGTGAACAAGGTGGCCATGTCATTAGTTTTTCTTCTTTTATACCCTTTCTTGCCAGCCACGCTGTGGAGTACTTGGACGCGTGTGATGGAGCATTGTCCTGCATGAAAATCATGTTTTTCTTGAAGGATGCAGACTTCTTCCTGTACCACTGCTTGAAGAAGGTGTCTTCCAGAAACTGGCAGTAGGACTGGGAGTTGAGCTTGACTCCATCCTCAACCCGAAAAGGCCCCACAAGCTCATCTTTCATGATACCAGCCCAAACCAGTACTCCACCTCCACCTTGCTGGCGTCTGAGTCGGACTGGAGCTCTCTGCCCTTTACCAATCCAGCCACGGGCCCATCCATCTGGCCCATCAAGACTCACTCTCATTTCATCAGTCCATAAAACCTTAAAATAATCAGTCTTGAGATATTTCTTGGCCCAGTGTTGACGTTTCAGCTTGTGTGTCTTGTTCAGTGGTGGTCGTCTTTCAGCCTTTCTTACCTTGGCCATGTCTCTGAGTATTGCACACCTTGTGCTTTTGGGCACTCCAGTGATGTTGCAGCTCTGAAATATGGCCAAACTGGTGGCAAGTGGCATCTTGGCAGCTGCACGCTTGACTTTTCTCAGTTCATGGGCAGTTATTTTGCGCCTTGGTTTTTCCACACGCTTCTTGCGACCCTGTTGACTATTTTGAATGAAACGTTTGATTGTTCGATGATCACGCTTCAGAAGCTTTGCAATTTTGAGACTGCTGCATCCCTCTGCAAGATATCTCACTATTTTTGACTTTTCTGAGCCTGTCAAGTCCTTCTTTTGACCCATTTTGCCAAAGGAAAGGACGTTGCCTAATAATTATGCACACCTGATATAGGGTGTTGATGTCATTAGACCACACCCCTTCTCATTACAGAGATGCACATCACCTAATATGCTTAATTGGTAGTAGGCTTTCGAGCCTATACAGCTTGGAGTAAGACAACATGCATGAAGAGGATGATGTGGATACTCATTTGCCTAATAATTCTGCACTCCCTGTAGTGTCACACACGTCTCCTGAGCAATGCCAGCCCATTCTTCTTTGGCGAATCTCTTAAACTCCTCCAGATTTGATGTTCCTTTGGCACGGACCTTGATCTTAAGTTCACCCCACAGCTTTTCGATGAGATTCAAGCCAGGGCTTTGTGCAGGCCTGTTAATACCATTCACGTTGGTCTTCTGGAGGTAGTTCTTCACCAGGAACCACATTTGTTTTGGGTTGTTGTCGTGTTGGAAGACCAATTACAACCCAGACATAGTTGTGCTGCTGACTGCTCAAGGTTTTCTTTGAAAATCTTCACATATCCTTCTTTCTTAGTGATTCCTTCCAGTTTGACAAGATTCCCAGATCCAGACATGTGAAGTGTCACCACGGCATAATATTCCCACCGTTGTGTCACAGTGTGGAGGCGGTGTTTTTTTCTATGCCTTTTCCTTTTTCTCTATATAAACCTAAACTGATTCCTTTTGTTTTTGGCTTGATGTTTCATCAGATGACAGCTTGAACCCTTGAAGTCTTTTATACTGTATGTTATTGGAGGATAACCCTCAGTTTTAACTTGATTTTTAAGTATCACAAAGTTAAAGTTCATCGCTGCACAGCAGTTTGTTATTTTATGGCTAAATAGATATTGTCTGTTTTACCTTTTTGTGACTTGTCATCTTATGTGCAGCACTTTGTGTTTCTGTCTAGAAAGGTGCTATATAAATACAATTTTATTTTTTATTTATTTATTTATTTAATAAAAGGGTCTGTTTTTCAGCAGGGTAAATAATATCGGCACCGGTCATTTTTGTTTTTTTTATTAATATTATTCTGTTTTTGTGTGCAAATAGAAACTATTTATGCTTTGTAAAGAAAACTGCTATGTTTAGAAATGTTATTTCATTGGGGGGCTAATAATTTTGTCCTCATCTATATGGTTCACACTTTGTGGCGTCTGACTTCATTTCCTTCTATGGAAATGGAAACATACATTGGTGATATTGTTTCAGCTATGGTTTGTTTTCTGCAAGATTCCATGGGAAGTCACCAGTTGGCTGAAAATATTCTCAATGCTTTTAAATAAATATTTCCTGTCATATTATTCACATTTATTATAATACCATGAAAACTGTGACAGATGTGTTTCTTCAGCAGATGTTTCTTTTAATACATGATGAGTAGCTACTGACTGACTTTCCTTTTAAAAGCATTTTTGGCACTGAAATGTGCAATTTTAAATTAAACCATGTTCCTGTACACTCTTAGCGTGAATTTATTTATTTATTATTTCTGCAGGAGAGAAAGCTGAGAAGAAACAGGCTGCCCCCAGCCAAGAGGATGCCAAGGTGGATGTGTCTCGTCTGGACCTGCGTATCGGCCGTATAATCACAGCAGAGAAGCACCCGGACGCTGACAGTCTGTATGTGGAGCAGGTTGATGTGGGAGAGGCTGCCCCCAGAACAGTGGTCAGCGGACTGGTCAAGCACATACCTCTGGACCAGGTACAGTATTACTCCTTCAGACAAGATAAAAGTTTTCCTGTTATAAATAAGATTAGAGAAAATACGCATTTATGTTAAAGTTTAAGGGGTTTTATTTGCTTACAAATTATTTCGATTTGTTTCATTACAGATACTAAAGTAAAATGTTTATTAGAATTTTATTAGATAAACAAAGGTACGACAAACAACGAAATCCGACATGTCGAAATATCTTATTACTCTAGAAGTAGAACATGATGGAAAATTTTCAAATTAATTTTGCATAATGTGTGGTGTTAGTTACACTAAAATAAAAGCAAGTATTGAAAAACGGAAACAGACTGACGGGCTCATCGGCTGCATCTTAAATTGAACTCACAGCTGGCTACAGCAAAATAATGTATTAAAATCTCTTTTTTATTATTGCAAAAGTACAACAGTGAAAGTTTCTGTGTGCACTTCACTGGACCTGCAGCCTCTCGTCCACTCTGCTCCACCTCAGTTTGCAGCCAATCACGTACTAAACTTTGTTTGATTCAGCCTCTGTGCTCCAGATTTGACTCCTTATTTGCTCGGATTAGCTCTCCACACTCTGGATTCTCTTCTCAGCTCAGCTACAATTGACCAGTCTATTATGGAAATGCTGTTTTATAACATTTCTGTACTTTCTCCAGCTTTCTAAAACTCCAGAGACATGAATCAAAAAACTAAATGCAACAGCACAATGAGTTATTTTTACATTGATATAGCAGACCTTATTATTGTAGGATCTTTACCTTATAATGTAAAGCAGATTGAGGCAACTGCTGCTATGATAAATTAAGTTGAATTGAATTTACTAAAAGGTGTCCTACATTTTTTTTTAGAAAAAGGTCTTATTTTCTTAGATCTGGGATGCATCATCTCATCAAAATCCTTTTTTTTTTCTTTCTTTCTTTCTTTCTTCTTAGCTTTTAGGGAAACTGTCTTCTTTTAAATCGTGGTAAACCTCAGAGGTCTCCTGGGTTTTTGCTTCCTTTGGTTATTGAAATGAGGCAAAGAGACCATAAAGCCTTGGATGCAGTCATTTCGAATTAGAGCATTGGAATTAGCATTATTGTTTCTGATGTATTATGAAATTCTCAGTCCTGTCCTCAAACAAATCAAATTCCTTTCAACCAAAGGAATTGGATATAATTTGTTTTTCCTCTTTCTCTTTGTATGCAGATGCAGAACCGCATGGCAGTCCTGCTGTGCAACCTGAAGCCAGCCAAGATGAGAGGAGTAGTGTCCCAGGCTATGGTCATGTGCGCCAGCTCGCCGGATAAGGTTGAAATTCTTGATCCTCCTAGCGGAGCAGTGCCGGGTGACAGAGTTACTTTCCAGGGCTTTCCAGGTACGGTTACTCTCGTCACTTTAATTTACCTGCACAAAAGAATATGCCGACCCATCAGAATTGAGGATTTTATCTTTAAACTATTTCCAGACAAGCAAGCACCAGGGATCACTCGCTGATTACCAGTGATAGTCACTGACATTTAGTTTGAAAAAATTTCCCAGACTCGTATCCACAAAATGACTCTGTGTTTGGGAATTGAAGGGTGTCGCTGAACCCTTTCACTACCAGAAACAACATGGCGGTTTGAGCACTCATTCCTATGAAGACACCAATCACAATTTGTTTTTAGACCCCACTGAAAGCTCTCATTAGCTGACCCCTCGTTTCTGTTTGGTGGTAGCTAAATGGCCTGTGACTGCTGCTTCGGCAGGCTAATCAACACTCCCTGCTAGCAGCGTAACGTGATCTTTTTTATTGTCAGTTGAAAAGGTAATTACCTTGTTAAGCCCAAAGGATATAAATGAGTTTAGAGAAGAGAACACACGACCCCCAGTTCCTATCTATTAACTAATCAGCAAGACCATGTAGGAGTCAGGTTCCTTTCCTCTGAAGTTTCCCAAACACTTTCCAGGATATATGACCTGAAACGGCAGAAGAAAAAAAAAAGCCATCACAAAATACATTTGCAAAGCTGAATATGATGAAGGGGTTCACAATAACAATATTGGGAGTTCACTTTTTTGAAATGAGATATAATCAGCCTCAGTCTATGGTCCAAGAAAGGGTATTAGGCTACGTTCACACTGCAGGTCTTGATGCTCAATTTTGATTTTTTGATCAAATCCGATTCTTTTTGTCTGCTTGTTCACACTACAAATAAAATGTGACAGCAAACGCGCTCTAGAGTGAACCCTCAAAGCGGCCCGCATGCGCAAAAGAAGACGTCACACACAACGCGCTCAGTTTAGACCCAGACCAAACAGTATTGTTCGACTGATCGCAATTAATACAAAGACTTGTTTCGGACTTTACGTTTCCCAATTTTGCTTTATTTTGTTATTTACATATGGCCTAATAATGATCCTTATTGCTGTTTTAGAGAGGAGCGGTGCTTCAAGGATAGTTGCAGATTTCTGTCAGAATCTGCAGATTATACAGTACAAATAAAATGTTCACGTTTCTGCAACGTTGTCTTCCCAACAGTTTCACTAACATCTACACGGGATGGCCAGGAAGCGTTCGCGATGTCTTCTCGGGTGCTTCTCCAGAGCTGATAATTGCCGTCTGTCTTGTGTCAGTGACGTAAAAGCCGGATTTAATGCGACATGACCGTTCAAACAGCAGTCACTTTCTAAAACATCAGATATGTATCGGACTCAGTACCACATACGAAAGTGACCCAGATCGGTCAAAAAAGTCAGAATTGATGTGCTTTCGCCTGCAGTGTGAACGTAGTCTTAGAGGTAACAGACACTAAATACTGCAACATGCACGGGATGTGAACATGAATGGGTGTCTTTCTCTAGCGCTGTAATTGGCGTCCTGAAGGGAGGGGCAGAACTTGACACTGACAAAAAAATTTAAAAAGGAAATGTATATACAGGAAAAATCTTTAGTTTTTCATCTTTGGTGAGTTTAAAATCGCAAAGTCATTGGTGCATATTCACAACTCTACTGCCTGCTTGACTAGTGCAAACGGGTTTGTGTTGTTTTGAGCTTCTTTAATTGACACTAAACGGAAACATGCAGACACCCTCCGGAAATAAAATGACACAAAATTGAAAAGAAGAAATATTTTTTAAAAATCTGAGACTTTAAAAAAAATAAATAAATAAAATTAAGAAAAAAGAAAATATAAAGAACTATAATAACTCTTGCCTCAAGTGCAGCAGGCCACATGCATCCGCACAGGCTTTCAGCTGTACCACTTGAAAAGCGTTCTTATTCATCGTGTCCTCTTTTTAACCAGAACATTTTTATGGATGCTACATTAAAAGAGTCCTGTTCTAACCATCCTCTAAAATGTGGTTAATGAGAAAACAAAAGGAGTGGAGAACGGGAAAAGATGGGATTGGGATTTTTTTTTTTTTTTTTTTTTTTGTAATAACGTTTTGTTAAAAAAGTCAGGGAAGTTTTTAAAATACAGTGAAACAAAGGTGAAAAATAAAGCTGTCCTTTATTTTCCTCCTATCAAAACTCTTATAGCAGAGTTTCAGTTGAAGACAAACGACTCCTGGTGTTGGTAGATGGTTGGCAATTGTTAACATTTCCCCCAACTAATGGGACCCAGTACTTCTGCTTGAACTTAAGAATGTACACAAGTGGCTCATCAAAACCTCTTTCACGCTTCTGATCAAAAACTGATTGTTGCCACTCTTGGGTTGTAAACCAACAGAAATTGCTGCCCTGAGAAATGAAACACATTTGTGTCCTCATAGCCCGAAATGGTTGTGTAGAGTGGAAAAAGTCAACACCAGACAGAAGTCAGCCAGTACCGGCTATAAATCTTCCTCAAATGCCAAGCAACATCAAAAACAAGGGCATCATAAAATGAGAACCTCACCTAATTGTTTCCCTTGGATTCATATTTTGATTCTGAGAAATTCGGTTTAGATGTTTTGAATTACAAGACCAAATGGCCTTTTTCAAAAAGCGGATGCTCTAATAGCACATGACATAAAGTCAAACCATTCACAATTCATGTGGTAGACATAAAATAAGGATTAGCTGGATAAATCATGAAATTACATATTGTTGGTCAGTTGCTCACACTTTCATGGTTTCAAGGTCTCCAGGGCCCGTTTTTATATTCATAAACGAACCCTCATAATCTCAGAGAAATGTGCTTGCTTATTATTTGTATATGCAACCACAGAAACCCTGTATTTTGTATTAGCAAAAGTAGACTTACTTTAATAACAGAACCCTCTGTATGTTTCAGGAAAGGTGTCAGCTGAATGATAATAGCTTTTGAAAAAAACAATTATGAAGTTCTTTGTTTTGTTTTCGTGTCATCGTTGCCGTCTTCAGGGCCAATCTGGCATCTTTTGAGTAACAGCTGGTGTGTAATGCCACATAGGAGACAGTATAAAAGATGGATTACCACAGCAACTTGGTGAAGTCCCATTTAAAGGCCTAAAGCTGAGCGTTTTTGCTGTAGCTTTCTTGATGTTTTGAGATGTGAGGAAAGAGGGTTGGATCCGACTGTTAAACCACAGATTCATTTGGTAACTTTCTGACTTCTAATGGCTTGTGATTGACAAGCCACTCAGCATAACCGCTTCTTTTTCTCTGGCTTTAATAATGACCAAACTTAAGACTCAGTCACTTTTATTCATTATTTATTATTCATATTTATTCTCACTCCAAGCTCTGCACAAGATTCTCAATGTACTCAGACATAGTTTATGCATACGAATGGAAAAATAAAAGATTTGATCTTTATCCATCTTTATTTAGCATTTCTGGAGGTCACAAGGATTTCAGAGTGTTACATGCTCTCTTTCCAGACTATATTCCTGGATGACTGGGGCTTGAAAAAATGGAAATACCAGTTTAGCCCATAATGTGTTCTGAGTTCTCAGAACGTGGGAATCAAGTGCCCTTTTTCCATGGACTCCTGTAGGCAGTTTTTTGCAATCGGAGAGGGTTGCTTCGGGCTCGCCTTTACAAAAGATGCAGATTTAAGCCAATTCTGATTTGTCTTCATCATTCCTCAGGGTAAATTCATTTGTTTTCAACTTTATATGTGCTCATTAAGCAGTGCAGAGGCCAACATGTTCTTACTTGGATACAATAAAGCTCCTGGATAATGGGTTTTGACAGAAAGTGTGGGTCTTCACACATTTTTCTCCCGTTTTGGATCAACCTTTAAAGCTGACATGAGCAATCACGTTTAGAAGTGATTAGATGGGTCACAGTTTGCAACAGCTTTAACCCATCTGGTTATAAGGGATACCTAAAAATCAAATGCAAAGAGTTGGAACATCACAATAAAAACATAAACTCGTAGTGTTGGAGAATGTCCTTCACATGAGCAGAGAATAAAAGGTGAAGTCTAATATTTTCTTTTGATTGCAGGTGAACCTGATAAAGAGCTAAACCCCAAGAAGAAGGTGTGGGAGCAGGTGCAGCCAGACCTGCGCACTGACGACCAGTGCGTCGCAACCTACAAGGGAGCTGCGTTTGAAGTCGCTGGTAAAGGAGTGTGCAAAGCTCAAACAATGAGCAACAGTGGAATCAAGTAAACTAACAGAGCTGCTAGAGAAAAAAACCCTCAGTGTTTACTTTGCAATCATCTTCAGTGATGGATGGTGGAAATGGAAGTAAATGCTTTTAAGATGTTCAATAAAGGGGATTTGAAAAGTCCTACGAGTCTGTCCTTTGACTTTCAGGTCTTTTCTTTTTTAATGCCTGAACTAGACACAGTCATGGTCTATAAAGTGTAATCAATATTGTTGTGTTTATGGTTTAATTCTCCAGGTTTTGTCTTCCCCCAGGCACATTAGCTTGATTGTGCTTTGATTTTGCGGATGTAACTCTACCAAACTGGACTCCAACTAGTTTTGAGCATTTTAATGAGCTGGAAAGGAAATGGGGATGTTATACTGCAAAACCTCAACATATATCAGCTGCTTAAGCGTCTTTCAGAGGCTACCTAAATGGATCTCAGCCCTGGCATTTTAATCTAATGGTCCACTATTATTAGCTCCACCGTTGCCGGTGCCCTGTGCTTTGTTTATTGCCGTCTTGAAAGTCTACCTTCCACCAGAAATTTACGTCTTCCCAAAAGAAACAGAGCTCTGCATCAGAGCCTTTAATGTTACATCAACAGTAATTAAGGCCATCCACACTACAGAAACATCTGTCATGTTTTTAATGCAGGCCACCACAGTCTGAGTCCTATTCTCAAGCACTCCAGAAAGTATGTGCTCAATTTCAAGCACAATTTTCCGAGGTTTGTTTTGCTCTATGGTTAGTGAGTTGTGATGGAGTCAAGAATTAAAAACCAACAACAACTGGATACCAGTGGTTATTTTCTTTTTTTCATAACAATGAATCAAACAGAGACGGCATGATTCACACTGAACCTACGGCAAGATATTACATAGCTTAGCTCTAGCTAACAAACTTATTCTGTGGAGGGATGTTTGTAGTTCAGTTAGTTTATCTGCTGATTGTTAAGGGATAATTTTCATCTGTTGCCAGAGGCCAAAAAAGTCACCTGAACTTAAAATAAAATGACATTTAATTATAACAAGGAAAGCGACTGGGATCAACAGCAACTCAGCCATGAAGTGCACAGAGGTTGAGGACTTATCCGGAGTCAGTTGCTACAGACCTTCGAAATTCACGTGGCCGTCAGATTACCTCAAGAACAGTGGCCGAGCCGCTGCACCCAAGCCTTAAATCACCAAGCGCAATGGTGATGTAATGCTATAAAGCATGCTGCCACTGGACTCTCGACCAGTGGTCCTGGTGATCTTATCAGAAATGATGAATGCAGAAAAGTACCATCAGATTTTGGCCCACCATGCAATGTCACCCCGAAAATATCTGAGTAGCAGCGGCTTAATTTTTCAACATAACAATGATCCCACTGCCAATGCAGTAAAAGCATCCTGCATAGAAAAACACAGTGGAACACCGCCAGACATGGATTGTCCTCCACAGAGCACGCACCTCAACGTTAATGAAGCAGTGTGGGATCGTAATGACAGAGAACAGAACAAAAGGCAGCCAAGATCCAAAGAAAAGCTTTGAATGTCCTTTAAGAAGACTGGAGAATATACCCTATTTTCCTGGGAAATGAAATAAGCAGGATTCTTGCACAGGATTTTAGAGAGTGTAATCTGCCCAGCAGGTAAATCTGCAAATTTTACCACAGTATGAGTGGTACCTCACAGCATATAGACTTTAATGGCTGTTCCTCGATGCTTCACATTTTCTTTTTTGAGATCCAGAACATATATTTTTGTTGAAGCAAACATCTCAGCTATTAGACAGTGTGGCATGGCGGTCATATGCTTATAAATGGCTTTGCTTGTCATATTCAGAACCCTTGTATGGCTCAAGTAAAATAACTGTTTGGAAATCCTCAAGGAGAAAAACCTGTCATTTGGGTTTAGGTGACATAGACAGCTCTACAAAGTGACCCCTGCAAAAATGTACACTCACTTAAACCACAGTGTTCTATTTGGGTTTTGTGCAGCCGCAAGGAGTGTTGCAATCTGAAGGAAAACTCTCTCCGTGTTTGTTTTCAGGCACATGTTTGCACATTTCCTGACAAAATCTTCACCTTCTTCATGAAACAGTTTATTTATTCCAACAGATTATCGTGTGTCTCTCATATCTCATTATTAGAGTTTACCAGATTGTTCTGTGTTGAGTGCATTTGGTTAACCAAAGCCTGGATAAGCAGGAATAAGAGGGGAGCACTGTGTAGTTATAACTGTTGATATCAGAAATAGTTGGCTCACCAACTGAAAATACTTTGTGATACCTTAGCAGTAGATGTTGATGTTTTATTCTTTATCTTCCAATGTCCTCAACCTGACCTGTGCAAAGAAAAAGAATTCTTCCTGCACCTTCAGAAATCACTGAATACACACAAATAACTTTTTGATGTGGTTATGTTAAACTCATTTATGTGAACAGACAGATAACAATAACTATTCGTGCCAATCTGATGTAATTTTTCTCTAAACTTTGTGGTTCTAAGCTTCACAAAGAGGTTCTCTACATCATAAGACAACAGGGCCATGAGGAAGATATTTCTCATTTCTGTGGCCAAGTATTTATTATTTCACCAAAGTGTCAAATTGTTACAGGTCTTTACAGAGGAATGCAAACCTTTTGGGATAAAAATCATGATTTGCTTTTGACGTGTGATTTGTATTTATATATGATTCAATCGAAAAGGCGCTGTGTGTTTCTTGATTACTTCAAGACCCTTTGGGTGTGTTTGGTGTTCTGTCAAGTTGATAAATGTGAGTGTGAGAGTGTGTGTGTATTTTAACAGCACTTTTTACGAGCCTTACTTGCAAAACTGATGTGTTCGCTGATGATCCAATTTATTGTTTGTGTGGCAAAACACTTTTTCCCATGCATTCTTGAACTGCTTGATCAACAGTTGCCTCGTGTCTACGGCATAGAGCAAGTCTATAACAGGAATCAACTTAGTAAGAAAAAAAATCACTATCGTACAGTAGCTGCTTACTGTAGCCTTGCTCGATCTTACCCGCATAATATATTTAGAACAAACTGCTTATGCTTATGTAACTGTCTAGACTCTAGATGATGGCACTGGGGCAACAGGCACAGTTTGCCATGAAGAAGGTGGCCAGGCCTTTAGAGAGGGAGGGACGCTGTAGTTACATCCCTGTCTACTCCAGTCTGCATGCTAGCTGCTTTCCAATGTGTAAGTAAATTGGAAAGCAATTTGTAAGCATGTAAACATAGAACAAAAAATAACCTGCTGGCTGAATGAGGCATGCTGTATAAAGTGCAGCATGCGTCATTCAGGCAGTAGAAAAGGGCTATTTAAGAATTAGTCCAGATTTCTGGCCCTGCTCGCCTACAGAGAAAACGAAAGTACAAGTACACCCTGACTGCTTCCACAGGAAATAACAGGCTAACTAGTGACCTGTTGTTGATAATTGTATGCACTCATCCAACTGATCATCAGCAAGTCTGAGCACCTCTATAAAAGCAGAGCTTTTGGCATTTTGCAGCTCTTGGACAATAATCCCACAATAATGAAACAATGTCCCCAAGGTCAGACAATGCAGTGCTCAGAAGAATAACCCAAGAGTTACTGCTCAGACTCTACATCCCTCCATTAGCATGCTGAATATTAAATTTCATGACAGTACAATTATAAAAAGAGTGCATTTCCAGGTGTTTCCTTCTTCTGACTGAAAAAGAACATGGCAGCACAGCTTAGGTTTGCAAAGATGCATGTGAAAGAAAACCACAAGACTTCTGGAACAATGTCCTTTGGAAAGACGAGATGAAACTAGACGTCTAGCCATTATTGTGCAGCATCACATTTGAAAAAAATCAACATATAATCACACAACACCTCATAGCAGGTGCTAAATATGGTGTTGGAGGGGTTGTTCTGAAACCAAGGGAGCTGAGTATAAAAAGTATTCTAGAGTCAAATGTCAGGCCTTATGTCTGCTAGCTAAAGCTTGGCTCAAATTGGGTCATCCAGCAGGACAGTGGTCGTAAGCACAGCTGCATATCTTTAAAAGAAAAGAATCAAGGTGTTGCAATGATCCTATAATTGAAATGTGGAGGGACTTTAAAAGAGCTGCCCACAACACTGACATTGCATCTCACTAACCATTGTTGATGACATTAACAATGGCCATCAACATTTCCAAACAGCTGATTTATGTATTACCTCCAGAGGTTGTAAAAGTAAAAATTTTAAGTAAACTAATGTAAAAACTTGTAGATTTGGGTAAAAAGGAAAGTACAAGGGCAGTTATATTTTCTTGCTGATTTAACCTGTGCTTCTTTTATGCCTTTCTTTTTTTTGTTGTTAATGTTTTGTGGAAATTGTTTGAAACCAGGTTTATATGTGAAAGAAGTTCATGTATATCTATATCTTATATAGAAGTAGCAAGTGTGATCGGGGAGACACATGTGAAGCCAACGTTCAGTTCACAGTCATTACATTCTTCCCTCTGGGAGACCCATCATCAGAGTGACCCCTGACAACCCTGACTAAAGAAATGTTTCTCCAAACTGATTAAGGAAGTTTTGAGCGATCGTATTTTGCCTATATTTGGAAGAATTTTGCCGATGGAGCCTTTGCTCTATGACTGTCACACACTTAAGCCTCTGAATATTCATATCTTCTTTTCTTCTTCATCCTTCCGCACTACATCACAGTTTAAGTAGTATTTACATAATGGCAAGTAAAATGGGACCAGTCAGAATGTGGTTCAGATCAGGGATAAACAAAACCTACAAATTAAAATAATCAACAGCTTTTTCTTCTTCTTCTTCTTTTTTCTCAATAATGACAATAGATGGGCAGAACTGTGTTTTGAGTGGAAAATACTTGTGAGTGTGCTGAGGGAAAGACAAACCTCCATGGACATATTTTGGCTGCAGTTGAAAGAGCAGCTTTTGCATGCTCCTCAGTGTGTGGTTTCATGCTTCACTAAGGTTCACAACGAAGAAAATTATCCAAGCTTCTCTTTCAACTGGAGGAAATCTATTATCCATATGATGGGCCCCGCTGGACATTTTAAAGTACTGATTACGTATATGAAAACATGTCTGCATCTGACATGAGTGAAGGGATTTTTTGGTAGAGAGCCGGTGTTCCCAGACCATTTCGGTTGTCGTTTTTGCCCAAGCTCCTGCGCTCCTGTCTCTTCACTTGTCACACAAGTGCTGCGACTCTACTGTCATGAGACTTAAACTCATCAGTCAACACTAAAATCAATGCAGAAATTACAAAAGTAGCGCACAGTAATTCAAAACGTGGATCCAAAGATAACAGCTGGAGGCTGTAGCATCAGCTTGGCTAACGCTGTCTGACAAGTCCGACTAAAAGGAAGAAAGTGATACCAGTTATTCTGTGGACACATGCAACTGATGAACACAACGCAGAAAATTCAAATGGTTAAAAAAATATATCGGTTATTAAAAAAACATGAATGCAAATGAGACATAAGAAACGCTGCTGTGATTTAAGACTTCATTCTCTACCTTGGAAAAACCAGTTGGCAAAATACAATCTCTACTGAATGGTCCATTCAGTAGCTGTTTTGGACCACTGAGTCATATCAGATGATCTTCAGCAAGCTAATCTGCCTGTTTTCATAAAGTGTAGATGTTGTGATAAAGATAGCATGTAACAAAATAGTCAAATCTCTGAAGTCCGCAGAGTTTTCAACTGGAGCTTGCAGTCTTCATCTCATGTGTGGAGCTGTTATTACCAAATGGAAGCCCCACGTTTAGAGTAGATCAAGCTTTTAGTCAAAAGCCAGTAAATTAATCTTCAGGACTGCTGCTAATGGTCAAATAATAAAGGCCCATTCCTAAATAAACATGGCGACTGGAGAAAGATGAATCAAATGCAAGTAAACTGAGTATTTTATTTCTCATCAGTGTCATTTTACTTGATTAAAAGTACAAAAAGCATGAGCGTCAAAATGCATCAATTGGCAAAGGAACTAGAGTACAGTTATAAACCATAATCTCACCCTAACCTGCAAAGTAAAAGAAACTGAAGTTATGAGATAAAAGAAAAGGAGAGTTTTTAATATATTGGATAAATATCCATCTGTCCGTCCATTCTCTTGTGCTTTAGGGTTTAGGGTTGTGGTTGGACTGAGGCCTATCCTGCTGTCGCAGGACAAGACTTGTAATTATAAGACTCATAAACAATAAATTGTAATACTTCTAATACTTGGTTGTGATAAAAAGACGACAATAAAAGAGTGTATTCTGACGTCCAGACTTTGTCTGGTGGATCTGCGTCCATGTTAAATTGTTGCTCACATGTCTTCTCAGGATGTTTATTGTGGCTTCTTCTATGGCCTACATATAAGACTACATAATTACACCTCTGCAAAATGCACTGTTACACCTGTTCTTTACCTGCTGCTACAATCCAATGACTCCTACATACAAGGTTGTGCTTGTGCTTAGACATCCGAAAACAAAGCGAAGACTTAAGGACATTATGTCATCGGACATATTAGTCACAGTATACAACAGTAACAAGAAAAATCACTGAACAAGTAAATGTATTGTACTTCCGAGACACCTTGAGAGTTGCTTTGCTGACCACAGGAGGGCAGAGCCCCACCACAAAAAATTGCCACCCTCACTGCACAAAGAATAGGCTTTGTGCGCTTCACTGAACAAATAAATGTGCCTGATTGAGCTGACCTTTTAGTATGGTAAATTGCCTTTTTTTTTTGCTCTGTTGACATTTAAGCCGATTTGAAGTGGTATAAGGAAAGTCCTGCTCATGTGGAATCATTCATTCCTGCTGCAAAGTGTAAGAGGATGTAGCGGAGGAGGAAGTATTATATGACTGTATAATTACCTTTCTGAACAAAATGCTTTGTTTGTGCTTATCTGATCCATTTGTGATACTGATCCATACAGGGCTGGTACATCTAGCCATCCATTTCTTATCAGTGAGCTAAGTGATGAAAGAATATTAGGAACAGAAATTTGAGTTTAAAAAAATCGAAGTAAATAAGGATGTGGTTAGCTTTGCTAATTACTGGACCTGATGCCAAAGAATGAAAAAGGAAAAGGCTGCTGAGACATGTGTTTTGAGTTGCAACCTTCATGGCTATTCCCTCACTTGTCTTAGGAGATGGCTGAGAAACAACCCAACTGAAAACATTTTGTTAGGGCTATATGTGTTAGCGCTGACCTGTAACATCACACACAGAAGAGCACTCGCGGCAGCAACATCAAAACCGAGCTCGAGGTTTTGATGCCGTCTCGATGACCTCATTCGTCTTTCAGCAGTCAGCTGGCCCGCAGAGACACTACGACATGCCAGAGGAAATAAGACAATTGACAGAAAGCGTCTCCAGTGAGACTCCAGCGGAGCTTCACCTCCTTTTCAAACAGCTTGGGCTTATCTTCATTTTCCTTTACACTTACTGAGTCAGTCTGAGTGTGTCTTTAGACCTCTTGGAGGAGAGAGAGGAGGGGAGTTCCCAGGGGGGAACTTTTGAGGTGAGGACCATAATTAGAATCAAACAAGGACACCACTGTCCCCCTGCATCCACAAGTGAAACCCAAGATAACAAGGAGGGGAAATGTGAATGGGAGCTTTTTTGGACAAATTAAGACTTGAAGTTGAGACCCTTACCTGTTTTGGTTTATGGCTTCTTGCCTGTTAAAGGCTGATTTGTATGCCAGTGTTCCTGGGCTTGACGGCAGATGACAGTCAGAAGTGTAGGGTAAGCGTAATTTGATACCTGGCAAATCAGTGAACACAGTTGTTTGATTTACAGAGTGAGAGTTGGACAAGGGGCTCTTGTTTCGCTGTGGTTGTTGTGTTATAAAGTATTATTATTCAGAGGATGAGATCGGTTTACCTTTCTAAGCACTGTCAAGTCCAACTCACATGAAAGCAGATGGCACGTAGCTGCAGTCAATTACCATATGGACAAGTGATATTGCGATATTAATGAAAGGCACCATGTAATCCCACGTTGTCTTGAATAACATGCGGTAGGTATAAAAAATGAAGACAGGCATTGGCGGTGCCCACAGTCCTTACTGCATTCGCCACATTGGATATAATGTTCTTGTTTCAATGCTTGTTGAGTTCGCTTATTTACCCGTAGCATTTTGGGGAAAACCCCTCATTTACTGACGAGAGAGGAAGTGCTGATGCGGGCTTTTGACATCCTGGTGCTGAATCACTAAATAGCCACATGTGCGCACAATCAAACTGCAAACTAAACTAAGAACAGGCTGAGCAGTTCCGCTGTAAATTTTTGACACTGGGAATATGACATCAGTGTTATTGATGCTATCATGCCGTTGATCTATTCAGATGTGGAGCAGGTGACTGCATTTTGCACATCATTGCCTCTAACTCTGTGTAGTGTAGGAGCCAAATATAAATAAACTTGGAATGCCAGAGAATTTGTGTCACTCCAGTAACACAACATCAGATGGTGGAAAAAGTAAGAGGTATGACTTCAGCGTCTCCTATTAGTCAAACCAAAGTCTGAACTCCAGAGCCCTCCAATCACACCTGAAGCATGGAGTTGACTCATCCCTTTATGTGTGTGTGTCTGTCTGAGCTGCCTCAGCAGCCAAGAGGTGCATGGTGGGCTTTGATGACATCCCTGAGTGGAAAATCAGCTATGACTGTGCCTGAATCGTGCTCAATTGAGAAGCAACACTCATTTTAAAAGAATTGCTGGCTGTTAAACAGTCATTTAATCCCTAATATGGATTTTAATGCACTGTAGCAGGATTACAGATGTTTTTCTTAATGCTACTCCAATGGATGGTCCAGACATATCTTAACAAGCATTTAGTTAAAATTATGTGCCTGTATTTGGGATAAAGAATACAAACTTTGGTTTTTCCTGTAATATCACTACAAGTCTTACTTTTTGGGGGGTATTTAGTGCGATGTTTTGACTGGTGTTCTTGCCAGGGTATCTCCTGCCTTCAGCCATGTCAACTGTAATAGGCTTCAAACCTCTTATTTAAGAATAAATGCTTAAGAAAACTGATAAATATATGAAATGTTTTGTGTAAATACTCATGGCTTCTTGATATAGTGCCACAATCATGGCAGCAGTCGCCTCAAGGCACTAAAGTAAAGTAGAGACACTACATTAATACAGAAAAAACCTCAGCAATCATATGACTGCCTTTACGAATGGCTGGGCACGAGGGGAGAAAGACAGGACAAAAGACACACATACCGTATATCTTGCATAATATATGGACAAATGTTGCACTGCACTGCATAATATCTGAATTCAGATGTTTTTACTCCCATTCCCACAGGTAAATAAAATGGGTAATTCTCAAGGTCTGACTTAATTTGAGCGTAGTGCTGTAATAGGACACCACTGCAACAGGTCAGCTCATGAAATTTCTTCCCTCTTAGATATTCCACAATTAGCTCTAAGTGGTATTATTGCAAAGTGGTACAGCAAACTACAGGAACTCAGACAAAAAGTAAAAGCCTACATAAATTATAGAGGAGGTCTCAGAGTGTTGAGGTGCACAGAATAAAAGTTGCAAACGGTCTGCTGATTCAGTAACTGCAGTTCCAAACCTCCTCTGCCATTAACATCAGCACAAAAAGGAGCCAGGAGCTTCAAGTCATAGTTTTCCATAGCCAAGGAACGTGTAGGTGTAACATGTAGCTGGCTAGTTATTTCTGTCCATTTAGGGTCTTCATAAGTTATCGTATGTTCTGGGCATTAAGCTCAGAGCACCATTGAGCCCAAGTTCATCTTTAAAAAGTTGATAGCACTGCTATAGACTTACTCTTTTTCTCCTCACAGAGAGGCCTGCCAAAGTGGCATACATAACTAGCACAGCACCTCAGCCACCTTCACAGCCCAAGTGCAATGATGTAATGTGAGTGTGTGATGTAATGATAAATCTTGAGGCCAGAGTACAACAGTGACCTTCAGTTTAAGACCTGTCGATCAATGATGCCTTATCATGCAGTAGTTGATTGAGAGATATGCTCGGTGTCACGTAGGAGTATAAAGCCTGTCTTTCCTCTGATCTTATCAAACGGAAGGCCTCAGATTATGTTACAGGAGTAAACAACAAAAAAGTCACAGAGATAAATGGAGCTCTATGCTGGCTGATTCCTCCATATAGTGATAAAGACATGAAAATCATTTCCCCCAGTAAACATGCTAGCAAGACCTTCTTCTTTCAGATGTAGATTAGTCATGCTTACAGAATAATTTCAGCATCAAATACACCACAAAGTTGTGGCTAATATGTCTGGAAGCTTTTTCTTTTGAACTTTTTAAAAAATAAATAAATCAGAATATCTACAGGAAGACTTTGAGTTCACTTTAAAGGAAATTACTCACATATAATCTGACTTTTTCTTGTGTGAACAAATGTTTGGGATTATGACACTTAAAAACTGAGCTGTCCAACGTGCTGAATTTCATGACAAAAGTATTACCAAAAAAATTAATCACTCTTTTTGGGTTTTCAGAATTTTCATCTTTTTAAAAATGTTATATTTAGTATATTCAAACATAGTACTATCTCTATATTATTCACCTGTGAGGGGATGTGTTTGTGTGCATAGACCAGCTGTTGGTTGTCTAAGAAGAAAAGATTGCATGGGAATTCAACCTTTTTTTTTTCATAGTGGAACGCTGAAGGAAGAGTCACATCAAGCCCGTCCCATGGAGACGCTTAGATAAACACACAGCTAAAAGAGAGGGGGAGTCAGGTTTCACCATGAGGTACTCGTAAGAGAAAGGAGAAGCAAAAAGCATTGTGAAAGTATTGTAGTTGCTCTATTTTCCATCCCCCGTCATCCCCCCACCCCATTGCAGACCGGACATCTACAATTTTCAGAAACAAACACGAAGCAGCTCAAGCCTCGAAACAATGGCCTGGAGACCCGATATAATAATGCGAGTTGGTCGTAGGACTCACTTCTGACTTGAAGAGACAGTTAACTGAAGGGACTTATGGAAGGGACATATGGCCAAGTGTATCATTAGTATCAGTGAGCCACCTCCAACTACTGTCATTACTTACCATCACCCATTTCACCTCAGGCTGGCTAAATCAGTGTTTAAATCAACAAGGAGCCTTGCTTTGCAACACTTTAACATCTGGGCTCTGATTTATTATTATTATTATTTTTTATGATGACAGCCAAGTAACTGCCTCATAAAATAAAACAAAAAAACTTGTATTTTTTTCGAGAATCATCTCTAGTGTTGATAAATCATAAGTGGGAATCAAGAAGTCTAATGGTTTTGATTTGGCTCCACCTCACAGTTAATATGAAAGGCTTGTGAAAACACCAGGATCCAAAATAAAATTCCCCCCTCTGAATCACCAACTAATATTTGGAAACTACCAATAGCTGCAGTCAAATAATTTTGGTGGTCCTGACATGTATGCTTTATCCTTTTGAACCTCAAAACCATCCAGGTTGTCATTAAAGATTTATTTCTTTCATATCATACACCAGAGATGTTTGGATAGCGACTGTAATATTTCTGGAAAGCAAATAAGAGTCCAAAAAGAATCTAAGCACTTAGTTCAAATGCAGATTTAAAGGGTGTAGTACCACAGTTTTAATGGAGATTTGGTTTAGTTTTGAGTGCAACTGCTGAGGGTCAGTACTTTAACATGCTAGTCTGATCTTCACTGAATTGACGAGCCTGATTTGCGACTGCAGATGGGAATTGTTTCAGTTAAGATGTGTTAATTTGATCTTAAATGGAGATTTGGACGTGGAAAGTGGAAAAATAAAGAATAAAAAGAGCAGCCAATGAAAAGAAAACAAACAAAAAGCTTTGATGACTGCCAACGGTGACAAATGAGTGTGATTTACCAGAGCAAGATTTCTCTTTCATTTTAAGACTAAAACAGTTGTTGTACACTGGAGTATTTTAACTTAAAACAAACAGAAATTCATTAAAAATGAAGGCTAATTATTAAACCTCATATGGCTTTTTTTCAAGGTGCTCTGAAAAGGATATCTGAACACATCTACAGTATAATCTTTCAATGCTCGAGTCAAGACTAATCGAGTCTGTCATTTATTCTGTTCCAAAGGAAAAGAAAGCAATCATCTGGCGTGGTTATGTGCAGGTACAGTTACTAGAGAAAAAAGAAAAGACCGAAGCTCATCAATAATATGCAGGGAACCATGTATTTGAAAAGCACTGAAAAATATCTTTCTCTCTTTCTTTTTTCCCCCTTTTTTTGCCCAAAGAAAATACAGAAGTACTCCATCATAAAAAGGTTCAGGTCTCATTACTCATTGTCAGTGGGTACTAATGTTAAATCTGTCGATCTCTTTAATGTAACATGTAAGGCAGATTCCTTTTTTTTTTTTTTTTTTTTGCCTGTCCCGTTTGGCTCTTTTGCCATCAGAATTATTGTCTAAAGGCGAAGAAAGATGCCTAACGGATTTACTTTACCAAATGGACCATCCCGGCCTTGCCGTAATGGTCTATTTGATTCACCTTTTATTGTTTATTTTATTTTATTTTTTTAATTGGTAGATACGGGACAGACTTGAATGAGGAAAAGAAAAGGGAGAAAGGAAGAGGGAAAGAAAAACAGCGGGGAAGAGGCACGGGGATAAAGGGCAAAAAAACAAAAACCAACTAAATAAGCAGACAAACAAAACATATATCAATCACCTGGATCACCTGTTGAGAAAGAAAAAAGAAAACAAGCAGAAGAAAACGAGAGCAATAGAATAAACAACATCACGATGATCTATGGGAATATAACAGTAAATACTAAATATTAAACATTATTGTGCAGCAAGTAAGATCGACAGCGCACAGTGTGCTTTGAGGTAGGAGCCAAAAAGGGTGTAGTTTGTGTGTGTGATCACCCATGTGTACACCTGTGAGCTTGGACACGTTTGTTTTTTAAAAGGTTCCTTCATGTAATGATCTGCTAGAGGGTGTGGGGGGGCCACAGCCCCGTCCACCAGGGCATGAAGCAGGTATGGAGGAGATCAAAACTCCAGACATCCAGAGGCCCCCAGAACACAAGAGACCAAGGAAGACCAACAGAGGGGCAGCCGCGCCACTGTCCCAGAAAGAGCTGGCGAGAGCCCCAGATGAGGGCTCACTCAGCAGCCGCGGAGCAGAAGCCAGGGGGGGGTTGCAGTGACGTGCCTGTGAGCTCCGCCGGCAGCCAGCTGCGTCAGAGTGACCGAGCCCCAGGCCGAGAGGCCGAGGGCACCCCACCTCCGAAGTGGCCCGAGTGATCCCCAGGCTCCAGGCCCGATAAGCAGCCACCGAGGAGTGAGCCGGTGTGTACCTGGATGCCCATCCCCAGACACAAAGAACCACCAACACACCAATGTCTGAGGGCGTCCGCCACTGGCAGGGGAAGTGGTGGTAGGGGGAGATCGGCCTCCATATCTTGGAGGGCCTAAGATGTCCCCAGAGAGGTGGCGACTGATACCCAACCTGACATATAGACACAGACATACAGGGACACACAGATACAAACATCCATTCCCACCCTCATGCTCTCATATGCAATTACTCAACACTCACCCAACGTGGAGACAGACATAAAGAGACGCTGTACACACGATCACACTCCCCAAGCGTACTCTAAGAACCGGGTCCAAATGACTTGCAACTTGCTCTGGTCACCATGAATAATAAAAATGAAGGAATTTTATTTTATTTTCGGGGTGGGAGGATGGATTATTAAAAGATGGTCCAATATTGAGTGAGAATGCTATAACTGACTGGAAAACAGATGCAATGTAATCCCGATTCCCCACAAACTTGGGACACTGTGCAAAATATAAATAAAAAACACAATGCAATGATCTGCAAATCTCATAAACCCATATTTTATTCACAAAAGAAAATGGAAAGCATATCAGATGTTTGAACTGATACATTTTATTAATTTCCAGACTTTGTCATCTCATCTCATCATCTACAGTACATATTAAAATCAAAAGAATCTGGAGAAATCTCTGTATCCAAGAGACAAAGCCAAAAACGAATGCTGGAAATCTTTGGGACCTCAGGGCATTATAAACAGGGATGATTCTGTCATGTCAACACAGTTTTGCCAACACCAGTGTCTTCTTTGGGCCAACACTCAACTAAAATGGACTCTGGCAAAAGTGGAAAACTGTTCTGTGTTCATCACAACTTGAAATTATTTTGGGAAAACACAGACGCCGCATTCTCAGGAGTAAAGAGGAGGGAGGCCATCCAGCATGTTATCAGGTCTCAGTTTAAAAGCCTGAATCTCTGATGGTACCGGGGTGCATCAACCATCAGGTTGGTGGTTTTTACATTTGGAAAGACTCTATCAATGCTAAAAAAGACTATAGAGGTTTTAGAGCAATATTGGGTTCCATCCAGTCAAAGTCTTTTAAAGGTAAGGCCTTAAATATCTCAAAATGACAATGCTAAACCACATACTGCATCTATTATGACAGCATGGCTTTGTAGTAAAGTAATTTCCCCATGGGGATCAATAAAGTATCCATTATTATTATTATTATTATTATTAGTAGAGGATAAACTACAGAGGGCCCAATTCTAATCTGGCCCACTGAATGGCTTTGGAAAGTATGCAGAAAGGCATAAATGTTTGACTTTTAAATGCATTCTCACAAACGTTACACCTTCTCCTACTGATAAAGAGGTCCCCCACATCTATTCACACTATGCTAATAACCTAACTGATAATCAGTTTAGCGTCTACAATACAAAAGTGTCAGGTTTTTCTTTACAATGTGTTCACTGTAAAATAAATAATAAAAATAGAACATTTTCTTAGAATTAAAAACGATCTCTAATATAATAATTACAGGACAGTCTGGGCTATGTAGAACCAGAATTGTACATATAATTTATTTCTTGTTCTTTGGGCTTAGTCCTTAATCCCAAAGAGACGTGTTGACAGATCCTACTATAGAATAACTTCGATGTACAGCTGAAATTGCACTTTGCATCTTCACACTGACAGAAACTATATTTTTACTTGTCCGGCCCACTTAAGACCAAAGTGGGTTGTATGTGTTTCCAAGTGTAAATGGAGCTCGACATCGCTGTTGTCTGTGTGATCAACTGGCCTGCTTGTAGTCCACACCATTTACCAAACGAAATAATTTAGTGCATCATTAAACAAAAAATACAACAAAGAAAATCCAGGACTGTTGAGCAGCTAGAATCCTGTATCGGACAAAAATGGGACAACATTGATCTCCAGAAAGTCCAGTAGCTGGTCTCTTCAGTTCCCAGATGTTTACATTTACATTTTATAAAACATCCCAAAGTTTTTGGCCATCCCAAGGTTAACCCTATATCTTTGTCACACTCAGTTTCCATCTTCAATCTGACACTGCAGACGCTCCATTTTAATCGACTGATTTCCATGAATCAAACATCGTTGCATGTTTTAACAGAAAGAAGATACCAATTTGAGTCAAAGCTACTTAGAGCTAAATTAACATCATTTTAAGTTAACACTGATGCATAGCCATACCAGCATACTGATTTTGTCGGGTTTTTAGGTGGATAGTCAAAAACACATCTGTTTTCCATTTGTCAGTCAATAATTATGCTGATGTATATCATCTGATGTGATGAAAACAAGCAAACACTGGCTATTAGATATATCTCTGTTGAGCTTGAGAATGCATACAGTATTGTTATTCCTACCCACATTGCTGATTGGCTAATTGGTCCTTCCACATGATTCACTAGACAGATGTTTAACATGTTTAACAATGTTAGCCCAATCAGACAACTTGGTGGAGTCGAAAGTTACAGAGGCCTGCAGCCAGACAAAGGGTTATCCCTACTTTGACATGGAGTTATTGTTCCATGGGGTTACACTGCAGCTGTTGTGTGTTGCCTAAAACCTTTTTTTTTTTGGTTACTGTTAATACTTTGATCCGAAAATAGGAAAAATAGAGCCAAGTATAAATACCCCAGTATAAATACTGGGATTTTCATCAATCATAGTGTACCACTGACTTTATTAGATATGTTAGTTCATCCTGTAAAATATCTCGAGGGAAAGAAAGTTGTTAATTTGTTATGACAGGGTAGGATATAGTTTCTGATAAAAGATTAGTAAGCCTGCCAAAGAGTACATTTCTGCAGCAGGACAAATCCTTCTTAGTCGACTGTGCCGGGTAAACAGAACAGTGTTATTCCTGGTTCTGTACCACATGGTACCCCATAATACTTCTGAACAGGCCAGTTGTTATAGTGAAATACAAAAAGATGGGTTTCAGAAAAAGTGCATGAAAGCAGAACATCACATCATAAATGAAACCTAAACACTCTCAACATCCTTTGTCTGTGCAACTTCTCAACTATATCAGGCAACCAAGTGTGCTGAGGCCAGACAATGGATTTCTTCAGGGAGACGCACTTCAGAAAAATATAAATCACTGCAGACTGACACATGCCATTACCCTAGTTTTTGATATATGATGACATTTGGTTTCAACCCATGCTAGTAGAAAGCCAAAGAAGAAATACACAGCACAGTAGAGAGTATTGGAGCAGATAACAAATATTTCATGGTGCCTCTGGTACAGTTGTGTGTGGAATACCTGTTATGCCATTAATCTTGGTGCCACGTCACCTTTGATGGTTAATTTTTTTTTTCAAATTTACTGAAAAAAAGACATTGTGGAGCTGATAAATAAAAACCTAATGTTATGTAATGTTACCTAAAAATAGAACATTTTAGGTAAAGTTTTCCACAAGTGAGCTCGCCCACACAGGACCTCACTCCATATTAGTTATGGTAAATGAATCTGGGTGGCGGCAGTTAATCAAGGAGTGAGAGGGATTCACCTCCAGTGTCTGTGAGAAAACCTCCCAGCGAGCTGTTGATAAATGACGGGTTGGCAGCCAGTTTTGCGGTTCGGTGTGCGCGTGTGTTTTTGTGCACGTGTTTGTGTGAATGAGAGAGAAGGGGAACAGGGCAGGCTGCTTCACGGTGCGCACATGGGCACTGCTGTAAAAGGAAATTAGAGGCCAATGTAAAGCTGTGGGCTCAGCCAGGGGTCCTGTGTCTCCGTGTGTGTGTGTGTTGTCTATTCAAGTGGAGGAATGGGTGGGAAGCGGGAGCTGTCTTTTTAAATGGCTGGAGAGAGGAAGGATGTCTCCAGCCTGGACTCTGGCGTCCCTTTGTTGTTCGTGAAAACAAAACAAAAAGAGAGGAGGACAAGGGGAGAAAGGGAGGGAAGAAAAAAGAGCATGAGGGAACGGAAGAGAGAGGGAG
Source organism: Rhamphochromis sp. 'chilingali' (assembly GCF_963969265.1). Classification (NCBI taxonomy): domain Eukaryota; kingdom Metazoa; phylum Chordata; class Actinopteri; order Cichliformes; family Cichlidae; genus Rhamphochromis; species Rhamphochromis sp. 'chilingali'. The sequence continues at coordinate 24,702,765 of NC_137948.1, forward strand.
GGATAGAGGGAGGGAGAGGGAAAGCAGAAAGTTAGAGCCAGTCACTGACAACAATGAAGTCTGCTCTGTGACAGAGACATGATGTCACATTAGTGGAGTCCCTGGTGTGGGGGTGGGTGATGAACGGGCTGGGTGGGGCCATACCTCTATCCTCCCTCTCCCCTGGTGTGTCTGTCCTTTTTTTTTTTTTAGTGAATGAACCTTGGGAAGCATAATGGGCCAGGCTCACAGCTCCACTTCCGACACTCGTCATTTGAAACAGTGAGATTTCCAGGTCGTTCATTCATGCCCTGGTCCCTACTGAGCACTGCTTAGAGAGAGTGATGGAAGCCCGGTAAGGGATCGCCCTCATGGGAATGCCTGTGTGTTTGTGTGTATGTGTGTGTGTGTATGTTGGGGGTAGCAGAAAAATTGCAGGTGGAAAGAAGTAGAGGAGCCATATGTTTTTTTTAAAACACACTCCAATATAAATGGTTGTGCATCACATTCACTTCACCCACGTCGGGTTCATGGCCTTGTCTGGCATTTGCACTTTTTCATGTGAACATGCAGCTTGCGTTTGGATCACACATGTGGTCCTTGTGACTGCATTCCCTGACACCGTGGTGGGTATGAGCCTCAAATGATTGCCATATGCAACACTGGAATATTTTCTATGTTTAGTGAGTTTTCATTTATGATCACAGGCTTTAATTGCTTCTCTCATTAGTTATTTCACACAGCAGAAGAAATTATTTGTAAACTTACAAAACTGTTTTAGTCAGTATATGGACAAGTAATCCCTATGAGCCAAAAGCAAGACTGCTGCAGTTTTCTTTTTCCTGGTTTAAGTATAGAAGCTCCATCAACCTGCTGTTCAAACCTTCTGTTTGGGAGGAGCAGCCAGTCAGAAGAAAGTTGATTTAAAGTGAGCTTGACACTTTGTGTCAGAGTGGATGAACAGAGGAGCTGCATCAAGATCCAGGAAGGATAAATAAAGGTTATTTCACACTGTGAACTAAGCAGAGCATTGGAATAACATATGGTGCAGTGAAAAAAACATTGACCCTTAGCTTTGTCTAATATTAATCAGAGTAAATACAAAATATCGTTTTTAACTTCTAGTTTAATTTATTTAGAGAAAAAGCTGAACCTACCTGGCCCTCTGTAAAGGTAATTGCTTCTCATGTTAAATCATGAATTCACTGTCATTAGCCACATTGTTGAATTCAGTTTCTTTAGCCACACAAAAATATTATCTACTACTATACTACTACTATAAAAAGTACTGTCTGACCTGCTCAATCAACAAATGACCAATAAAGTGAAATAAGTTAAACTGTCTCAAAAAGCACATCATGACAGGATGCAAAGAAACAGCTGAGAGTCAGTGACATCTACCAGTCTGGAAAGGATTAAAAGACCGTTTCTAAGGCTTTGGGACTCCAGTGAACCATGTTATCAATTATCCACAAAACTTGGAACATTGGCGAGCCTTCCCAGGAATGGCCAGCTTACCAAAATTACTCCAATAGTGCATCAATGACTCATCCAGGAGGTCACAATAGAACCCAGAACTACATCTACAGGCCTCACTTGTCTCAGTTAAGGTCAGAGTTCATGATTCAACAGTAATAAAGAGACTGGGCAAGGCTGGCATCCATGGCGGGGCTGAATAACTCAAAAAAACAAAATCAAGGTTTTGGGGGGTGCATTCAAAGTCCGGACTTAAATCTGATTGAGATGCTTTGGAATGACCTTAAACAGGTCTTTCCTGCTCAAAAACGGGTCAAATACTTTTTCACATCATTGTAAGTCTACTTTAAACACGATACAGCTTCAAGTCACTCACAAATCACATGATTTCATGTTTTAAAAACCAGTTAAATAACCCTACTCATCCCCACTGGTCACATTAGGTGATTTTTTTTTCCTGCAACATTTACTTTCACATTAAATTTGAAATGTATAATTCACACATTAAGTATTTATTATTTCATTAAAGTTCCCCGTATTCATGTGAATGTTCTTACCCTTTTGGCCTTCCATTTCCTTCTCTCCAAACAACCACAGCTTGATGCTATTTTACAACAAACTTCTCAGCTCAGCCTGATTAGTGACACTGAAGAAAATTTTAATTAAATCCAAACACATCCACTGCTTGTGTAGAAACACCTGGGTGGCCCACCATGTAAAGGAAAAAAAATAGCTGGCAAGAGTATTGTTCTATTAATACATGATCAGGAACAAGTGAGGATTTGAATCTCCCTGTAGTACATGAAGAATTTGGGAAAGCCAGGAAGAAAGTGTGCAAAAGAACCCACTGGGAGCCAAACCACCCATTAAGCAACCTTCAGTAAATCCAGCGCAGTCTTGGCTGCTGTGGACAACCTTTTGTGAGCTAATCAGCATTCACATCTGCCCCATCCAATATGTGAAACAGAAATGACCCCAGGGAAGCTTACATTTCTGCTTTACAGCATAACCAAAAAAGTAATGTCAACAGTGTGCTCAATTAGATGTACACGACGTGAAGATGTTTACCAAAGGCCAGGGCATCTCATGGAGTAAATAAATAGCTTGTAAGTAGGGAGTCTGCATGTATCTCATTGTCTTGATTGGTTGCAGAGTCCGTTGGCTCCTGCCTGCTGCAGAGCTGTAGAATATAATCAGAACTGGTAGGGGTGGTAGTATTCCACTATGTTCAAAACTGAGTGTGGAGGGTGTGGGGATCAAAGATTGATAGTTATAGGCTTAGAATAACAGAAAGACAGATGGACAGAGAACCAGGAGTTTAAGGACAGAAGGACAGTTAAATAAAGAAAGGACCTGTGAATCCACCATGGGAAGGTCGCAGTAATTGTTGGAGTTTATTATCTAGCTAAAGGAAATTGTACCCTTTGCCACCCAGGAGCACTCAATAGTAACTATCAAGTTAAACTGCCAAAGTGAAACACTGTGACAAAGCATCTTTTTAGAGATGAGGGATGACAGTGAGATGGGGATGGGGTGGGGGTTAAAGCTTGTCCCCTGGGAGTAGGAGGGGCAGTATCACCATTTGGAGCTGTTGAAAGGAGCACAATGATGCCTAGTATCAGATTTGCCTGTTTGACAAATGGATCTCCTGCTGTGATCGTGGCAAGTCCAAGAGCTCTTATCTGTTGACAACATCATAGGATGGAGATAAATATTAAGCATCTTATTAAATGCATTGCAAACATGTAAGCAAATATATTTTTTAAACAACATAATAAATGACACAAAAAATACTTTGTATCAGGTTTTATAATATTGCTGCCCAAGTCACTGGACTGAAAACACAAAAAAAAGGAACAATGAATCACTGAAACATAACAAAAGACACCTAACTCAAAGGATGAACCAGTGCTGTGTTTACATATAACAGAAAACTCAGCAAAGAACCAATTTTATATTCTATCTTTATTTTACAAGATGGTATATTTGTAATTTTTTAAATCATTAAAATACAGGAGAAATTATTTGATGGACAAAAAACTAATCATTTGGAAACCAACAATCATATGATAATAATAAATGGAGGAGATTAGGAGAGGTAAAACAGCGAGTGCCAACAGCCATCTGTAAAACATGGTGGAGGCTCTGTCATGATTTGGGGCTGAGTTGGAGATCTAGTCAAAACTGACAGAAAGTACTGTCAGATTTTGATTCACCATGCAACACATCTGGAAAACAACTGATTGGCAATAACTTCATTTTCCAGCATGACAATGATTCCAAACTCAGTGCCAGTGCAGTAAAAAAATCATACCTGGACAGAAAAACACACAATGAAACACTGGCAGTCATGGACTGATACCCCAGTGCCAGGACCTCAACATCACTGAATCACTCTGGGATCATCTCGAAAGAAAATGGAAAAAAAGGAAGCCAACATCCAAAGAAGTGCTTTGAATATCCTTCAAGAAGCCTGAACAACTATTCCTGAAGACTGCTTCAGTAATTGGGTGCAGTTATCTCCCATTTTTCAACCAAAATATAAAGAATCAAGGGATGACTTAAGATTTTGCACAACACCATCTACTAAAGCCAGAGAGTTCCACCTTAGTGGTTTGTGAAGTACTATTTTGGGTCGAGATCGGGATGTGTCTGCATCCACCTGTGTATCAAATTTGCCACATCCCAAATAATACAAAATTTTAATCCTTAATAAAAAAACTTTTATTTTCACAGGCTGTGCACAGCTGAAAGCAGAAATCTGAGATGGAAGCTGTTTGTTTTTTTTTAAAACCATGGTTTGAGAAACTGCTGTTCTTTGGCACTTCTATGTTGGTTTTATCTTTTTACGCTCTAAAGGTTACAGCTTCGCTGTATAGTGGAGCTACCATATATACTGTCCACTCATCTGTGGCAATGTTGATTGAGCAACAAAGTAATGGCAGCCACATCTTAATGACTCCCCACTGCTGTTGATTCCAAAAGGACCTTGGTAAAATAAACTCCGGTAGTGTTTGTTTGCAGTCAGTGTTACATTCAGTGTCCAAAAGAGTGGAAACACAAAAACAGAGCGCTGTCACCACCTGCAAATTAATGACTCACAGCATTGACTGAAGCTGTCTTTTTGTGCATTTGGCAGATTTAGAAACGCTGCAAACATAAAGCTGGTTATTTGTGGGCTAAAAAGATGTATATAGTTTGTTTTTTTAAACAGCCTTGAAAATATAAGCGCATGAAGGGTTTTGTGAAAATTATAATTATGTAAAATAAAAGCAGCACAATGAAGTACACATTGTGTTTTTTTATGTTTAAGTTTAAGGAAGTGAAAAGAAACACACCCAGACACTAAGTGAGTGATTTAAGGAGGTGAGCATTGACAAATGACAAGTGTTTCTGCGCGTGACTACAAGATAACCCCTCACCACACACAGGCACGTATTTTCTTACCTAATAATTAACCAGTTTTGACACATCTGCCCATGAAGTCCGTATGGACCTCACCTTTTTACAAAAATCCAGCCTTTGAACTGAGAAACTACTATCCTCGACTTACTCTCACCAATAAAACCACACACAAATCTTCAATCCAGGCCTTGTAAATCAGAGTGAGCGCTGATCAAAGCAGGCCTGTGAATCTTACATGACATATCCTGCATTCCTTGCTAAACACATTCACATGCTGCCCTCAAAAGCATAGCACTTGTTTGTTGAGCCTTTATTCATTTTGAGCGTTGTTTTTTTGTTTTGTTTTGTTTTTTCGGAGCTGGATTCATCTGACTACTCTCATGAGTTGCATCGCAAAACAGCACGAAGCTCGTTCGAGACATAAACAGGAAGACTGGTGACTCATCTGTGAGTTTAAGACCCAGTGTGCATGTGTGTGTGTTTTTATTTTTAACTACTGCTTACTGAGGCATCAAGTATAACAGACAAAGTTAACAGACAAGTAAACAAAGCTTTTTTCAATTCGTTTCAAGCGGTTGAGGCATTTCCTCATTGATAGCGTACAATAAATCACAGACCTGAGTTCCCTGATGGAGGTGTATGTGAGATTGCAAATGTCGGCTGAAGTAGGATGGGTTGGACTACTAACACTCTAATGTATAATAAGTGTGAAAATGAATCCACCTACATAACCCTGGCACAAGTTGTAGTCAAGTGCATTCAAAGTGACCGAGTATCTCTTGGTTAAGATGCAGACTACCTGCGATTTTACGCTACATGCTCAAAGGAGCAACAACGTGCAGACATGATTCTCCTCAAACTACCTGGAGTTGACGCGGGAAAGCAGCTTAATTCTGTTTGAAAATCCGAGATACACTACATGGGAAAAAGTACTGAGCACCTCTTAATCATTCAGTTCAGCTGTTCTCAGGCCTATGGCCACAGGTGTATAAAATCAAGCACTTATCCACGTGACATTTGTGACTGACTTAGTTTGAGCACGGTACTGTAATGGGATGAAACTTCTTCAGTCTTGGATATTTCACGAGCAGCTGTAAGTGGTATTATTGCAATGTGGGAGTATTTAGTAACTACAGCAACTTACACACAATGTGACAGACCATGCAAAACTACATAGCAAGGTCACTGAGTGCTGAGGCACATAGCATGTAAAATTGGCCAATGCTATGCTAATTAAATAAGTGCAGTGTGGACTTGTTTGTTATTTAGGAAGGATTCATCATTATTTAGTACTCTAGTTTCATTCTGCAAGTGTTTATAGACGTTTGTCATAGATATTAGATTTATTTTTATTCTAGCTCCCCTATCTTTGTGCATCTTACTGTTAAGTGACTCAATTGCTAGTTAGTTCCTGTTTTATTTTGGTAGTCATTCGTCTCCTGTGTCTTGTTTCCAGTTTTACTTCCTTTGTTATTGTCTTAATTCGTTTCAGCTGTGCCTTGTTATCTGCCTTGTTGTCCCTGATTTCCTCCTGTGTCTATTTTAAGCCTCATTTTGGCTTAATTGCTTATGGAGTCACACTGTGTCCCCATCTGCCCTTCCATGTGCTTTCCCTGTGTTTCAGTTTGGATTTATGGGCTTAGTTATTTGTTGCTTTGGTTTCTTGCTGCATTTTATTAATGAAAGTTATTCTTTGTTCATTGAGTCTAACTCAGTAGTCTGCGTTTCGATCCCTTTACAACCCAACATTAAGGTCAGCTAGAAATCTGTGTGCCGGAGCACTTGACATGGATTTCCATTGCAGCAGATGTATTGCGTAAGCGATCCAGTACTCACATAGGGTAATTCAGAACTAGAGATTTACTCTTGTTTCCACTTCCTCTTATGGCTTCATTTATCTTGCATACAATTAGTAACCCTCCAGTCTGTCTGCACAGCATACACTATACTGTCCACACTAAATAAAGAGAGGCTGCCTTCAGGAAATACACTGATATGCACTGATATATTTTTTTTGAAAACCGATTAATCTTTCACTGTTACAATTTCAAACATTTATCTAATTTAAATGTGTAAATTTGTAGGCCACTAACATGTTTCAAGTGGTTTTCCATGTTCGTTATTTCCTGTCCCCAGAGTCTACACTACAATTTATTCAGTGCTCTTGTACAGGGTGGGCCATTTATATGGAAACACCGTAATAACATGGGAATGGTTGGTGATATTAAAGTCCTGTTTGACTTAGTTTGAGCACGGTACTGTAATGGGATGAAACTTCTTCAGTCTTGGATATTTCACGAGCAGCTGTAAGTGGTATTATTGCAATGTGGGAGTATTTAGTAACTACAGCAACTTACACACAATGTGACAGACCATGCAAAACTACATAGCAAGGTCACTGAGTGCTGAGGCACATAGCATGTAAAATTGGCCAACGCTATGCTAATTAAATAAGTGCAGTGTGGACTTGTTTGTTATTTAGGAAGGATTCATCATTATTTAGTACTCTAGTTTCATTCTGCAAGTGTTTATAGACGTTTGTCATAGATATTAGATTTATTTTATTCTAGCTCCCCTATCTTTGTGCATCTTACTGTTAAGTGACTCAATTGCTAGTTAGTTCCTGTTTTATTTTGGTAGTCATTCGTCTCCTGTGTCTTGTTTCCAGTTTTACTTCCTTTGTTATTGTCTTAATTCGTTTCAGCTGTGCCTTGTTATCTGCCTTGTTGTCCCTGATTTCCTCCTGTGTCTATTTTAAGCCTCATTTTGGCTTAATTGCTTATGGAGTCATACTGTGTCCCCATCTGCCCTTCCATGTGCTTTCCCTGTGTTTCAGTTTGGATTTATGGGCTTAGTTATTTGTTGCTTTGGTTTCTTGCTGCATTTTATTAATGAAAGTTATTCTTTGTTCATTGAGTCTAACTCAGTAGTCTGCGTTTCGATCCCTTTACAACCCAACATTAAGGTCAGCTAGAAATCTGTGTGCCGGAGCACTTGACATGGATTTCCATTGCAGCAGATGTATTGCGTAAGCGATCCAGTACTCACATAGGGTAATTCAGAACTAGAGATTTACTCTTGTTTCCACTTCCTCTTATGGCTTCATTTATCTTGCATACAATTAGTAACCCTCCAGTCTGTCTGCACAGCATACACTATACTGTCCACACTAAATAAAGAGAGGCTGCCTTCAGGAAATACACTGATATGCACTGATATATTTTTTTTTGAAAACCGATTAATCTTTCACTGTTACAATTTCAAACATTTATCTAATTTAAATGTGTAAGTTTGTAGGCCACTAACATGTTTCAAGTGGTTTTCCATGTTCGTTATTTCCTGTCCCCAGAGTCTACACTACAATTTATTCAGTGCTCTTGTACAGGGTGGGCCATTTATATGGAAACACCGTAATAACATGGGAATGGTTGGTGATATTAAAGTCCTGTTTGTGGCACATTAGTATATGTGAGGGGGCAAACTCCTCAAGATGGGTGGTGACCGTGGTGGCCATTTAGAAGTCGGCCATCTTGGATACAACTTTTGTGTTTTCAATAGGAAGAGGGCCATGTGACACACACATCAAACTTATTGGTAATGTCACAAGCAAAACAATGGTGTGCTTGGTTTCAACGTAACTTTATTCTTTCATGGGTTATTTGCAAGTTTCTGACCACTTATAAAATGTGTTCAATGTGGTGCCCATTGTGTTGGATTGTCAATGCAACGCTCTTCTCCCACTCTTCACACACTGATAGCAACACCGCAGGAGAAATGCCAGCACAGGCATCCAGTATCCGTAGTTTCAGGTGCTGCACATCTCGTATCTTCACACCATAGACAATTGCCTTCAGATGACCCCAAAGATAAAAGTCTAAGGGGGTCAGATCGAGAGACCTTGGGGGCCATTCAACTGGCCCACGACGACCAATCCACATTCCAGGAAACTGTTCATCTAGGAATACTCGGACCTGGCACCCATAATGTGGTGGTGCACCATCTTGCTGGAAAAACTCAGGGAACGTGCCAGCTTCAGTGTATAAAGAGGGAAACACATCATCATGTAGCAATTTCAAATATCCAGTGGCCTTGATGTTTCCATTGATGAAGAATGGACCCACTATCGTTGTACCCCATATACCGCACCAAACCATCACTTTTGTTGTTCCAACAGTCTTGGAGGGATCCATCCAATGTGGGTTAGTGTCAGACCAATAGCGGTGGGGTTTTTTTTTTGTTAACTTCACCATTCACGTTAAAGTTTGCCTCATCACTGAACAAAATCTTGTGCGTGAACTGTGGGTCCTGTTCCAATTTTTGTTTTGCCCATTCTGCAAATTCTGTGCGCCGATCTGGGTCATCCTCGTTGAGATGCTGCAGTAGCTGGAGTTTGTAAGGGTGCCATTTGTGAGTAGCTAATATCCACCGAAGGGATGTTTGACTAATGCCACTCTCCAGTGACATGCGGCGAGTGCTACGCTGTGGGCTCTTGCTGAATGAAGCTAGGACAGCCACTGATGTTTCTTCATTAGTGACAGTTTTCTTGCGTCCACATTTAGGCAAATCCAACACTGAACCAGTTTCACGAAACTTAGCAAGCAGTTTGCTAACTGTAGCATGGGAGATGGGTGGACTCGCAGGGTGTCTTGCATTGAAATCTGCTGCAATGACCCGGTTACTGCATTCACCAGATATCAACACAATTTCGATCCGCTCCTCACATCTTAACCTCTTCAACATGTCAATGGTTGTGAACAAAGAGAAACTTGTAAATAACTCATGAAAGAATAAAGTTACGTTGAAACCAAGCACACCATTGTTTTGCTTGTGACATTACCAATAAGTTTGATGTGTCACATGGCCCTCTTCCTATTGAAAAAACAAAAAAACACAAAAGTTGTATCCAAGATGGCCGACTTCTAAATGGCCACCATGGTCACCACCCATCTTGAGGAGTTTGCCCCCTCACATATACTAATGTGCCACAAACAGGACTTTAATATCAACAACCATTCCCATTTTATTACGGTGTATCCATATAAATGGCCCACCCTGTAGACTTAAAATGCTGATGTGTCTTTACTACCATTTCACTGTTTGAAGAGTTCTGCAGTGATGGACAGGCAGAGAGAGAAACCTGTAATATTGCATAAAGCATACCAATATTTCTATTAAGATAACTACTTAGCTTTTAAAATGAAACTAGTATGTCACTGGTTATAGACACTGGTTGACAATAGACTTAATCAACTTAGAGTTTCTACTGATAATGCGTCTTCACTCACGCATACACACACACACAGGTCTCACACTGGCCTACATCACACATGACTTTCTGCAAGTGTCAAGTCTCAGCTGGTTGCAATACTTAGGCCAGCATATGAGGTAAAGGCAGTGTAATAGCATGGGCATGTTACACTGAGGAATGCAAAAGAGTTGGATTGTGCTGTGCAGTACAGATGGAGGGTGACCTGAAACACAGTGCAACAGCAACTGTACTGAGAATGCCTTTCACTTACGGAAAGAACAAGACAAACAAGTAACAGCTGAAAACAGCTGCAATGAAGGCCTGCAAAGATGAAACGGGATGAAACCCATTCTTTAATGCCCATGAGTTGGACACATCAAACCATGCAAGGACCATGCAAAGAATGCTTGTACATTTTCTTTAACACTATATTATGAGATTCTATGTTTCAAACACTTAAAACCTCATTGTGTTTTACTTACAGTGGGAGCTTTTTGATGTTCTATGTTTCATGCAAAATTTAGTCACGTAACTATTTATACATATAACTATTTGTGAAAGCATTTCAATCAGCATATTAGAAAAATGAGCACCTTATCATTTTTTCACAGCCCATGACGAAAAACAAATTATATGCACACACACACACACACATAATATGGGCTGGGGTCGTTGCTAGATTTGTGTTAGCATGCAGTCTGCAAGATGCTTGCAAAGGACCAATGTTGCATTAGCAGTTGTCTCTGTCCTTGACGCACTTTGCCGTCACGCTCTTTTCATTTTGCACAATTTAAGTATCACCACTAGACAAATCCACCATTTTCCTCCTTCCATCACACAAATGGAAATCAGCTCGTTATATCTTTCAAATGATTATCTGATCCATTAGTTATTTTTGGTATCAGAGTATCAAAGGGGTTTTTTTTGACACTAGAAAAAAAACAAACATGTTCTAAGAGTTTTATTATTGAAAGGTACTGTAAGGATCTGATCTGGTGACATCACTAGATAAGAGGCTGATAAAAGAAATTATATATAAATATCATAGGTGTTTTAGACTTATGATGTTTATATATGTCAGCACTTGTTTTGAATGGTTCAGGATTACGTAAAACAGTAGATAGTATGTTAAATTATCTGTTGTTGTCTTTTTGAAAGAAATGCCAATTTAACACCATGTCTGACATGCAGTAAATCACCTCTCTAGTAAACATGACCTTAGTGTGATAAGAACGATGGCAGGTTTTTTGCTTGTTAGGTTAAAAAAAAAAATCTTTGTTGTGACATGAAATTGCAACCCAAAGGAGTCATGCACATGTTGGGCTTGAAAACAACAGCTGGCGAGCTAGTGCAGGTGGTCTAACGTTGTATCTAAATCAAGCTTTTTTTGTATTTGCTGAATCTATCCATATATTTTTCAAGGTTCCAAATTAAAGAACTATGAATACTTATTTAATTTGACTATATTATACATGCTGTTTCCTAAAAGTAAAATCAATGTGTATACCAGCAACTAATTTCCTTGAGGATTCTCGTAAATTTTAACACCATGAAGTCTGGCTGAGGCAAAGCTTGAGGAAGCCAAAACAGATGTTTTAAGATTTAAAAAGTGAGAAAAGAGCCATGACCCCAAAGTGTGTTGGAAATCAGCCTCAAACAGGTGTAAATGGGTTTATTATGATGATGAAAATGCTGTTAAGAGATGCATGGTATGTATTAGAAACAAATTCCTTTCATCTGTGCTAAGGTGCTGCCGAATATACAGCACAGAGCATCTACAGTTACACAACTAATGACCTGTAATGCAACTATTAGTGGATAAACAACATGAAAATACAGGTGAATACACATGAACGACAAGATACACATATACTGTACCATGGTAAATGCACATAAGGTTAAACACATTTTTAATGCATATAGATATCACCCACTGCTCATAATATCTGTAGGCTGTTATGCAGATGTGAAGCCTTGGAAAGCAGAAATACTTCAAGCACATGGTGTCTGATTCATAACTCGAGCATGAAGTAATTGGATCTAATATTTGAATGCTGTGCTTAATGTCCTGATGAAGAGTCTATCAGAAGACATTATTTTCCCTTGATTTGAACTATGATTTTGCTCCACTGTATGAAAATCTGAACCAGAAAGTATAAAAACAGGAATCAGTAAATACAAATGCTGAAGGTTTGGGACGTTAGCCAGCAATCCAACCTGTCAATGACTGGAGATGCCTCTTTTTTATCTTCTATAGCTGACTGTAATTTATTTTTATAGCATGAACTCACAGCATAACTCATCTTTAGTACTTTAATCCGACAATGTTATACTTGGGATTCTCTTCGCTTAAGTGTTTGGTGATCATAGAAAGGAAAAAAACAGAAACGTTTTATTGTAAGAAACCTCCAGAGGTAGGCTGGCAGAGAGCGGTCATCTGCAAAACAAAAGCAGAGAGAAGTAAAATGAGCAGCGATAAACCACAAACAGACAACAAGTAGACAACAAGTATTCCCGGATACACACAGGTGGCACATAAAAATGTAAAGACATATTAAAAGCTTTCAGCTTTGAAGTTGGGTAATAAAAATGTCAATGATGACAACAAAATTAAGTCAGATCAGGTTGAGATTTAGTCATAAAAGAGGTCTGGCAATTAGCGCTTTAATGTGAAAGTTTTCCAAACAACATGAGACAAATAACACAGCTTCAAAGATGTTAAATTGTCTGTGACCAAATTCCAAAATTATTTGGTAAGCGTGGAGATTTATGAGAAGACATGTCAAACACATGGACTCATGTACACAAACTATCAAAAGGGCCGTGGCGGCCAGCAGCCAAGAGTATATACGCACACATTGGTCTCGGATTAACTGACATTTAACCTGAAATGTCACAATTGTAAAGCAATGCTTATGTATTGTAGAGCTGAGAGTGTTTCTCCCATGTGTTTTCCTTATTATTATCTATCTGTCTATTTGTCATGATTTTGTAATGTCAGAATTATTTTGGAAACCTGATGCATAACTGACAATGAGATGTGGGAATATTCACACACTGAGAACGGAGGAGATTATAGTTCAGGTGGAAACATCTTGTATCATTTTGTTTTATTTATGTGTTTATTTTTTGCATTTTTTTTTTAATTCTCCTGTTTTTTGTCAGACTGGTTTTTAAAAGAACAATTTTTCTCTTTAAAACATTTGAATGAAACATGTAAATCTAACAACGTTTTTTAAATATGAAAGGAAAAAGCAGTGAGACTAAAGTGGTGACTGTATATCAAATCTGCCAGTAAATAACTTAAAAGGATATATTCTTTTAAATTCATAAAAGACAGAAAAGCTCCGAGAGAGAGGAGGGAAAGGTGTGCAGTAAAACACTTATAGGTATTTCAGTTCTTTTTAACATTGTTGGAAAGTTCTTGTCAGCGATTTTAAAATGCTGAGAATCTGAAGCACATACACAGGTTAATGTGAATATACTGTTGTGGATGAAAAGCAGCCATAATTTGACTTGTCTTGACACAGATTCTATTTACAACACGTTGTATAGTGCCTCCCTGGCTCATTGGGCTGCTGTTACATGCACTGTGGTATTTCCATTAAGGACCAATGCAACTGTTTAATAACAGCACAGATATAGAGAGCTGACAAAAAGCAGCGGTTGAACAGGCAGGGGGCCCAGAGTTGGCAGGGACATTTCATCTGTTTGAATAACCTATGATGTAAAAAATATTCTTTTCTTGGACCATACACTGTTGCACAAGAAAGTCATGGAAAATAATAAATGTGAACCTTGCTATTATGTCAAAATAGAAATTTTGCCAGTTCAAACGATCGCTTCAGTGGCCACAGACTGCAGATTTAAGAAGATAAGAACACAATAATCAGCCTCCAGGCTTAGATATTACAATACGTCTGATTTAGTGCTGGCTGTGTGCACACATGGCTGCATGTGTGCATTCGTAGCAGTCCTTAGTATCCACTCTCTTAAAAAAAATAGCAGGTCATGACCCAAAACACAGTGTGAGCTTTAAGGGAATCCAGTTATCCATGCTAGAAATAACTACAAAGTAACTATCCTAATTTGCTCAAGTACTGTGAGTGTCATATCACCAAAAAGTAAATGCATTTCATCGTAACTCAACATTTCATGACCTGTCATATTTATCTTGTGGCCTTTCTGGAGCAGTAGCAAATGTTAAGTTGGCAACCAGTGGACTAAACTAACCAACTGCATAAAGTAGTGAAAACTTACCCCACCACCACCTCCACCTACAACAGTAAATTATCTTCACACCACTACTGACATAAATAAAATGAATGTGAGTGATACATCCCAGAAGGACAACATTATTTCAGAAAAAGTAACGACTTTCCTACTTTAAGTGCACTAATGTAACACTTTCTGCTCAGATTATTGCGCTTTTACTCAACTAAAGGATCACAGTTTTTCTTCCACCACTGGAATACAGATGTGGCTATCTCATTAACGCAACCTGTACCACCACCGCTTTTGCATTCAGATGGAGTGTGTCTAAAATGTATTTTACTGCATATGCTGCCTACTATTCCCTGCATACTATTAAAGCTTTAATCAACTTCTAATTGCAGGATTTAAGTTAATTCCTTAACTTCTGGTCTCGTGCAGACTGGAATAAAAGAGAACTCACAATAAGACCCAGTGACACAAAGGGTTTTTTAGTGGTTCAACCTGGTTTTCTGGGAATTTTTCCCTTAGCTGACAACATATTTGTTTTCATGGTGAGGATATGCAAATGATAAAAGACCAAGACAGAGACAGAAGAGACAAATAAAAATCACTGGAGCATCGTCATTTTTTTTTTCAGCTCCATGTAAGTGTGATGCAGAAGGCTGTGTGATCAAGTCATGAGGTCTGCTTGCTTGAGAAGACTTTATTTCTCTGCCACAGAGAATGATATGAGCCATACCAACCCAAATTACATTTGTGATTTACATGGTGCAAACACGGGCACAAAATCAAAGCCTTCCACTGAATCATTTAGCATATTTTTTCTAGCTGCCAACCTTATGGGTAGTCAAACCTGTCTGCGTAAACGCCTTCATTTGTAATTTTTGCTGACACACACTGGAAAGTGCAGACCCAGTGACAGTCACTCTCTCATTAGCAGGTTTTTGGAGACTCCAGAGCCTGTGGGTGGCCTGGAACTGGAGAAAAGAGCTTTCGTTTTGCATCTACCTCTTCTTTCCATGGAGATTTGAAGTCTCAAGTCACCCTGAATTTACCCTTTCCAGCGTCTGTAGAGATTTTCTTTGCTGTTTATATTTTCAAAACATGTATCCAGTATTTCAGCAAACAGAAACCTTATCCAAACAAAGGCAAAGGTAGGGCTGAGTTATTACATTCCATCAAAAGCACATGTGGAAAAAAAGGGACTGGACACTCGCTATATTGAAAGCACAAACTTTGGAAAGGGCGATGCACAGGGTTGGTGCTGAATACGCTGCTGCTTTTTACTTTCAAGAAATGTGAGAAAATGAGTTGCGGTGTGTGTTACCATCTTAAATTGAAAAATGTAGTCAAATATCCATAAAAATGGGCACATATTATGGAAAGGTTTTTAGTTTTTTTAAGCTAAAGCTTAAATAATTTTTATTGTTATTATAAGAATAATACTGAAAGTTATAACAGCAGAAGAAGACAGCAAGAATACCTTTGAGATTCTACACTTTTTTTTTACTTCAAAAAAATATGCATAGTGAACATCTGGTTAACACATTTACATAACTGGTCACTCCCAAATGTTTCCACAGCTAATGACTGAGGGAAAAACTGTACATGACTGAATATTATTTATTAATTTTCAAAGAAGACTAATAAAGTTCAGCAGCTAATTTACAATTACGCACACGGACCAGATGTTTATGAATTTTTACTGAATAAATATGAGAAGAAGCGTTTATCTTGGATTGAGGACTGCATTTTAGTGTAAGTGGATACTGACAGTAGTACTGGGAAATTTACTGCACAACACTTGTAAATCACAAATAATATTGTAGTTGATATATTGCAACACAACTTTCATAGGGCCACATGAACCTAACATCTGGTTCAAACTGTCTGTAACAACTTGAACAAAACCCTCCAACTAGTTTGCATGGGATTATTGTTAAGACAGTTTTCAACACCTCTGACATCAGGCTTTTTAACATTTTTGTAAGTCATTTTGAAAAATGAAAAAAGTCCCCTGGCTAGTAAGTAGAAGTGCATTTTAGACTTAATGAGGCATACGGAAAAGAACAATAACTCCAAAATGATGCTGCTGCATTTGAAGTTTTGCAAAGTCTACATCTCCTGTTAGAGATGATGGAAAAAACATGTTGCTTGGGAACGGTCAAAAAGGATTGTACAATTATGTTCTCGAAATTGTGAGTATTGTTTCAAAGTAGCCTCTTAAAGAGCTTTCATCACATGTTGGCACTTTGAAGTGGTAAAAACAGTGATCGCATCTAGAAATGTCAGTATTATTTTCTATATCTCTTTTTAACCCTTGTGTACACAGAACATGCTATAAAGATGTTGGCTTGATGTAATCAAACATATGCTGCGCATTTTTACTGTATTTCTTTGAGCATATCAAAGACTTTTGTCTAGAGTTAACATCTGCAAAGCATCAGCCTATAATGGCTTTTAAGAAGTCTTATTTGTACTTCTGAAAAAAGCACAGTGGTGCTTGTACAGGACAGGTTTTACTCATAAAAGACAACTGTCGTCACTTTCATAGCACGTTCACAGAAAGTCTTCCTAACACGCTATCCCATCATGTCAGAAAGTAAGTACACCCTGTGATACAATAGTTTTTAGAACCACCTTTAACTTCAATAACTAGTTTATCAGTCTTTCAGTTTGTTATGGAGGAATTTTGACCAATTCTTCATTTTATAACATTGCTTCACTTCACTGAGGTTTGTGGGCATTTATTTATTCATTCATTTCACTCAGACTGTGGTTTTGACTTTGACCAGGTCATTGCAACACCTTGATTCTTTGTTTTTCAGCCATTCTGTTGTAGATTTGCTGCTGTGATTTGGATCACTGTTGCACAGCCTTAATTCAACCAAGCTTTAGATATCAAATGGCCTCACATTTGACTCTAGAAACCTTTTGAATACAGAAGAGCTCATGATCAAGACAATGACTGCAAGGTGCCCAGATCTTGTGGCTACAAAACAAGCCCAAATTATGACCTCTCCACCACAATGGTTGACAGTTGGTATAAGGTGTTTGTGCTGATATGCTTTGTTTTGCTTTCACCAAACATGGCGCTGTGCATTATGGTCAAACATCTCAACTTTGGTTTTGTTCGCCCACAGGATATTGTTCCAGAAGTCTTGTGGTTTGGTCAGAAGCAACTATTGCAAACTAAAGTTGTTCTGCTACATTACTTTTAGGGAGAAGAGAATTCTTGCCGGCAACCCATTCCAGATCTTTTTATTGTTTTTAACGGATGGATGTATAGATGGTATTGAATAGGTCTGACCTTTCAATTTATTTACATACAATTCAAGTGTATTTATATAGCACCAGATCACAAAGACAGTCATCTTAAATCCCTTTGTAAGGTTAAAAAAACAAAAACAAAAAACCCCTAAAATAATACAGAGAAACCCCCAACAATCAAAAGACCCGCTTTGAGCAAACACTGGGGGACAGTGGGAAGGAAAAACTTCCTTTTAACAGGATGAAACCTCTGGCAGAACCAAGGCTCAAGGAGAGGCAGCTGCCATCTGCTGTGACCTGTTGGGGGTGAAGGGAGGAAGACAGGACAAAGACATGCCGAGGAAGACAGCCAGAAATTAATAATAACTATTGATTAAACCAAGTGGTGTATAAAACATACAGAGTGAAAACAGGTAAAGGAAGAAGAAATACTCTGTGCATCATGGCAAACCCCCAGCAGCCTAGACCTAATGCAGTATAATTAGGGGACTGTTTAGTTAGGGGCCAATCCAGCTCCTAACTATATGCTTTCTCAAAAAGGAAAGTGTTAAGACTAATCTTGAAAATAGAGAGGGTGTCTGTCTCACAAATCCAAACTGTCAGTACGCAGCATTTAGGACAAAGTGATAATAGTCCAGCTTATAAGTAATAAATGTGTGAACCAGTTTTTCAGAGTTACTTTGAGACAGGATATTTCTCATTTTAGAGATGTTGTGCAAATGCAAGAAAGCAGTCCTACATATTCTTTTTAACTTGTATCCTGGTCAAGAAAGACTCCAAGATTCCCTACAGTGTTCGTGTGGGGAATCTGGTAATGCCATTTAAAGTAAGTATCTGGTTGGACATCACATTTCTAAGATTTTAGGGTCAAATACATCTTCAGTTTCATCTAAATTTTTAAGCCAGAAATTAGAGGTCATCCAGGTTTTTATGTCTTTAAGACATTCCTGCTGTTTAACTAATTGATGAGTGTCGTCTGGCTTCATTGATAGATGCGACTAGGTATGGTCTGCATAGCAGTAAAATGCTATGCTATGTTTTTGAAAGTTAATGCCCAAGGGAAGCATGTGTAATGTAAACAGATTTGGTCCTAGTATGGAACCCTGTGGAACTCCATAAGTACCTTAGTGTATGAAGACGACTCTCCATTTACATGAACAAACTGGAGTCTGTTAGATATCATTTAAACTACTGGAGCGCAGCACCTTTAATTCCTGGAGTATGCTCTAAGAATTAAAGCTACTTCTCATCAGCTGGGATTTCCTCTCCTAAGAAAGCCATGACATTGTATTTGCTGTTCTGAATGCTACAAGCTAGCAAAATGCCAAAACATATGAATTCATAGAGGTGTCCAAACTTGCTGATGATCAATTAATAAAGATCAATTAATAAAGTACATTTGATTATCAGCTGTCGTTATTTTTTGTTTCTTTGTTTTTAAGATGACTGCAAGTCCTGTGAAAACTTTCTTTTTCAGATAACTGTAAATAAACATTTTTCATATTGAAAATATTTTTAAAGCCATAAATATAGTCTTCTAATTCAATTAAAACGTTGTAAAGAAATATATCATCTTACTGTAAAGCTGTAACAGTTTAGCAAGAAATTTCTGCAACTGTGTTTTGGTTATGTTCTAGTTTTGCACCAATAAATAATTTTCCTTTTTTAATTTCCTAGATTAGTTTTTATTTTCGGTATATCTTGGTAGTCACTATTAAATTGATAAGACTTAAAACTTATTTTTTTTGTTTGCATTTGTAATAGTTTGGTTTCAAATTATATAAGAGGTGACGACATGCCAAAACTCACCCCATCCAAAGATTGCTATCAGTGTAACAAAGCAAACATTTCAAAGGTTTATGCATGAAGATATTTGAAAGACCATTTATTTAACACACATATAACTTTGCTTTTATTTATAACAAATAAAATAATGTCCACACCTTTAATATCTAAAGTAAGATTTTCAGGGGCAAAGCCTGAATAAATTTGAGGGTCATGTCAGGAAGTGCATTCAGCATCTTTGCCAGATCAAATATCCGTTGGCTGTCCCAACCCCTCAGGGAAAGGGGTTTTTTTTAGCTATCAAAATGCATTATACGGTGTTTAATTTCCTGTTGTCATTGTAAGAATTCAGCATAAGAAGCAACACGATAAGCAAAAACAAGGCCCGTGTACTAGGAATACAAAATACATTCTTTTATTAATTCATCTTTGTAAATACATGAAACAGATCAATGCAGTGAATTCACAGAAACATCATTTCGTTGGATGCAAATCTTGAAACCATTTACACACAATTTACACAACACATTTTGGATTTTGATGCTCCCTATTTTAGGAACCATCCTTTTGATGCATTCAGTTTGTGATATCAGTCCATGCTATCTAAGCCTTTACCCCTTATCTACACCCACAACTTTAATCGATTTCAGTCTATCCAACTGTGCTTGTTTCTTCTGACATTACTCTTCTCACCTAGATCATTTTGCTATAACTTTTAGGATTCCTTTGTTATTATATGTACATGATATACATTGGTTCTTAAATACATTTGCTTTGCTTCCAGTCTATTTACAATATTAGAGCTTATTGGTATTTTAATGGTTACAAAATATATGTACTTGATGCTCTAAAAAATGTCTTAAAGCGAAAGGAGGCAAATGTTATATTGATTTGTAGGTAATGAGTGGTTATTTAAAGCACTGACACCAGGGGAGAAAAAGCATTGCTTCACATCCATTACACCATAAAACTCAATATTTCATCAAAAGAAAGTATCCAGTCATATTTTAAAAGCAGAAAACTAAAGAGGGCTGTGTGCCATCAACAAGCCATTCGTTTTAACTGCAGTTCTCTTTAAAAACATCAGATTTGTGGAGCATTTTGCTTTCTAAAGGGAAAAATTGCGATTCCAACATATCCCTGAATCCCGTTTGTATGATTTGAAAAGCAGAACCATTCCGGTATTGAAACCACCAAGTCTGCAGCAAAGGACTACCTCAGTGCAAACAGTTTTAACCCGCACAGTTGTATCACAATAGATTACAGCTGTATCCTACATCAAACAAGATTCTCACAATGAATACAATACTTTATCTCTCTTCTTGTGGCTAAAAATAGGGTGACAAGCGAATGCCCCAGATGAAACTCATCATTCCAAAGCAAATGTTCTTTCTGTCTTTGGTGTAAGAGGCACACACACACATCAGGGAATGTATATTTGTTCTTTGGACATTGTTGCTGGTTGTAAATGCTTTGCGTAGCAAAAGCTGGGTTCGATCTTAAAATAAGTACTAAAGTTGGCAAACAGACAGTATAACATGCCAAAATTCTGATCCTATGAGTGTCACATGCGACATTATTTAAAGCTAACTGACTTCAGAGTTTGGTAGAGCATGTACTATTCAGTAAAAATATGGCTTTTGTGTTAATAGTCCTTCGGCTTCGAATATCATAAGCTGGAGGTTTAAGGAAAGACTGCTATGACTGTTGCTGCTATCTACAAAAAGTCCACACCTATCACAGCATCAGCTGACAAACTCTGCGGTTCCCTGATATTCACAAGAATGTGTAAAATGTTGGTTTTTCTTTGGGGGGGGATAGCATCCTATAAGCTCACTAATCTCTCAAAACCGTGAGTGTGTTTGTGTGTGTTTGTGTGTGTGCGTGTGTGTGAGGGTGCGTGGTTGTTATGTGGGGTGCAGGGATGGACCACTCACAGAGAACACATTAAAGCATTCCCATTTGCCCTCCGTTTGCAGAATAGCGAGCCTGAAGCCGCATCTGTTCTGTCTCTTGTCAGTCTCTGTCTTTTCCTTCTTTTCAGTACCGCCACAACCCATCCTTAAAAAAAAATAATCCCCTCACACATGGAGACGGAGGCCTTTAAGCCGACAACAGCTGCCTTCTGCTTCAGATCTTCTGGCACATGTGGAGTCTGGACTTGGACGAAGAGGTGGCGTCTTTCCACACCTTGCAGGAGAGGCCCTTGGCACAGTCACAGCGCTGGAAGAGTTCCAAGCCGTGAGTGCCTTTCTTCCTCTGCTTGGTGCACACTTCTCCCTGCCTCAGCACCGGTTTGCAGATTTTTGTCCAGAAATGGCGGGCGCAGCAGTAGCCGTCCGAGCAATCGGAAGAACGCAAGCATGGGTCACCCTCGTGACCTAGAGGAAGAAAGCAATAAAAATATATGACCAGTGATAAACCGACAAACAATAAAATGCAAACTTTGCATTAAACTGGCATATTTGCACTTGGAAAAACATAAACCAAAAAAAAAGCATGTTCACATATTAATGTTTAATACTGTTTTTAAATTGCAGGTCAACAGCGAAAAGCAGCCATGTTTTGCTAATTAAACAAAAGATATCAACAGCTGACTGATTCTATATAATAATAATTTCCATATGTCTAAATATGCTTTTTTTTAAACGCTCTTTCATAGGCTGTCCTAATTTTTTCACATGACTCTGTATATATCTAACACACTTGCCTGACTGAATCTTTATAAATCAACAATCACTAGAATTGAAACACTTTTACTTGCAGGCCTGTGACACAGCTTACCAGAAGCCGCATTATCATCCAATCCAGTCATCCTGTTTCCCTGACAAACCCCACTTTGCTGACTAGTTATTCCATTATTCCATCAGTGTGATGGACTGCTAAGTCAGACTGTTTTCCACTGGTTTAACATCACTGAGTTTCTGGGTTGAGTTTATTCAAGTGGCAACCTGCACCAGCCTATTATAATGTAATAATGTGTAAGGAGAGCGGGTGAGTCAAGTACAAGTAAAACCAAATGGCCTCATTTATGGCAGATTTAAGTAGTGCTCTTATTTCCACGATCATTTTAGCATTGGAGCCTTGAGGGCGTATTTATAGTGTAGTAATTTAAGTGTCTTATTAAACAGATTACTATATTGATAGTCCATTACTTGGCTTAAATCAGGTGACATGACTGCTAAGAACAGGTCTCTGTGAGTTATTTGCCTTAATTATGCCAAAGTTGCATTTTGTGGATAAAACTGGTGTATCATGGAAGGTGTCCTATCAATGAGACTGTTTGTATGGATTTAAGTAAGTGCAGAAACAGCAAAGGCATTGTGTTTTTTCTTTCCTTCTGGGATCTCCACGCTTAGATTGAGACACAGACACATGGGCAGAGGGGAAATGAGGGGCATATTTTGGTGCACTGCAATACCCATGAGTACTTTAGGGGTTTCTTAAAGTTGACAAGAAAACAATTCAGCCAGACCAGGATAGGAAAGGGACAGAGCAAATCTAACATTAGAGGGAAAGTAATGATGATAAAAGATAATGTCTTGATATCACTCGGTTCATACTGGACATGCTTTGCTGTCAGATCTCACCTTTTAGAGAATGCTTGGCCTGTCCCTTTCCATTCTTCCCACCCTTCCAGCCGTGGTCTTTGGAGGAGAGCTTGATATGTTCATCTAATGGTGAGATGTGAGGCGAGATCACGCTCTCAGAGATGGGGACACAAATGACTGTAAAAACAGGAGAAACATATATAGTTAACGAAAACGCCAATGCTGCTTAGTTTTTCAGGAAAACATGGCACAGACTGTTAAAGCTGAGCACATTAGCCTCTGTGAAAGGTCTCTCAAATGGATGCTTTCAGTGCATAATGCAAAGAACTCCTATATGTGTTAGTGAGCTATGTTGATTTTAAACAAAGAGCAGTTTCAGCGCAGCCTCTGCACACATTCACGCTATTCACACTAAAACATGTGACCACTGATTCTTAACCTCTGGGCCTCAATTGAATACAGTTCAGCTATGGTTCAGGGTTCTGTCTGAAAGCATGTGTTCAACATTATTTAAATAGATTGGCTCTATAACTAAGACCCGCTTTTTCAAGAACATTTGAATAAAACCAGAAATCGAATTTTCACGATAGTGCCCTGCAGTCATAACGTAATTGAAACTGAAATGCGCTACAATCATGCACGTGTGTGTGTGTGTGTGTGTGTGTGTGTGTGTGTGTGTGTGTGTGTGTGTGTGTGTGTGTGTGTGTGTGTGTGTGTGTGTGTGTGTGTGTATTCGTACAGTTACTGCAGCGGTTGCCAGCGCAGCACATAGCATCTCGATGACAGCGCTTCTTCCTCCTGCGACAGGTGAGGCAACGAGAAGGAGCCTGTTGAGGGCTGTGGCAGTAGCTGCCCACGCTGCACTCCTTGTCATTGCTGCAAGGGTACACCTGGATAGAGAGAGAAGATGTTATGTCCAAATATCTGTCTACCCAGTTTATGAAAGAACCTGTTATGTTGCGTGACTTCCTGGCAGCAGAATTTTGAATGATTGCCGTGGACAGCCCGATCTAAAAACCATGCCTCACATAACTTCCATTGGTGAGGCGACGTGTTTAATTGAAATGCTCCCTGGTGCAGTTTGAGCTATGCTGATGCCAGTTCAGTTGCAGGTTAAATACCCACTTACAAATACCCACTGGTTATGTTAAAAGCACATTAAAAGTGCTCGCAAGTTCTTAAAACACATTTTATGAAAAAATAAACAGAAAATGCTGCCTTTTGTTATTTGACTTTGATGTATTTGCCTAAGTGACATCAAGCAATATAAAGCACATGCACATATGGCTGCAGTGTAAACACAATTCCCTTAATTGCATCTGCAGGGTCGTTATTTTCTTCTTTAGAAAGGCGCACATCAGGCCAGAGTCAGAGAGTACCCATTGGGCATGCGGTTCCCTTGGCAACACTGATCCTGTCAGCATCCGAACTCATGTTATACCTCTTTTTACTGGGCCACTGGAACATCTTGAGATGGTAAACTAATCTGTTATCTCCACCCTTTATTTTTAATTTAACATGGCATATATTTTCTTGTAAAGATTTTGTGTCTCCCACATGTCATCACCCTCTGAATGTCTACAGAGTGCTGTGGTGCACATGGCATCACTGTTTAAAAGCATTAAAGCTGATAGTTTTTTGCTCAAAGTATTGCGATACCTTTCCTATACCTTTCCAAAAGTCACGGCTGCAGCAAGCTAAAACAGTCAAGCCAAATGAATTTCACGTTACATCCAGGGGTCTTTGCAGAGACCCCTGATAACAAGAACACCTGATCCACCCCTGCAAAGGTGGTAGGTCTGTTCTTTCTAATCTGCAGCTGGGTCTTCAATTACTTTGCAAAATTATTGATTTAAGCTGTTCAACAAAGTTTCGTTTGGACCAAATACAGGACCTAGGAAAGAGCGAACTGAAGCCCAGGAGTTGTGTTTATTCGCTGTGTTACAGCTTCTTGCTAATGTACATGCCAGTGTCTGGTTGGTAGGTAAGCCTCTTGCATATTTTCCACCCTCTCATGAGCTAATCAGCAGCATTTCCCATTGCTAGTCACCTCAGAGTTGAGATTAGTTTAACATGTCACCCACCCACTTTGTGTCGCTTATTTCTCTGGTTCCTCCAGTTGTTAATTCAACTTTCTGAATAAAGAATTCTAGCTGGATTTTGATTGAAATACAGCAAATTCATATTTCTGAAAAGTAAGTTTAAAAACATGTGTTATTGTTTTGCAAGCCGAAGCTAAATTCCGCTCACTTTCTTTGTAATTACTGGGTGGCCCAAAAGACCCAAAACCTTAGCAAATTAACCCAAGAGTATCCAAGTAAATGGCTAGATACCAGTGGGGGTATGTGGTGAAACATATTGTTCAGTTTGTTGTTTGTAGATTGTTTGTTTTGGGTGAAATTACTACAGGCTGCGGTCCTTCTATACCAAGTTTAAGGGGAAAATATGCTGTAGGGATTAACTCGTCTATTACTGAATGTTTCTTTTTTTTTATTTTTCCGTGGGCAAACAATACAGCTATTAAAATGACCAAACCAAGGCAAACCACTTCAGTTTCTCTCAGTATTCCCTAACTGTTCACAGGCTTAATGGGGCTACATTTCGGTAGCCAATCACGCTCCTTTACAGTTCATTTGCCTTTGTTTTTGCTTTAGCATTTCTTGTTTTTACACCAAAAGCCTGAGAAATATTATGTAGCCAAGTACACAAGAGCTTTTACGTCTTTTCCCTAATGAAGGGACCACACAAAGAAGGCATAAAACTAACTATCCGTAGCAGTGAGAAGTGCAATTAAACCCAAGCTCAGTCTTCTGATAACAAGCGTGTACACTGACATGAGACTCTCTTTATTGGAACCACTGTCTTGATATAATTCCATACACATGCAAGTCCCATTGTCATTAGACTTGGAGCAGGAGCAAAGGAGTTTGGTGCAAATTGTAACACAAATCAAAGAACTTTGCTGACAAATGGAATAATGTCACGAATTTGAGCTGAACTCATCAACGCAGGGGGACATTTTAAACAGCTGCAGGAAAGGCTCACATCCACATCTGAGGGGACGCGCGCACACGCGCACACACACACACACACACACACACACACACACACACACACACACACACACGAAAAAGAAAGTTCAGGTCACTGTGTTTCTGCACATCATTCTTTTATTTCCAACCATTCGGTTTAATTTGGAGGATAAGCTAAGATATGAAGTGGACCACATATTTGCACAACAGAACACCTATTCACGCATAACACCAAAGCTAAGATCAAATGGAATCTACTATTAATCACGTTCGCTGAAGACTGACATAAGCACACGATGTTTTGGTGGCGCTCCGCTGCCAACACAACATCCACATTTCCCTGGCACTGCATTGACAGATTTGATTTATTTGGTTTACCACTGACAAACATGGAAGAGTCAACATGTGAGTGAACATAAAAGAGGTTTAAATCAGAGTAAAATCATTACAGCCGCAGTAAATATAACAAACTCCTTTTGGGGGTATGAAGGTCAGTACAGAGAGGTCTACCATCCCCAAAAGAGCGGGCGCCGTTCCAGACGTCGATGTACACCACATGTTTAAATCAGCTATCGACAATATCAATATTTCAGCACATTAAAAGTTGTTACTCATGTGCTTTAGCTTCAGAAAGTGAACAAGATTAGACTTGCTGGAGGTTTGCCATGCTGACTTTCTCAGACTGGAAACACATGGATGCAATGATGTAGCCGTAGAAAAATGAGCTGAAATATTCAGCTGAACGCTCATCTATCATTATGACAGATTCCCATAATGCAAATGATTAACATTGCTGATGAAAGCAACAAATCCTTGGTGCTTTATGGATTCCCAAAATTTCTTAATTACTACAAGGTTAAGAACTGCTGTCAGGATGTGGAGAGGTCATATTTGTGCGTAAGCAGGAGGAAACGCTGAAAATTTCACCTCATCGATTGTTAAGATACGGACCCGCCCTGTCAGCACTTCTGAAGCTCATTAATAAACACAGTATGGACTTTTCCCAGCTCCCAGTCTTTGTACTAAGCCGAACTAATAACCTCCTGGCTTCACCTCTCTATTTAACGCACATTAAGTCGGCATTGATTCCTCAAAACAAACAACCCCAAACTGTTCCTCCCAGGTTTTTACAAACTACTGCTGTTATAATGAGAAATAAACTTTCCCGCTCAACTGTGGAGTTCAGTTTCTCTGCTAGCTCCTCTTTTAAAGAAATACGGACATTGCCGTGGACTCTCAAGAAAAGAATTTGCTGGAAATGTGGACTGAACAGAAGTTCAAGTTTTCTTTTTCTCTCCTGACAAGAAAAAAATTCTGGTTATCTAAAGAAGACAAATGGATCCAGACGTGCAGCAGTACTTCATACTACCTGCATTCAAACCTATCTGTCTTTCTGAGCTAGCAGGTTTGCATCGATCACAGTACACGGGGCACTGTGGGAATGGGGCTCACCTCTTCCATCATGTCTCAAACTGCAAGACAATCCTTTGAAACCCAATGATACGAGGCCGGCCCCCTAAATCACAGCTGATAAACTTGCCTTATCTTGTCATGTTTTAAAACGCCTCTTTTGCAACATCTGAGGGACAGGGTTTCATTTTGGGATGCATCTTATTAATCTCAAATCGCTTTTTTTCCCCTGTTGCTCCCTTATTTTTCCTTAGACAGCCTAGCAACATAAAAGAAGAGCCTTGGATCCTGCATAGGAAGTGGGTTGAGCACTCTGTACTGTGCAGCCTCTCATGGTATGCTGGTGAGACGATAAAGGAAGAGACAGACGGAGGGCAATAAGGGAAGCCCCCGGCCCTGTCTCGTGTTGCTCTCGTGCTGGTAAAGCTCTACGGCTTTGAAGAGGAACCTTAAATGTGCGGGAGCAACAATCTCCAAGGGATTTACTGCAGGATATACAGGGCTTTGAACCCTCTCTGCCAGTCTTTGGATCCCCTATTTACCTCTCTACAGTCATTCCAAAGTGCTGATATAATTCAACGGAAGAGCCCGGTAATGCATAAAAAAAAATAACACCAAGAATGTCTCCTCTCCTCTATGTCTAGAACCTAGGCAGAACCAAGAACCAGTATGAACGCTGGAAAGCAGCAGTGGAACAACATAACAGAAGGGTAATTTAAGCCCTTAGACTCCAGCTCTTTATGATCAACTGACAAAAAAGCAAAAAAAAAACCCTCAAAGGTAATGTGAGAGAATAACAGACAAGAGGTTGGATGGGCCAACAAAATAATGGGCCAACATCAGCTGACAGGTTTGTTTGTTTTTTGTTTGTTTTTGTTTTTGTTTTTTTTAATAAAATTGCTACAATTGTTCCCCCAGACTTGTGTTTTTATTCTTGTGATCTGGACGATGAAGCTCAAACTTGCCAAAAACTGTATATTAGAAAAAAAGAAGTGAATTGAATTCTTCATCTACTTTGAACATTTTCTAAGATCAGATCAGATAGCACATGAGGGCATGGAGAAATGATGTATTTTATTGCTTCATTTGGAGCACTTGTAAACCTCACTGCTGAATGGAACGGTGATATTGACCTCCAATGCAAACACTAATAAAACATAAGGCAGAACTGCAGTCTGCTGCAAATGGCAAAGATCACCTTTATGAACCATGACATTAGTGAAGTCTCTCTTTTTCATGTAACTATTGACTATAACATCCCTCTGCCACCCAAATAATTTTTAGCATCTTTTACAGTTTTTAAACACACTAAGTTAAAGAAATTAGCGTTATTTCCTTCCACTTATTTTGCCTGGAACAAAAAAAAAAGTTGCAACAAAGCTAAAGCACTGTCTTAGGCATCCGCCCTCTTTGCTTTTTGTGCTCCTTCAGAGCTCCAGCTCATAACCTGAGGCAGTGAATGGTGTTAATGAGTGGCAGCGGCCTTAAAGAGTCAAACAAACGATGTCACTGAATAAACAAACTTCATTTGCCCTGAAAGCACAGACGGCCGCTATCAGATAACATAGGGAAGACTGCACACAAGTCACTCATACAAACCATGTCCTCAGACACAACTCGGCCTCTTTCATCACTCAAAACACATGTGTTTATAACCATATCCCTTTGAGCAGTAGGATCCAGAGTCTCTAAAAACTAGGCCTTCCTTAAGTTAAGTATACATTCTGAGTTGATCTTAGTCATTGCACCCATAGCAAGGCTCACAGTCACTGTACGCGAGCGGTGTCTTCAAAGGCTATCGGGGGAAAGCGAAAAAGTGCTCGATAGTAATCTGGGAGGTATGCTGCTTTAAAAGGTGTAATCTTGTGAAATAAGAGGTGCACAGGGTCTCTTCTCTCATTAACAAGTCGAGTTACAGTTAAGGTGGTCTCCACACAAGAACCCTAATGGTTCCGGCTCAAGGGCCTCATGGTACCCGAGGGACCCACATGCTGGAAAACCTGCAGAACTGAAGACTAAAACACACATAAGCAGTCACATCTTTTCTCTCTTTCTCAGCTCATTAGGATTCTTGAACAATCATTTTTGGCTCGGGGAGAAAGGCTACATTTTAATAGAGAGAGTCTCAGGAGATTGCTTGTTAAAAGTAAACCCTCTGGTGAATTCAATAAAGCAACTAGTTAAGGCCGACTGACCGGCTGCCGTTTTACAGGCACGTTATGCACGAATGCCGCCAGAGTGTTGGTTCCCTTGTGGGTTCAGAGGTTACAGTGGTGAGCGCTGCCTGCCCGTGCTATCCATTTCTGTTGGTTCCCTTCCAAGAAGCCCAGAGTGCCACCCACGAACACTGGCTGTCAAGGTCTTGGAGGTTTTGGCTTTGTCGGTTTTACTCCAGTCAGGCTGACGTGTAAGGGACGAGACAAAAGGAAAACACTCAGCTGTTTGCCCCGTCTGTACACGCAGGAATTCCTAACGCCTTTCCTGGTTTGTGCGTGATTAATGTCACCCTTATCATCAACCTTTGTCAGCAGCTACAGGAAATCAAAGCACATTACGTTATCAAATGCTTCCTTTAACCCAAAAGCTTTGACCAACATTTCTTATATCCATCATCTGATGGGTACAAAACTAAATTACACCCTGGTTTCCTGCTACAGCCACTCATTGTATTCCAGTAATCTTCTACAAAGTGATGTAAAACCAACGTTTGGGGAGATTCCTGGTAATTTTCAGAATAATTGTTAACCTTGAGTGAGTTTCAGATCCCCAAACAGCTGTATTAAACTATGTAAAAGTGAACTGAAGTACTAAAGAAAAACTGCATTTTAAAATAAAAATGGATACAGTGGTAAATTGTTCAGATTGTCTTTCACATAACTTTCACAAACACTAATTTGCTAACTATCCTCACCAGTTGTGGCAAACTCAGCAGTATTACAATGCATTCATAACACAACAGCGCCAAAGTCTCCTCCTAAAACTGACGCCAAAAGAAAACTTGAGCCGACACATGCCCTTTTCCCCAATCTTCACCCGAGTGCTAAACTGACATATGAAAGTAGAGAGGCACCTCAAAGATGGAAATATAGGATGCCAAAAGCCTCAATAATGGAGATTTTGTGTGTGTGTGTGTGTGTGTGTGTGTGTGTGTGTGTGTGTGTGTGTGTGTGTGTGTGTGTGTGTGTGTGTGTGTGTGTGTGTGTGTGTGTAATTGTGCAAGCTAAGGTACAGATATTGCAGATTTACCCCAAAAAACTTGCAAAAACTGCATCCTGTTGTTCTCTTCTAAATTAATTGTGCAGGACATTTTTACTGAAACACAAACAAGACTTTGATTTATTACACTATATAATACAGCTATTTACAGATAGCTACTGCATGATGAGAGGCAGAAGGACAGTGCAGCTCACTCACTATCGTCGAGCCACAAGTCTTCGCCAAGGCCGAGCTGCGGCTGTTTCTTTACCACTCTGGAAAACCTCATAAATGATATTAGCCATCCTGGTTTGGACCCACCACACCATGACATTATACTTTTGTAACAGTGTGGTGGTTTCTGCACACACATATTGTTTTCCCTCGGTCCAATCTTCCAAACCATTGCAAAGGCATGAAAGTAAGCAGGCGCTCAAAATTGTGGTCTGGCACTGCAGCTTTTCCATAATTCTTCTGTATCAGCTCGATGCCTCCTTTTTCAAAACTAAGCATTTCACTGATATGCAAGACGATCAAAAAAAGGCAAGGTGTACAGGCCAAATGCAAACGAAGCAGGTGAGACCACTGGGGGGAGGGGTGTCCTGGAGATGTGGCAGTGCCATCTACTGCTCGCACACTATCTGCTATGCTTATTTTATACATACACGCCTGCCTTCCAAGCTGATTTAAACATCCACCTCTCAGGAATTATTATTTGTTGGATTGTGAATTTTCCTGGCCAATCCACAGGTTTAGATGTTCACAGTTTTTTTTAATCTCATATTTGCTCTCACAAGCACTCTCTACAGAAATGCGGCACTTTGTTGAAACAGTGGGGATCGATACCCCTTTGAATGGGTATAAAGTGGTTGGTAAGAGTGGCCCCACAGAATCTCATAATCCCAGCAAGCGCCTGGACCGCTTTAATGACACGCGGATCCAGACAGAAAATTACCCCAAGTGTTAACTTTTTCTCACTTTTCTGACGGCATTAATGATTTACTGTGGAAGTGTGCTGCACCCGACTGTGGCGTCAGGTTTGAAAGGCAATTAGGATTTATGAGGGGTCCAATCCTCCCAATTTCCAATAACGATCCACACATGACGCAGCTTTCTGAAGGTGTATATTACTATTTTACCCTTTAATTGTGCAAAGGAAAATGTTTCCCACTCAGCAATCATAAATTGGAAAAGGGGAACTCGTGGAAGAAAAGTTTTTGCTATTACGATTGTTTTTGTTGCATTTCATAAACTGTCTTCTTAGTAATACAGGGCAAAAAGTGCTCTGACATCTCCGCTGATATTTTCTCAGACAGTGAAATAACTGAAGTTACCTGGATGTTGTGTTTCTTGGTGACTGTTGCAGATCGGTTGGTTGCCGGTGTCGGTATTTCTTCCAACTGACCGGGTTTGATGGAATTCGCCTTCGGGCGCGCCTCTGATACCTGGGATGTCCCAGTCCTGAGCGCAGTGACGAGAAACACTACAACACAATATCTATTCCAAGCAGAGACGACCATCCTCAAAAAATACTGAAATATATGGAAAAAGGAAAAAAATAATTTAGTAGAAAAGAAAAGAAAAATAAGTTTCTCAATGAGACGTGTGCGCCCTGGCAGTGTCCATGCGTCACGCTTGTCAGACTGCAGTACACACAGTGGTGATGATGATGATGATGCCAAGTTTCTGGTCCTGAAAAGGTCAAATAATTTAAAGGACTGCCATTGAAGATTCTTTTAAAAGCAACGACACAAACAAACACGGGGAGCCAGGTGCACGAGTAAAAAAAATTATTTTTTTTGTATGAACCTAAACTGTTAAAATGCCGATGCTCTGAGGGTCAGACAGAAACTTGACAAGAGGTCTCCACTGTGCCTCAGTCTGGCTGCGAGTGAGCGCTTAGTCCTGTAGCCGGCTGTTTTATGATCTCGGATACTTTCTTTTTATAGGATTCTAATGAGTTTGCTTCCTCCGCCCCTATTCACAACTGACAAAGAATGAAACTGATCTGTGCGCTGCGCTGCTGCTCTCGCATTGTCGTCTGGACACCGGCACCAGGAGCTCCGTTGGGAAAAAGCTATAAAATTATACACTGTGTATTTTAACTGAGCACTTAACCCTTTTTTACTGCGATCACGCAAAGGAAACGGGAAGGGAAAAAGTCACTTTGGCGAGTCCAAAAAAGAAGGAGAAAAAGGCTTTCTTTTGGAAGTGAGGTGGAACGCTTTACTTTAAAAAGAGAATTAATTTATCTGTCTGGGGGAAAAAATTGCACCTGTGCTTAAAATTTAAAAACTACCCCGCCTAATGTTAAAGAGAGAGAAAAAAAAGCAGTTTAGGGTTAACCAGCATTCCGGAATAACGTAGAATTTAAAAATAAAATCTGATAACTATTGTTTTCTCCCTGGGAAAGACATCCCTCATGATGCAAGGGATGACGACGGTGATAAGGTTACTGATGCAAGAATTATAGAGGCTCCTTTGTTGTTACGAGTCTTGCATGGGGATAAATTATATTCATGTTGGTTAGATAATGTATTTCTTGGTACAATGGCTTCTTTCAGTTTTAGGCAGGTAGAGCAGACGTGAATAATTCACTCAGGGAGTGATTCATTGTAGTGATTTCGGTGATGTATTGCTCTTATTGTGCGCACTTTACATGCATAAAATAATGTGATGTGCTTGGTCATGATCATTGATTATAGCGTTAAACATGATAACTTTCCGATGTGAACCACGTGCATGTAAATCAAACACAAAATTAAAAGAAGAAAAAAATAGCTGCCAGCAATCAAAATCATTTGCACACAATAGCTCACCTAATACTACTTTAGTCTTCACACAAGCTGGAAGCTTCTATTGAAGGCTGGAAGCCTGGCTGGGCAGGGATGAAACCAGAATACTGGTAAAGGCTTCTGACCTCAAAAGCGATCCATCACAGCCTCCAATTCAAAGTGTCAAGTTCTTTTGTCAGAGACAATGGGCGACCAACTGAACTGGGGAGTGGGAGGAAGTATTGGACTTGTCTGATGTAACTGTAGATGCGGAGGTGATACTATTTTAGCCTCTGTTGTCACCTGAGCGTGCACTGATTTACCAGACAGATGCTTTTACCAGAAACACATCTGAAAAGACCTCAATCCATTTTCAGACAAATTTAATGTGGGAAACAAGGTTTGGATAATTAATTGGAGTAAGTCTGCATAACATAAACTTGCACTGAGTTAAATAGTTCTGTCACAGGGAAGTTTTTTTGTCCTTTGTGGGATAAATGGAAGATTATGTTCTTATGTTCAAATAACCATTGCAAGAAAGAAAGAAAGAAAGAACGGAAGGAAGGAAAAAAATACACAGAGCAAAAACTTTGATTTATTCCACAAACACTGGGTGGTGCCCAGCTGGACTTTGTCTGGCTTCGTTATTCCTGATGAAACAGCTGAAAAAGTCCCGAAAGAGACGGCAAAATGGGCTGACAGTGAATCAGAGGACCAGAGCAAAGAGAGATGGGTTTGGTTGGTCTGTGGCATTTCAGACACAGTCATCAGTTTAATACATGCAAACAGGAAAGAGAGGACACTTCAAATGATAGTCTACAGAAGCGTCAGAGGGGAGGAACACGGCGTTTTGATGCACTAGTGCTGATAAGTGTGGAAACATCTGCAGAAACCACAGCAGATTAAACATGACGGTATCCTGCTGGAGGGAAGGTGATGTGAAGACTGTGGGCAGCAAAGCTTCTGGTCCATGACGGTGTGAGCATATTGCATGTTAGTGGATGTCACTGATAAGTGTAAGAAAAAAAAGATATTAAAAAAATAATAATATTTGAGTTGGGATTCACAGACGGGGGGGAGAGCAGGCTAAAGAACCTGGGCCAAAATCTGTGATTGCTGTCTTGGCTCTTTTAGTAGGAAATAGTTTCCTGTGGGATTATCTTATGTTCTGACACGCTATCATCACCCGAGCCTCCACACGGTAACCACATTTGGACTGTTATGTTGCTGTGTTAATACTTTAACAGAGGCAGATTCTCAAATGTTTAAGAATTTAAGCTGTCTGTAAAATCACAGCATAGAAAATATCACCTGTGAGTGACAACGGTGAAAGCAAAGCACAGCTGATTTGCACTTTGAACTTGAGGGAAGATTAAAAAGTGTATAGTGGAAATTAGAACCCATTCACACTAGACTGGATAAGGTCTTCCATCACTTTCAAACAACTTGGAGCTGGAGAAAAACTGATAAAAACTGTAAAATTATAGCCATGTTTACACTGGCTGAGGCAATCTGATTTTGCAGATGCCCCAGTTTCAATAGAATTCATGGCAACTAGACAGTGTAATAGCTGTGGCCAGTTAGGTAAACACACATTTTAGGTCTTAGATACTCCAGACTAGACTGATTAAGACTTAAGATTACCATTTGTTGTTGCTGGACGCACTGTTCACCGGCTTTTGTGATCAAAAAATTAATTTTCTTGAAAGTCAAGCATTTTCCAGTTGTGCCAGATGTGTGTCAGCAAACAGAAGGAAGCTGACTGCAGGGAAGCAAACGTGGATGCTAGCGTGTTTTGGCATCCATGAACTGACGTGACAAACTATTGTCATCTGTAAAATAAAATCTTTTTTTTTTTCATTATTATTTTACTTCATACAAGATTTCAGCTACTCAACATCCCTGGTCTCACTTGCGATATTTTGAGTTTGGTAATATACCAAAACTACCGTGGGAAGGCCAGTTGAGCAGCCACACGCATTTACAACTAAGTAATTCTGCAAAAATCTGTGCAGTATATGGTTTAGGATTGTCTTGGTGAAATCAGCAAGGACACAACATAGGTTTTCTTACTTCCTGAAGTATGTGTTGTAGCAATTACTGGCAATTGCAAGCATAATCAGAGCTAAACTGTTTTTAATTAACCCAAACTCCCAAACCTAACGTCTCTTGCGTGGCCATTTTTTGGTTTTATGCTTATTAGTTTTGTTGCTACGTCACTTTACCCGTGACACAAATGTTTAGATGGAGAAAACTGATGTTTCACATCTTTTAAATCAACTCAGTTTTTCCCTTGTCTTAGTTTTTCTTCACCAACATTAAAGTCAATGTAACCACCAAGTTAAAACCTAAAATGAGGCAATCAGTGTTTTCTTTTGTTGTTGTTTTTAACTATTTGCCATGTTTTTCTTGATATGCACTGGAGTTGTGCCAGATGCGATGAAGAGTGCATTATACTGAAATGACACAGGTTCAAAATCAAATAAATTGGCACAACTACACCCGAGCAGTACGGTAATCTGTAGCTACAACATTTTACGTCTTGTGTGAAGAACAATTTGGATTAACATTTTTGGATTACCATCAAAGCCGTTGTGGGTTTAAACTTTTGTGTAATTGAAGACAGTGTAAACCAGTTTCACTGTGCCTCACTGTGTCTGCTTCTTGTTAATAGATCACACAATCCATGAATGGTTTCACCTTCCCAGGCTTACCACCCACAACTATGCTTCATTACAACACATCAGTCAGTGTAGTGTAAGTCTGCCTTTGATTCGGGGTCACTCAGAAATTTGGGTGTTTATGTTCTGTCCGTAGTGCAGGGTTTCCCGTGGTGGAGAACCAGCAGCATATCTGTCATGCTTTGTCAGTGAGGTGGAGCTGAGTGAAAGACTGCCGCTGACTTTGATGTGGCTTATACAGAACATGCATATGGACTACACCCCACAATAGATGAACAATTTATCCAAGAGACTGTCTCTCCACTTTTTTTTTTACACATCCAGCAGATGTGAGCTGGCCTGATGACGTGGGTCATGCGGCAGATGGCTCAACATTAGAACAGCCGGCCAAAAGGAAGCAAGTCTGGATCCAGCAAATTAAATGTTTGGACGTCACACGAAAAAAAAAAAAAAAAACCACACTGGCTTTGATTTCATTGAAGGTGACTGTTCTCATTTTTATCACCAGCTTCCTTCAGGACGACATTAATGATGGATTATCTCGACATCTCTTCTCATAAAGAGCTGTTACCAAACACCATTTTGCTCCACATATTCTATTGCTTAAGTTGTGTTTTTACAACAAAATTCCTAGTTTACATCTATCGCTTGCAGAAATGATCCGGACAGTTTTTTTCACTACTGTTTCAACTCTTTCCAAGTAAAAAAACATTCTGCTTTTAATAAAAGATGAGCCCCGTGACTGATGCTGGAGTTATCCAGAAATTAAGACTTTGGGATCAAAGAGTTTTCAAACTTAAGTGCATTCAGAGACAAACAGAGATGTTTTGCAGAGATACGTCTCGCAGTTCATCAGCTCTTCGTACGCTCTATTTTTTCCATTACTACACCGAACACATAAAGACTGATCAGTCCCTATTGCAATTATTCTTAAATCTTCTCTTGAATGCACTACTTCAAAATGTTCATGCTTCACTCTCCACAATTGTCATCAATCCTTACCAATAAGGATGGCTTGAAGATTCATTTTTCTGAAGCAGAAGTCAACAAAATCCCATATTTATTTTCCATATCCAACCTAGAGTCGCTCTATAGGCCAGCAGTGAGGCCTGCCCGACGGTTTCAGAGTCACTGCCATTTTGTAGCATGCTCATAGGTTTACTTTTACCTTTCTTTAGGATTAAGGTTAAAATGTTAATTTAAAACTAAGGTCCAGGTTGAAGGGATAGGTCTGTGCAGGCAGAAACACCAAGACCTTCCAGAGGAACACCAAAGCGTTCCCGAGGCAGCCGTGGACGTGATCTCTTCAGTGAGTATTGTGTCTGCGCTGGAGTTACCTCCCAGTAGGTCTGAGACAGCTCAAGAGACGAATTGTGACTGTGCAGAATTGCCTGCAGAGAATTTACATTATAATGTACCAACTATGCATGCTCCACAGGTGGCAGACCGCAGCAGAGTATAATCAAGGCATATGGCTAAAGCCTTGATTATACTCCGTTCCTGACACGGATATAGAGACCTGGAGACACCACAGCCGAGTACTCGTGCCTGTTATATTTTTTTTAAGTCCACTTGAAGTCCCCTGCCTGGGATCCATACGCAGTTGTTGCTGCGATGCTGCAGTTATGTCTGTTTGTGTTATTTGCTATTTGCTTACGGAGAGGCTACAGACAGGACAGGACACAGACAGTGTTCCAGTCAGTCCTCTAAAATCCAAACTGCATTTTGCTTAATGTGGATGGCACTGTGTGTCGGTCAATGCTTATTCAATGACAACTGGACCAGAACAGGGAAGGGAGTGACAGTAGAGTTCAGGGGGAATGGGAAAAGTGTAAAACAATGGTCACAATTTTCATCATTCTTAACACTCTCTTTCACTTCGCTCTTTTTAGGTTATAAATGGAACAGCATCTCACAGCTGACTGACAGCCCAACAACAGCAAGAGTAGCCAAATGACCAGTTGTACCACATATTTTTGACACTGGCCCCATTTGGCAACAGACGATCTGTGCAGGTAGATAGAGGAGCACTCTCTAGCTGCCTATGGACAGCCAGCATGCTACCAGTGCTGTACCATATTGGTCAAATATAAAGTCTCCTAGGACAACCCCCCTGAGGTCGCAAAGAACAGGCAGGCACATGGATGTCCACAAAGCCCTTGTGCTCAACCTCTAATGGTGAAATTTACTTCACTCGGACCCGAACAGACCCTAGTGGCCTCATGTAGGTGGCAAGTATAATCAAGGTCTAAGGCTGAGCCCAGACACTCTGGTCTTATTCGTGTGGTCAGTAAACTGACAGATAAAACAACAGTTCCAGCTCTTTCTTGACCACAACAGACCAGTGCAGCATTCACATATTTCATTAAGTCTTACTAATCTGTCACCTCACTCATTTGGATGTTTCAAAAGAGGAACAGAGAACCTTTATTTTATGTCAAATTAAAAACAGGGCGGCAGGTAGACTGTGTTTGTCTTTATTAAAAGCAGCAATTAGACACTAGTGTCAAAGTGATGTCATATTGTTTTCAGGCGCAGGCTTATAAATACAACAACTTTTAAAGAATACAGTAGCTAAAAAAAAAAACAGTAGTTACAAATCCAACAGTTTCCAAAAAAGCAGAGATGGAATCTTATTAGGTGCTTTGGCAACCTGTAAAAAAGCAAGAGGCCAGTTTTTACAGAACACTCTGTGGTTATGATGTGCTACATGTTAAAGTTAGACGGGGAACTTTTCTCCCCTCTCAAGAGTTTTTGGCCTGAAAAAGTTTAAGAGCTCCTGTTCCCAACATCATTTTCTCTGCTTTACTTTATTACCTCTGCTTCAGCGAGGGAGCAAATTTCATGACAAAACATTTCTAGTTCTGATCTCAGAAGTGCAGCTACCAAAAACTAAGTATTGTCTGAATTTAGAATCAACAAAACAAACAAAACTCCCCATCTTATTTCCCTGGCTTATGTATAGATTTGCCATACTTTCAGGGGTTTATGTAGTGGTTTTGATTTCTTAATCGCAATAATATGTTCAGTATTTCTTACTTTTTCTGGCAGGACCTGGATTACAAGTTGAAGCAACAGCAACATCTGCCCATCTCTGTCTCAGTTTTTGCCATTTTACTGTGACCAGGCATTGGGAAGCCAAATCATTAAACGCTAAAAAAAAAGAAGCTATTTTGTAGACCTAATATAAAGAAACAATACATTAACCAATAATCTATAAATGTTTCCCTTACAAACATAACCCCAATGACACCAAAACTACTCAAACTGTTAAATGACATCAGCGGTACAATGAGAAGGTAATTATTTTGTCATTAGGGTAGTACAAATTCAGATCTCTGCCATATGTGCATGTCATTACCCAATGACTGAAAGCAATTTTAAAAACTTTAACCAGCATACAGAAGTGCAAGAAAGCTCTAGATGTTCATTCTTGTGACTATTGGAAAACTAAAGCCACAGCATAACTTCCTCTGACATGTAATGATTAATTGTTCCGACCCGAGGCTCTCATGTGGATCATTAGCAATATCACTTTAATCAAAAGTCCAACACTGCTTTCATAACTTCCTTCAACTGCACATTCCAGGAAGATGAACTGGAGGCTGCAGTAAGCAGTGTGCACAGCTCTGTTAAAAAGAGGACATGCTGCTTGGCAGATAATTGTTCCTATCCTCTCATTTCTTAGGAAGATGGATTAGGCCATTTCCGAAGAGTCTAGCTTTCAGCACATGAATGCACCCTGTTTCTGCTTTTAAACGACTGAGATTATTTAATCGATAACACTGACCCTTCCCTTGCAGAATGCTGACCACATGAAAGCACGCAGGGCTCCACTAATCAGGGACCTAAAAGGCCATTCCTGCCTCTAAATCAAACGATGCTTTCTTTGCCTCAGGCTGTGTGATGTGGCGACACACAGAGGCGCACTGTCACTGCTATTTGAAGTCGTCTTTAAAGATGCCCTCCTGAAGTTTCAGCGTAGACAGCTGATATGATAGAAAGGCAGCTTTGGCATTCTATGATCATTTCTCATGTGCAAATGAGCAAAGACATTAGAGTACAGGTACTACAACGAGACAATGGCATGCATACATACCAGGCTTTTGTTCTGCTGGCTTTAGTGCCACAGTTACCATAATAATACATGGAATGGGAGAGAATTTAAATATAGTTGTCTATGCTGAGGTTGACAAATTTGAAAAGAAAATTTCAGCCTGTGGTTCAGACGAGCATGAACCACGAATAACAGACTTCAGGTACGCATTCAGCAGAGCAGTGTGTACTGGGGCCAGAGTCTGGCAGCTTGTGGCCAACTCTCAGAATGAGATTTATGATGTGCTTGACCAATATAAGCTATAAATACCATGTTCTCATGATAAACTGTGATTTTACAAATATTTCATTGATATACCAGAAAATTAGATAATACCATCTGTGGGATTTTAATAGCATACTTAGACCTCAGCAGTCCGTGGACAGCAGAGATAAATGAAAGTTTAATTATTGTTGCTGAGGTCCCCGCGAGGAGTGTTGATTAGTTCTGACAGTAATAGTGTTTTAATTGAAGCCAGCCTCAGCCACATGCATGTGAGTTTGGTAGTATACATGCTATGTCTGGCTCACGCGTGCTATCAGCAGTTTACCCTAAAGTGCTGCTTTAAATATGTCTGCAGTAATTACAGCTGCATTTACAATTTGTGGTCTGTAACTCGCAGACCTGTCTGTGTATGTCCAGTAACAGCGTTTTCAGGTTTTCTAGGTAGCTGTTTCAGCAAGTTTATTACACTATGCTGCAAAGGGTTTGCAGCAGACATGTGATTTTCAGCTGGTAAATCTTTGATATTTAAGAAATTACATACTTCTCTTTCTGCCATTTATGTATGTGTATATATGTTTAGGTATAAATAACAGAATACTTGCAACTAATACAGGAATTCATAGATATTGAGAAGTCGTGTCATCAATTGTCACTTACTTTAGAAAATAAAACAATAAAACTGATTTTAAAACTTGGCTAGGAATATTTTAGCCTCAACTCTAAGTGTTAAAACCAGGATTCAAAAAGCCCAGAGACAAATAAGTCTGTTAATGCTTGAATGTCTTTTTATTGACAAATGAAAAGAATAGAATAGAATAGAATAGAATTCAACTTTATTGTCATTGCACATGCACAGGTACAGGGCAACGAAATGCAGTTTGCATCCATCCAGAAGTGCTTTAGTGATATAGATATATTACAATATATATTAGCAATAATATAGATATGTAAGTATATTACAGAAATGGGTCTATTATGGTATGTTATAATGTACACGGTATGAAGTATGTTGTGAATATTCTATAACTATAAGTATGTACAGGCTGTAGTGAGTACAAGCTATGTACAGGATATGAACAGGATATAAATATGAAAAACTATACAGAATATGAAATAAATAACTTTACAGAATCTGGGATATACAGCTATACAGAAATGGGAACTATGCAAGTTGTAAACAGTTGTAGGATTAAAGATTATCGAATGTACAGAATGATTATTTACACAGAGCTATACAGTAGTGCAGTTAAGATAAGTGAGGGTGTAGATAGTTTCTACAGAGGCTATATAAAGTGCTAGTAGTTGTGAGTGGTGGTTCAGTCCATGTTATTATTGTGTTTGAGGGTACAGTTGTCCATTGTGGGTGTGTGTATGTTCAGTCCATGAGTTTAACGTGGGTCAGATGTCAGGAGGCAGAGTTCAGGAGTCTGACAGCTGTGGGGAAGAAGCTGTTCCGGTACCTGGTGGTCTTAGTCCGGAGGCTCCTGTGGCGCCTCCCAGAGGGCAGGAGGGTGAAGAGTCCATGTGATGGGTGACTGGGGTCTTTGATGATTTTACCAGCCCTTTTCAGACACCGCTTCCTGTAGATGTCTTTTATGGCAGGAAGTGGTGCTCCGGCGATGCGCTGGGCAGTTTTC
Source organism: Rhamphochromis sp. 'chilingali' (assembly GCF_963969265.1). Lineage (NCBI taxonomy): Eukaryota > Metazoa > Chordata > Actinopteri > Cichliformes > Cichlidae > Rhamphochromis > Rhamphochromis sp. 'chilingali'. The sequence goes on from NC_137948.1 coordinate 24,744,744, forward strand.
ACGACCCTCTGCAACGCCTTCCGGTCCGAGGCAGAGCAGTTCCCGTACCAGACTGTTATACAGTTGGTCAGGATGCTCTCGATGGTGCAGCAATAGAAGTTCACCAGGATGTCTGAGGACAGGTGGTTCTTCCTCAGAGTCCTCAAGAAGAAGAGGCGCTGGTGAGCCTTCTTGACCAGCTTGGAGCAGTTGGTCGTCCAGGTGAGATCCTCGGAGATGTGGACTCCCAGGAACTTGAAGCTGCTCACACGCTCCACAGCCGTCCCCTTAATGTGGATGGGTGGATGTGGGTCAGCATTCCTCCTGTAGTCCACGATGAGCTCCTTGGTCTTCTCGGTGTTAAGCAGCAGGTTGTTTCTGTCGCACCACTCAGCCAGACGATCCACCTCCTCCCTGTAGGCGGCCTCATCGTTGTCACTGATGAGGCCAATCACCGTGGTGTCATCTGCAAACTTAATGATGGTGTTGGAACAAATTTTAATTTTACCCAGTCAGCCTCTCTGCCCATTCCTATCTCCCCATCCTCTTTGTCCTTTTTCTTCCTGTAAACAAGAAACTGATCTTAGCGCACAGGCTTCAATGATGTCTCAATTCCAAAAATGCATCTGGAGCAAAGATGAGAGGAAGCTTCCTGGAGAAGCTATGATATGACTTGTGTATTTCTTGCATGTAGTTGCGCTTTTAGTTTTAACTATTCTGTGTGTTAATGTTTGTATTTTTGATATATTTCTTGTTGTGGTTGTATTCGTCAGTTGTCATAAGACAGCAATGAAATAAAAAAATAATAATAAAAGTTACTACTAGTTTGCATGTTCTCTCCGTGTTTACTTGGGTTCTTCCCAGGTCCTCTGGCTTCCACCCACAGTCCAAAGACATGCAGTTAATGGGGATAGGTTAATTGATTAATCTAAATTGCCCATAGGTGTAAATGTGGGAGTCAATGTGAGAGCGAATGGTTGTCTGTGTCTCAATGTGTTAGCCCTGCGACAGACTGGCGACCTGTCCAGGGTCTACCCTGCCTCTCGCCCTATGACAGCTGGGATAGGCTCCAGCGCCCCTCACAACCCCGAAAAGGATAACCGGAAGTGAATGGATGGATGGAGGTTACTACTTACTGAGTGAGAATGCAAAGGTTGGTGTGGGAGGGGTTGAGTGAACACAAAGACTGGTTGTGGTAGTCCAGTGCGGGGAAAAGAATCACTTTAAATAAGGGACAGTCATTTCTGTTGTGAGATCCAGCAATTTTCTGTGTACCAGCTGTGATCTGCTGAGTTGTGCTGCTGTTTTTGAGATCTTTGCCAACTGAATTCAGCTACATATAAGCAGGTGCCATGTCAGCTGTACAGCTAATTTCCAACCTCTAAGCAATATAATGGTTTAATTCAGTGAGTGAATCGAATCAACATCATCACCTTAAATTTAGTTTGATCTCTGCTACACCTTGTGTAACCTAAAAATGACCATGAACACCACAGCTGCTCAGCACCAGTCGAACATAGTGCATTACTGCAAACTTCACAACAGTGATGCAAACTAAACACTGTAGATTGCATTAAACTGCCCAGTATTTTCATGCAACCATTAAATAACAAAAAAGGTCAAATTAAAAAAAATATATATATATATAACTTCATCCATAGACCCAGAGATCCAATAGCTGTTCAGAAAACAATAAAATAAATGACACTACATGTAAACCTATAAATTTCCAGAAATACATGTCACTAATTAGTCCTTACCTTTATAAATGATCTCTTCTTCATCTTACATTTGGAGTGTTTTCTCTCCCTGTGAAATACAGCAGCTATAACTTTAGCTGGCAGACGCACTGTGAAACAAACTGCACAGTAACAGTTTGTGGGTTTGTTTGATATTTTTTGAGTTCTTGTAAATGTTGCATTTGAAACTACCAGACAGTTTAAAAATGTTATTTCCTTTATGTTCACTTATCTTCTGTAGCACTAGCTAAATGCTAACCATATCTCGACCGCAACTTACCGACACCTGCAGCAAATACTCACTTTAGATTACTGAGGGAAAAATCCCCCAGATGTGTTAAATCTGAAGCAATGAGACTGTTTTCCAAACGTGAGGAGTGAAAAAATAAAATGTATATACAAAAATTTTGCGTAAATACAGTACTTTGTTACTTCCCTCCTCTGGAGATATTTCATTCTACAGCTGATGACTCAGCTCTTCTCTCCTAGTGCCTCCTTTGCTTGTATTTCAGGTTGAATGGACTAAGAGGAGAATGAGGATGCGCACATTGAGAAATGAAAAGGTTTTCAGCAAGGTGCTTACCTCTCTGAAACCATACCTCTCAACAGTCCACTACCAAATGCTTTCATATTTGACCACAAGCCATTATCATAGACTGTATGATAATGATGATAATCTATTGCTCATTCACTTTTATACCATCCATCTCCATCAGCTCGCTGCCAGAGTGTCAAGGCTGCTGAGAAGTATCTTTTCAGACCGTCTGCCTTGTAACTTCTAGAAGATGAACTATTTTTCTTGTTTTAAAAGAATAGGCATGTTTAGTTTGAGCCTTTACTATTACTGAACCACTGCTATAGCTAGTGTTGTTTTCTTATTTGCCAAAAATCAGACAACTAAACAGAACTAAACAAGGAAGAGAGCTGTTCACACTTGGGGATTTGGTAGGCCAACAGCATGAATACAACACTGAATGCTGCCTATGATCTCCAAAAATATATATGTTAATGAATACAAGTTTGACTTTTGCTTTTTTCTTTGTTTTTGTTTTTCTTTTGTTTGTTTGTTTTTTGCTAATTACCTGTTTTAAACATGTAGGTCTTATATGTTATATTCTGCAAGATCTCTGTTATGTTTTGCTTAATAAGAGTTTGTTAGGTAGTTAGCAGGTAGTAGTTAGGTAGCAGGTTTCAGATCTTTTGAACCTTGACTCATGTTATTGGTTACGTCTCTATAGAAATGTACCCAGCACCGCAACGCAATCAGTGTGTTTTATTTGGGGCTCTTGAAAATCTGACTTCCCTCTTGGCTTTAATCTGACTTCAGACCTGCCCATCCTAAAAGGTGCTTTTTTGTTGTTTGAACCAGACAGCTGTGGTGACATCACTTTTCTGTGGTCATTTGCTGTCATTGTTACAGAGTACGAATAGACTGAATGACTGCCACACAATGTTGTCTTGTCCCAAAAACTGTGATGCTGATGCAAAGAAAAGATATGGAAGTGGATTTCTTTGCACAGTCCGAGCATAGACTTCCACCACTGCAATTACCTCTGAGGTCTTTATTTGTGATCACTCAATCCATACCACGCTTGCTTTTATTAGTTTGTTATTTGTTTCAATTACTAAATCTCACTGAATATTTTAGTGCTCAGCCAGATTATCTTTGTTTATTCGCTCTTGTGTTGATTTAATACCATTACAAGTTCAAATATATTACAGGTTTTAGTTAGGTACAAGTCAGATACTCACACTGGTAGTTCTTTACTAGAAGAGCAGTAGCAGTTTATTATAATGCTTGTGGCTTACATTGCAATTTCCCACCATTTACCATGTAATTGTTTTGATGGTGTATTTTAGGCATTTTATTAGTTAATGATTACTTTTAGAGTTTTTAAAATAAATTAGATTCCACTTATGTATTTGTGTAACGTATCTTCACATGTTGTAGAGAGAAGGAAAAATTGCCCTTTTTTTACATTGCATTTAAACAGTATTATTGGCTTTTTTTGTATTTTAGAGAGTCATATCCGCCTCCTTAGAAATTGTAATGCACATTACTCTCAGGTGTAGGTGTAGTGTGCTATTCTGTATTAACATATAACTAACATTACAATATAGTCCTGTGAGTCTAATAATGACAAACCCAGACCTTTAATGTAAAAAAAAATAGACAAGGATTTTTTTCTCTTTAATTTTAGATTATTAATCATACACTGAAAATTTGGACAACTTGTTGAAATATAAAAATTTAAATCACTAAAAAACTAAATGCTAAAAGTAAATTTAGCAAGGGAAAACAAAACAAAATATTTAAAAAAAATCAGGCGTATAACTAAGCAACTTCATTGGTCATTTAATCAACATTTTTCATGTATTTATTTAGTCCTTTAGGCCAAGGCTAGCTCCCCCTGTAAACGTGACAATTGTAGACGTAACTTGTAAAACAATGTTTAACTGAATAATAATTAATTAACTATTTGGGATGTTATACTTTAAAAAATCAATAATAGTATTTTCTAATGCCAATGCAAGACAGATTAGGGTACTCTCTAACACAGCACACACACACCATGATAATATGTGATCAAAATGAAATATTCGGACTCCTAACAATACTTATCAGAGCTTTATATTATATGTATAAAGCACTGATTATGAGACACATAATATATATTATATATTATGTGTCTCATTTCATTTAAAACACCTTACTCACAAATCCACTTAAAGTACAACTAATTTCTCCTTTGCTTTAAGTTTGCTAGTTGTTGCGCCCTTGTTCTGTCGTACCTAAATTAAAATATCATCAGAAAGTATTGTTAAAATTACACTATATTCACTCCAGTTAAGAAGAATTTAAGAGGTAATAATTTGTAAGTTTGGCAATACACAGTGTTAAAATAAAAAGCATCTGCGTTGGTTTTGCTCATGAAAATAAAATTACTGCTTCTGTTTTTTAGGCTCTTGTGTAATAATTTAGTACACGGAAATAATCATAATCTTATTTTTGAATATGATCATTTGCACATTGATTTAGTTTTGGTTTTAGTTTTCAGAAGTCCATTTTGGACACCCACACACAGCCAAAGCTGCCAAATACAAATATGGTGTGATCAGTAGCCACAGTATTTGGGCACTGAGCGTTTTAAGCATTGTACTGAACCAACAGATGAACCAACCAAAGTTAATTTGTGGTTCATCTGCGAATGCATTTTCATTTCTCAACAGCGAGGTCCGGCGTGGCGTGCCATGGTCCTTTAATTGATTGTTGACAGCGTAAATGAGAACAAATTCATTCCAGAGGATCCTTGAAGTGTGAGAATTTATCAAACTAAAGACACTCTTCCACATTCACTGAAACACGTTCACCACAATACCAAAAACATTTGTGACTCCTCTTTCCGGTTCAGTTATGAGTTACTCAGATTTGTTGGTCACAGCTGAAATATTTCTGGTTTGGACAAGTGAAGATATTCAGATTCAGATCAGTCAGATCCCAAATCTCTGGCCTTAATGCTGCAAAAAGATAACTCACTGCTGAGAAGCTGACTGTTTGTCGCAACTGAAAGACAGACATAGTTGAACACACACTTGATTAAGGCTGAAGCATCCTGCTTAATGACCCTGAGTGATGTATTAGGATGTTCCAAAATCATGCTGTTGTCACTGAAGGCTGCAGAAATGTGACCAGACGGTAAAGAACTTTGTAAATGGGGCAACAGTTAATCTTAAGGTCTTCATCCACTGGTGTGCAGGCTGTTCCTGAAAGATTCTTGGTAAAATCAAAACAGTGGTCACCATTTAGAGATGACAGTGTGTGAAAATGACTGTCATTCATGACCACAGTCATGAGTGTTACCCACCCCAAAAGGGTACTAATGGTCAATCGATACCTCAAAGCATGTGAGCTTGTGGAGAATAAACAAGCTCCACATGCAAGGACTTTTCTTGGAAAGTAAAGACCTTCTTGTGAAACAACTGAGTCTCCGTGCAGCTATTTTGTACACTTAAAAATTTCAATTATGTTTAAACCTTACTTAAGTTCAAGAGATTTCTTTCAATTCATTTTTTTTTAAATCTCATGCCATTTGTTATATACTTGTTTTAGCAATATCACAGTATTTTGAAATCTTATCAAGTAACTGTTTTAGGGGCAATGAAAGTGTCAAAACTATAAAGGAAAACAGACATCCTAATAAATCAAATCGAGACTGCAATTGTCAAACAAAAGGTTAAATGTTGAGAGAAGTAATAATAACAAGGTTCAGTGCTGTTCCCCTCTAAGTGTCAAAAAGTATTTTGGGAAAGCTAAAGGAAACTCAGCTTTTCTGTTTCCATTCTTGTAGTGTCAAAACAGCACAGGCGATACAGAAAGACAAATCTGTGGTGTCTGGATTAATGTGTCTGGTGAGTGTAGCTGCATATGTGCAGTGGTGTGAATTACGAGCCCCCTGAAAGACTATTATTTCGCTAAACACCCACCTCTCTTAATAAAATAATCCTACAGGAATTTTTCTCCAGCTGTGGGCCTCCCAAATTGTCACAACCTTTCATCCATCTAGCATCAGCAATATCCCGGAGGCAAAGGGCTGAATCCCTCTGTGCAACCTCTGGAAGCTTTCTAAGCTACAGTGGTGTGTCCAATAAACACAAATCATAGAGTGTTTTTGATTATGGTTAGCTATATTGGTCCTGGGTGTTTTTACTGATTTGATGTGACCAGATGTGTTTAGGTGTTAACTTTGACCTGGTAAAATATTATGTTTTCCCTTTGTCCCACAAAAAAAAACTTAAAGCAAAACTGAAGTTAGTTATGTGATATGTTTTCATTGTATCTCCAAGAAAGTTAAACCAAAGCCTTCAGTGTTTGAAAGCAGTTATAAATCTAACAACTTTTGGGAGATTGATGTAATAATACAAAATGGACAATAATCATCCATCCACCCCGGGTCGCGGGGGCAGCAGCCTAAGCAAAGAGGCCCAGATCTCCCTCTCCCCAGCCACCTTCTCCAGCTTATCCGGGGGAATACCAAGGTGTTCCCAGGCCAACCGAGAGATATAATCTCTCCAGCGTGTCCTGGGTCTGCCCCGGGGCCTCCTCCCGGTGGGGCATGCCCGGAACACCGACTCCAGGAGGCGCCCAGGGGGCATCCTTGTCAGATGCCCGAACCACCTCAGCTGGCTCCTTTCGATGTGGAGCAGCAGCGGCTCTACTCTGAGCCCCTCCCGGATGGCCGAACTTCTCACCCTATCTCTAAGGGAGAGGCCAGCCACCCTTCGGAGGAAGCTCATTTCTGCTGCTTGTATCCGCAATCTCGTTCTTTCGGTCACTACCCACAGCTCGTGGCCATAGGTGAGGGTAGGGACGTAGATCGACCGGTAAATTGAGAGCTTCGCTTTTACACTCAGCTCCCTCTTCACCACGACGGACCGGTGCATCACTGCAGCCGCCGCACCAATCCATCAATCTCCGGCTCCCTTCTCCCATCACTCGCGAACAAGACCCGAGATACTTGAACTCCTCCACTTGGGGCAGGAACTCATCCCCGACCCGGAGTGGGCACTCCACCCTTTTCCGGCTGAGAACCATGGCCTCAGATTTGGAGGTGCTGATCCTCATTCCCGCTGCTTCACACTCGGCTGCGAACCGTTCCAGTGCAAGCTGGAGGCCATCACCCAATAATCAATTAAAGGAAAGTTCCTCCTTATAAATTAGTAAGCACATCATTAAGAGATGGTGTGTCATAACCATGTGCAACCTGTCCCACTCACAATATCACAATTTAGAGATGTGAAATTTTATTTATAAGTTAACTAACCCCTCATTTTACTGTTAAATGTATCACATTAAATATTGTGATTTATCATTGTATATGTGTAATTGGGATACATTCTAAAATAATTTAATATATTTCTTTGATTATTAAATATACTCCTATAGCTATATAGAGACAATGGCAATTACATTCTGATGAAATCGGCACAAATAACATATATATCTTATATATTACAGTATAAGAAGATATCTTCATATACAGTCACTGGCCATTTTATTAGTTACACCCTACTTAGACACCAGGGTGCTGGAAACATTCCTCATAGACTCTGGTCTGAGTTGACATGATAGCATCACTCAGTAGCTGTAGATGTATCAGCTGCACATCCATGATGCCCAACAAGTCTCAGTAGGTCGCGGCATTTAAATGATGATCAGTGGGTAATAAGGGGCCCAAAGTAAATATCACCAAAACCATTACACCACCAGAGCCATGCGTTAATGTTGTTTATGAGAAATTCTGACTCGACCACCTGAACGCTGCAGCAGAAATGAGGACTCATCAGGTCAGCAAATGTTTGTCCAGTCTTCTGTTGTCTAATTTTGGTGGGTGTGTGCCAAATATAGCCTCAGCTGGATTTGCATCAACAACCATGCTGCATTCCAAGTCACTTAAATCAGCTTTTTTCCTCATTCTGATGCTCAGTTTGAACTTCTGGAGGGCGTCTCGAACATACATACCTAAATGCTGCCATGTGATTGGCTGATAGTTGATTTGTGTTAACAAGAGTTTGAACAGGTGTATCTAATGAAGTGGTTAGTGAGTGTATGTGCTAGTGGATGATGATCAAATTATACTACTGCATAAGGTTATGCAATATTTCAACATATTGTCTCAAGAGTGAAAAAGGGCTGCACTTTTCATATACATACCAGGTAGTTTTGGCAGCTTTTATTACCTTCAATTTCAAAATTTTCTGATAGCTACTTTGTAAAAGGATGTCAGTAACAACCATGTATAACCAATTAGCCAGAACTTAGCCAAATGTCCTGCGTTTGGTTAGACTTTTGAAAGATTTATGAAGCCCATGCCCTTGTGTTGCACGCTTGCTGCTTGCCCTTGCAATACACATTGTTTGACAGCCCGGACCTGGATATTTAATGTTTCCTGAGGTAGTGAGAAAGTCAAAGCCAGGGAACTTGTTGCTTCCAGCAAGCCACTGGTTTCAAACAATGTGTCACTAACAAAAAGGCCTAATAAAAAAAAATTAAGCGCTGAGATGAAAGATGAAAAGAATTGTTGATACTGGCTTTGCTAATAAGATCCAGGTTCAAGCCGGAAAACTATGACAGCAATGAATCTGTGAGTCGATGTGTTTATCTCTGTGTCTCTGTACGTGTGTGGATTCAGTACGTGCCGTAATAGATGCCAGGTGTACGGCCACTCTCACGTAGCAGAGGAATACGCTGCAAAACGTGATAAACATTGACCGGTGACTCTGCAGTAATACAAGCTTGGTTAAAAATATATGCAGCTTCTGTGACTGCATGAGATGACACCACAACATAATGAATGATGTGAAGCATAGTCATGTGGGGCAAGCATATTTACATAGCAGATGTTAGACTTCATGGAGGTCTGCTACTTGAAAAGACCGTTGATTTACACTGACTGTCTCAAAAACATTAAAACAGGTCTACAGAGCACTGAATCAAACCAAATGAAATAGTTATGGTTGAGCTGGCAGTGAGCTCTGCATAGTCCAGTCAAAGAAAGTTCTCATTTTTAGAAAACATGTCATGGACACACTTTAGTCATTTGTGATATTTGGTCAAATTTCAGTTGGCCCTAATTGTGGCGAAGAACCACATTTGTCATGGTGGTTTTGACAACACTCGAATACTCGAGGGGTATTGGGAATTTCTGAGAGGCATGCTGACCCATTGCCTCTCCGGGGAGTTGTTAGATGCAGATGTGATGCATATTGGGCATGTTTTGTTTCTCAGTCACCGTGCACATGCTGTGGCTGGAATTCTGCCTCGAGAAAGTGAACAAAGTGTCTGTGGTCAGGCTCAAAGAGAAGATCCATTCCCCAGGAAACATCAGAGGAAGATGATGTCCCTTTCCTTGAATGTAAATGACACTCAAAACATTTCCCAGAATTTTGTTTTTGTAATATAAGACCTCTGGGCCATGTGAAACTGAAACACTTCACCTTCATTACATATTGATGACTGCGCTAAATTAACCCCGTCAGAAAAAATGTGTATGGACTCTGAGTGTAGACGAAATTCGAAGCTACTTTGAGACCATTATAATCTATGTTGCATTACTTTTAGCAGATGAGTGGAAGTGGGGTTTTTTTTTTAAATAAGATTAAGCATAAAATATTTTCAGGAAAGCTGAACAAAGACGAAGCAGATTACAGGCCTGATATCTAAAACCAGGCCAGTAATTACCAGAGGAGATGATGTGTTTGTGCCGTGGTGGTAGTGCTACAGAGAGGTCAATAACAACATGGGGGACTTGATTTTCCTTTCTTTTTTTCTTTTTGAAGAAACATTTGTAATGTGTTTGGTTCAGAAGACTCACGCACAGCTCCCCTGCAAAAGTATTTTTTTAGTCACTCAGAGTAGCAACTAAACTATATTCAGATTACGCAATCACTTAAATAGTGTTCATACCTTTATCTTCTCTTCTACTATAATGAGTGTAGCATAGTAACACTTATAGGAAAATGCTGCTGTCAGGCCTCATCTTATCAGAGAGCACTTCGCACTCATACTGTTGGCTTACTTGTATTTCCAATGTATTGAAAAGTAGAATGGGAGGCAGACCCTTCAGCTTTCTCCCATTCTACCAGCTCCCAGTTTGGATTCAGGAGACAGGCAGCCTCCACTTTTAAGATTAGGCTTAAAACGTTCCCTTTTGATAAAGCATATAGTTAAGGCTGGATCAAGTGTGATACATCGATGTGTATTTAATCAAAAAGTTATTATCAATCTCTGGCTGTCTTCCACAGAGTGTCATTTTTCTTGTTTCCTTCCCCTAAAAGGGAGTTTTTCCTTCCCACTGTCTCCAAGTGCTTGCTCATATGGGGTTGTGCGATTAATGGGATTTTCTTTCTATTACTGTAGGGTCTTTATCTCACAATGTAAACCAATTTGAGACAGCTTTTGTGATTTGTCGCAATATAAATAAAATTGATCTGAACAAAAGTAAAGAAGCAATGTTTACAGCTGTTTTTGCTGAGATTTAAAGCAATGAAAGTGGGCCGCAAAGTTGCATTTAAAAATGTTCAGTCTTCATAGAAAATCCTGAAGTAAATTAAATTACTTCATGGGGATTTTCTTTTTTCCTCATGCAAGTGAACAGACATATTTCATCATCAGAATTCATCATTAACTTGTCAAATGTGGTCATAGAAGAAAAAGAAACCTCAACCTTTTGTTAAAGTCTCCACCCATTTTTTTTTTTTACTTCATCAAAGAGCCAACATTTGCATGCTGCTGTTTTCCCCCAATGCTTTGTTGATTATTGTTGTGAAATTTGTTTGATTATAAGGATCTTCTTATGACAGCTGGGATAGATACATAGATAAATTCGTTATTGATCCCACAAGGGAATGTGTTCATATATTAAAAGTATAACAAAGATTGTATCTGTGTTCTGAGGATATTTTTAACGTAAAGCACATTTACACAACAGAAGTTGACCCCAAGTGCTTTAGAGACAGGCACATTTACATTCCAGGTCTCCAAAAAGTCGAGTTTCAAAATACATGAAAGGCTGAAAGGTGGGTTTCATTGTGGAAGGTAAAAATCAAAGTGATTCACTGGTCACTAAAATGTGTTCAGAATTTGCAAATTGATCTAATAAAACATGACACACTATTGTCCCCTATAAGTTAACGTACCCAGCCAATGGCTGAACCTCACAAACAAATAAAAAATCAGCTGTGCAGCCACCAAAATGTGAAAATCAGTGCTTCCAAACACAATTTCAGAAACCAACTCCTGAAGTCATTGTGTCCATCTTGTATAAAGTGTGTACAGGGAGGCTCAAAATCTTTTTCAGACCTCAGACCATAAAACAATTTTCCTTTTAACTGATTACACTGTATTTTATTACACTTTTTAAAGTTTAGTGAGAATGACTCATTAAACATATCTGCACATTTCATGTTTAGTGTAAGTCATTACGCTGGAATAAAATATTTTAATAAAATTAATCGTTTAACCTTTTTAACAAGCTCTTTAAAGTGTTTATGAGCTTAATAATGTGAAGCTACGAGAAGCATCTGTGAAACAACCAACCCAGCTACAAGATGGTCCTACAATCACCTTTAAATCTCATAAAATAACAATTTATGTCGGTTTTACTTAATCCATACAAAAGTAGAGTAAATATGCAGAAAAATAAAATAGCATTGTGATTCTAAGAAAGCTTCTATACAGGATGAAGTCACTGTACGCCACAGTAACCTTCTTAATGTCCTCACTATCTGCCAGGCAACTTTATAATGTCATCAGATCTCAATGAATTAGTCCACCCTCATTTCCTCTAAATACAATATCACAAGGTTTCACCTGTGTTTCTGAAATTATATCTGACTGAGCATGGCCGTGGCAAAAACACCAAACTCAGCTTCTGAGGGGAAAAAAAGTCACAAAATCTGTTATTTGTTTATACAGTGTGTGATGTTACCGTGCATATGTATCTATGGTACATGTACACCAGGTGATAGAGTGAACACCTACCGGAGGTCCTCATCCTAAGGCTAATGCAGGGTAATATTATAATTCTGAGGTTCAGCCTGTGATGCCGCAAAAGATTAAACTGAGCCTCAGGCACAAAACTGCAACCACAGAGAGTAGGATAAATGCTCTCTTTCTGTGGAAGCGTAAACCAAATTACAGGTTAACATATTAATGTAAGCTCAATAAATTTTATTTGGGATGTGATGCATTACAGCAGCATGTTTGTTTTTTAGTAACCATGGAGAATACTGGGGAAAATAGGAACAGATTTCTTTGGAGGGATTTTGGTTCAAGTCCAAAAAAGAACAGTTGAACACTTTTTTATTATTATTAAATTGAATTGATTTTTGTACAGCTGTATAGCTTTTTTATGGTGGTGAATTCTTTTATTTATTATTTCTTAAATGTATTTATTTTTGTATGTGTGTTGGTGATACTGGAAATGGACCCAAATTTGCTGTACCAATCATCTCAAATGCTGTTTTCAAGTCTTTATCTCTTTAATTTACTTTGTCAACAAAATTAGATCCTATTGGCATTGATTTTTTTTGGAAAACTTCTGAAAAATCCAATTTATGCTATACTGGCTGGGGAACAAAATGCAGCATTAATTGGCTAGAATCTAGAAATTTCTCTTTGGACTTGGTAGAGAGCAAATCAGAGCCAAAATGAGCAGTGGGTTTATATTCATCAGTTTGGAGTTGTTCTGAACTTGTTGGTTGAATAAGCAAACAATCTCTGTCTGTGATGTCTGAGTGCTCATTTTACCTAAACATCTTCTGAAACTTATGAAACATCTTCCTACTTCCTAGTTTAATATCTGTTCCAGTGTGATGGTATCATCTGTAATTCTGACTCTGATTAGTTTCCAAAACAAATATTTTATAACTAAAATACAGAAACAAAAAACAAGTTGAGTCAATTTGGGTGGTGGTAGAATTGAAGAATATGATCTCGTGATGTAGTTTCACTGATTTTCAGGATATTAAAAATCAAAATTTTAAACAAAGGTCGACTCAGAGCTCGGTGTTTCAATGACAACAAGGCTTTCTTTTACTCGTGTGGTAACAGGCGAAGGCAAACTGATCTGTGTGAGCAATGTGAAAATCTGGCCATGGAAATGTCAGGAGTATTTATCTTGAACTGCAGTGTTTGCTTGCAGAAGACAGTGAGCAACCCATCTCGAGGTGCATCATTACACGCTGGCATCTGAACACACCACATCATAAAATAATGACCTCCCTCAGGATACACATCTGATACTGTTGGTGGGTGCATAGTTCCCTCTCTGTGTTCTGAGGATGTTTTCCAATAAGAAATCAACTCAAAAGTTGCACAATACACTGCACGTTTGGGACCTCATTCCTAAATCAGCTTTGTTTTGGGTCACAGTAAGCTCTTTAGAGGTGCTGGCAAAGACATACTCTGCCAGCACTCACCATGCTTTTGACATGTCAAGAACCAGTAAACTTTAGTAGCTACTCAAACAGTACAAAAAGTGGCTACATAGCCGTGACTGCATATTAAACATTTTATCTCACCTGAAACTTCATCCTATTCTTTTTATTCTCAATATATTACTGTATGGAGTGAGATCGCAATATAGGCTTTTCAAAAACACCAAAAAAAAAAAAAAAAAAAAGATAAATAAACCTACATATTCATTGTATTAGACAAAGTAATCAAATACAGGCACTATTAGCATCACTATTTGATGAACACATTCCAGCGACTCCAAAGTGACACAGTGTGACGGTTGCCAGGAGAACGGTACTTGTCTGACCACATTGTGCCAAGTGTAAAGTTTAGTGGACGGGTGGATTATGGTGTGTGGGGTTGTTTTTCAGGAGCTGAGCTTCCCATGAAAGGATCTCTTGATGCTTTGGCATAACAATACATTCTTATACAGAAGCTTTTAGGACATTCTCATTAATATGGCGTCGGCTCACCCTTTCCAGCTATAACAGCTTCCATTCTTCTGGGAAAACCTTCTGCAAAATTTTGGACGGTCTCTGGGACTTTTCATCTAGTCATCAAGAAAACCATTTTTTAAGGTCAGACAGTGATATTGATGAAAGGGTCTGGCTCACAATCTCCTTTGCGGTTCATTTCAAAGGTGTTCAGTGTGGGTCAGATCGGTGCTGAAGTTCTTCTATGCTAGACTCATCCAACCGTCACTTTACGGATCTTGCTTTGTGTACTGGGGCAAAGTCCTGCTGGAACAGAAAAGGGCCTTCCCCATCCTGTTACTGTGACGTTAGATGCATAGAACAGTCCAAAGTGTCTTGGTAAGCTAAAGCATTGAGATTTACCTTCACTGAAAGGTGCCAAGGTCAACCCCAGAAGAACAACCCAACAGCATCATAACTTCCTTACCAAACTTTACGGATGGAGCAGTACAGTTAGGCAGGTAATGTTCCTCTGGCATTCAAGCCCAGACTCTTCCATCAGACTGCCAGAGAGAAAGGAATAATTCATCATTTCACAGAACTCATTTCCACCACTCTAACGTCCAGCTGGGGTTTTCTAAACCAAGCCATGAAAAGCTTGGGCTTGGTTATGTAAGGCTAGCATGCGGCTCCTTGGCCATGGAAACCCAGGCCATGAGGCTCCTGGTAACCAGATGCTATGCTGATGTTTATCCTGGAGAATTGTTGTGGTTACTAAATGCTAATAATACCACATACAGCTGATTGTGGAATATCTAGCAGGGGAGAAATTTCATTGTTTTATTTCCTTGTGTTACAGTGCCACGCTCAAATTCAGTAAGCTCTTTTGAGTGACGCATTCTTTAAATGTTTGTAAAGACAGACTGCATGCTGAGGTGCTTGATTTCATATGCATGTGGTAATGGCAGTGAAAGCACCTGAATTTATAGATTAAGAGATGTGGCCCAGTAGTTTTCTCCATTTACTGTAAACGGTGGTTGTGATTTCAAGAAGACAGGATTTAGCAGGTTTCTGTCTTTTATCAGTTTGTGTCACAAAATAAGTTTGCACTGAAAAATGCAATGATGCTAAACAAATTATTGCCATATCTAACAACTTCATCTTCAAAATCACTTAATTACTTTTACACAGATTTTGTATTTGACTTATACCAACATCTTTATGTTAATCTTGCTGTATTTGCAGCATTAAAGTATCCTTTTAATTCTTATCTTTGCAATGTAATGTATTTGGAAGTTTTGTGCTGATTGTAAACTTTTGTCCTGATCCTGATGTTTAGTATAACCGCTTCTTCCGTTAGCTGGTGCCAGTACTTATTTTTCCTGTTTGTTGTTGTTGTTCTGCTCCTTCTGCTGTGATGCTTCTCTGTTTGGGTTTAAAAAAAAATACGACATTCAGTTTCAGTGCCAGCTGCAAACTTCTTCAGTCTGGACAAAAGTTTACAGTATATGCACAGATTGTTTCAATTCCCTATTAAAACAAAGATATTCAAATGATCAAAAAAAAAAGTATTCAGTTTTTACAGGTTCGTCTTTTTGGTGGCACATACTGACATGTTTTTGATGATCAGTAAATTAAAAGTTTCGTGAAACCTCTTCTTTCCTTAAACAGCATGGCCAATCACCACTGGAAGGGTTAGAGCTCACATAATTAAAGGTTTTATGGTTATAAATGGAGAATTTCCGGAATTTCTGTCATCATATTTTTGGATAACCACAGTGAGGTTCTACTGTGGCCAGATGTTTAATTCACAGAGGTTCAAGATCTTCCAGGAAGTTACAGTGGCGTTTCACAGGAATCCTAATTACCAAATATTATCACGGTATGCACGCAGCGTTTGGAATTCAAACATGTTTGTTTCCTGTCAAAGGGAGGCTACGATGGACTTTTTGGCCTCAGCCTTGTGGCAAGTGGGGGGTTAATTCTACCCCCACCCCCCAGATAAAAATGAGTCACAGCTTGTTTTTAGTTTTGATTACTGCGATTTTCCAGAGTTTATCATGAACCATTTCCTGTAGTCAGGTATTGCTCATTTATTTGTGACTTGACCTTTGGAATAAAAGCTAAAGGAAGGTGAAAGGGAAGATATCTTTTTAGTTTCGGAACACCGATTCATTACCGCATCTGTACTTAAGTGATGGACTGCTAAGTGGCTGCATGCTGGTAGCTATGCAGCAAAGCCTGTTGTGGATGACAAGCATGAAGGCTGTACTTAATCAGGTCCATTTACTCTCTCCCACATACACTCGGCCCGTGTCAGTGCTTTTGTACACACTCTGGATTCTCCTGATCCAGCATTGTTTCCAGTGGGAAGGATAAGGCCTAGAGTAATTACTGCAATTTATGATCAAAGCTAGAACAACGTCCAAGAGAAACACAATGGTGGCATCGGGTAGTGGTGCGTGTGGTTATATGGAGCAACTTGAGATTTCCTGAATGAGCGGTGGCAAGGAGAGGGTGAACCCACATCACTGCACTTAAGAGCAAAAGCGTGTGGAAGTCAATCACTGGTACTTGTTATGTCTTTATGAGTCAACCTCATGAACTCAAAATGAACTGAGGCGCATGATGTGTGATTCCGAGAATAATAATAAGGGTCAGCAGCAGATGGGCCACACTGCAGAAACCTGCTAATTTGTAGCGTACGAGAATGGTAATTAGGAGTAGAATTTGTTTTCCTAACATCAAGAACTACAAATCTCATATCTCGTCATCACATAGTTTTTCCATTACTAGCTTGCAGTGTTTTACTTTTGGTGCTGTCTCACAGAATGGCCTAGAAATCACTGAGGAGTATTTTGTGAGGACTTTTAAAGGGAATTTTCTGCATTTAATAGGAAGCCAGAAATAAAGACATTGTGGTATAGTGATATGGGGGCACCTAGATGAACCCCCGAGAGTTAAAAAGTAAGTTGATGTGTCATTTTAGATACTGTTACAAGAATGTATAAGACGAAATAGAAGAAACTGTGTTAGCTTTGGCATTTTTTACAGATTCGGCTAAAGAAGTAGAAGGAATTTGTGCTTTTATGACACACTACAAGTAACAAAGGGTCTAAAGATACTAGCTTCAGTAGCTCTTTCCCATATCTTCATTGTATGGCTCCTCCCTGAACCGGGTTCTGCTGGAAGTTTCTTCCTGTTAAAAGGGAGTTTTTCCTTTCCACTGTTGCCACTGTTTAATAATAGCGGGCCATCTGATTATTGGGGTTTTCTTTCTATCATTGTAAGGTCTTTACCTTTCTTGTCGTTGTACATGTACACACATTGTACACGAACAAAACTGTGGATGCTCCACACAAACTCTGTGGGTACAATATAAAATTAGTAAAACAGCAGGAATAAATAACAATCATGAGAAATATATACAAGCATGAACGCTCTAGACAAACAGAAGGCATATGTACAAACAAGAGGAAGACACACATTAGAAGAACAGGTTGCAAAGTGCTTGGAAGTAGTGCAACGGAGGTGTCATTGGCGTACTTGACAGTCACATTGGTTGGATGGATTGGATTGGTGTACAGTCATGCAGGCATGCAGCAGGGGGGCTGTGGGGATCTGGTGCTGAGTGAGATTGGGGGGCTTTATATTGTAAAGGTTGCTTTACAAATAAAACTATTGTTGTGATTTGGTGCTATATAAATAAAATTGAACTGAACTGAATTGAAGTGAATTAAACTATAAAACGCAGATATGGAAAACACAGAACAATTTAATCCGTCAATATTCTTCAAATGTTAACACATACTGAAAATGTATACACCCAGCATTCACCATGTTATTTTGTTGGCTTTCAGGTCAATATACTGGATATTATAAGACTTATGAGTCCTGTATCTTCTGTTTTTTCATACATTAACCTCTTCCAACATGTGCAATCCCAAACCGAGTGATTCTCTGCCGCAATCAATCCCAGCGCTCTGCAGAGCAGGCTCTTTATTGCCAACACCGCAGCGCTTCCATCTTATTGTACTTATTGCAGCATGTCAGTGGGAAAATGGTCTGTATACAGAAAAACCAGCCGACTGTCAAAAACTGTCCAGGTTCAATAAACCATTTACTTCCAAATAGGAATTGGCATGAATAAGTAAACAAAACGAACTCATGCTGAAGCAAGTGACAGGTTTAGTCATTTTAAAACATATCCAAAAAACAACTTAAAAACAGAGCGTTTCCCACTACCGATTCCAATCACGTCTGAGCCAATGTTTGTTAAAAATTTAAACACTTAACACTGAAAGACAGAAACCAGAGTAGTTGAGGTGACAGTCTGACATAGACAAGAGACAAACCTTAGAACTACATCACAGGCCACAAAATGAAATATCTGGATACAGAAATATAGAAATGGGATTCTTCAGTGTTAAGTGGTTTGGTTTTCCAAACAGCAGAATAACCATGTGTTCTAATGTGAACCAAGTCAAGTCCCATCCAGTTTTGCAAGAAAAGGTTTAATTAATTTAGTTAAATAGAATTATTTGTGGCTACTTTTATGTGTTTCAGATGTTGCAATAATAAAAATACTTTGGTCCTTACCAGATCTTAAAGTTGGGTAAGTACAACAGCAACACATGACATATTACAGCACGTAGTTATTTATTTACCAGAAACTGAGAAAAAATGCAGAAGAAGTGTGTGAAAAACTAAATAGACTCTTACTTCCTCCATAGTCTATAATCAAATGCAGTCAGTTGGTCATCAGCAAGTGTGAGCTCTTGTAAAAAGCAGAGGTTTTGGCAGTTTGCTGGTCTCGTGCATACAGGGATGCCTGTATGCTCGATGCAAAGGAGGAAAGACATCAGTGATGATCTTAGAGAAACAATCTGGGAAGTGTTATAAGACTATTTCCAAATAAATTCGAAGTCCATCACTCTGTGAGAAAGAATATTCACACCATGTGGAAAAAATTCAGAACCAATCTTCCCAGGAGTGAACATCCCAGCAAATTCACCCCAAGGTCAGACTGTGCAATGCTCAGAGAAACTGCAAAAACCCAAGAGCTGCATCTCAGACTCTACAGACTTCAGTTTGCATGCTAAATGTTAAAGTTCATGACAGATCAATGACAAAACGACTGAGCAAGTATGGCTTGTTTGGAAGGGTTCTTCCCTCTATAAAGAACATGACAGCACAGTTTGCAAACCTGTATCTGAACAAGACACTACACAGGCAAGACCATAGTGGAGATTTTTGGTTTCTGGTGAAACCATAACATAGCATATCAGCACATAACAGCCTCGTGCCAGCTGTCAAGCACGGTGGTGGAGGGGTGATAATCTGGGCCTGTTTTGCAGCCACTTGTAACTGAGCTCCAATAAACAGCTCTGTATATAAATTATTCTAGACTAAAATGTTAGGCCATCTGTCCAACAGCTAAAGTTTGGTTGAAACTGGGTCATGCAACAGGACAATGACCCCAGGCACAGGAGCTAATCTAACATAAACTAGCTAAACGAAAAATAATCAAGCTGCTAAAATGTCCCAGTTAAAGTCCAGACCTCAACCTGACTGAAATGGTGTGACATTAAGTCAGATGTGCATAAACAAATACCCACAAACCTCAATGAACTGAAGAAAAGCAGTACAGAGTGGGCCAAAATTCCTCGACAACCATGTGAGAGACTGATAAATTCTTACAGCACATTTCATTATTTGTTAAACAAATAATAAAATGGTGAAAATTGTTATGTGTTGTTTTACACCTGGTTAGATCTCTATTACTTTAGAAGCTGTTAAACGTCAGGTGACTTTTATTTATTTAATACCTCAGAAATGATAGAGTGTACTATGTGTATTCACAGTGTTGGGGAGTAAATGGAATACATGTACTGGTGTCGTGCCAAACTAGGTATCCCCGACAGAATTTGTTTCCCCTGTGTCGGGAGCATGAACTGGCCTTTCAAAATCATGGACAAATGGTATCCCACATTTGTGATTTTTAGTTCATACACACTTCTTATAATGACTGACTACTCCAGAAATTTTCGAGATGTTAGCTCTTCATACAGTAAAGTTACAGTGGGATACAATTAATATCAAGCTGATCCTGCCACACTTTGTTCCCCCTGTCCAAAGACTTATTGCTCCTAAAATTTTGGAGGTTTTGTACAGTTCTGTACAGCTACAGAAGGATACAAATAATGATCAAAATGTCATTGGTTTATTTAAATAATCCCGTCCGATGTTGTGCCAAGGTGCCAACGCAGGGGAAACAAATTCTGTGGGGGACACATAATTTGGCACGACACCGGAACCCGATGTATTAGCCAGAGGTCCCTTTACTACGGTTCGGAGCCGCGGACCTGCTTTATATACAGGCGGAACAGTTTTCTATACGAGATCGCTGCTCAAAGCAGCCTTACCTAATGTCCACCCTACTGTTACTCGCTTTATATTAAGATTTAAAAATGTAGTTGGTATTGGTATGGCGAGTAACCTTGAGTAATAGTAATAAATCACACAGCAATAGTACAGTCATGTAGCTGTAAAAAGCATGACAGTATATTAAGCAATCCAAAGTATTCAGACTACATTACTCTCATTGTGTAATGTAACGGAATATGTTACGAAATAAATTTTGGGGCATGTATTCTGTAATCTGTAGTGGAATACATTTTAAAAGTAACCTTCCCAACACTGTGTATTCATTATGGCATCCTTGAACAGTGGGGCCCATGGTACGTTCCCACCATACAGATTAAACAGGTCAGTAATCCCAAGTGGAGGAGGAAGGAGACCACCACTATAGTAATCCCCATTAATAGTTATATAACCTGCCGTGCAGTCTACGTTATTGCACATATAGCATAAAAAGACTAAGTGAACTGGACATAAACAATGATTTAAAGAATCTTTACCTTGATTTTCCTGATTAGACTCAATCAACTGTGGCTTTACTGTTCCTGTTCATTGATCAAATTTTAATCTACCCTACCGTATTCATACAGTGGCTTAATTTAATAAACAAAACCTTTCTAGGAGCATCATAGTCCAGAAACATATTGCTCCTAAATACGAGAACAATGCAGGATGCTAACCACATGTGAGAACTTCCTAAAAACCCACTTCGTAAAACAATATGTGAGACAGCTCACTCCACTGTCATCATCACCATCCAGATGGTCATAAAAAAAAAAAAAGTGATTTCTGCCGATGATGACCGACAGCACACAGTCAGAGCCATCACTAAGGAACACGACTCTTCTTGAGTTTTATAGTGCTGTATTGCTGTGTGACACTTTTCAAAGTAAAGCTTGTTTTTGTCAAAGCTGCCTTTGAATGAAACTCGAACCAGATGTATGTAAACTGGAGATGAATGCAGCTTGATTCTATATAAAAAACAGAACCTTTTGGTGGTATAGGATGACATGGCAATGATATTACTGCATGTATGTATGCACAGGAGAAAGACTACACTGGTACAGTCTCTTAAGGCAGAACCAAGAATTTATATGGTGTCAGTGTTCAGTTTTTAGGCAGTTGTTGACGTATATCGAAAGTCTTAAAGACACAAAAAGTGATGAGAGTTTGTTTGTTGTGTTTTAACTGTGTAGGAAAAAGAGATTTGGAGGCTGACACTAACAGAAACTGAATGAATTAGTTTTCTTTAGTCATTTTTATTAGTTCCATCTGAAATACACTCACTTTATTAGATACACTTGTTCAGCTGCTTGTTAACGCAAATATCTCACCAGCCAGTCATGTGGCAGGAACTGGTTAATCTCAATCAGAAGAAGGTAATAAAAGGTGAAAGTGACTTTGAATGTGGTATGGTTGTTGGTGCCAGATGGACTGGTCGGAGGATTTCAGAACCTGTTGATCTATACTGCCATTTTCCCACAGTAACCATGTGGAGTGTTTCCAGAGAATGGTCTGAAAAAGAGAAAACATCCAGTGAGCGGCAGTTCTCCGCGAGACAATACCTTGCTATTGCCAGAGGTTAGAAGAGAATGCACAGACTGCTTCAAGCTGTTGCATCCAAGGTATGCAGAAGAGCATCTCTGAATGCACTACACATCAGACCTTGAAGCAGAACACCACACAAGGTATCACCCAGGAACATGGAGCTGATGCTACAATTCACACAAACCAAAAGATGACAATAGAAATATGTTTACTGGTCTGAAGAGATATTTTCCTGGGACACTTTGGGCCCCCTAGTACCAATTGAGCATCAACGCTATAGCCTGAGTGTTACTGCTGAGTGTGTCCAATCCTTCATCATTACAATGAACCCATCTTCTAATGGATGCTTCTACCAGGATAACACACCATGTCACAAAGCTCAAATCATCTCAAACTGCTTTCTTGAACATCATAAAGACTTCACTGTACTCTAATGGCCTCCACAGTCACCAGATCTTAATGCAGCAGAGCACCTTTGGGATGTGGTGAAACTGGAGATTCACATCATGAGAGAAACTATCAGGACATTTGCACTTACTGGTACTGATTCCCTCCAAAACAGTAGAAACAATTCAGTTGTCATCTTTGTCCCAGATCTTAGTTCTAAGCAATACATCAAACATGCAGCTAAGTCTGAATTTTAATCACTGGGAGAATATTGCCAGAGTACAACAGTTTCTCTCTTGAGCCAATGCAGAGACATTGTTACACATTTTTATTTCCTTAGGATTGATTCGACGCCAGCTACCCCAATAGTCAGCTGCATGGGTTCTGACCAAGGCCATAAAGAGAGCACATGTAATACCAGCTTTAGAGTCTCTGCACTGGTTTCCTGTCGGAATAGATTTTAAGATTCTTATACCGGTTTTTAAGGCTCTTAATGGTTTTAATCCTGACTATTTATCGGAACTGCTTTTTAATTATGAGCTTATTAGAACCCCCAGGTCCCAAAAGGCAGAACTAAAACTTACGGTGAGACAACTATCCATGATTATGGCCCACGTCTGTGCACCTAAGGACAGCAGACTAAAGCCAAACCAAAGACCCACATCTTTGAAACAGCTTTTATTTTAAATGATTTCCCCCTTTTACTTCTGCTCACACCTTTTATCTTGGTTTGTTTTTTTATCCTTTATTCTGCTTTTATTGTGCTTTTTTGTTTTTTTAAAACACTGTTTAATTTATACATTGTGCTTCCATATTTCATGTATTTGTTTAACATTTTTCATTGGTGCTTTTTGGTCATTGATAGTGCTTCCTCATTTGAGTTTTTAATGTTTTGTATGTGTTGTTCTCAGTTTTTTCAGGAGTAATTTAAGAACATTTAGTGTTGTGAACCTTTATACATGTAAAATAGTTTTGGCATATTAAAAACTGCTGAAATGATACAACCATACATGATCACTACACTGCAAACATATTTCATATTTACACAGCAGTGAAAATGCTTACCTCGATTCAAAAGAATATATTAAAGTATGCTTTAGCACATTAAACATAAGTGTACATATTGCAAAATCTACACCTCCTTTGAAGATGACACTAAATGTGTGGTTTAAAAAAAAAAAAAAAAGTTGTACAATAGTCCTTCAAGTCATACGAACAGCAAGTCACTCTGGCAGTTTGCCATGTAGTAACACACCTTCAAAAGGGTGAAAAATTTCAAAGCAAGATCTGATTATGGTGCAAGCAAGGTGAAAATGGACCCAGAAGTAAAATACACTGAGCATGCTACAACTGAGATAACATCAAGAGGTTATAGATACACACAGTAACAGACACCTGCATCACCCAGAGAGCACTGATCCTCTCCAGACAGTTAAAAGGACAACAGAAATCATAAGGCAATCTCCTTAAGAGAGGGGGGAAAAAAATCATTTGATCATTTTCCGTGTGAAAAAATAGCTCTGCTTTTGAAGTTGCCCCAAAGTCCTAGCTTGATTACCATTTGAGATTAAACAAGATCTGGTGAAAGGTGGAAAAATTTGCTGCTGACAGGTCTCTTCATTACATCTTGGAGCTGGGTTAGATGAAATATCCAGGGTCTCTCTGACAGATCTACTCTTCCCGGGTCTGGACTTAACCCTGCAGGTTCCACTTTCACTGCATCTGGGAGCCAGCTGCAGATCATTGTATACAGCGTGGAAGTGTGTTTAAGTTTGATTGGGGTCACTAGAAGGTCTGTCTTATTCAATATACAGCTCAATATACATAATGACCAACTGGGGGGTGAACTGACGTTCCAGCAGACAATGCTCACTAAGGCGGAGAAATGTAAATCTCCAGAGTTCATTGTTCATTCAGATGACCGAGTCGATTGAAAGCAAGTGAACGCATTTAGCTGCCAAAATATAAACAGCCACCGTGAGATAACAGTTAATTTCTAGAATAAACCAAATTCCTAGCTGTCAATTAAAAAAAAAAAAAAAAAGAAGAAGAAATCTTTGAGAATATTTTATGTATATAAATCTCTTTGGTGTGCCTTAAGACGTGTTCCTTAATGTATCTAACAACTTAAGTTTAGAGAAAGAAAAAGGTACACAAATTGTTCTTTTGGCTAAAAATGATTTATTGGACAAGGAAAGATTACAAATCTGATCCCATGGTGAAGCACAATAAAATATTAGCAATACATGACATGGGAGAAAAAAAGTAAATAGATCTCAAAGCAGCAAAGCTACAAACACAACACACAAAAAAGCAAAATTAAAATGGAGTGATACGTTTTTCTACAAGTTTAAGAAAGACTGCACTATACGGTAAAAAACAAACAAACAAAAAAAACATAACCGCTGATCTGTTTTTCACAATTTTCTTGACATACTGGACCATTTCAATGTAAAAATACAACCAGTGATAGAAGAGGCAGGTGTCCAACTTCAATGTGAACATGTGAACTGACTTTGAGGACCAAGGCACTCAATTTTTACTTTAAACACTTGTGTACAGTAACATTTGAGCCACTACCACACCTGCGTGTATGCATACAGTAAAGAAGGAACAGCGTTAAGTCGACTCTAGTGAGTTGAGTAACATTTTAAATACTAGGACAAATTGTAACAACTTCTCCCGAATATTTGAGTACTGGTCAACAGTGACTCTTCATCATCATTTGGATGTTTAAAAACAACACTCTTAACCACTGATCAGAACTTACAGTTGTCATGTTAGTAAAGAATATCTTCTTAGTATACTGACCTGTGCTTCTACATTTCATAGTCAGAGGAGAGGTTTAGTTAAATAAAGCACATACAGCTAAAACACAGATAAGACTAAAACCATGACAGAAGCCAGAGTGAGTGAAGTTTGTGATAGAAATGAGTGAGTGGTCCCAAACCTCAGTAGAAACCACCACTGTGTTCCCATGTTTTTTGTCACGTTTTTCCTCCCCCCCAGCTGAGACCTGACCTTTAGGCCTTCTCCAGTGACTTGTAGTACTCTTTCAACACGGCCCAGGCTTTGGGCGCCATGAAGCCGTCGGGAGGGTTCTCTCCCTCGCGAGCCATTTTACGCATGCGTGTGCCTGAGATGAAATCGTAATCTTGATGGCTGTAATTAAAAACAAAAAGACAGAGAGTGTGAGAGAGACACACACAAAAAGCAGGGGAGCTTTGAATAACAGATCTACTTCAATCAGTGAAAAGATGCCGATCAACGGCACGCCCAACAGAGCCAGCTGCTCTTTTACAATCAGTTGGATCAAGGAGCAGGCCAGTTAACATTTCTGCAAACCAAAAATGAAGCTTTTATGACACTCTCTTGTGACACATCCCACCCTGTGAAATTTGACATGATGATTGTTTGCATATGAGAATATATTTATGAATGACATTTCATATGCTGACCATTTCTCACAGCATGACATTCCTGCAAAATCACTCTGTGGCAGGAGAGATAATGTCACACGATCCGGCAAGCACCAGCATGCCATAGCAGTGGTGGCTGGAAAAGGAGGCCAGTGCAGCTGACTGTCAACATGTTGCGCTGTGATTTATGCGCCTGTGTTGTGCTGCTATCTGCCTCACGATAGCTGTTGCTGCAAACCATGACGAAGTGAGAGAATCTGCATTTCTTTAATCCTGGGTTTAAACTGGAAAAAGGCAGCTATGTTGGGGAAGCTTTGCAGAAAATACCAACATATAATCGCAGCTGCTTGATAACAGCAGTAACTGAGAAACGCTGGCTTTTATTTGGAGTCATATTTGTGTCCGCCTGGCCCATTGTGTTCATCGGCTAGACGATCTGATATTTGCAGTTAAGCCAGTTACAGTGAAAACAGTGGTTTTCTACAGTGAAAAAGCTCCATATGAGAGCAGAGAGAATGAATAAAAACAGCTGAAACCAGGAGGAACTGGTGGGACCTCTCTTGACTAGTGTATGGACAAATGCCGTGCGTTCGCAGGGGAAACATTTTGTATTTTATAATCAGATTTGATAGACCCTGTATTTGTGATCATGCAACATTCTTCAATGATTTGATTTTAATTGAAGCATCTTCTGAGTGAACTCACAGACCTCAAATGCATTTCCCACTGTTGCAGGGCAAACTGTGCTTACTGAGGTTCTAGAGCTAGATGCTACATGAACAGTATTAACAGTGTTTCCCCTGAGACCGCCTTGAAGGGAAGCACTGCATAAAACCTGCAAAAAGCCTAAATAAACAGGTATGTCAGTAAGCTGGATATATAAGGAAGTCTGGGTGTTAACCTAACTTGCATGTTTTGGACTTTTAGAGGAAAATGGAGTATCCTGAGAGAACCCACACAGAAAGATCCCAGTCGGCTGGCGGACTTAATTCAGAAACCCTTTTGTTGGTTTGTTCTTCCCATTCAAGAGCAAAAGGTTTAGTTTTTTTTAAATCAACACTGTCAAGAAAACGTTTTATGGTTTATATTATGATTTTGTTATTAGTTTAAAAAAAAATTATTTCGTTTTGACTTATCTTTTTAATTCAGTCAAGTTTCCAGAGTGCATTTTACTGTTGCAGTTCAGTTTTTATTGTTTAGAAAAAGTTTGGTTTTAGTGTTGTTTTCATTAGTTTCAGCACTAGTTTTAGTTTTTTTTTTTAAATAGTTATTGTTGCAGGTTATATGTCAGAGGCAAGATGTACATAAAAACTAACCGTTTTACCTCAATAATTTTATTGGAGTCTTCCAAGTTCACAAAATCATTTTTAATCTTTTTCAGTAGTCAAGTTTTTCTTTTTCTTTTAGTTAGATAAAATGATTTTTTTTCTCTCCTAGTTTTAGTTTCAATTAACTACAATAACCATGATTTGTGGCACCTTAAAATGACAGTTATTAAACTTTTACGGTTTGCGGTTTAATGCAACCTTGACTGATTCTAATACAGATTTAAATTATTACAATTAAAGAAAAATAGTCTTTGGTCCTGGAATCCAGAGCCTGCTTAAGCATTCCCGTATTTCAGTCCAAAGACTGTTATGCATGTTAGGGTGACTCTAAATTGGCTGTAGGTATGAACACTGACAGACTGACAGCCAGTCCAGGGTGTAGCCCTTCTTTTGCCCGATCACAGTTGGGATAAGCTCGAGTCCCCTCAGGACCCTGAATTGGACGAGCGGTTAAGAAAATGGATGGATAATATAAAATAAGCATCACCACTTTTGGGTAACACACAATACAATCAAACTGTCAGACTCACTGTCTGCACGAAGGAAATGCTTTCTAATATTGAGACTGAATTCTCCTCTCCAAACGTTTTTTTTAAGTATCTTTCACACGTTCTGAGATCCTCTCCTTTATACTTTTATGATTGATGGTTTCTCGCTGCACATTTGAGGTCACATGAAAAGTTCTGAACAGCGCTGTGTGAAGCAGTCAGCCAAAGACAGTCTTCATCTTAGACCAGTGCTAAGTGTAGCCCAGTGGCAAACAGATGGAATTAGAGACTGTTTATTGTAATTATTATTAAAGGTGTTTTATTTTGTTCAGTTAAAAGCACTCATGATTGGAGAGAGACTCTAAAGAAAAAAATCCAAATTATTTTGTATGGAATTGCATTATTTGTGTTATTTATTTATTTATTTTGTTTCTCAAAGGTTATTTTTTGACCTGGATACAAATGCAGTCCAACCAATGGGATTGTTTGTCCCGCCTTGTTTTTCATGTTTGGTTGCGCTGCTAAGGCTGCTTAGACCACACGCGCCATAGCAGTACCTGTGGGGAAAACGTGGTAGCTGTTGAAACAGCGAAGCTGTTGGTGTCTGCTTGATTAGCCGCCAGATTTGGATAGCCGAAGCTAGTTTTATGAATACGAAGTGCTTTGCACT
This sequence comes from Rhamphochromis sp. 'chilingali', assembly GCF_963969265.1. Taxonomy (NCBI): domain Eukaryota; kingdom Metazoa; phylum Chordata; class Actinopteri; order Cichliformes; family Cichlidae; genus Rhamphochromis; species Rhamphochromis sp. 'chilingali'. The sequence continues at coordinate 24,773,151 of NC_137948.1, forward strand.
GGTGAGTAACGAAACTGTTATAGCCGCTGATCGGCATCCTGAAATGTTAATGTTGTTCGCTTCAAAAAACAAACGCTAATGGTGACGGTACTATGCAAGTAGCTAGCGAGTGTGCTAAACGCTCACTCCCGTTGTTAAGCGTTAGTTGAGAACTTATTAGCTGTTGTTAGGTTAAGGAAAAAACAGTATGTCTATCTGTTGTATTGAAATGTTTTATTGTGTTACTTTTATTCATCACTGTTGTTACTTGACCGTGAGCAGAGTATATTGAGTTTGCTGCTTTTAATGAGCAGTGTGAATTGCTTTAATGATTGGTGATAGCTACATTGCCATGTAATGAAAACGTTTAGAATTTGATTAGTTGTACAACATTAGAAATTGAAACACATTTTGTTCATGATTTATACTTTAAACAGAAGTGTTAGTTAAGTGTGAACCGTGTTCATTTGAAGTAATTCTGACCTCACTCTTAGGTCAGGTTTTTTGAGTTGGAGAAAGGAGCCGAGACTCCTCGGAGAACATTGGATTACAGACTTTGTGGAAATCCGCAGAAGAGGAATAATTTTCCATTGCAATGGATGGCGAGCCACAGCCCATTTGGAATTGAATCTTGAAGTCTGGTTGCCTGAACTGTGGTAGGACAAAACAGTGCAAACCATACATCGATCGTGGACTGAACTCACACCAATAACTCACCAGATCACCAAACAGGCCTGATCTGGATCCTATTGACACTTTAAAAGACCCGGGTCTAACATTCTTTTCTTTTTTATTTTGGGTATCTGTGCGCGCACACACAATTTTGGTTGTTATTGTAAAGGCAATACAGTGCACAAATTTCAAATACAGTTGAACTATTGCTTCATCATTTGCAGTTGTGTTTTCATTGTGGTTACCCATCCTCTGGGCTCCTGTTGTTCCTGAAATCTTCTGATTTGCCCATTGTTTATATATTTTGTTACATACTGGTTACAGTGTAAAAGTGGCGAGCCAGCCAGGAGCCTTGAATTAATGGGTGACGATAGTGAAGCATATTTTGTGTGATTGAGCTTTTGGTAAGACCGTCTGTCGCACCAAAAGATGGATTTTGTTGAAAAATTAGGTATTAAGGTCCCAAATGCTGTCATAGTGCGTGGGGTAACAGGATCAGAAAAGGATGAAGAGATTTTTGAGTTCTTAAAGCAGTACGGCTCTATTAGTAGGGTCCTCACCATTGATGATCAAGTATCTGAATTCAACAAGGATCAGATAGTGGAGTATAACTCAGGAGTAGCAGTGCAAACATTAGGACCCTTGTTGCCCTATGTCCACCCCTCAGCTGCCAATCCTGATGTAGTATTTTCTGTACATGCTTTGACAGATGTTTATTCCCAGAGAGTTGGGGGGAGTGTCACAGATACTTACCTGAGTGAACTGCGAGGAATAGCCAAGCTAAGTGGGAAAGATTTTGAAGAGGTACTGAGAGAGGTGATGACAAAAATTGAAAAGTCTGTGGGTGTCGCCGAAGAAAGTGTTGCACTCAGTACTGAGGTTGAAATAGAGGAAGTTGATCATACTGACAGGCCCAGCCAGACCCCTGCTACTTTTATTGAATCAGCTGGTATTTCAGTCTGTCCTAAGCTTGGCCACGCTGATGATGAATATCGCACACCGACTTTAAGCTCTGGAACCAAGAGATCCCTGACTGTAAATCCTGGTGAGCTTAACCCACCAGACGTACAGAGAATTGTGGTTGAACACATTGTAAAGAGTGATGATAAGATGTCACGTACCCATTCCACCTTGAGACTGAGAGCTTTTTCTGGGAAGATTCCCCGGCCATATAATGAAGCTGATTATGATACTTGGCGCTCTCATGTTGATTTAATGATGGAGGACACTTCTGTTTCTGACTTGGAGAAGACTCATAAAATTCTCGAGAGCCTCCTCATTCCTGCTTCAGATGTAGTTCGACATCTTGGACCTGAAGCGCCACCATCTACCTACCTGCAATTATTGGAATCTGCCTTTGGCACAATTGAGGATGGGGAGGAATTGTTGGTGAGGTTCATGAACACGTTGCAAGATCCTGGAGAAAAACCCTCAGCTTACCTGCATCGCCTGCAGGTGGCATTGAACCGTACTGTACGCAGGGGAGGTGTACAGCCACAAGAGGTCGACAAACACCTCCTGAAACAATTTTACAGGGGTTGTTGGAATCATGACTTGCTTGCTGTCTTGCAGCTAGAACTTAAGGATCGACAACCCCCATCACTCGCTGAGCTTTTGTTGCTGCTGCGTACTGCAGAAAATAGGCAAGAAACAAAAACTAGTAGAATGAAACGGCACCTTGGTACTACCAAACCTAAGGTTGTCTCCCATAGACAAGAGTGTTCAGGAAACAAGCGAAACACAAGCTGAATCTGAATCAAGTGACCTAAGTAAGTTAAAGAAGCAAGTTGCTGACTTGAAGAGTCAATTGACAGCACTCATGAAACAAAGAAAACCCACTGCTTCTAAGAAAGAACACATGCAGAAAGATGAAACTAAAAAACCTGACCATGCAAAGACTGAACCAGGGCCCCCTCCACACAGCGCTTTAACTGTAAAGCCAAAACCGTGGTACTGTTTCCGTTGTGGGGAGGATGGTCATATTGTGGCCACCTGTGAGTCAGATCCAAATCCTGCCCTGGTAGCTGCTAAAAGAAAGGAACTGAGAATCCGTCAGCAGTTATGGGAAAGCCAACACCGAAACACACCTTCGTTAAACTGAATTCAGTCCCTGTCGTGGGACAGATGGGGACTGCAACGGGTCAAACACGTCCCGCTGATAAGAAGCCTAAAGTGACCACTAAGGGTGCCATGTTAACATTGAATGCTGAGCGTGGTAATTTCAAATTACCCAAAGGTTTAATAGGGGCGAAAACTACAGCACAGGTTCAAATAGAGGGCAATTGTGTTAGCTGCTTAATGGATACAGGCTCTCAAGTCACCACTGTTCCCCAGTCGTTTTACAATCAGAACCTGTCACAACATGAGATCCGGCCTCTCTTTGAGCTTTTGGAGGTTGAAGGAGCCAATGGCCAATCTGTGCCTTATCTAGGCTACATTGAGATTAATGTTGTATTCCCCAAAGAGTTTTTAGGTGCTGAGGTTGAAGTCCCCACACTAGCATTGGTGGTTCCAGATGTTCGTACAGTCCCCCAGCCACTAGTTTTGATAGGTACTAACACACTAGATCTACTTTACGAACTCCATCGTGATACCTGTCCTGAAGAGTATGAACCATCACAATATGGTTACAAAGCAGTGCTAAAGATTTTGGGGCTGCGACACAGGCAGTGCAAGGATAACCGCCTTGGTCTGGTCACCTCGCTCGGAAAAGACCCCCAGCTAGTTCCAGCAGGACAAACCGTAGTGTTAGAGGGGTTCATTGATGTAAACAGTCATACCACTGAGAAATCTGTCCTCTTAGAACATCCCTCCTTGTCAGCACTGCCAGGTGGGGTGTTAGTTAAACCTTGCCTCATTGACTTGCCCCAGAAAGCGCCATATAAAGTGCCAGTCGTAATGACTAATGAGCTGGATCATGATGTTGTTATTCCCCAGAAGTGTGTGATTGGGGAAATCAGTGCATTTCATCGTGTTCTCTCACATGAGCATTGTGTGGTGACACCAGATTCTAGCACCAAGCAGAAGCTAGGCCTCAACTTCAACTTCGAGGACTCACCCATAAGTGCTGAGTGGAGAGAGAGAGTAACACAAAAACTTGCCAATATGCCGGAGGTCTTCGCGCAAAATGACATTGACTTTGGGAGAACTAATCAGGTAAAACACCAAATCAAGCTATCTGATGAGACTCCATTTAAGCACAGGGCACGCCCCATACACCCAAATGATCTGGAAGCTGTCCGAAAGCACTTGCTAGAACTTCAACAGGCAGGTGTGATCAGGGAGTCCACATCACCCTTCTCTTCTCCCATAGTGGTGGTGAGGAAGAAGAATGGGGATGTGCGTCTCTGTGTTGATTACAGGAAGCTCAATCTGCAAACAGTGAAGGATGCTTATGCACTCCCAAACTTGGAGGAGACTTTCTCCACGCTGACTGGTTCCCAGTGGTTTTCTGTCCTCGACTTAAAATCTGGTTACTACCAGATTGAGGTTGAAGAGGCTGACAAACCGAAGACAGCTTTCGTTTGTCCCATTGGATTTTGGGAGTTTAACCGTATGCCGCAGGGCATTACGAACGCTCCAAGCACATTTCAGCGTCTCATGGAGAAATGCATGGGGGATATGAACCTGAAGGAGGTTCTTGTCTTCCTTGATGACATCATTGTTTTCTCTAAAACGCTGGAAGAACATGAGACCCGACTGATCAAAGTTCTCAACCGTCTGAAAGAGTACGGGTTGAAATTATCCCCTGAGAAATGTAAATTTTTTCAGACATCAGTGAGGTACTTGGGACATGTTGTGTCTCGTAATGGGGTGGAGACTGACCCTGAAAAAGTGAAGGCTCTGCAAACTTGGCCAGTGCCTACTGATCTGAAAGAACTGAGGTCTTTTCTTGGTTTTGCAGGGTATTACAGACGCTTCATTAAAAGCTATTCTAACCTAGTGAAGCCCCTCACCAATCTGACCTCAGGTTACCCACCCCTTCGCAAAGGTACCAAGCCCAAAGCTAACACTCCTCAGTATCATGATCCGAAAAAACCCTTTGGTGAGCGATGGACTCCAGAGTGTGAACAAGCTTTCCGAGCGATCATTGAAAAGCTAACTACTGCTCCGATCTTGGGTTTTGCTGACCCCAAGTTGCCCTACACTCTCCATACGGATGCCAGCACTATGGGGTTGGGTGCTGCTTTGTATCAGGAGCAGGAGGGGCAGATGAGAGTAATAGCATATGCTAGCCGAGGTTTGTCCAAGAGTGAGTCTCGCTACCCTGCCCACAAACTAGAGTTTTTAGCTCTAAAGTGGGCAGTTACAGAAAAATTTTCTGATTACCTCTATGGTAGCCAATTCATGGTTGTAACTGACAGCAATCCCTTAACATATGTTCTGTCTACAGCCAAGTTGGATGCAATGAGCTATCGTTGGCTAGCAGCACTCTCCACGTTTAACTTCCAGCTTCAGTACAGAGCTGGAAAGTTAAATTCTGATGCAGACGGTCTTTCAAGACGACCACATGGAGAACTGCTCAATGACACCGTTTCACAAAAAGAGCAGGAACGTATACAGCGGTTCACTGAAACACATCTGTCTGGTCAAGGAGTCACTCTTGGCCCAGACGTGGTCCCAGCTATCTGTGAGAGGCACCTCATTGGCTGTAGCCCAAGTGAAAACAAAGAGATGGATTGTGCTTTCACCCTGGTAGACTCTTTGGCCATGTCTGTATCTGCTATACCAGATGAGTTTGTGAATGAAGATCAGTGTGGTGGGTTACCAGTTATTCCCCATATGCCAGTAGAGCAGCTAAGGGCAGAACAACGAGCTGACCCGTGTTTGAGGGAAATTATAGCTCAACTCGAGACTGGGGACAAGGTTCCACCCACCGTTAGAAAGCAACTGCCCGATATTCCCTTACTAATCAGGGAATTCAGTCGCCTTGAGCTACACAATCAAATACTGTACCGAACACGACAAGATGGAGGTTGTGTAACCTGGCAACTTGTTCTTCCAGAGCAGTTTCGAGACACAGTCCTCCATAGCCTCCATGATGATATGGGCCACTTAGGGATTGAACGCACTCTCGACCTGGTGAGAACAAGGTTTTACTGGCCAAGGATGGCTGCAGATGTTGAGAAAAAGGTTAAAACCTGTGATCGCTGTGTTCTGAGAAAATCCCTTCCTGAAAAAGCTGCTCCTTTGGTCACCATAAAGTCCACCAGACCTCTTGAGCTTGTTTGTATGGACTTTTTGTCCATTGAGCCTGATAGGAGCAATATTAAGGACGTCCTCGTACTTACAGACCACTTTACTAAGTATGCCATTGCCGTCCCAACTCACAATCAGAAAGCTCAAACAGTTGCCAAGTGCCTGTGGGATAATTTCATTGTCCATTACGGCATTCCTGAACGTTTGCATAGTGACCAAGGGCCTGACTTTGAGTCACACATCATCAAAGAACTATGCAACATCCTGGGTGTTCACAAGATTCGTACTACGCCCTACCATCCTAGGGGAAACCCTGTAGAGCGTTTTAATAGGACGCTGTTGAGCATGCTTGGCACATTGGAAAACAAGGACAAATCACAGTGGCATAGCTTTGTGAAACCATTGGTTCATGCGTACAATTGTACAAAGAACGACGTTACAGGGTACTCACCTTATGAATTAATGTATGGCCGTAAACCCAGATTGCCCATTGACCTGGCTTTTGGTCTTCCCCTCAGAGACGACGGCTACAAGTCACATTCGCAATATGTGCAAAGTTTGAAGTCACGTCTGGAAGAGAGTTACAGGATCGCGGCACAAAACGCAGCAAAAATTGCTGACAAGAATAAGACCAGATTTGACTTGCGTGTAACCGCTTCTAAATTGGAAGAAGGAGACAGAGTTTTAGTGCGTGCTGTACGCCTAAGAGGGAAACATAAGCTTGCTGATAAGTGGGAGTCAGATGTTTATGTGGTGGTAAAGCAGGCGGGAGATCTCCCAGTTTACACAATAAAACCTGAGAACAGAGACGCTCCTTGGCGAACTGTCCATCGAGATCTCCTACTCCCTTGTGGTTTTGTCACACCCACTAAGGAGAAGCCTGTTATGACAAACTCCACACGCAAGCCTGTAACACGGCAATCAGCTAAACAGTATGATGAGACTGAACCTTCTGAGACAGAGGAGGATACCGTTTGGTTTCGTGAGAGGCGTCCCAGAGAAACCATTCGATTCACCACATTGTACGAGATTCCAAAATCATCCCCTGACACCGATGATGGTGAGGCAGCACAGATAAATTTAACTGAAGACTGCTTAGCTGTTAATGATACGGTAGTCAGAGAAGACTTGTCTCATGGAAATGCAGAAATCATTTTGGAGGATACTGCCTTGGATGCCGTGAGTGAAAAACGCTCAGCTGCTGATGTACCTGGAAGTGGAAATGACTTAGCAGACACATCCACCTTTCAGGGAGATGTTCTTCTAAGCAGAGAAGACTCTGACAGTGAGCCTGAGGCCTTTAACAAAGAAGATTCACAACAGAGCGTGGAAGGTGATAAAACGGACACTCTTTGACGTTCAGTGAGGAATAGAGGTCCGCCAGGAAGACTGCAGTACACCCAGTTGGGTAATCCACTGATATCTATTGTGCAATCCTTATTCCAAGGCTTGAGCTTAGCTTTTACTGATGCTTTGCAAGAGAGTAAGGAGGTTGGAACTTACCAGGAGCCACTCTCTCAAGTGGTGAGGTCACAGCCATCTCCCATGCAAAGGGACTTGCATGAATTTAGGAGGGGAGAGTGTAGCCCAGTGGCAAACAGATGGAATTAGAGACTGTTTATTGTAATTATTATTAAAGGTGTTTTATTTTGTTCAGTTAAAAGCACTCATGATTGGAGAGAGACTCTAAAGAAAAAATCCAAATTATTTTGTATGGAATTGCATTATTTGTGTTATTTATTTATTTATTTTGTTTCTCAAAGGTTATTTTTTGACCTGGATACAAATGCAGTCCAACCAATGGGATTGTTTGTCCCGCCTTGTTTTTCATGTTTGGTTGCGCTGCTAAGGCTGCTTAGACCACACGCGCCATAGCAGTACCTGTGGGGAAAACGTGGTAGCTGTTGAAACAGCGAAGCTGTTGGTGTCTGCTTGATTAGCCGCCAGATTTGGATAGCCGAAGCTAGTTTTATGAATACGAAGTGCTTTGCACTGGTGAGTAACGAAACTGTTATAGCCGCTGATCGGCATCCTGAAATGTTAATGTTGTTCGCTTCAAAAAACAAACGCTAATGGTGACGGTACTATGCAAGTAGCTAGCGAGTGTGCTAAACGCTCACTCCCGTTGTTAAGCGTTAGTTGAGAACTTATTAGCTGTTGTTAGGTTAAGGAAAAAACAGTATGTCTATCTGTTGTATTGAAATGTTTTATTGTGTTACTTTTATTCATCACTGTTGTTACTTGACCGTGAGCAGAGTATATTGAGTTTGCTGCTTTTAATGAGCAGTGTGAATTGCTTTAATGATTGGTGATAGCTACATTGCCATGTAATGAAAACGTTTAGAATTTGATTAGTTGTACAACATTAGAAATTGAAACACATTTTGTTCATGATTTATACTTTAAACAGAAGTGTTAGTTAAGTGTGAACCGTGTTCATTTGAAGTAATTCTGACCTCACTCTTAGGTCAGGTTTTTTGAGTTGGAGAAAGGAGCCGAGACTCCTCGGAGAACATTGGATTACAGACTTTGTGGAAATCCGCAGAAGAGGAATAATTTTCCATTGCAATGGATGGCGAGCCACAGCCCATTTGGAATTGAATCTTGAAGTCTGGTTGCCTGAACTGTGGTAGGACAAAACAGTGCAAACCATACATCGATCGTGGACTGAACTCACACCAATAACTCACCAGATCACCAAACAGGCCTGATCTGGATCCTATTGACACTTTAAAAGACCCGGGTCTAACATTCTTTTCTTTTTTATTTTGGGTATCTGTGCGCGCACACACAATTTTGGTTGTTATTGTAAAGGAATACAGTGCACAAATTTCAAATACAGTTGAACTATTGCTTCATCATTTGCAGTTGTGTTTTCATTGTGGTTACCCATCCTCTGGGCTCCTGTTGTTCCTGAAATCTTCTGATTTGCCCATTGTTTATATATTTTGTTACATACTGGTTACATAAGTGTAGCCCAGGCTATCCTCATTTATAAATTACTCTGAGGGATAATCAAGACTTTAAACATCTTGTTAGCAGACATTCACACTTATCTGAAGTGGGCTCACATTCAGAGAGGGTCAAAGTTGTGCTATTTAAAACGCTAAATTGTTATCACATGAAAGTGCACATCTTGAGGCTCTGAAACATTAAGAAACAGTGAAAGTAAGGTAAAAGAGCTCCAGGCAAATTCTTCAGAGAACAAGTTATAGAGTGTCAAATTAGAAACAGCCTTCCGTGGTCTGAGCCATTGTGCTTCAGAGAAAGACTGAGGGGTGTTGTGATTAAAATGAGCGCCCATATTAAACCTAAAATGTGGCAAGGGCACCGTGCTTGAAAGAGTAGAAGATCATAAATCTAACTGAGTGACGACTGCAGATTTTAGAAGCTGAGTTGTGTTGAATGTCTGGCATTAGCATTAATATAAAAATGGACAAAATATAAAATATGAGGTAATATTTTGAAAAAAATAAATAAAATAAAGCCCGTTTGCTCGAGGCTTCAGAGAACAGTCAGCAGTATGGTTGCTGGAGGTTCCTGACAGTCATCAGGTAAAAATGCACTGTGTAAACAAATACACAGTGCTACTCCAAAAACCTCCTTGTCCTTGCACTGCTCGCTAACAGTTTGCTGCAGTACCACATAGTTTGCATGGAAGATGCACACGTTTCTGCAAACACCCACCAGCTACTCACTGAGCAGAAAGTGCAATACAAACAGTTCCTTCAAAGTAAAAGTTCCACATTACAGAAAGTGCAATTTTTCTGCAGACAGCGTCAAAGTCTGCAGCAAACTTTGACACGCTATGATGCGTACGGAATTGTTTCCATACATGTTCATTTAACAATATGTGGCAAGTTATTTTTTTCCCTTTGGTTTTTTTCTGTTTAGGTTATAATATAAACTGTCAGATGCTTAAAATAATTCAAGCACACATTCCATTTTAACACAAAACCTCACATTCTATTTATATAATCAGACAACAGAAATTTTCTGTCAAGTAAATGTTTCACATGCAGAGCACCAAGCCAGTGGTGTCACTTCAAAGCCAACGATTGCTTAACGAAATCTGCTGATAACATTTTAAAACAAACTATTTCAAGGAGGCAGCGTACTTCGATTCACAGAAGAACTAGATGTGCCTGATCGGCACTTCACTTTGGACTTTACATCATAAACATGCATCATGGAAAACAAAGGCAATCTTTTGATTAGTGCTGCAATATTTAGTTTTAACGCTGCTGGCTGAACACAACCCAAGTTGCACAACCTGATGGAACAGGCTGCATCAGACTGCAGGAAAGCCAAATAAATTGCATGATTGTTGTTAGTCACAACGTGCAGTGTCCATATACAGACTGTAATTAATGGCAGGTCTCTGTAATTTTGAGCAACATCAAAGCCCGTAGTGTTGCACAAAAGCTTTTAACTGTATACGAATGAAAAACAATTGCTGTTATTCTTGGCTCAGCTTTTTAGGGCACAGAGAGAAGAAGAAAGCAAGAAAGAAAAATGAGGATTTTTTTTTCTGCATACAAGACAGACCTAATGAGTAATTAATTTAAGGAATATAATTTCTGTTTAGGCTGCTCACTCTAATTGACCTAAATGTGAAGTATTACTCTGGACAAAATCTACAAATGTAATTTAATGTGAGTGAGCGCTGCCTGTGAACCATCTCTGTAATAAATTGATTTAAAACAAAGGAAACAAAATGGAAAAGTTTTTTCTTAAATGAAAAACCTTCAACAAAAGTACTCACTTTTTTGGATCATAAAAATCCATTGCCCTTTTGACCTTGTTGTAAGCAGCAACCTTAAATGGAACAATTTCGAGGGTGATGAGGCCCGGAGCCATGGTGAGCACCTTGGCTCCGTGAGTGGGCTCGTACAGGTCCTTTCCTGTGGCAGGGTGAGGCATGCCTGCAGGGTCACGACCAACAATGTAGAAATTGGCCCCGGCCACCATTCGTGCTCTGCAATGCCACTGAACCTGTGGACAGAGAGAACAAAGAAAATGCTATAGCTGTGAAACTAACACTGCTCCACTTGTGTGGGATTTATAAAGACACACAATATGTCTTTATGACAAGTGTGCAAGACTGTACTAAAACACAGCAATCTGGGTAATGAAAGCAGCAATAATGACACTGTTAATAGCTCAATCACACTAGAGTCAAAATAGCACGACAACCTTTCTGCAACTAGGAAAAACTGTTGGTTGCCAGGTGATTCTGGCAACCACAATCCTCCATCGCAAGGTGCGGGACGACTGGTTGGAGGACTGCAACATGTCTCCAAATGGTCTCAATCTGACAGAGACTGACTGCATTCACTCTCATGCAGGCTGATGAAGGTTTGCAAATATCTGCATTTATAAATGCAGACAGACTGCCAACACATTTCAATCCGAGTCAGTCTACACCAGGGGTCAGCAACCTTTAACACCCCAAGACCCGGTTTCCACGCAAAAGAAAACACTGGGAGCCGCAAATATCTTCATTTTAGATGTCAGAAAGTAACACTGTATATACTGTTTTTTACTTTTATGCTTTGTGTGAACAACTAAGGTGTGTTGCTTATGAAATCCTTGAAGTGCTACAGAGAAAGTTACATTTTATTTATGTAATTGACACATTTTGAACTCTTAATGAAATATAGCAAAAGGAAAGACACCCAGCTGAACTAAAATGATCCATGTAGCAAACCAAAACTGTTGTGAGCCGCCACCCTTATATCGCCTTTGGGCTTTTGGAGCCTTGACCTGACTTTTAAAAAATAATTGGAAAAAAAGGACTATGCTGCTAAAAGATGAAAAATAGATATTTGCAAAATTCTGCCTAAATATGTATTTTACCTGGTTAATGTGTGTGGCGTGGCTTGGTCTGCAGCGCCGCTGCAGGGGAGGCGACGCACCTGAGCGGCACCTGCAATCAGGCCTCGCCGCCTTAATGTCTGTGCTATCTATGCTGTTGTGTTGGTGTGTGTCGGGCTGTGAGCTGAAAAGCTACAGCCGGCTGTATGTGTACAGCAACCGTGTGTGAAAAGTGGTCAATAAAGAGATGCTGAAAAGCGTGTTCATGGAAACATCGTCGGGTCTGCCGTGATATGTTTACAATGGGACTTCTGCTCCTGAACCTCTGCGCACAGCGTCTGCAAATCGGGGCTGTACAAGTCACTTTCATCTTTACGCAGGACTGTAAGCTGTCATCTGTGAGGCGTGAGCGGTGTTTGTCTTTAACATAGTTCACGGTGGAGAAGAGCTGCTGACATAATGTAGATCCGAAGATCCATAATTGGCCTACCTGGGGTTGAAAGTCTCGATAAATGCACGGTGTTTCGGCAGGTATGCTGGCTTCCGCGAGTGTGACGCTTATTTCAACCAATGAAAAAAATAATAGAATATGATTTTATTTTTATATTTCAATATCACAATAATCTTCCAATTTAGAACTACAAGTTAAAAAAGAACATAAATAAAATAAAATACACTTCAGCTAAATACTTCTAATTTATTTTCCCAAACCACACGGAGCCGCACTATAAGGACTAAAGGTTGCCGACCCCTGGTTTACACCAATAAGCACAACTCGACTCTCTTTGCTCTCGGGTGCTCAACTCAACTAGCTGCAGATTTTGATTATATTCTCATACAAAAGCAATGCTGCAGAGCACCATTTGGAGGAATTTCTAAATTATCATTTCAGAACTGTGAGGTTCTGGATTGACTCTGAACGTATCAAATGTCTGTGTATGTAGACAGCAACAATTGGTTGTTTTCACTGATTTATCATGCTTAATTGGTATATTATTATCACAAACAGATTGCATGTAATTGCCAACTTGACCCCATTCCCTAACTCACTGCACTGAAAGCAGACTGAGTGCAACACATTTTATTGCTGCCTTGATGCACCACAGTTACTTTGAAGGCAGCAACTGACTGCAAGTGATCACAAACCTGGTCCTTGTCTTCAAAGCAACCATTTCAAAGGTGATGGAACTGCACGTTTATTGCACACGGTCACATTAACTTTGGTTGTTGCTTTTCTCCTACGCTGTTGCTGTTTTTCATTATCAATAACATCAGAAACTGGACTTTTTGCCTTGAAAATTACTATTACTACTGCCATTAGGTTTCTACATGTTCTACATGATTTTTAGATAAGACTGAGGTAACAGCAAGCCTTTAATGGGCTAAAGAATACTTTGAAAATTGTATTAATGAAGAGGAGGTTCTACATCTCTGTGGAAAACCAAGTCAGAAAAACTATACTCAGGTTGCGACCGTGCATAGTTTTCAAAAATCTCCCTTTCAGAATTAGAAACTGATTAAATTCGCAGGCTGAGATCCACCATCCTGCAATCTGCTCTCAATAATTTGTAACATATCTTTCTGATTATCATAAATGAGTGATTAAAAGATTCTCAGCTACAATCAGTCACACACAGAGGTTTGTGTATGGCATGAAAACGTTAAACAGAGCGCCTCAAGACAACTGTAAATTTCCTTTCCTGCCATTTTTCACTCTCAGAAATTTGCAAAGAAATCATGCGACAGCCCACTTCCTTTTCTGCCTGTTGTTATTATTCAGAGCTGCAGCCACGCTTTTGTTCTCTATCACGTTTGAAGCGAACCTGATGCCTTGTTTGACGAAACCTCAAACATTCTTGATAATCATTACCTCAGTTGGCCCTGCATACATCATGGGTGAGGGAAAAATGGCAACAATGGTAGATTCTGGATTCAGAACGCCCTCCTCCAGCACAGCAGCATGCTGCTTCATTCTCCAAGGCAGTGGCACGTCATCATCTTTGGTCCAACCTCCTAGTGGGTGGAGCAGCAGAACAGGCCGACGGTAGCCTCGCTCGATCAGACGCTTGTGGGTGTCCTGCATCAGGAGAGCATGCCCGTTGTGGACAGGGTTACGCAGCTGAAAGGCAAATACAGCATCTAGACAGAGAAAAAGGAGGAAACAAGTTTGTCAAACGGCAACCAAACACATCTGCAAAGCAAAAGCAAAGCAAACAAAAGAAAATCATCTACACACAGAAATCATCTAGCTGCTTCATGCACATGAACCACATACAGTCTGTGTATTATTGATGAAGTGTTGAATAACACTGTAGTCTTTTCTCTTGGGACCTTCCTACTGTGATGCTGTTATTTATTTACCAAATAAACAAACAAGTGAGTAGACTGAAGGCACCAGACTGCTTAAAGTTTTCCTCTTGTTTTAAAAGAGAAGGAAGGTAGCTGTTTATAAATACTGGGGCATTACCATCACTCTCCCTGGTTCAGAATGTCATCACTGGGTTAATTTAGCTCTGACAGAAAATAAACAAACAGATATTGTTCCAATACCTGCATTCATTTCTTTGAACTTCTGTTTGAGCTCAGTGGGTGTCAGTCGGTATTGGTCGAGACCGTCATTCCAACAGATCTTGTCCAGAACCTGCAGGTCACCACCGACCAGCCAGTCCCCGCTTTCCATCACCATCTGAAATAGGAGCCACAGTGATCGTGACGGTGAATGCAACACAAACATAAACCAGATTTAAGACACCGCTCTTTAAAAGTCTCACTCTGTTGGAACCACTCCAGGGTGAATTCAAATAAACCCCTCAGTTATTACCCAGTTGCAAAAGGACAAAATGAAATAAATCAAAGTCTTGGTGAGTTGTTAAACAGCCAACAAAACTCTGCTGTGCTTTCCCCTCAGCATTTGTTAATTTCAATAACAGACAAAATCAGATTGCATTCCGCAACGAAACCTGGGGATGAACTCATGACCACAGCGCAGAGAAATTTTCCCCTCGTGAGATTCATCCAACAATGTCACCAAAGTGCTCAGGAAGGATCCAGGCAAAGGCTGCTATTGTTTCAGGCAATATCTTCCACCTGCTTCCTGTGGCACTTTTGAGACTGTAGCTAGAGTTACTGAAAGCACTGGCCTGCACATTGTTAATGTGATACAAAGTGACAAATTTCAGACCAAGCAGCAAACGCATCACAGCTCCAGCATTTAGACTGTGAACTGAAATAAGACCAAAAATAAAAATGAAAACAATAAGTGGACAAAAAAAAAAAACCTGTCTGTCATTATTTTGTTGACATGTAATTTATCATCTGAGTACGCTTTGATATCCATACTTTACAAACACACTGATTCCAGTTTGAGCTGGCAAGCTATATATAGAAATCTGAATCTTGTCAGCAGAGGAGTGTCTACGTGATGCGATCAATAACCACCTGCCCTCAAGTGCTCCAGCTTGTCTGCTGCTCACCCGATAAAAGTCACGACATACGCTTTACAGCACTGATAGCACTGAACAATAGGATAGGCAAATCACCACAGATTTTGCCAACATAAGTCAACAGAAAACAAAACGTCTACAAGGCTGTATGAAAGCAGGAGGTCTAAATCTGCGATGTTTACCCATTATAATTTCTCTATGACTTCATTTGTAAAAGGGGGCACTAGCCAAATAAACCACACCATAGCTTCCAGTGCCGTGGATTTCATGTCTGAGTGACAGACAGGCAAACAGGAAGCGTGTGGATTAACAACATGTTCCGTGGAGCAGAAAAGAGCCTGGATCAGAACGTCGTAGTCATGAATGAAGGAGTGTGCTGACAGATTGGTTCTGGTGTTGGGAGTTAAACATTCACTCGTGTATACATACATACATTCTAATGAGTGAGAGCTTAATTAGAGCAGGCTGAACACATGATAAGTTAAAGTGGATAAAGAACGACGGTTCGGGAAACACAGAGCATGTGGCATGTGCCTAAATCCAGAAATGAGACATCAGGTGTTGACACTAAGGAGTCACGGCATCAATTCATGAAGCCTGCAGCTTCTAATACATCTTAAAACACATTACCATGCCAGACTCCATTATGAATAAAGTGAAAGAAGGAAATCTTTGAAAATTAAAAAAAGAAAACTGCCAATAGTGGTGCGATATTAAGAGAGCTGTTAAGCCAGAGGTTAAAAGTAAGTCTGACCCAAGAGTGCAAAATCACTAGACACCACAAAGACTATTAATTTTGACTTAAACCTTTGCCAATAAGCAGACTGCACTAATCCACAAAACAGCCACTTTTAAAAGTTTACTAAGGTGAAATTAAAAACAAACTGTGTCACCAACACCAAAAATTTCTGCTGCTTTCCATCAACCCATTGACACTTTAAGCCAGATCATTTCAGGACATTAGCACACCAGAGCGTCTACCTGAGCCCCACAGCGCTTGATAAGAGACACATGGAAACAATTCCTCGATCTACTTGGAGATGGGCTGGGTGAGCAAAAAGGTGGAAGCTGGCAAATGAGCAGTACAATCTCAAACACATTTAGTTGAAGGCTGAGCAAGAGACTCTGGATCCAACTATAACACCTGCAATATGAGGGTGTACCAAAAAGATCAAGTGATTACACTGGGCGTCCTGACAGACTGAGAAAAACTCCACTCCTCCGCCTATTCAGTCTTTCCATAAGCAATGCGCAAAGGCCAGCTGGGATCTGTGTTCTATCAGTGCCGAATCCAGGGAGGCAGTTTGCTTTCACATGCAGCATGTTTATCACACAGTACTCTGAGACAGACAGTCTGGAGCTCTGCAGATGGTCTTCAGTAGTTTCGCCAAGGCTCAGCTTCTATACCATTTCTAACATACTAGCCCATATTGTAAATTCAATCTTCCCAGCAGGAGAGAATTCATTAAAAAAAAAATGTTTAAAAAGCCTGAACAGCCAAGGAATGATCTTTGCATTTGTGCCTTTTTTTTTTTTCTCCATAAAACATGTACTAAATGTTATGTGTATGCATTTAATAGTTGAGTGGTTCATGGGGTGTGAAATAGTTCTGGATTGAATTATGAAAGTCTCTTCATCTCTAATATGAATAGTTACACACTAAAACTTACAGGATGGTTAGCCTACTGTAGAGCTCTCAGTCAGAATGCCTAGATTTTGCAGCCTATCATTCAATCCAGACGGACAGGCTAAAAAAAAAAAAAAGACTGCACGCTAATCTGAGCTCTGTTTTTGTTTGTTGATGGGATATTACTTTTGGCTGTGAGATAAGAAACTGTGGAAGTCAAGTGAACAGGGTGTGTATCCCACATTGTTCAGGCTACCCCTGCTGGAGAGCAAGTGCTAGCTGTCTATGGATATTTGGCTTATGTCTTCTTAAAACAAACCGAGGTCACCCTTGCTTTTTCTTGAAAGTGATGCCATCCCTTAGCTAAAGCACCTGGTAGTGACAACCCAAGCTTCATGGGGTAGCCTTTTTTCTTTTGACTGTGTGCAATATGAGGATACCTGCACGAATAGTACAGGTGCAGTCTATTGGCACAGGCCCTGGAAAATATCAACAGTTTTACAAATAGTGAATGCATTTACCGTGTGTATATTACACTATTTCACTTCCAAGGAAACAGTGTTGAGTGCCTGACGATGGAAGAAACTGAAGTTCCACAATAAATTTTGAGAACTGCTATAAACATCAAGAAGTAATTAATCCTGGCTGCTATTGGAGGTGCGTTTCACCTGTCTCCACTGGCATTTATGAGACAGCCCCTGGACTTACTGACTGGGCTGTGCGATGCTGATGTGATACAAAGAGACAATTTTCTACAGACTAAGCAGCAAACACAGCAAAGCTCCCGTGCCGAGACAGAAAGAACCAAAACAGAAAGGCCACAAATGAAAAGCTGAAGATGACAAAGAGAAAACCATGTTGCTTATTTTGTTGATATGTAATTTATCATGTGAATATGCTTTGATATCCATACTTTGCAAACACCCTGATTTCAATTTGGTCTGGCAAACCATACATACAAATCTGAATGTTGTCAGCAGCACGGGTGTCTACGTGAGGCGATCAATAACCACTTGGCTCTGTTATAAGATGTTTTCAGGATCATGTTGTGATTTGTTTTCCACACTCTAATTACTCCAACCTGTCCACTGCTGACCCGATAAGAGTCACGAATGATGCTTAACAGCCTTATTCTCTGGAGAGATCAACAGCATAGGAATGTCTGTATTGATTTTCCTAACAAAAGTGAATGGAAAACATGATGTCAATGTGGATAAATCAAAGGAGGGGGCCAACATATACATACGTATCCACTCTGTTTAACCCTCTTAACTGCCCCATAATTTCACATGTGAACACAGAGTTAGCCAAATAAACAGCCACTACAACACCACAATTCAAATGAATTCTAGACATTGCCAATATCCCGCCCTGCTTCACTGAGCAAAAACTGGAAGGTTGAATGCACCACTCCTCACAGGCACTGACCTTGATGTAAGGGTGGTCCTTGCAGGTGGTTCCCCACTGCCGAGCACAGCGCTCTTCTTTTCGATGTTCGTAAAACTCGGGATTACGAAGGATGGCCACTCGCCTACCCGCGTAGACCAGGGCCATAGCTGTCGCGCCATCCAAACGCTCTTTATCTGAAGTTGACACTGGCAGCACGATAGGCACAGAGAGGTTGATCACGCCACCTATGGGGTGAAAAATGCTGATTCATGGAAAAAGAAAGAATCCACAATCTGAAATAGCCTGAAAACATTTCAGATCATTTTTCTCGTCAAGGAGTTCAAGTGTGTCCTGGTCAACTGAATTATTGATGAAGCTATCAGTGTTAATAGTTTCCCGAGGGAGTTTTTCAGTAATTACAGGTGTTGTAGAAACCTTGTAAATGACTGATTTTACTTTGGGTTTTTGATAAATTTGGAACAAAAATTCTAAAAATAGTTTTAAATTGCCAGAAATGTAAATTGTATCTGCTTTAAAAAATTTTGAAAAGTCCAAAGACACTAAGATTAGGCAACACACAAAAGGCAGGTTAAAATGCCCAGAGACTGGGAATGTGCAACAAAATATCCCGACCATTCTTGTAAAGTATAACGTTGTACGGCTTCAGGCTAAATGTGGAATATATGTTTCAACCACTGAATACAGTGAATCTTCAAGGCTGCAATTTAAGAAGCTGGAGAATAAATATCCTTACTCTACACTCTACACTGAGTGAGACCCTCTCTCACTCATGAGTTAATCCGCAGTCTTTTGCAGCATTTATTTCACCATGCACGTTGATGAAAATATTGAGACCAGCACGTTTTTCACAGATCAGCTAAAAAATATAAAATAAAATAAAAATATAAATTAAAAAAAAATGTGTAACTGTGACTGCTGCTAGCCCCAACTCTCCCTGGACCTTCCTTTGGTCCCCTCTGTCACAAAGTAGAGCTTACAGATGGTTCCAATAAAATGCACACACAAGCCTGCCAAATGTCCAAACGAGGGAGACACAAAATGAATATATTGGGGTTTCTGTTTTGTCAACTACTTGATTAGCAGAACTTTCAGTTCTATGCTTCCTGACCAGTTTTAGCATAAATTGTGTGTAATCAATCCTCCAACTGTCAAACCTCTGGAACATGGTGACAATGGGAAATGGCTGTGTGTAGTGTTGATCAATGCACAAGCTTTGTCCTCCACATTCCAGTCCTCAGGACTAACAGCAAAGTGACTCATAACTTCTAATCTATACACAAACTTATACAGCATGCTTAAAATATGAATATTGTGAGCATGCATAAATACATTTACTATCCACTTCATTACATACGCCTTGCTAGTACTGTTTTGGATCCCCTTTGCCTTTAGAACTGCCCTAATTCTTCGTGGCACAGATTTAACAAGGTGATGGAAACATTCCTCAAAGATTTTGTTGACATGATAACATCACGCCGTTGCTGCAGATTTGTCGGCTGCACATCCATGATGCAAACTTCCTGTTCCACCTCATCCCAAAGATTTAGATTGAGATCTGGTGACTGCCGAGGACATTTGAGTAGTGATCTCACTGCCATGTTCAAGAAACCAGTTTGACTGGTCATAACAGGATGGTCAGCAACAACATTCAGGCTGTGGTGTTTGAATGATGCTCAGTTGTTACAAAGGGACCTAAAGTGTGCCAAGAAAACATCCCTCAGACCATTACAAACACCACCACCATTATGAACTGATGAGTAGACACTTTCATGTTGTTTATACAAAATTCTGAGCACATCTGCTTCAGGTTTCCACATTCAGAGATGCTCTTCTGCACACTTTGGTTGTAATGAGTAATTATTTAAATTACTGGTTCCCTCCCATCAGCTTCTGAGAGAACTGCCACTCACTGGATATTTTCTCTATTTCAGTTCAAACAGAAAGCTATTTTCTGTTTTAGGTAATTATTGTGTCAGCATTAAACTCCACCTAATGCCCAGCCGCATGTTTAATGAGTTTCCTGTGAATATATAATAATCTTACCATCCAATAGGCAGTCAAAATGAAGACATTGCAAAAACTCTCTCTCTCTCATGAAACCATTGAGAGGAGTGGCCCAGCCTTCAGCCAGCACCTGTACCCACTGCATGTCCACCTGAGGATTAAACAGTCACATACATAAGAGAAAAGGTAAATCTATCAGAGGATACTCGGATAACAAAACGATTATCATTTAGCTTTACTTATTAAAACGCTTTGTGATATTGAGATATTCACCTTCCCAATCTGTACAGCAGGAAGTGTCTCTGCATCAGCTTTGGCCAGATCCAGTTTGTTCTCTTGAACGTACAGCTCTTTCACTTCATACGAAGCATCGACAGGAACTATATCCTGCAAAGTTTAAAATCAGGATATCAAATTAATAGGTATAAAGAAATTATTCCAAAACATCACACATAATGAAGATGCTGGTAAAGGAATTTGTGCATATATATATATATATATATATATATATATATATATATATATATATATATATATATATATATATATATATATATATATATGAAACAAAGTGGAGATGCATTAGCATCAACATCCACACAAATGTGATACTTTCCTGCCATCTAGTGGCTCACAGAAAAACAACAGCACTGTAATGCATTAAGTCTGAACTTATAGGCTCCAGCTTAACCTGTGATGGTGGTGTAAAAGATGAGGGAGCTAATTGGTAGAAGAAAAATAGCATCAGCACCAGATATTTCCTCTCCTCACCCTCTCCTGAAGAAGGTCAACAAGCTGCTGTATGCACTCATTCACGTTGCAGGAGTCGGTCTTCAGCACCAGCTCTGGTGCCTCTGGCTTCTCATACTCCGAGTCAATGCCAGTAAAACCTGATTACCAAAAAGAAAAAAAGAAAAAAAAGCACAATCTGAGCTCTGTTTTGTTTTTAAATAAAATATATTTACACCTAAGCAGCAGGTTATTTTTTCCTATTTTTATATTTTTATATGTTTGAGATGAACACAATATGAAATACAGAGCTCCAATTTAAAATTCATACTATTAAACACATCTGTGTGATAGTTTAGTTGTCAAACAGATCGATTAACCTGATAAGCTGAATCAGATCGTTTCTTATTTCAGTACAAACAAAATGCAAAAGCAAGGAAATGAGGTAGATTGAACATATTTCACAAGCAGTAGTCGGACTGTTGAAATATGTTGCATGCTTGCTTGCCTCCTGACCTAAAGAATAGTTGAGAGCACATTTTGAGCCAACATTTTAGCTCTAAAAAGGTACATGCATGAAGTGTTTCACACCAACCATACACATAACATACAATCATACAGGCAGGTAAAAAATACAGAAATGTAATATATAAATTCAAAAATTTATATCACTCAGTTAACATAAACCTCGTGAGCTACAAAAACAAGATAAACGAGTGAGCGCAAAGCTCACGCTTGGTGCAGAACTTACTTTTAAAGGAACAGTATTGTATTTTCTAAACATGTATTCTTTGTTCATTTTAAATATACTTTAAGAATTTTGTGGCGCAGTAAAACTCTGTAAAGAGTAGCATGCTAGATGTTTACTGTAAACATGTAAGTGTAGATCATAGATAATAGGTAATGATTTGTAAATAACTGGACATTAATAAGTTGAGCTTATAATAAGATGTTATACTACATTATGATATTTTATATTTTATACATTTTGGAGGTCAACTTGAAAGAAAGCCTGGTGTAAAATGTAAAAGTGAGACCAGAGGCCAAATGTGACATGATATTTGGGTGCAAATTATAATGTTATAATTACAATTCCCATATATCATTCCCTACATGCCAGTCTGTTGTCAATACAAACAATGAGAGTAAGAAACATAGTTTTCATAAATAGCTCTTTATACTATTATCATTTTGACCTTGAAGGAGAGGTCAGAGGTCAAATGTGACATGATTATTTAAATCTTTATATGGTACTTTCTGTATGTCGACAATACCAGCCACACTTGTAAGACACACAGTTTCTAAGTTATAAGTCTTTTTAAAATGTTTTCTACCAATTAATCATTAAGTGGACCTTAACTTGAATTCATTTGAATTTAATTGACCAAAATTTATTGGACTCTTGACATGACGCAGCTCTACATCTGTACAAAGTTTTTTCTGAATTCATCCAAAATATTTCAGTGCCCATGTTTGCAGACAGAAATACACATATGCAAACGCAACCAAAAAAAAAAAAAAAACTTCCTTGGAAGTAATCATACTGTACCTGTTATCTCCCCTGCTCTTGCTCTCTTGTAAAGCCCCTTCACATCCCTCTGCTCACATACGTCCAGTGGGGCATCCACAAACACCTCAAAGAAAGGTAGCCCAGCAGCCTCATGGATCTTTCTGGCATTGAGGCGATCCTGATGGATGATAATAACATACAAAACTATGTATAAATAGGAAAGACAAAAAGTGAGAGCAAAACTTAGCTTGGTGTACTGATGATGGTGACAAATTAAGAGCCTAATTTACTGAAATACCACTGAGATCTAGGCACACTTCTCATTGTCATCATCTCTTTGTCTCATTCAGCTAACGCCTTCTTTGAGGAGCTACTCACCCTGCTGTAGGGAGAGATGAAACTGGCGATGCAGACGAGCCCTGCATCAGCAAAAAGCCGGGCCACTTCAGCAATACGTCTAATGTTCTCTTCACGGTCCTCTGGGCTGAACCCCAGGTTTTTGTTAAGCCCCTGACGGATGTTGTCCCCATCAAGTGTGTAGCAAGGGATACCATGACACACAAGGTACTCCTCCAGAGCCATGCTCACTGTGGTCTTCCCTGCACCAGACAAACCTTTACACAGAAGAAAAACAAAGGGTTAAACTAAGAAAACAATGACATCTTCATTAAGTCCAACTTAAAATCTCTACAAATAACATCTTTCAGCCTACCAGTCAGCCAAACAGTGCATCCTCTAAAGCCTCCTCTTGTGCCCACAACCTGCCCACGCTTGTTTCGGCTTACATGATGAGCTTGATAGGTGACATTAGTTGCCCGTTGCATTCCCTGAAATAATACAGATTTAATGTAAAGTCAGTGGAGTGAATACAAATTTTAAAGAAAAACTATTATTTGAATTATTTTCAACACCTTAGATTATGGGATAGGTTAATTGGAAAATCCAAATTGCCATTAGGTGTGAATGTGCGAATGAATGTGAGTGTGAATGGTTGTCTGTCCCTGTGTGTTGGCCCTGCGACAAACTGGCGACCTGTCCAGGGTGTACCCCGCCTCTCGCCCTATGACAGCTGGGATAGGCTCCAGCGCCCCCCGCGACCCTGAAAAGGATAAGCGGAAGCGAATGGATGGATGGATGGACCTTAGATTATGTCTTAGGCAACATCATTAGAAGACATAGCATAAATTTTCACTGCTATGCAGATGACACCCAGCTCGATCTGTCCATGAAGCCAGATAACACACACCAATTAGTTAAACTGCAGGAATGTCTTAAAGACATAAAGACCTGGATGGCCGCTAACTTTTTGCTTCTTAATTCAGATAAAACTGAGGTTATTGTACTCGGCCCTGAAAATCTTAAAAATATAGTGTCTAACCAGATTCTTACTCTGGATGGCATTACCTTGGCCTCCAGTAACGCTGTGAGGAACCTTGGAGTCATTTTTGACCAGGACATGTCCTTCAATGCACATATTAAACAAATATGTAAGACTGCTTTCTTCCATTTGCGCAACATCTCTAAAGTTAGAAATATCCTGTCTCAGAGCGACGCTGAAAAACTAGTTCATGCATTTATTAGGGCTGAACGATTATGGAAAATAATCTAATTGCGATTTTTTGCCCCAATATTGCGATTGCGATGCGATATGCGATTATTTTTTAAGGTCTTTGTCTTCTGTATTATTAAACAAAGACAAGCAATACATCATATAGTATGGCCAATACTATATTACATTAATTTTAAACTGTTCTTTCCTGGAAGACAGACCTCTGTTATGATGACATGAGGTGATGCATGAATTGATGACTGACATTTTTATTTAACTTCTTCAATCACAACAGTATATTTGAACATACACAATAGTTTATTTTTAGCTTACAAACATCTGAGCATAAAGTGCTGACAAGGAACCCTGGTGTAAACATTAAAATGAAAGTCAGTACAATGTGCAGATTGCAGAAATATACATAAACAAAATCAGTGGCTTTACCACACTCAGTTTTTCGACATCTGTGAACTACTAGACAGTCATTCAATTAAAAAATAATATTAAATAAATAAAAAATACACACATCTTACTGATCTCTGCAGTCAGTAACATTACACATAAAGTGCAAACATAATAGCAATTGTATAAACACACACACACAAACACGCCTTTAAAATTTAAAGGCGTGAAATTGGACGGTCTAGCCTTCTGAATCAGAAGGCTAGTTCTGATTAGCGTCACCGCTGTCTCGGTGGAGTTTAATAAACTCGGCCGTCTGCTTCTTGCTATCTAAAATATAACCAGACACTGGCGTAAATTCTCGACTGTCTCATACTTCTGTTTAATAAGTTTTCTGTTTGACGTTTAGTCAGCTGTGTGAAAACCAAGGAGGAACCCACCCGGGGGATTAATAAAGTTTTATTTTATCTAATCTAATAACTTTAATCTCAGCCAAACCGATTTACTCACGAACAAACAAAACACTGAAAAAAGCCCAACAATAACATTTTTAGGTTGTCTAAGTGACTTATATATTACGTTTAACCCGAGCAGCGAAACTCCGCGGTGATCTGAAAATGATGTGCCGGGAGTTGTGCCGTTCTCGGCCGCATCAGTAACCCTCGAGCTCCCGGCTAGCTGTCGAGCTGGTGGGTAGCAGACGCCTCTGAAAACGTCAAAGCACTTTTGCAAATATGGGATATCTTGATAAACTGAGCAGATATTTGATGTTTACACAACTACTTTCTCGCCTGAAAATATTTTAAAAGTTTATTTTGTGACCCAGAAAGATTAGTATGAGTAATTTTAAAACTTAGTAGCGGCCGCCATTGCTGGAAACTGGAGTTTGGCTGGGCCGCGCTATGAATTCTGGGATATGGTAGTAATTTAGACAGCCTTCGGCGCGTCGCTGTGACGTAATCGGTCTACAAATGCGGCCTCAGGAGGATGCAGCCCATGAATTTGGACATGTCCAGAGTATAATCGCAGCCTTTGCGGTTAGAAAATTGCACTTGATCATGTCGCGATATTATCGCAAATGCGATATATCGTTCAGCCCTAGCATTTATTACTTCCAGGCTGGACTACTGTAATTCATTATTATCAGGATGTCCTAAAAACTCACTGAAAAGCCTTCAGCTAATCCAAAATGCTGCAGCAAGAGTCCTGACAGGGACTAGAAAGAGAGAGCAGATTTCTCCTGTTTTGGCTTCCCTTCATTGGCTTCCTGTTAAATCCAGAATTGAATTCAAAATCCTGCTCCTCACATACAAGGTCTTAAATAATCAAGCTTGTAGTACCATATCACCCTATTAGAGCACTTCGCTCTCGCTCTGCAGAACTACTTGTTGTTCCTAGAGTATTTAAAAGTAGAATGGGAGGCAGAGCCTTCAGTTTTCAGGCCCCTCTTGTGTGGAACCAGCTTCCAGTTTGGATTCGGGAGACAGACACTATCTCTACTTTCAAGATTAGGCTTAAAACTTTCCTTTTTGCTAAAGCATATAGTTAGGCCTTAGTTATGCTGCAATAGACGTAGGCTGCCGGGGATTCCCATGATGCATTGAGTTTTTCCTTTCCAGCCACCTTTCTCACTCACTATGTGTTAACAGACCTCTCTGCATTGAATCATATCTGTTATTAATCTCTGTCTCTCTTCCACAGCATGTCTTTTATCCTGTCTTCCTTCTCTCACCCCAACCGGTCGCAGCAGATGGCCGCCCCTCCCTGAGCCTGGTTCTGCTGGAGGTTTCTTCCTGTTAAAAGGGAGTTTTTCCTTCCCACTGTCGCCAAAGTGCTTGCTCACAGGGGGTCATATGATTGTTGGGTTTTTCTCTGTATCTATGAAGCGCCTTGAGGCGACTTTTGTTGTGATTTGGCGCTATATAAATAAAATTGAATTGAACTGCAGAGCAGGAGGTAAGGATGATTTACATTATTAAATCATTATTACATTATTAAATCATTATTGGTAGGTCAGATCATAACCTGATTCACCTCACCCCCCGCTATGTGCCAATTGTGAGGAGGGAACCTGTGACCACCAGGACTGTTAGGAGGTGGTCAGAGGAGGCAATAGCGGAACTACAGGGCTGTTTCGAGGTGACCGACTGGGAAACACTCTGTGAGCCTCACGCCGAGGACATCAATGGGCTTACTGAGTGTATCACAGGCTACATAACTTTCTGCACCGACTCCATTGTTCCAGCTCAGACTGTTCATTGTTACCCAAATAACAAGCCGTGGGTGACTAAGGACATCAAAGCCCTCCTCAACAACAAGAAGAGGGCTTTCAGAGGGGGCAACAAAGAGGAGGTGAGGAAGGTCCAGGTGTTACTAAAGGACAAGATCAGAGAGGCTAAGGACAATTACAGGAGGAAGCTGGAGTGGAAACTCCAGCAGAACAGCATGAGAGAGGTGTGGAGGGGCATGAAGACCATCACTGGATTCAGGCCAACCAACAGCAGGGGAGCTGAGGGAGGTGAGAATAGAGCCGACGAGTTGAATCTGTTTTTCAATAGATTCGACACCACAGTGTCTGCTCCCACCCCCACAACCTCACCTGCAGTCAGCCTGGAATCCAGAGCCACACCACTGTGCCAGCCTCTCTCTTCACATGTTGCCTCCTGTGAGATTCCTGACACCCCTCCCCCACCCATCACCTTCACTCAATACCAGGTTGAGATGCAAAGGAGGAGACTTCACTCAGGCAAGTCTGCTGGACCAGACGGAGTGAGTCCCCTTGTCCTCAAGACCTGTGCCCCCCAGCTGTGTGGAGTCTTTCATAAACTGTTTATGCTGAGTCTGAGTCTGCAGAGGGTCCCGGTGATGTGGAAGACATCATGCCTCGTCCCTGTACCAAAGACGCCTCGTCCCAGTGGCCCCCAGGATTACAGGCCCGTGGCACTGACCTCCCACATCATGAAGACCCTGGAAAGGCTCATCCTGGACCAGCTGCGACCCATAGTAAGACCACATCTGGATCCCCTTCAGTTCGCTTATCAGCCTCGTCTCGGAACAGAGGACGCCATCATCTACCTGCTCAATCGTGTCTACACCCATCTGGACCAGCCGGCGAGCACTGTGAGGGTCATGTTTTTTGACTTTTCCAGTGCTTTCAACACCATCAGGCCGACCCTCCTGGGTGATAAGTTAGCAGCGATGCAGGTGGATGCTTCTCTGGTGTCCTGGATTGTTGATTACCTGACAGGAAGACCACAATATGTACGTCTCCCACAGTGTGTGTCTGACAAGGTGATTAGCAACACAGGGGCACCACAGGGGACTGTCCTCTCCCCCTTCCTCTTCACCCTCTACACCACAGACTTCAGCCACTGCACAGAGACCTGCCATCTTCAGAAGTTTTCTGATGACTCTGCGGTGGTTGGATGCATCAGCAGGGATGATGAGACAGAGTACCGGGCTGTGGTCGACTCCTTTGTCACGTGGTGTGAGCAGAATCATCTGCAGCTCAACGTGGCAAAGACTAAGGAACTGATCGTGGACTTCAGGAAGACCAGGAAACACTTGACCCCTGTTTCAATCCAGGGGGTCAGTGTTGACATTGTGGAGGACTATAAATACCTTGGAGTACACATTGACAATAAACTGGACTGGGCTAAAAACACCACAGCACTTTACAGGAAGGGCCAGAGTCGTCTCTATTTTTTGAGGCGACTGAGGTCCTTCAACATCTGCCAGAAAATGCTGAGGATTTTCTATGAGTCTGTGGTGGCCAGTGCGATCCTCTATGCTGTTGCATGCTGGGGGAGCAGGCTGAGGGTCGCAGATGCTAACAGACTTAATAAACTGATCCGTAAGGCCAGCAATGTTGTGGGGATGGAGCTGGACTCCCTCAAGGTGGTGTCGGAGAGGCGGATGCTGTCCAAGATAAAGACAATGTTGGATAACACCTCCCACCCACTCCATGACATGTTGGTCAGTCACAGGAGCTCGTTCAGTGAGAGACTGAGATTACCGAAAAGCACCACTGAACGACACAGGAAATCATTCCTGCCTGTGGCCATCTCCCTGTACAACGCATCCACTTAACACACTGTTTGCTGCTACAACTACACATGTTTCTTTTCCAAATATTTATTTATAAGTGACTTATGTATGTATGTATGTATGTATGTATGTATGTATGTATATATATGTATATATTGTACTATTCTTAGTTAGCATATTGTCTGTCTTGTCTTAATGTTGGTTTAAAATGGAGCACTGTAACAAAAAATAATTTCCCCCAGGGATCAATAAAGTATTCTGATTCTGATTCTGATTCTGATTAATCAATGCAAAAACTTTCCTAATTTACTAAAAACGGTGTGGTCTCAGAATCTCATCTCTGCTTTTCGTGGATGATGTGGTTCTGTTGGCTTCATCGGGTGACTGTTCTTGTTTATCCATTATTATTGTTGCCACATGTTAAGCTGCAGCTACAGGATACACACTGCTAGTACCATGCTGTGACAGCGCTGCAACAG
Source organism: Rhamphochromis sp. 'chilingali' (assembly GCF_963969265.1). Lineage (NCBI taxonomy): Eukaryota > Metazoa > Chordata > Actinopteri > Cichliformes > Cichlidae > Rhamphochromis > Rhamphochromis sp. 'chilingali'. The sequence continues at coordinate 24,802,018 of NC_137948.1, forward strand.
TGTGTGACATTCAAACCAGATAAACCTGCGACACACCTCCACCTCACTTCATTTTGTCCACATTTCCTCTCAAAACTTCTTATTTCATCTTGAATACATCAGAAATTTTTAAAGATGAAATATTCATGCTGCAATTCATTTCCCGGGTTGTCAATCAATCCAGTCCTTTTCAGCCACTTCAAATATCTCTACACGACTGTGGCATTTTATACTTGTTGCAATTTCTGCTGCCCTTTTGGCTAGAAAGAAAGGTGTTAAGATTGTTCTTTCTGGCTCAAAATAACTTTATAGCATTGATGTTTGAGACATGTTTGACAGATTATAAATTATTTGCAGATTACAGATGACAGATTATTTAGGCAATTATTTAACAATTCAGAAGCTTTAATAGAAAATTTCGGGTTGTTGTGTTTTTTTGAAATTACATTGTGTGTTCAAATGTGGAAGACGGTGATGAATGACAATACTGTGCTGCAGCGTTATGTAGCAGAGAAATTACACAAAGAAGCACAGCACAGTCTGCCTGTACCACCAAGGTAATGTTATCACACCTGGAAATGCTGTAACTCAAATCAGTCAAAGCCCCTGCATTCATTACCGGGGGTGGTAGCAGCTGATTCGTGATTACTTTTATTACCCAAAGCTTTACTCGTAAGACTAGCTTTAGCTTGCAACTAACGTGTGACAAAAGTGTCGCTAACTAGCTTACTGAGCCTGTTAGGCAGTTAGCTCAGAAGAAGCAACTTGTTTGTGGATGTGGACGGATATAATGAAACGGTGCGTTGAATTAACACATCTTGGGAGAGAGAGAAAAAACTCACCCAGCTTTCAGCAGTGTTGGTTAGCTTCTGTTTCTTGTTCGAGTTGCCGAGAGTCTCCATGCCTGGCAGCAGTCAGCAGCTAATTCAAACGGTACCTATTTAGAAAAACAACCAAAAAAAAAAAGCAAATACAACACCTAACCCGGTTTATTTACTTGTAGAGGTATCTGTTCGTGGGTCAGGTGCGTCTAGCGGATGGAGGAGACCGGAGCTGAGCAGCCTATCTAGCACAACAACCGGGAAGAGGTATTTTTCCAAGCTGCCACGTCACCATCGAAGAAGTGACGCGTTTCCTCCGTCTTTGGTTGGTTCCAGAAAAACTGACCTGGTGTCAGTTCTGCTTCGTCATCGTCTCCTTTCGCGCAATAGCTGACTCGGAGACGTAACTGATCCGCAACCTGCAAGTGTGAAAATACATTTAAAAAAAAAAAACAATGTAAAAATAAATAAATAAAAGTAAATAGATGTTTTCGAGGAGTCATTTCAAATATTTATGTTTAAAAAAATAAAATAAAATCTGTAGGTTATTATTACCAACCTGGTCATGTGTGTAATTATACAAATAACAGCGCTGGCAACTGGAAAAAAAGAGGGGTTTGTAATTAAAAAGGTAAACTTAATAAAAATAGAACAGCTATTTGCAGTTGCAATCAGCTACAGGGTGGTGCGTACGCTGATTATAGGACTGCTGGTGTGATTTGAAGGGGATGCTGGGCAGGAAGCTGCTTACTGAGGCTGAATCAGTGTGAGAAATACGCGCAGCATCAGGGAGGAGCGCTCCCTCAAAAGCGAGCGGCTCTGTGGCGTAATGTAACAGACCAGACCGAGAGGAGCGGCGAGCAGACAGCAACGGGGATTTAAGGAACTGCAACTCCGGGAAGAGGCCCGAGCAAGGCAGGTATGATGCTATGAACTGTGCAACATGTGAATCTAAATACAGAGAGATCGCATTCTCATCGTTAGCCTATATGCTGGCTTAGATGTGTTTAAAAGGCTACAGTAATTGTGATGTTAACAAGCTATGTGGTGTTGGAATAAATGAATATTGCTTTAGTGATGACATTTAACTTTTCCCCCTTTTCTTGTTTACAGCTTTAGAAATGTACTGTAGGTATGACTCCTAGTAAACGTACGTGGACTGTCTCTGATGTTGTATATAGTATAGGTTTCATTTATTTGCATATATTGATGCAAAAAGTTATTTTCCGTAGATCGTTTTGCATGAGCTGGAAGGCTTCGCTTTTATATGACGATGAAACATCAGGTGACATAGGCTGCAGTGAAAAAACCAAGTCCACACAATGCAAATTAGGCGGCCTATTTTTGAAGTATACAAAGTAGTTTTGGCCTCCTTGCACCCTTGGCCTTGCTTTAATTCTATTTTTAATAATTCACTTCTCTGTTCCAAGTTGCATTAGCTTTGACTTGAAACGACAAGGCTTAATTACAGGACGTGTAATGACCTGTTGCCCCACCCAGTAGCCTTGTGTTTTAACCTAGTGTTTCAAACTGTGTGTGGGGCCACTGTGCTACACCCCAAAAGTAAACTTCAAAAACCAGCTGTGCCGCACACATCACATGTGACAGACTGCCACCCTCTTATATATATATGGGAAGCTTGGGAGACACCCAGTCCCAAACCTGACATTACTGCCAGAATCCACCCCAAATGTGGCCAGGCAAGCCAGAAAAGTACTCTGAGGCTATTTTTACATGTGCTCTGTGGAATAGGATGTGTTATACCAGAAGTAAAACAACAATGGCTTGTTCTGTTAGTAAGAAATTAATACTTACGTGTCTCGGTGAGCAAACTGAGATGTTAAACTAGTGCTGTTTAGTAGTCGTGAGATCTATTACAGGACAGAAATGTTTCAAACATTTGCTCTGTGATTAACATTATTGGGATACCATGTTTACTAGGAGTCAGGGAGAGAGATACAGCATAGTATCACAATATTTATCTTATTGGATAAAGTAAATACTGTCAAAGCTTAGCTTTAAGGACGTTATTTGCAGTTGACAAAAGGTGATAAATCGCAATATAGGTTATTGCTATGCTCCGCATATTGCAAAATTTAAAAACAAATGGCAGTAATAAGATATCATGAGTGAAGTATTGTAAATATTAAATACTGTAGCGCCGGGTCTCTGATGATTCGCACATCTATCATCTATAGATAGATATGTACATGTTGTTAATAACTAATAGTTTACAATAACATCGTTTATTCTAAAGAAGCTTTCTTACATTTTTACAAACTTTCATTTTCCCTTCATTTTGATTGTATTTCTCTTACTTCCCAACAACAGTCATCTTAAAGTTTTTTGTACTATAAAGTAAAATCCCTACATTCCCCTGTGAGTAAGCAGTCAGCAATGGTGGGGAGGAAGAACTCCTTTTTAGCAGAAGCAAACTCAGAGAGGTGCAGCAATCTGCTGTGACAGGCTGAGGGGGAAGAGAGAAAAAAGAGGAGAAGAAATGTTCAGCACATCATTGGAAGTCCCCCAGCAGTCTTACCCTGTAAGAGCACAACTAAGGGATGGTTCAGGGTCACCTGATCCAGACTAAACTATAAACTTTGTCAAGACTTTTTAAAGGCTAGTTTAAGAAGTAGAGAGGGTGTCTATCTACCCTATCTGAACCCATTTGACATTTACTTTACTTATTCTCTCTTACTTGATGTTACACATTTCAGCAACAGAGAACTCAGTTATTTTTACTTTATTATTTTTAGTTAAATTAATTTAGCTAATAAGAGTTTATGTCACACATTTTGTTACTTCACACATTATGAATTTGTATATTGACCGTTGCAAAGCGAGTTTGTTTGGGGGCACAGGTACTTCTGAGGCTGAAGAAGCCCAGTTACCCATTAATGCATCAATACTTACAATCAGATAAATATTAATATTAATAATTAACAATTTGGGACCATTTATCTGGAACAGCAAAGACTTGAGATATGAGAGTGAGTAAATACTTAAAGAGTATTTAAACATTAATTCCGTTTGCTCATAATATTTATCTGGTTTTATCTAGGCACGATGTTGAAGGCAGTATTTCTTTTACTTCCAGTATTGAATTTTTACTCTGAGTCTGTAGTATTTCTACTCTTTTTAAAGAGCAATGAATTATTGCTATTCCAGCTACCAGTACTAACTTATATTAATATTAATTATTGTTGCAGTGTCATTATTGTTGTTTTTGTTTCCATTATACATCAGCAAATACCTTGGGAGTTTCATCAATAAGGGAAACTGGTATAAAAATAAAAACAAATAAAATATGTAGAGTTTGCTGTAGATACCCCCGTGTGAATGATTAGCTTTTTTTCCCATCATTGCAAGCCTATCTGGACATTTCTTTTTTATCATAGATTACTACTACACACAGATTATTACAAAATCTCAACTATATGAGATACTTCTTTAACACATTTTTGTGTTCATGTCCCGAAACAGTAAAGCTAAAACTCCAGAAATGCTTTACTTCTGAACACAGAGAAGCGTTTTAGTAACTTCATAACATAAAGTTAACTCCCTGGTCTCGTCCCTTCCTACAAGGCAGGGCCGCCGCTTTCCTTTATTGAAGGCTAGCTACATGATGCACAGACAGAAATGATTGGACAACAAGGCAAGCATATCATTATGACGGGCCCAAAATGGAGTTGAAAGCCTGGTTCCCCTGGAGTAAAATACAGCCTTTGAGACAACTGAGTGACTTGTCTTGAAATAGCTTGGGTGAGTACTGGCGGCCAAGTTATCCATCATGGCTTGTGACCATGTGGAATAGTTTTTTGATGCCAGGTTTCCATCACCACCCATCCCATGAGTGTTCTGGTGCTCTGGCCAGTGGGAAAATACTGTCGTTGGCACACTGGGGAGGGAAGGGGACAGGAAAACGGGTCCGCTGACACCCGTGTGCAGTGTATATAGTGCAATCGTCTAGGAAACAGAAAACCACATAAAAACATGTGTCACAGATAACAGCCCCCCTTTCATTCTTATAACAAACAAACAAACAAATAACAACAACAACAGCATTTAATATGTGTTTACATTGTTGTTTATTGACACCTGAGACTGCTTTAAACTAGAATGAATGAATAGTTCCTTAGGGTTTGTGCTCAACCACACTGCCTCTAAATGATACAGTGAATCACGTCTTGCATTATACCAAACCAAAAGATACATAAAGCCTTGTCACTAACATTACGATGGTCTTATAATGTTTGCTTTGTTGTGTTGACCTTGTCCAGAGTCTACATTTTCATTTCATTTCATTTTCATTTTTCATTTATTTATTTATTTATTTCACACTTGGTACAACAGATCAAACAAACCAACCACACTTTCTATCAACAAAGCACTACAACCATGTGTGAAAAGGAGCAGGAAGAAGAAAATATTCTTATTAAACCCTGCCCCCTATCTACAATCCAACTTATATTACAAGTGGGCACCAAAAATCAGGGAACAAACTAATATTAACATTTCTCTCCGGTCCTAACCCAAACCAAACAACAAATTTACAATCAGAATATACCACTCCACATAGTAACAAGGAGAAAAATAAAATTAAATAAATAAAACAAAAAATTATAAAGTTGCAGGTTATTTTTAGTGCAGTGTTTAGTGAATATTACCAGACAGGCTAAAGGCTAAAGGTAGAGCTCACTTTACTTAGAAAATAAATGCAAGAAAGAGAGGACAAGGGAGGTAATGACTGATTGGGGGAAATTATAGTACTACTGTGGATAATTAACTTTACATGTAAAGTTCAATATAGTTTACCCATCCGCAGGAGCGATGATCGAGTCTCCTTGACCTCTCAGCAACTTTTAATCATCATTAGTTTGTGCAGTACAACCAGCCAAAGACAATGAAACTTATAACTTCCTTTCTGTACTTCACACATTACAATATCATGTGAAGTGTGACAGATCGTGAGCCAGATGAGTCAGTGTCTTTGACATTCTGGCTTCAATCAGACGGTGAATTCATACATCGCGTGTCGCTAATGTGACTTGGTTATTTAAAAGTGAAAAATGCCGTTAAATGATTAAAAACACATTTAATGTTAATCCAGGACGATGACCACAGACTAAACTCGGTAGTTTGCATAACTGTGATGGACTCTGGACTCTTGTATTTGTGGACGCTGCTATCTTAGGTCCTGGGTAGCAGCCGAAATATTGTGAGGGAGAAAGAGACGGAACTGAAAGAATTCCAAGCTGAAATATATGGGATCATTTTTTAAGAACCAAAGATGGTGGAAAAATGTGACTTCCAGAGGGTGAAAGTTTTTTCAAGACATGCTGTTTTATGTTCCAGTTAACCACTGAAATGACAGTAAATTTAGCTGTAAGTGAATAACTGTGTTTAAACTTTCAATTTGGATGCTTTGTTTTAATAGAGCTTACTTCTAGCAGCACTTTAATCCTTTGAATGTAAGAAAATGATGTTCTTTACTGGGACTTGCCAAATTCCACATTTATGCTAGCTTTACACCAGCTAAGGGCTGGAAAGCAGCTGTGATAGGTCAGGTAACATCTGCTTTTATAGAGCAGCATCCAGTTGGCTAAATCCACAAAGAGAAGTAAAGCTTAGAATCACCAGTAGCAGGTGAGCTGACCAAAGCCTGTCCATGAAGATCACAAATCTACTGGAGCTCATAATACAGATTTTTATGTGACTTATTTGTGCTGCACAGCAACACCAGAATTTAGGGTCCCCCCAACCTCCAACTGTTAAATCCCACTATAACCCTTTATTATAAACCATTAAAGCCTGTTAGACTTTGTGTTCTTCAGACCTCCATCAGTTACATAACACAGACTGAATCCTGTGTGGGTTAGTCAGAGGGCATTCTGCTCTAATGCTTTCTCTCCAGCAGTAATGTTTTCCTCAAAATTGATCCGAGGAAACTGATACTTTGGGTAGGCCTCCTGTATCCAGCCACGCTCTATTTCTATCCCATGTTTTATCCTACTGATAGGTTTCTAAGTAAACATAACATCATGTATGTATCCCAGATGACTTTTATTGTGATGCATTTCAGGGCTGATTGCAATAACCTCCACGTCCATTAAAGGAGCTGTTACCTTTTGGATGTCAAAGGATGAAAATGATCAGTGCTGTAGTGTACTCTCACAGTCATTAAGTGAAAATAGCCCAACAACAAACACTTCACTAACTCTTCTCCAGTTTTGCAAACAACAAGGTAATGTTTGACCATACACTGACTGGAATGACCATAGCAGTTGCTCGCTGAGAAAAAAAAAAATCTACAGCAGTGTAATGGAAAGACTTTAGAAGTACTAAAAAAAAAAAGGATGATTGAATGTCCAAACAGAAAACTGCCTGAGTGCTTCTGGTGAATGTCCAATAAATGGAAAGTATAACTCGCAGCATTAACTCATACAACCACATTTGGCTTTGTGTCACAAACTCCAAAATAGCTTTTTAAGATTAAAATGGACGTTTTATCCAGTGGAATCCAAGACTTTGTGTCAATAAAACATTCATGTCTTCATTGATTACTCCTAAAATAAGGAAGAGCAAAAATAAACGTAAACCCGAGTGTTTTCCAGCTCTCGTTACTTGTTTGTACTTTTCTGTCTTGTACAAATGACAGTTGCACACGCTTTCCGAACCTAACCGCTTGTCAGTGTAATCCTTTTGTTTTCTCTCATCACAGCTATAAAGCCTCAGCCCAGAGCCACATTGTCTGTGCATGGACAGTGCAGGCACCCATGGCATCACAGGAGCTCGTGGATGCGAGAGACTCAGCCGCTGATAATACGAACCCAGGAATGGAGGGTGCCGCGGTGCCCAACGGCGGTAAAACTTGCCCCGTCCATGCAGCGGGTGGAGAGGATACAAAGAGGAGCTTTCGGAAAGGCATAGGCAGGCATAATGATTACGTGAAGATCTCCCTGCCGGAGTCCAAGGTCAATCGTCTGCCTATGGAGTGGTGGAAGACAATAATCGCTTTCTTTTATGCTGGTTTTAATTTGGTCCTGACAACAGTTGTAATCACAGTGGTCCACGAGAGGGTTCCACCCAAAGAAAGCAGCCCGCCCCTCCCTGATAAGTTCTTTGACTATGTTGACAGAGTCAAGTGGGCATTTACAGTAACAGAGATCAATGGGATGGTGCTGCTGACCATTTGGTTGATACAGCTGTTCTTCTTTAGATACAAGTAAGAACCAACAGCATTAACTGTATGTTGTTTTCTTTTATTTGTTTTCTCTTTTCAATTTGTTCACAATTGCTGTGTATACTGTATGTGACAACCAACCCTTGAAACTTGTCAGTGATCTGCGCGTCTGCATGTGTGATGAACTCAGGAAGTTCATCAGATTACTGAGCCTTCTGATCAAATCAAAATCATTTTCCGGCCGTTTCAACACTGGAGTTTCCTCTTGTATGGCTGTTCATTTAGAAAGCAGTCTTTGTGATTTAAAACTGAGTACAGGCTAAGTACCAGGCTATAATCATTTTAATCCAGCTGAAAAATGATGAATTTACATCATGTAGTCTTCTACATGAAATTACTTGTGGGAACTAAGACATAATTAAATTGACAGTGCAAGTAAAATCACAAGTTTTACCGTCACGGCTTAACCTCAGTTCAATTGGCTGAACAGGAGCTATCATATTTGATGCGTTGATTGATCATACGGAGTTAAATTGCCTCCAGTCATTAGCATTTTGTATACTTTGATAGATTTTTCATTTTTTATCAAAGAAGTTTACCTTTTCACAATTAATACCAGTGACTGTAAAAACTGTATGTATCAGGCAGACGCCATCATTTATACCTCTGTGTCACACTCTCTTCTTGTAGGTCAATAGCATGTAGACGGTTCTTCTTCCTCATTGGCACCCTGTATTTATACCGCTGTGTCACTATGTATATTACCACCTTGCCTGTACCTGGCATGCACATGACCTGCGCTCCGAAGGTAAGAAGCATGCAAGCATCAGAGTGTTACTCGTCATTTCTCGCCTGTGCACTCTGATGCACTCTGGGACTAGTTGTCTTGCACAGCCACTCTGGAAAAGCAGCTATAAAAAAAAGAAGTCATTTTAGGTTTTTATTGCCTTGAGACATCAACAATACTGAGGTGCATTAGTGTCTGAACAAAAACATCTGCTCCTGGCAGTTGTTTTGGTTGGATACTGCAAAAAGGTTTGCAGGTTAGACAATTTAGTAGTTGTTCTTTTCCTAAGAATTGGGAATGTTGTGGATTGAGGGTCAAAGCTGTCAGCTGTCTTTAGGAAGGGAAACATCCTGCATAATTTGAGCAGCAGGTCTAACAGAAAAATCTAATTTACATTTACATTTATTTAGGTGTGGTTGTTGGTACTTCCTGGCTTGTGTAGCCACTAGGTAACAAAAGCTCAACACTGCGATTAGCATCGTGGAGCACTTCTGTTGTGTTTTGTACGTGTTTTGGAGTTTTTACGTGCTTCGGAGTTTTTACGTGTTTTGGAGTTTTTACGTGTTTTGGAGTTCGTACGTGTTTTGGAGTTTGTATGTGCTTTGTCTCTAGGGGCCACCGTAAATATACTTCTATTTATTCACTCCACATAAAATGTAAAAAATATATCACATAATATAAAAACCAACTTTTTACATTTCAACTTTTAACTATTTACATTTTCAGCTTTTTTTGGAGAATTTATCCAATATTTTATCTATCAGAAAATATACACTCATTGTTAACTTTGTTGGGTACACCTAGCTAGGATCAGGTTGGACCCTGTTTTGCCTTTAGAACGGGCTTAGCTCTTCGAGGCACATATTCAACTGGAAACATTTCTCACAATTTTTCATCCACATGGACTAGATAACCTCACACAGATGCTGCAGATTTGTGAATCTTGTGTCCCACCACATCCCAAAGGTACTCTGCTGGATTGAGATCTGGTGACTGTGGAGCATGGTTGAGTGTAGTGAACTCACTATCACGTTCAAGAGATCAGTTTAAACGCCAAATTCTGAACTAACTGTCTGAGAAATTTAGACTTACAGACCAGGCAAGATTTTTCCAATCTTCCGTAGTCTCAGTTTCCTGTTGTTACGAACAGGATGATCTACAGCACTACGAGAACAATGGTCTTTAGTGCAGTAGCCAATGAAGTTGTAGCGCATTCGGAGATGCTCATTTGCAGTCTTTGGTTGTAGAAGGCGGTTATTTAAGTTGCTATTAGCTAGAAGCAGTCTGGTCATTCTTCTCTGACCCCTGGCATCAACAAGGCATTTTCAAAAAAATCCTATAGATAGTTGTGTGGAAAAGTTCCAGTGGGTCAGAAATTTCTAAAATACTCAGACCATGCCATTTGGTCCTATCAACCATATCATTTAATCACCTTTCTTCCCTATTCTGATGCTCAGTTTGAACTTCAGCAGGTTATCTTAATCATGTATACATGTCTAAATGCACTGGGTTGCCTCTATTTGATTAGAAGATTATACATGGGTGTTAATGAGGAATTTAACATGTGTACCTAACATAGTGAATGGTGAACATATATTAATACTAATAATAACTCTCTTTTTCTAGGTTCTCAAATGTGAAGATTAGCTTATTTTTCCATTTCACATTTATTCTGTAGTGAAAATAATTCCTCTGTCTCAATATTACCTCTGATCCTGTGTTTATCTCTCTCGTTACATCATCAGCTTCACGGAGACGCCCATGCGAAAATTCAACGAGTCCTGCGGCTGATTTCAGGTGGAGGGCTTTCCATTACAAACTCCCATCTCCTGTGTGGAGACTTTCTTTACAGTGGGCACACTGTGATGCTCACGCTCACCTATTTGTTCATTAAGGAGTGTAAGTACTCAAAGTAATGCTTGTTTGCTTCCGTGTGTGGGAGAATTTATGGGATTTCTCTATGAATAATACATGAACTACATTGGACTCATTCAGCTTTTATGAAATAGAGCGCTTTCTTAGCAGGAGCTAACAGGCTACATATAACTGACAGTTGCTGATTTGTTGCTTGCTTTAGTGTTTTATTAAAAAGTTTGACCACAAAAACAATCAGTATATGTTTTATTTTAAAGCCGTGTATTTCTGGATATGTACTGTATTGGTAACTAAAGGTTGATAAAAATGTGTTTGGCCAAAAAAAAAAAGGGGGGGGGGGAGTCAAATGTTTCAAAATAGCATGTGTCTTAGTTTTTACTGTTACTAAGATTTTACTTATGGAAGCAAAATAAATAAAGTCAGAATTTTAGCAGGACAATGAAGAAGCTGTTCTGAGATTAAAGTCACAAGAAAAAACTGCAACCATACTTTTCAGCACTTTGCAAGAGCAGATCAACATCATTACATTCAAAGACATTAGTGAGGAGGTGCAACAGTATACTAGATGTAAACAGTGGTATCTTGGCATTTGTCCATTGCAATTTGCTTCCTAATGAACAAAAAGCTACCATGTCATCCATCTCAGTATATTATTCTGAATAGTAATCTCTCTTCAGGCTCTGGATGTGTATGATAATATGGTGATTCCGGTATAAAGGCCCGTTATTTCATTCTACTGTAAGCAAAATATGCAACATGCTGTATCTTTGTGGTGTGATGATGTTAATTCAGCCTTGCAAAATGAAGCAAAGATGTTCTTTGGTGGGAGGAAAACAAAAGCTTCTCCCAAGTTAATTGCTTTAAATTCACGGAATATGAGAGATCTTTTTAACCGAATACTATCCATCACCCTTGGCTCTCTAATGTTTTCCTACATTATCTTTGATAAGACTTCAGTAAATTGAAAAAACAACATTTTACAAATAAATACTGACAGCAATCTTGTCTTTCCTGCTTCCCCCGAAGACTCGCCGCGGTCCTTTTGGTGGTACCATCTCGTTTGCTGGCTCCTGAGTGCTGTGGGCGTGGTGTGCATCTTGGTGGCTCATGAGCACTACAGTGTGGATGTGGTCGTGGCATATTTTATCACCTCCCGTCTGTTCTGGTGGTACCACACCATGGCTAACTTACAGGTTTGATCAAAAGACACAGGACTCCTCAAGCATGGAGGACTGTTTTCCTAATGGCACTGGGTCCACTTTGTTGTGGGGGGCAGTGGGGAGCTATTAGTTATTACTGCTTTTGTTTATAGGAAATGATATATATTATTATATATGCTTACAATTCCTCAAGTATTTTTAAACTGTGCCAAAAGCATCTGGGTGTAATTCTATGTCATTGCACCATTACAATGATACATTACACCCTCTAATGGACAAATTTTAAGCACTGTTGATGGAATTGATTAATATGCTTGGCACACTGACCACAATTTATTGTTGTTGTTTGGCTCAAGCATTATGCTTTCTCCCTTCAGGTCCTTCATTCATTATTTATATATATATATATATATATATATATATATATATATATATATATATATATATATATATATATATATATATATATATATATATATATATAAATTTTAAACTGGAAATTTCAAGTTACTTTTCTCAAAATTTTGAGTTAATAACCTGAAATTTCGAGTTAAGAAGTCGAAATGTTGAGAAAATAACTCAACATTTCGAGAAAGTAACTTGAAATTTCGAGTTATGGATCCTTTTTTTTTGTGGCGGAAACGGGCTTCATAGACATCAGACAATCTTCTGTCACAGACATTTGGGTGACATAATGATGTTACTCTAATGTGAACTTTTTTTCGGTCTTCTCTTCAGACCCTGAAGTGCTCACCCAATAACTACCTCACCAACACCTGGTGGAACCCACTCTTTAACTTCTTGGAGAGGAACGTCCAGACCGCAGTGCCGTGTTCATACAGTTGGCCCATAGCCTGGCCTCCTTCCTGCCTGAAGAATCCCTGTAAGAAGTACTCCATGGTACAGAGCACACGAGAGGAGTAATATGACCCGGATATGGCAGCAGTGTTGCTCGATAATCCACCGAGGTGGTATTCATTCATCAAAGTCTTGCCTACTGGGCAGAAACATTGATACCAAATGTGTAGATACGAGTATGTCTAAGAAGATAATCATACCATCTCTGTTTGTTGTCACTGTGATTTATTTATAAGTTCAAGTCCTGTAAGTTGGTTTTTTTTTTTTTCCGTAAATGATAAAGTTGATTTTGCTCCTGGTCAATTTCTTTTGATAAATGGACAGTTTTTATGATGCCTACTTGCAGTTTTGTTGCAGTATTTCATTTGGTATATGTACATTTTGTCAGGGTTTCTCTCATTGTGATATTAATGTGCTCAAGTCACAAGGTGCCTTAGTTTGTTAAATGTCTATAGGTGTACCAAAGCTGCCATTATCAGTCTAGGTATATTTGGGGTTTTTTTTCTCTATTATTATTAATTTTGTATTAATTTAAGTAGCATTGACTGTGTATCCCAGCTGTAGTCTTATCATTGTAACTTTGTATTAAAATGTACCCTTACCAAAGCATAAGAGTGTTGCTTTTATTTCACTGAACACTTCATCAGAGGAGATTGTTTAAAAACTCCAGGTTAACAGAAAATACTTCCTCTGGGCACATGGTAATTAAATCAAATCCACATTAAAAACAAAAACTCTCTTGTTTTTGCAAACATGAAAAATTTGAAATTCAACTTTCTGACTGATGAAAAATTAAAAAGAAATAAAAATTTTACTGTCAGACAAAGGCTGCTACGGAGCCCCGCAGGGGACATGGGAGAGAAAAAAATTAGGGAGAAAAAAAAAATTAAGACAGACTTTTAGCCGCATTCCCCCCTAGCATGTTTCTATTGTTGTTTTTGAATGCTGTTCTTGTATTTGTTTATCTATGCATACAATTCTTCTGTAAGTACATCACCATTATTGTAATACTGCTTAATTCCATTTTGTATTGTACTGATGTTTAAATAAAGATTTTGGAAAAAAAAAAAAAAAAAAAACTTTTAGCCGCATTCTTCGGAGGCCGCCAGCTCGAAGCCGACCGGGAGGTCGAGGCACGATGTGCCGGGAAAGCGGTGTTCCTCCCGGCTGTAGTAGGTCTCGACCTCCCGTTAGCTTCAAGCTAGTGGGTGTCAGATCTCCAAAAACATCGGAGCACTTTTGCAAATATGTGTTGTCTTGTAAACCGAGCAGGTATCTGACGTTTACACAACTACATTCACGCCTCAAAATATCTTAAAAGTGTATTTTGTGACCCAGAAAGAGTAATATTACAACTAAGTAGCTGCCGCCATTGTTGGAGTTTTGCGAGATCTCGCAAAAGTCCGTCTTAATTTTTTTTTTCTCCCTAATTTTTTTTCTCCCATGTCCCCTGCGGGGCTCCGTAGGCTGCTAATACTTAAGTACATGTTGTGTTTTTATTTAAAAAAAAAAATTTTTTTTAATAAATTTGAATTACAAGAATTACTTTTTTTACTTTTCATGATGAGGTAGTGTGTGTAGAATCTTGAGGTGGAAAATAAATTGAACTCACTATGGCATATGGCTGAAATATGAGACTATCTGGAGCTACTTTCTAGATGCCTTGCATATAAGTGTTGACAGCGCAGCTCTTTGTATACATTTGATTTACTTGCCAAAAAAAGTGAAAAAGTATTTTTTTCTTTTTTTTTTCAAGTAAAATAAAATGAAAAATAAAGCCTCAAAATGGATAAAACCGAGAATTGTGCCACTGCCAAACCTGGAAGACAGAATTAATGGCTCTAAAGGCCAATGACCGCTGGCCGCCAATCAAAATAGGAGGAAGCACTGTCAGCCAATAGGAAGCCAGTAGCGGTACCACGTTGTTCTTGGCCTGCCACAACAACACAGGAAGAGCGTGAGCGTCTGTCTGTAAAACAAATAAATAGCAGCTTCGTGGTGTCCGAGTGCTCAGTCCTGGACATGTATTATCAACTAACAGCTTTGAGTTAATTTGAACGCTGACGTCATGATTTCGCTCTCAGGCCTGAACGACTCCTTGCTGTTAAACGCAAACGTTGCGGCTTTAATAATAATCGCGTTGGCGCTGGTTGCTCTTTATCAAAAACAGCGGAATTTAAGATATAAAAACATTCCGCCAGGTCCGAAGCCATGGCCAGTGGTCGGAAACCTCGGCGGCTTTCTCGTACCCTCTGGTATCCTCAGGAAACGGATCATAAACCCCACTGACGGTCTGGCAGAATTGGCTAAAGTTTATGGTAACATATACAGCCTTTTTGTAGGGAGTCAACTTATCGTGGTGCTCAATGGCTATGAAGCGGTCAGGGATGCCCTCTCAAACCATCCGGAGGTGTTCTCCGACAGGCCAGACATCCCTACCGTCACTATCCTGACTAAACGCAAAGGTAAGCAAGTTCTTGTATTAAATTAAGCAACTGTTATTGTAGATTATCGGTTGAATAAGGCTATAACCGTGTAATAATAACCCATAAAAAATCTAGTAATCGGATAAGCGTTAGAATAGAGAGGTTTCACTGCCTTTGGTTAGTGTAATAAAAGTTTTTGTTTTTTGTTTGTTTTTCTTGACAGCTGGTACAGTGTTGGAAAGCCTCACTGTCACATTCATATGTGTATGTAAACTTCTGAGCACAACTGTAATGTCTCCCCCTCAGTGTTATTACATTATGCCTAACAAAAAGTAATTACACACTGTGAGATTGAGTGCTAGTTGCTTTATTCATAAAATTATAGAATATAGCTGATCAGTTGTCTTCAAATTGAAGTTTCTCTTTAACCTTTAGGATTCACTGGAAGTATATTGCATTTACTGCAAATCTACAATTAATATGCATGAATGCACATTTGAACTTGATAAGCCTGTAACTTAAACAGGCTCTATTTACCACATTAAATTCTCCAAGCGGGATTGAGGGTCAGTCTAAACAGTAGATTTGATAGTCTCCTCCATAACTTACGAGATGTAAGTTTTTAGGTATTCTACAATTTTAAGAGTCTAGTTAAGTAGCCAAAATAACAATGACATACACGCTGACATAAGCTGTCCTTTTTTTCCTGGTATAACTGAACTCCAGGGATCGTCTTTGCACCTTACGGGTCAGTATGGCGAAAGCAGCGCAAGTTCTGCCACACCACACTCCGCAGCTTTGGTCTGGGGAAGCTAAGTCTAGAGCCTTGCATTAAGGAAGGCCTTGCTACAATCAAAACAGAGCTGCTGCGGCTGAATGAGGAGTGTGGTGGCGCTGGTGTGGACCCGAGTCCACTAATTGGCAACGCTGTGTCAAACGTCATCTGCACACTGATCCTGGGTCAGCGCTTCCACCACGAGGATCGCGAGTTCCGCACCATGCTGGACCTGATGGCGCGAGGACTGGAGATCTGCATGAACAGCCCAGCAGTCCTCATCAACGTTTTCCCGCTGCTCTACTGGTTGCCTTTTGGAGTTTTCAGAGAGTTGCGTCAGGTGGAAAGAGACATCACCGTGTTTCTTAAGAGGATTATTACAAAGCACCGCGCAACACTAGATGCCGACAATCCAAGGGATCTCACAGACATGTACTTGATGGAGATGCTGGCCCAGCAAGATGCTAGAGAGGAGGACAGCAGCTTCACAGAGGATTATCTCTTTTATATCATAGGAGACCTCTTCATTGCTGGCACTGACACCACCACCAATTCGGTTTTGTGGACTCTGCTTTATATGGTCATATACCCTGATATCCAAGGTAAAAATGGCAGCAATCAGTAAAGTCCATCCTTTGCAAAGTGCATGTGTTTGTGAAATCAAATCATTTCATTTGGACTCCACAGCAGTTTTGGGAAAATCACATTTAGTGTCAGAAATACCACTTTAAGTGTGATTTCACTGATTTGAAACAAGTGGATTTTGATAAATGACAGTGGCAACATATGTAAGTATTGTGACTAAATTTTAGGTTGCCAAACAAACTTTTATGTGGGGGGAATTGGGAATCTTCTGCGGGAACCCACGTCTGGGACGCTTTTTGGTTTCAATACATGAACATGTCTGGCCTCCTTGTGTATTTAACCACTTCTCCAATTGTTGCACGTGCACATAGATTGGCACATGAAAATATGCATTTACTGCTGCATTTTACTTCAAGTTCAAGTTCTAATAAGACCGTTTTTTTTCCTGGTTTGATGTGATGTGGACTTCATCCTTAATCCTCCCTTTCTCCTGCTGTGTTGATTCAAGACAAGGTCCATGCAGAGATTGATGAAGTAGTGGGCAAAGATCGGGTGCCGTCTCTGACTGATAAGGGAAGTTTGCCTTTTACTGAAGCCACCATTATGGAAGTGCAGAGAATGACTGTGGCAGTTCCCCTGGCTATTCCTCACATGGCCTCACAAACAACAGGTAAACAGTAACTGTGACCCTTAATCTCCACATAACCTTCATACAGATCTGCACATAACTGTTCAAGCACCCTGGATCCACCCTAGCAGATGCCTGTTGCCAAATTTGTCTAATTCCCAAGCTCTAAACAAAGTGTTCTTCTTTTCTTTTTCAGAGTTTAGAGGCTACACTATTCCTAAAGGGACTGTCATTTTGCCCAACCTGTGGTCTGTCCATAGAGATCCCACTGTGTGGGATGATGCAGACAGTTTTAACCCAGAACGCTTCTTGGACAATGAGGGAAAGCTGCTCAGGAAAGAGTGCTTCATACCATTTGGGATTGGTATGCCTTCTTACTTATATGATCCATATGAGTGAAACATAAACACTGATCCATAAATTTGATTTCACTGTTGTGTCTCAGGTCGCAGGGTATGCATGGGTGAACAGCTGGCAAAGATGGAGCTGTTTCTGACGGTCACCAGCTTACTGCAGGCCTTCAAATTCAGGCTCCCAGAGGGAAAGCGTCCACCTCCCCTGCACGGACGGTTCGGACTGACACTAGCACCTTGCCCATTCACTGTGTGCGTGACTGCTCGCAACAGTGAAACTGACGTCCTGTAACAAGGAAACTCTGATGAAGGACTTCACAAAAAGTTGAAAATATTTTGATCTTATTCTCCTGGAGAGATCTAAATATATAGGAAGTTTATAGACACATTTTTTTATTAGAGAAGGGTGCTCCTGTTTGACTGAAATCCCAGATAATTTATTTTTTCATTACCATCTGGATTATGTGGATGATTTAAGCTGTTGCTGAGTGAACAGAAATTTGAAAAGTAATAACTGATATTGAGACTGCAGTACTAAGTGATGGCTTATCTCATGTAAAAAAAATATTTAAATAAGGTCAGTGTTGCGAGATGACTCTAATTTTAAAAGTCATAAGATAATAACTGTATTAATATTTATCCTTTTATTGCATGATTTGCTTTGCATCATAGAAATTAGCAAGCATAAAGCAATGTGCAAAAGTCTTGAGCCACCCCCCATTTCATTATATTTTGGTAGGGAAATGAATGCAAAGATTTAATTAGAGGTGTAAAAAGAAAGTACATGGAACAGCTGTTTATATGTAAAAATGTAATATGTACAATTCTAGCATCCTTGAAAGTCAATAATTGACAGGACCACATTTATTCTTCAACACAGTCTGAACTCTTAGGCAGCTTTCTTGTTATTTCTTTAAGTAGTCTTCACCAGTCTTCTCCAGGCTCCTTGAACGACATCCAGAGCTCTTCTTTGGATGTTTTTGCCTTTTGTTCCATTCTCTGTAAAGTTGTACATCTCTTTTGACAACCTCATATTGGTGATGGTTTGAACTAATTATTTCAAATTTGTTACCACTGATTTTCGGTCCAGTTCTTGTGTGATTTGGCATACGTGAGCCTATTTCCTTTGTTTCTATTTCATAAGAATGGCTTCTCGACAACCAGCTTTCCACTGACAACATTTCTGATGAAACTATGGCAAACAGTGGATGAAATATGATGTGCCGCATCCATCTCTCCTGTGTCAGGTCTTAGCTGCATTTGTTTCCTGTTTCTTAAAAACATGACTTTCAGATACTATTCATCAGATGTTTTTAGACCTGCTGCTTTATTTGTTTGTTTGTCCTCAGCGTGTTCATTTTCCTTATTTATTTATTTTTAAGAATACACTGCACGCCATGCTACGATATGTCAAGTTTTAAGCTAATGGCTCTTTGGGAATCACCTTAGTGATGGAAAATACTATTTCTAATGTCTGTCAAACTCTTTTACCTTTTCCATTTTTCATAGATTCAGCTAAAGAAATGGGAAAAAAATATGTATTGTTACTAACAGTGCCTAAACTTAGGAGAGAACCAATTTAAAATGTATTTTTAATAAGTCGTCTATTACATGTAGCTATAACACTGGTTCGTTGAATAAGTTAGATGCTGTTTTTTTTTTTTTTTTTTTATCATTTAATGATACATAGGTGAGTGTTAGGTGGCTTAACAAAAATAGAAAAACACACACACATTCCACTGAAAAAGGTCGGGTATAAGGACTGTTTGTTCGACAACCACAAACTCTGGACTCAGGAAAACACAATGTGAGAGTTCATTACATATTAAATTGCTAGCTGGTGCCTTCTTCTTCGTTTGCATAAATTGAGAAATTTAACCCATAAACTGATAAACAACATGTAGAAATTAAGAATGAATGATACAGACCGAGATCGTTTCTAATGTAATCAAACCCAGAAGATGGCAGTAGTACAACTCCACGATTGCAAGCGGAACCGGCTGTGATCACGTGACCGCCAGCACTTCCGCTTGCCGCACATCTCTTTGGAAGGATGCGTTAACACAGTCGCCATATTAGTCAGGGACAATTGCTATTACTGATTAACACAATATAATTTTCAATATTTGTTTTCTGACATAGCTTTAATTAAAATACACAATTTATTTTTATGGCATAATGCAGCTTTAAACTGAGGCACGTTTCCACCAAGAAAACATCCCTATTTTTTTTTTTATCTTGAATTAATATAGTTGAAATTTAAGTCAAAAGTTTAAAATTTTACTAAATTTTCGATTTACAAAGTTCCTTGGAATTACAGGGTCTCTAGCTAGTTGAATAGGATACCTAATTCGAAATTTTGAGTCATTAACTCGCAATTTCCGAATTAAGTTGGGAAATAATTAACAAAAAAATAACAAATAGAAAAAAATAAATAAAAATGAATGGCGGACTGGCAGTTTTGGGTGAGTGCGTGTGTGTGTCACTTAACAGAAATGATCGTTACTTACTGTAAAGGGTTACTCACCCTAATAAATCTAATTGAAGACTAAAATGTGCTTAGATACTCTATAGACTTGTGAAATGTATTAACTGTTGCTTAGGTTTCGCATTTCTTTTTTTTATTTAAAAAAAAAAAAAAACAACCAGCAAACACACAAAAATTTGACATCAAACTTCTGAAATCCACAGTCTGACCCCGGAGCAAGATGGCGGCGGTGCAGACGGATCTCACTAGTCCAGCTAGGGGGCTCCTGTGCACTGATATTAGTGTGTCCTTCACTTTGGACCCGAGCGGACACCGGTCAACATGGCTTTCGCAGCTTCTCAGATCGTCAGAGGCTTCTCGTCTTCAGCTGTCCGAAATGTTGTTATTAAAAATGTAACGATCATCGGAGGTGGACAGATGGGTGCTGGGATTGCACAAGTGAGTAAGCGAAAAAGGAGCAGTCTGGCCCGTGTTTAGCTAAGCTGCTAGTTAATTTCAATGGGTTAAGGCCAATTTGGCTGTCTGCGTTATACGTACGTCATATTCGCATAGTGGCACTGAGCAGGTTGTCTAGCACTAGTTATTCAAAACTTGTTATTGTCCTCTTTTATCGCCACTTACGCTTACAGGACACTAGTGCATGCAGAGTAAACACACCGCTTTGAATTTCAGTTTGTTGAAAATATAAAAATCAAAGTGGACTTTGACTCTGTGCATTAGAGTTTTTTGCATTCTCTCATGTTTACTCTTAGCTGTGCTGTAAACACAACATCCTGCTTACGTGGAGTTATATAGCTTGAAATAAGGTACTGGGCTCAGAGCCACCTCTTGGCAAGATTGTTCATGAACTGTTTAGACAGATGCAACTTGGTGGAGAGCATGCAAAGACCCTGTTACGTTTTTGTTTGATCACTTTTCTTTTAGATTCTGTTTATGTAATTTGGTGATAGTTTTCCGGGATTTTTCATTTTTATGTTACACATCAAGGTCAGTAAAGTTACCATATAAAGGATCCTGGTGGCCATTAAGTGAACTTTATATTTGGGTGTAGTTGGCAGGTGTTCAAGTATGTCTGCCTAGCCTAGTCAAACTAACCCACAAAGAGTTTGAATGTGTCGGATTCAACCAAAACCGATCCCCCACTGGTGGCTGCGTTTGGAACAATCTTGAAATATTTTCTTTCTTTAAGGTTGCCGCATCAACGGGCCACTCTGTGACACTGGTGGACACGTCTGACGACATCCTCAAAAAGTCCATCAAATTAATTGAAGGGAGCCTTAAACGAGTGGCGAAGAAGAAGTTTTCCGATAAGCCAGAAGTGAGAGGCTGTAAATTTACTGACAAAATGAGCAGCAATATCAGCCACACCATGAAATTTGAGCAGTTTCTTAAAAATGTTGTTTGGTTTGTTTCAGGCAGGTGAAGAGTTCATCAAGAAAATTGTGCAGAAGGTGTCGACCTCGACAGATGCTGAATCTGCCGTTCAGGGCTCGGATCTTGTGGTGGAGGCCATTGTTGAAAATCTAAAGATCAAGCAGGATCTTTTCAGTAGGCTCGACAAGTTGGCACCATCGTAAGCTCTCCTTCAGTTCTGTTTATTTGTGTAAAGTGTAAAGCTTTTAGCTCTTGGCTTAGATCACCTAACATACAATGATGTGCAAAAGTCTTGAGCCACCCCTCATTTCTTTATATGTTGCTTCCAAGGAGCCAGACTTTCCTGTCATTTATTGAACTCTCAGTCTGGTGTTCAACTAACCCTGTGAACCCACGATCAAGGAGACGTAGGGTTTTCAGATTCATACTATAAGGCCTTTGACCTCAAGATCGGAGAGGTCATGATTTGCATTTCAGCCAGTGGTGTTGGAGATATTGTCAAAATGAATTATGAATGCAGAAAAGTACCTGACTGGCACCAACTTCATTTTTCTGCATGGCAATGATCCCAAATACACTGCCGTGCTGTAAAAGCATACCTGGATAAAAAAAATACACAGTGGAAGACTGTCGTGGATCGGCCTCATATTATTGTAGCAGTGTGGGATCATCTCAGCAGAGTACAGAACAAAAGGCAGCAAACCTCCAAAGATGAGTTTTGAGTTTCCTTCAAGAAGCCTGGAGAGCAATTCCTGAAGACTACTTAAAGAAATGACAAGTAGTGTATGCACGTATGAAGACTTTTGGTGGCACAAATGTACTTTCATGGCATTTATTTTTTAAATTAAATATATAGCCAGTTTGGATCTATTTTCAACTCCCAAAGGCAATTACGCAAGCAAACTTGATGACACCTCCCACCCAGATCCAGCAAAACAAATTGGACCAGACTGATTTAAGATTGTGTGACCAGACTTTTTCATGATTGTGTGCTCCCTGTCTTTTCTATGCTGATTTATCTCTCAGAGTTCAGCATCAGCTTGCACACTCTGCCTGAATGTGAACACCTTTTGGCACAGTCAGAAAGACTTGTAGGATAGTGATCATTAAAGTGTTCACCATTAGCTTACCATGGCCAGTAAGGGGGGAATTATTCAGATGTATGCTTTAGGAAAAGCAGCAGTACCACCTTATAAAGATACACC
Source organism: Rhamphochromis sp. 'chilingali' (assembly GCF_963969265.1). Lineage (NCBI taxonomy): Eukaryota > Metazoa > Chordata > Actinopteri > Cichliformes > Cichlidae > Rhamphochromis > Rhamphochromis sp. 'chilingali'. Next base: position 24,824,515 of record NC_137948.1, read on the forward strand.
CCACTATAAATAAAATGTTGTAAATATTATTAGCAGGTTTTAAACAAAGTATAAAAATTAAAAGAGAAAAATATTCTCCATTAGTGTAAGAAGCAGGAGTAACTTCACAGACAGCTGATTGTTTATCCACACTGTGTAATCAGTCAGAAAATACTTGTCTCCCAGCTTGCCAGGGTCTACTTTTGTTAAGAGGACTTGGAAATGCTCAAAAAATGACAGACTGTAGACTCCAATGGCTTGTAGTCAAGCCAGTGTCCAGAGACAGTACCCAGCTGTAGCCACAAGATGGCAGTAATTTACATAATGGACACCAACACGCAACACGCCCAGACATTGCTTGCCTTTCTTGTAGTGACCATGTTACAGATCAAGTAAGTTAAGTAAGTTGATCATGGCCTTGTTAAAGGCAATAAAAGGCGTATTTCTGCTTTATCAACTGATGTCTGTGATATGTGTTGATTTCTTTCTTTAGGCACACCATCTTTGCCAGTAACACATCCTCGCTGTCTATCTGTGACATCGCCAGCTCCACCAACAGGCAAGACAGATTCGGTGGCCTTCACTTCTTCAACCCAGTTGCTATGATGAAGCTGGTAGAGGTAGGGTCTTAAGAAAAGAATCATTATTAGCACGTTCATTTTCTTTATTTAACAAGATACAACACAAATAAACATCTTTAAATACCAGGAAGTAATATAACACATTTATACATGTATATCATGTATAATTGGCTCATATAGCTGAATCCTGTTTGCAAGAACAATAAAAGAGTTACTAACAGGATCTGTCTTGAGTTTTTTGTGTATTGTACATCATAATGCACGTAGTGGCATGCAGGCACACATGTCTTTATAGGATTACTATAAGTAGCCTATCCTATAGTTACGATAGTATAGTGATCTTTGTTTAACTTTACTATAGTTATAGAATTACTATATCTTGGGCAAACCCTGTATTATTAGAATTGCACTATTACAACAAAAGCTGCTAAAGTCTCCATCTTCCACAGGTGATTGGAACTCCTGCAACAAGCCAAGACACTTTGGATTCCCTCCTGGACTTCAGCAAAGTGCTTGGAAAAACACCAGTGTCCTGCAAGGTGAGGAGTTTTTGCCTATAGCTTAAGCAATAAAGTTGCTCATTTTGTATCAGTGGCTCACGTTAAGGTCTGGGATGTGTTGTATTAGATGGTAAGAAAATGGCTTGCACATGCTCAGTGTATTGGATTGCTGTGGCCGTCTGTGTTAAATCTTGAAGTCTTGGTACCAGATACTGCAGGTCTGCTTCAAAGGTCGGTTCTGAGCTGCTGTGTTGACACAAGAAACATAACCTGTTTTCACTACACTGCACTAAACCTTACCCAATATTACCCACAGAACTATGAGGTTTGATCATAAAATTCTTCAACTCCACCCATTTAAAAAAAGACAGTCAGACTGTCAGCACTAGTGTAACTTCATGCAGCTGCTGACGGAGAACATTTGGCCCACACAACCTGAGCTGTGGTGTGTGCCACTGTGTTTTCGCCACTCCAGAAGCAAAGCTTCGCTCACCACCCTCGTTGAACCAAATCCAGCGTGCATAGCAGACACACAAGTGCAAGTGGTTACGATGAGGCCGACAGCAGCAGCTGGAAGTGGTGCAGAATTTATAGTTTCCCAAAATACTGTAAAGCAAAATGTGGTTAAAATTCAGTAAATAACAATAAGGGATTCAATCATGTCAAGCTATTTGCTAACATGCACACTGTAGTAATATGCATGCTTCATGAATCCAAGGCTGAATTTCACATGCACACTTATTTTGTGTGTATTTAAATGGACTTTTGTAGTGCTTGTCTACTCAAGAAAACACAAAGTTGTTTTTTTTTTTTGTTACTACAAGTCTTATTCACCAAACACCAAGCATGTTCATTCATAGTTTCATCTATACCTAAGTGCTTTGTCCAACATTCACACACACTCACGCTTGGGGCATAAATAAAAAAAATAAAAGGATGCATTGAGCCAGGTATTGATCCACCGATTTGTAGATGACCTGCTCTACTCCCTGAGCCGCAGGTCACAAAAGTCTTAATAGGGACTTTTAGTCTTCCTTTTTCTGCACACATTAGTTCAATTCAATTCAGTTTTATTTATATAGCGCCAAATCCAGTGTTGGGGAGTAACGGAATACATGTACCGCCGTTACGTATTTAGAATACAAAATATGAGTAACTGTATTCCGTTACAGTTACCGTTTAAAAAGGTGGTATTCAGAATACAGTTACTTTGTTGAAATAAATGGATTACACTGCGGTACTTTCCTGTTTCATATTGTCGCGGGTCAGGACTGTTTGGGTTTTGTTTGACAGCTACGTTCTTTCGTTCCAGGCGGCAGCGTTACGGTTGCCATGGTTACAGGGCGACGCTCTCTCTCTCTTTCTGCGACTGTGTGTTTCCTGACTGGTGAGAGAGCGCCTTTTCGTTGTTGTTGTTGTGCTAAGCTAACAGGCATTATGCTACAAGCATAGCTCTAAAGAATGTAGCATCATGGACAGTATAGTCCGTGTTGCAGGGAGAATGCACTGCCATACACGTTATGTGTCTGTGAGCGCGAGGAGGGAGAAAAAGGCGAGTGGAAAGGTACGAGTTGTCGTCGAGGAAAAACGGGAGCTGGAAGCATGTAAATATAATAATAACCACTGCAGCCAAGAAGAGTGCCTGACGAGCCCAGTTGTAAGTAAGCTATTAAGACTCGACTGTACACCGTGTTCGTGTTTTCCTCCGAAAACAATAAGTTCCGTTGGAGCAGTCTTTCAACGCCTCTCTCTGTCTCTCGCAAGAAAAGTTGACCCACACAACAAAGTAAAGCTAGTTTTCGGCTACGAGCCGACAGGGACCCCGCCGTATTAGCCAGAGGTCCCTTTACTACAGTTCGGAGTCGCGGACCTTCAGTAATAGTAATAAATCACACAGCAATAGTACATTCACGTTGTTGTAAAAAGCACGATAATATATTAAGTAATCCAAAGTATTCAGAATACGTTACTCTCATTGAGTAACGTAACGGAATACGTTACAGAATACATTTTGGGGCATGTATTCTGTAACGGAATACATTTTAAAAGTAACCTTCCCAACACTGGCCAAATCACAACAAAAGTCACCTCAAGGCGCTTTATATTGTACAGTAGATACAGAGAAAAGCCCAACAATCATATGACCCCCTATGAGCAAGCACTTTGGCGACAGTGGGAAGGAAAAACTCCCTTTTAACAGGAAGAAACCTCCAGCAGAACCAGGCTCAGGGAGGGGCGGCCATCTGCTGCGACCGGTTGAGGTGAGAGAAGGAAAACAGGATAAAGACATGCTGTGGAAGAGAGACAGAGGTTAATAACAGATATGATTCAATGCAGAGAGGTCTGTTAACCAGAGGTGTGGACTCGAGTCACATGACTTGGACTCGAGTCAGACTCGAGTCATTAATTTTATGACTTTAGACTTGACTTGAAAAAATGTTCTAAGACTTGTGACTTGACTTGGACTTTTACACCAATGACTTGGGACTTGAATTGGACTTGAACCGGTTTACTTGAAAAGACTTGATATTTTACCCCAAATATAAAATTTAACATGCATATTATATAGAGATTGAAAATGTGACGTCATTCACGGGTAGAACCGCAAAGGATTCTGGGAACTCGTGGCAAGCGGTACTAGCGCACGCAGGCTTTCAATTAAAATCAGTTATACAGCGATAAAAAGAAACACAAAAATGTCAAGAAGCTGTTGTATTATTAACTGCAATAGCCGGTCGCATGACAGCCACGGGAAGCCGACGGGTAAAGAGATCGGTTTTATCGGATTACGTCGTTGAAGAGAAATTGTTCGAGCCATGTTTCCGAAGTAACAAAGACGCGACGGATGGCCTGGATTGCAGCCATTCAAAGATCAAATATAACGTCCCAGAACACTCCAGCTCACAGGTTAGTCTGCTCCAAGCATTTACACGAAGGTCAGTGTTTTTTAGTAGTTAATACGTCATTTTCATAACATAATTGGTGATATAGGTTACAAGCAAGAACAGAAATTGTCGCGCTATGCTCCTTTATTTATTGTGCATAAATAGTGAATTGTCCTGACACAATATTGCGTTTCGCTTCTGTTATTATGGTACACTGACAAAAACATATACTTTTATTCACAGGATAAAACAGGTTTTTTGTATCACTAATTGCCCAGTACGATTACAGCATACAATATTGTTGTCACTGCTACATTTCTGTGATGCTACCAGAAATTATTTCCACTACTAATTAATTACCGTTGAGCTCAAAGGTCCTATTAATAAACGGTTAAGGAATGTGTATTTATGAAGACGATTTGTGAGACTGGTAAACTTATGATACGTACGATGGTCTTTCGTTCTACACGGTGCATTTCAAGGTCCTGCACCCATCCGGCGGTAAACTGTACCTGGGCTTGTTGCAGTGACCGGAAGTTACTAAACTTCATGAGTGTATGCACTCACTCCAAGAACCGTATGATTATAAATATGCATATAAATATGCTACAATGAGATAGCTGACTTCATCTAACTAGCAAATGTTGTCCAGGCTACGTTGGTGATGCAGTTTTTTTTAATGTGTATGATATTTTTGTCATGCGATTTTAAAGCTGGTCCTACAACCGCATCCAAGAATAACATGCAGCTTATCTCAGAACTGTCGGTGAAAATTATTCTTGGAGCTAGGTTTAATTGAGCTGCATTTTAAAGAGGTGCAATTTCACAATTTGTGTATATTTTCTAAGTTCACTATTTTGTCATGTGTTGAGAAAAACACAGATTTAAAAATTACATGTTAAAAATTACATGTTAGCATATAACTGCAACATTATTTTTTCGTTTGTTTTTTTTAAAGACTCGAAAGGACTTGAAATTCAAAGTTTCAGACTTGTGACTTGACTCGGACTTTTACACCAGTGACTTGAGACTCGACTCTGACTTGCCTGACATTACTTGAGACTTGACTTGAGACTTGCAAAACAATGACTTGGTCCCACCTCTGCTATTAACACATAGTGAGTGAGAAAGGTGGCTGGAAAGGAAAAACTCAATGCATCATGGGAATCCCCGGCAGCCTACGTCTATTGCAGAATAACTAAGAGAGGATTCAGGATCACCTGGTCCAGCCCTAACTATATGCTTTAGCAAAAAGGAAAGTTTTAAGCCTAATCTTGAAAGTAGAGATAGTGTCTGTCTCCCGAATCCAAACTGGAAGCTGGTTCCACACAAGAGGGGCCTGAAAACTGAAGGCTCTGCCTCCCATTCTACTTTTAAATACTCTAGGAACAACAAGTAGGCCTGCAGAGCGAGAGCGAAGTGCTCTAATAGGGTGATATGGTACTACAAGGTCATTAAGATAAGATGGGGCCTGATTATTTAAGACCTTGTATGTGAGGAGCAGGATTTTGAATTCAATTCTGGATTTAACAGGAAGCCAATGAAGGGAAGCCAAAACAGGAGAAATATGCTCTCTCTTTCTGGTCCCTGTCAGGACTCTTGCTGCAGCATTTTGGATTAGCTGAAGGCTTTTCAGCGAGTTTTTAGGACATCCTGATAATAATGAATTACAGTAGTCCAGCCTGGAAGTAATAAATGCATGAACTAGTTTTTCAGCGTCGCTCTGAGACAGGATATTTCTAACTTTAGAGATTTGTTTGACAACTTCTCTTTCAAGGATTTTTGATATGAAAGGAAGGTTGGAGATTGGCCTATAATTAGCTAAGACTGCTGGGTCTAGAGATGCTTTTTGAGTAAAGGTTTAACTACAGCCAGCTTGAAGGCCTGTGGTACATAGCCGATCATTAGAGATAGGTTGATCATATTTAAGATCGAAGAATTAATTAATGGCAGGACTTCTTTGAGCGGTTTTGTAGGAATGGGGTCTAAAAGACACGTTGATGGTTTGGAGGAAGTAATTATTGAAGTTAACTCAGAAAGATCAATTGGAGAAAAAGAGTCTAACTTAACATCAATGGTACTAAGAGTAGCTGTAGATAATATTACATCTGTGGGATGATTATGGTTAATTTTTTCTCTAATGATTAAAATTTTATTTGTGAAGCAGTTCATGAAGTCATTACTAGTTAACGTTAAAGGGATTGTTGGCTCAAAAGAGCTCTGACTTTTTGTCAGCCTGGCTACAGTGCTGAAGAGAAACCTGGGGTTGTTCTTATTTTCTTCAATCAGTGACGAATAGTAAGATGTTCTGGCTTTGCGGAGGGCTTTCTTATAAAGCAACAAACTATTTCTTCAGGCTAAATGATGATCCTCTAAATTTGTGACACGCCATTTCCTCTCCAGATTACGAGTCATCTGCTTTAGGGTACGTGTTTGAGAATTATACCACGGAGTCAGGTACTTCTGATTTGAGGCCTTAGTTTTCACAGGAGCTACAGTATCCAGAGTCGTACGTAGTGAGGAGGTAAAATTATTAACAAGATAATAATTTGGTTGATGGGGTAGTATTCAGATAGCTGCTCTGCTCTATGGGTACTGAAGATGCTAACAGTGGGTGGATTATATTCTTAAACTTAGTTACAGCGCTTTCAGAAAGACATCTACTTTGATAAAGTCTACTCTCCCCTGCTATGTAATCAATTATTGTAAATGTAAATGTTATCAGGAAATGATCAGACAGGAGAGGGTTTTCAGGAAACACTGTTAAATGTTCAGTTTCTATGCCATATGTTAAAACAAGATCTAGAGTGTGATTAAAGTGGTGGGTGGGTTCTTTTACATTTTGAGAGAAGCCAATTGAGTCTAATAACAGATTAAATGCCATGTTGAGGCTGTCATTTTTAGCATCTACATGGATGTTAAAATCACCCACAATAATTATTTTATCTGAGCTCAGAACTAAATTAGATATAAAGTCTGAGAAATCAGAGAGAAACTCTGTGTAAGGCCCAGGTGGACGATAGATGATAACAAGTAAGACTGGTTTCTGAGTTTCACAGCTGGTGTGGACAATGTTAAGCATCAGGCTTTCAAATGAATTAAAAGTCTGTCTTGGTCTTTCGTTAATTAATAGGCTGGTGTGAAAAATTGCTGCCACACCGCCCCCTCAGCCTGTGCTTCAAGGTTTCTGGTAGTTAGAATGACTCGGGGCCCGGGGGTGTTGATTCATTTAAACTAACAGAATCATCCTGCTGCAACCAGGTTTCTGTAAGGCAGAGTAAATTGATTTGTTGATCAATTATTAAGTCATGTACTAACAGAGACTTGGAGGAGAGAGACCTAATATTTAATAATCCTCAATGTTTTACTCTTTGGTTCAGATGTGGATACTGTATTGTTCTTTCTTTGTAATTTTTTTATGTTTAAGTTGTTTGTTGCTGGTTTTTAGTTTGTTTTTTGTCTTTTTGGGAGCTGACACAGTCTCAATGGAGATGGGTTTTGGGGGGGGTAGCAGGAGGAGAGAAGCTGCAGAGAGGCGTGTAAGACTGCAACTCTGCTTCCTGGTCCCAACTCTGGATAGTCATATTTTGGGGGGTTTAATAAATTTGTCCATATTTCTAGAAATGAGAGCTGCTCCATCCAAAGTGGGATGGATGCCGTCTCTCCTAACAAGACCAGGTTTCCTCCAGAAGGTTTGCCAATTATCTATGAAGCCTACATCATTTCTGGGACACGACTCAGACAGCCAGCAATTTAAGGAGAACATGCGACTAAACATGTCCCTGCTGGTCTGATTGAGGAGGGGACCAGAGAAAACTACATTGTTTTGGCAATGATTTAACAGAGTACACATGTGAACAACTCTGCTTTCTGTCTTTAGTGTGGAACTAAAACCTTAATCATGTTGAACCTCTCTTCATTCAGGATACCTCTGGATTCATTGTGAACCGTCTACTTGTTCCATGCATGATGGAGGCCATCCGGTTGTATGAGAGAGGTGTGTGTACCTGCTGTTTCTACAGCTCCTTCAAGCATCCTTCAAGCTTTTCACCGATTCCTCTAACTTTGTTGATATTCTGTTTTTCTAACCTCTCAGGCGATGCATCCAAAGAAGACATTGACATTGGTATGAAACTCGGCGCTGGTTATCCCATGGGGCCATTTGAACTTGCTGATTATGTAGGACTAGACATAGTAAAGGCTGTTATTGAAGGTGAGTAAAAATCCATAGACACTGTAGTTGTTTATGTGATTTTGATTTAAACATGTGACAGCCTGTGATGAGATGGGACCGTCTGTCTGTATGTCTTTAGCCTTCAAGACAAAGGATCCTAAGAACCCTCTCTTTGATTCGAGTGACCTGCTGAACAAGCTGGTTGCAGAGGGCAAACTTGGCATAAAGACAGGAGAGGGATTCTACAAGCACAAGTGATCTGCTGTGAATGTGTGCATTGATCACTGAAACTAGCTCAACAACTGATCAGACACTGGAATAGATAAGTGCCTTTGCCGTGTGCATTAAAGAGCAACTGTTTGCTAAGTCAGCCTGTCAGTTTCCTTTCAGTGTCCAGCGAATTTTAAAGCTGAATAAAGAGATTTTTAAATACTTGCTGTCTGTTGTTATTTTTAGAGTGAGAGATATCGATGACTTATTGGATGTGCAGGTATCATATTTATGAGCATCAGTTAAAAAAGGAAAACATTTTAATGGTAATAGAAGAATGATGATATTGTTAAGACAAAGACTAAAATGTAAGTGGTTGTGCCATAGAAGGCAGCCCTCAAACTAAACTTTTGAAGTTGCTATGATGGATACTTTCATACTGGACTTTCAAGTCAACTCAAGTGGCTTTATTGTCATTTCAGCCACGTGGAGTGGCTGAAATGACAGTGAAGCGAGACAGCGTTCCTCCAAGACCACGGTGTTACATATAACAGACAATCAGCACAGGACTACATAAAGTGCAAGTGTGCAAAAATTGCAAACTGCAAAAAAAAAGAAAAAAAAGAAAACCGTGCAACACAGTTGTGAGTCATCAAAGTGAACAGCAGTGGGCTGAGCACACAGCCCTGAGGGGCTCCAGTGCTCAGTGTGGCGGTGTTCCTGATGCTGTTACCGATCCCAGCTGACTCAGGTTTCTCCGTCAGAACTTTCATGATGTATCCAAAAGACAAAAGGTTTAAATAAAGCTTTGTTTGCTAAAAAGTTCATAATATCATTTTAAAAGTTGATAGCATAAAAGTGTTGTTTTCACACGGTCTTTGACACTATTACTAGTGATTGCTGTGTGCACAGAACAATGAAATAAATTATAGAATGATTATTATAATAATTACAGTAACACTGCTTTAATGTATTTTTTTTTTAGGTTTTGGGGTTTGTTTTAGTAACGGACATAAAGCCACTCAACCTTTGAGCAGAGTCTGACTCTGTCTGCCCTGACTGGTGCAGAATTCATATGAATTCATACTTTTGGATCCTCAATTCTCTTTTATGGACTGATTTACGTTTTTCATAGCAACTTTGGGAACAGAAACAGGTATCTGAGATGCTTTCAGACATTTGCTGTTATGACAGCGGCCAACTCTCATTAGAAATAAATGCTCATAATGTGCAACTTTGCTCTGCGCACACAAGAATTACAGTATGCACACTGATGAAAGAAAGACATAGGACTTTTTAATTCTACTTTTGATTTGGAAGTTGGATGAATAAAATATACTATTCACAGAGAGGACATTTTGTGTGAAAGAACTAAATTATTTTTGAATAATTTCATAAAATGGGCCTGAAAGACAGCTTCAGGCTGGAGAACTATTCCTGAATACTGCTCGAAGAATAGATGTGATCATACCAAGCAGTAAGTCAGCATTGGGTAAAACATAAAAAAAGATCCTGTGTTGCTCAAGACTTTTGTACACTACTGTATAGTGTATAGGCTATTCCTACAACAAAAAATATTCTGGGAGTGTGAGTCACTGATAAGTGGTGAGAAAGGTGTCAAGAAAAGAAGAAAGTTGTGAACACAGCACTTCAGTAGTAACTTTTTTCTTACAGCTAGTCCCAATCACTTGCGTTTTCTTCCTGTTGTGTTTTCACCACTAAACAGCTTTGAGTTGTACTATAGATTTATTTAATTATTTGATTTCACCAAATGCTTCATTGATCCCCAATCATGATCAGGATTTGTTTTTCAGACCACATTTCTTCGTCCAAGATAATGGTTCACTTGCAGGGTTTTTTGTTTCCAGGTAGGCTCTTTCTATTGTTGTTTACCCAGTAAGCAGCACTGGAAAATATGTACACAAGAATGAACTGGCAGTGTACAACTTATCATGTCTTTGCAGTTCCTGTTGCTTTCTTTTTTAAGAAAAGGGAAGCTATTTTTCCTCTTCTGTGTGTCCTCTGCATTCTACAGAATTTAATCTACATCATTTTTCAGTGCTTACTCTTGTGTTCTTATGCTTTGCCTAAAGTAAACACTCCACACGGTGCTTCAGTTGAGTTCTCCGCATGCTGTTTGCTCAAAATGCACAGCAATCTGCTTACATGGCGTTTGTATATCTGCACAGTGCCATCTGTCAACAAGGTTATGTAAAAACAACTAAGACAGATTTAATGTAAAGGAGCCATGAACTTATCATCAAGGTCACTTTTCTTCAAAGTTTTATGGTTAATGTTATATTAATATTTGTGTTGATCACGTCTCCTTCCAAAAATAACAAGCAGCGATGGCTTTGAAATGATCTTGAACCGTTTTCTTTAAAGGTTGCCACATCAACGGGCTACTCTGTCACAGTGGTTGACGCGGGTGACAGCATCCTCAAAAAGTCCATTAAAACAACTGAAGGCAGCCTCAAGAGTGGCGAGAAGAAGTTTAAGATAAGGCAGAGGTGCAGTTAACAGGCTACTGTTCACTGGTTTCACCAGACTTAAGCTACTGTGCAGAGGTCTGGGGCAACAACTATAAAACAACATTACATTCACTTTTTACTCTTCAAAAAAATAAAGCAGTTCAAATCATCCACAATGCAGGTTATAGGGAACATACAAACTCACTATTTTTGCAGTCTGAAATATTGAAAATTGCTGATCTAGTGAAATTCCAAACCCCACAAATTCTATTCAAAGCAAAAAAAAAAATTCAGAGTATGTTTTCTTTGAAAGAAGTAAGTTATAATTTAAGGGGTTTTTGTGACTTCAAAACAGGGAAGGTACGTGCTACAAGAAAAAGCTTTTGTGCTTCTGTTCATGGAGTGAAACTGTGGAACAGTCTGAATATGGAACTAAAGCAATGTCCAAACATGAAACAGCTCAAAAAGAGTTATAAAAATATGATCTTCTCGAACTATAAAGAAAGGGAATATTGAAATTGAGTGAATGTCTCTATTTAAAAAATTTCATGATGTGATATTATAGTATATAGTATATATTGTATTCAGATATCTGTTCACTATTTTTATTACAGATTATATCAGTAAGGAAGCTGACTAAATATTAACTGATAACTTATGGCAAAGGGGTGGGATTAAATAAGTGTGTACTTCTTCCCACTCCCTTTCAACATGTAAATGAACCAGAACGGTAGAAATATTGAAATGTATTGATTTTGTATAGTATTTCTTTTTTTTATCTCTTATTTTCTTTACCAAATGTACCTGTATATTGTTTACATGTTTGAAATAAATTAACAAAGAAACAAACAAGCAAACATGAACAACCAGATCATTAATCCTGTGAAATGTGTGCAATATCTGGATAACGTTGGGTTTGGTTTGTTTCGGGCAGGTGAAGAGTTCATCAAGAAATGTCGTTGCAGAAGGTGTCGAGCTCCACAGACGCTGCATCTGTGGTTCAGGGCTTGGATCTTGTGGTCGAGGCCGTTGCTGAAAACCTAAAGATCAAGCTTTAGATCTTTCATCATAAACTCTGTCTCGGTTCTTTTTGCTGTTGTAAGCTTCGGCTCTATTGAACACATAAGATATATGGACTGTTGCAAAGCTGCAGATGGGCCTGTTTTTGTTTTTTTAATTATCTATCTATCTATCTATCTATCTATCTATCTATCTATCTATCTATCTATCTATCTATCTATCTATCTATCTATCTATCTATCTATCTATCTATCTATCTATCTATCTATCTATCTATCTATCTATCTATCTATCTATCTATCTATCTATCTATCTATCTATCTATCTATCTATCTATCTATCTATCTATCTATCTATCTATCTATCTATCTATCTATCTATCTATCTATCTACCTACCTACCTACCTACCTACCTACCTACCTACCTACCTACCTACCTACCTACCTACCTACCTACCTACCTACCTACCTACCTACCTACCTACCTACCTACCTACCTACATACATACATACATACATACATACATACATACATACATACAGTGGGGCAAAAAAGTATTTAGTCAGCCACCGATTGTGCAAGTTCCCCCACTTAAAATGATGACAGAGGTCAGTAATTTGCACCAGAGGTACACTTCAACTGTGAGAGACAGAATGTGAAAAAAAAAATCCATGAATCCACATGGTAGGATTTGTAAAGAATTTATTCGTAAATCAGGGTGGAAAATAAGTATTTGGTCACCTCAAACAAGGAAAATCTCTGGCTCTCACAGACCTGTAACGTCTTCTGTAAGAAGCTTTTCTGTCCCCCACTCGTTACCTGTATGAATGGCACCTGTTTGAACTCATCATCTGTATAAAAGACACCTGTCCACAGCCTCAAACAGTCAGACTCCAAACTCCGCCATGGCCAAGACCAAAGAGCTTTCGAAGGACACCAGGAAAAGTATTGTAGACCTGCACCAGACTGGGAAGAGTGAATCTACAATAGGCAAGCAGCTTGGTGTGAAAAAAATCAACTGTGGGAGCAATCATCAGAAAATGGAAGACATACAAGACCACTGATAATCTCCCTCGATCTGGGGCTCCACGCAAGATCTCATCCCGTGGGGTCAAAATGATCATGAGAACGGTGAGCAAAGATCCCAGAACCACACGGGGGGACCTGGTGAATGACCTGCAGAGAGCTGGGACCAAAGTGACAAAGGTCACCATCAGTAACACACTACAACGGCAGGGAATCAAATCCCGCAGTGCCAGACGTGTTCCGCTGCTGAAGCCAGTGCATGTCCAGGCACATCTGAAGTTTGCCAGAGAGCACATGGATGATACAGCAGAGGATTGGGAGAATGTCATGTGGTCAGATGAAACCAAAGTCGAACTTTTTGGTATAAACTCAACTCGTCCTGTTTGGAGGAAGAAGAATACTGAGTTGCATCCCAAGAACACCATACCTACTGTGAAGCATGGGGGTGGAAACATCATGCTATGGGGCTGTTTTTCTGCCAAGGGGACAGGACGACTGATCCGTGTTAAGGACAGAATGAATGGGGCCATGTATCGTGAGATTTTGAGCCAAAACCTCCTTCCATCAGTGAGAACTTTGAAGATGAAAAGAGGCTGGGTCTTCCAACATGACAATGATCCAAAACACACCGCCCGGGCAACAAAGGAGTGGCTCCGTAAGAAGCATTTGAAAGTCCTGGAGTGGCCTAGCCAGTCTCCAGACCTCAACCCCATAGAAAATCTGTGGCGGGAGTTGAAAGTCCGTGTTGCTCGGCGACAGCCCCAAAACATGGTAAATGGTAAATGGCCTGCATTTGTATAGCGCTTTTCTAGTCCATAGGACCCCAAAGCGCTTTACACTACATTCAGTCATCCACCCATTCACACACACATTCAAAACATCACTGCTCTCGAGAAGATCTGCATGGAGGAATGGGCCAAAATACCAGCTACTGTGTGTGCAAACCTGGTAAAGACCTATAGTAAACGTTTGACCTCTGTTATTGCCAACAAAGGTTATGTTACAAAGTATTGAGTTGTATTTTTGTTATTGACCAAATACTTATTTTCCACCCTGATTTACGAATAAATTCTTTACAAATCCTACCATGTGGATTCATGGTTTTTCTTATTTTTTTTTTCACATTCTGTCTCTCACAGTTGAAGTGTACCTCTGGTGCAAATTACTGACCTCTGTCATCATTTTAAGTGGGGGAACTTGCACAATCGGTGGCTGACTAAATACTTTTTTGCCTGGATGGATGGATGGATGGAAAAAAAACACAATAACCCAAGAATCTCATTTTTTAGGTATACTCTTTCAGTTCTAGGAGGCAGGAATGTGTTGCATGCCATCCGTTGGAAAAAAAGTGCAACACAGACCGATGACTCTGTGTCTGTGTGTTAGACGAAGTGTTACCTACAATTTACTAGCTGGGCTTACATCCTCATTTTAAGTTTGACAGGGTTTCAGTAGGTAAAGGTAAATGCTTGGACAAGAATTGAGCTGCAGTTTGGGGAAGGCCTCGAAGGGGGCTGGCAGATCCCCCTGTACTAAATAGGAGTGAAGAAGTTAAAGTAGGGATGCACCGATACTGGTATCGGGTATCGGGGCCGATACTGTAAAATGTGTGTGTACTCATACTCGTAAAAGTTAACCAATACCATGAACCGATACTAACTTATTTCATTAATTAGAGGGTGGCTTGTCATTTCTGTTGCAGTTTTTTAGATTGGCCACTAGGGGAACATCCCGCGCTAAACAGGCACAGGGTTAGGCGAGTGAGACTGGTGGCTCCAGATAAAAAAGAGAAACTGGAGGCTGCTGTAGCAAGGCTAAACAAAATGTCAGCAGTGTGGACCGGAACAGCCAACTTTAACTCAGGTTTTGGAAAAGCGATGAAAAATGTCAAGAGAAAATCCACGGGCAGTTAAAATAACAGTCAAAGTCAAGTCAAAGTCAACTTTATTGTCAATTCTGCCACATGTACAGGACATACAGAGAATAGAAACTTCGTTACTCTCAATCCCTAGATAAAATAGAAAATGAACATTTAAATATAAGAGTGATTAAAAATGCAAGTAAAATATTTTAAAGTAAAAAAAATTAAATAATATAATACAATTTTACATATAACAAGAAAGCTATACAATATACAATATAAGGGTAAATGACATTGAGTGCAAACCAGGCAGAGTAGTGCAAATAGGCAAATAGTGCAAATGGAGATTTGGTAATGTACGGTATGAGATAGTGTAACACAAAGTCTTATGAGGTAATGGCAGTCCAATGCTCCACAAAGTGACTGGTAACTGGTGCAGGCCAGTGAGTGAGTCAGAGAGTGTGTGTGTGTGAGTGTGTGTGACAGAGTTCAGTGAGACCGTGGAGGAGAGAGGGGAGAGGGGGCAGAATCGGGAGGGAGTTAAGCTTCCTGACAGCCTGATGGATGAAGCTGTCCTTCAGCCTGCTGGTCCTGGCCTGGAGACTCCGCAGTCTCCTCCCCGACGGCAGCAGCTTGAAGAAGCTTTGCATTGGGTGCGTGGGATCAGCCGCTATGCAAAGGGCTTTTTTAGTGAGACGGGTGCTGTAAATGTCCTGGAGGGAGGGGAGAGAGACACCAATGATCCTCTCTGCAGCTCTCACTATGCGTTGGAGGGTTCTGTGACAGGACGCATTGCAGGCTCCAAACCACACAGTGATGCAGCTCGACAGGATGCTCTCGATGGTGCCTCTGTAGAAAGTGTGCATGATGGGGGCTGGTGCTCCTGCTCTTCTTAGTTTGCGGAGAAAGAAGAGACGCTGCTGTGATTTCTTGGCCAGTGCTGTGGTGTTGTACGTCCAGGAGAGATCCTCTGTGATGTGCACACCCAAGAACTTGGTGCTGCTCACTCTCTCCACAGACGCTCCGTCAATGGTCAGAGGAGCATGTTGGGTGTGCATTCTCCTGAAGTCCACAACAATCTCCTTCGTCTTCTCCACATTCAGAGAGAGATTGTTGTCAGCACACCACGTGGCCAGGCGTCTCACCTCACTTCTGTAGTCGGTCTCATCCCTGTTGCTAATGAGACCCACCACCGTTGTGTCGTCCGCAAACTTGATGAAGAGGTTGGAGCTGTATGATGGAGTGCAGTCATGGGTCAGCAGAGTGAAGAGGAGGGGGCTCAGCACACATCCCTGCGGGGCCCCCGTGTTTAAAATGATGGTGCTGGATGTATTACTGCCGACCCGTACTGTTTGAGGTCTTCCGGTGAGGAAATCCAACAGCCAGTTGCACAGTGAGGTGTTGAGCCCCAGCTGGACCAGTTTTTGAGTGAGCTGTTGGGGGATTATAGTGTTGAATGCTGAACTGAAATCTATGAACAGCATTCGAACATATGAGTCTTTTTTGTCCAGGTGTGTGAGTGCTGAGTGGAGTGCAGTGGAGATGGCATCATCGGTTGAGCGGTTGGGCCGATACGCAAACTGGAAGGGATCCAGGGAGGGGGGCAGGACAGTCTTGATGTGTTGCATGACTAGTCGTTCGAAGCACTTCATCAGGATGGGAGTAAGTGCAACAGGACGGTAGTCATTAAAGCAGGAGGGAGATGACTTTTTTGGAACCGGAATGATTGTGGTGGCTTTAAAACATGTGGGGACGACAGCCTGGATGAGTGATATGTTGAAGATGTCTGTGAAGACATCAGTGAGTTCCACTGCACAGAGGCTCTGACTCATTTTATCGCTCTGGATGACCAGCCAATGCCAGTCGTGGAAAATCAGGGAGATAATGGTGCCAAAACTTTCTGAAGAGGTAAAGACAAGCAGTGTGGTCATTTTTATTAAGATTTTATTTTTTATCGGCAGATAATAAAATAAAACCTGTCTTCCAATTCATTGCATTTGTGTGTGTGTGTGTGTGTGTGTGTGTGTGTGTGTGTGTGTGTGTGTGTGTGTGTGTGTGTGTGTGTGTGTGTGGTAGAAGTATCGGTTTTTGTACTCTCTATCGGCAAGTACTCAGATCCAAGTATCGGTATCGTATCGGTTTGAAAAAATTGGTATCGTTGCATCCCTAAGTTAAAGAATTGAGAACAAGGAGGGACGGAGGGTGGGGCACGTAAATGAGAATGAACAGCTTGCAGAACTGAGGGAACCTATATAGATTACAACCGGAAGGAGCGTGCTTGGAGGCGTGGTCCCACTCCTGAAATTCCGATACATAATCTCCAATAGTTAAAAGACATGATCATAAAGTGTAACTTTGGACCGTTACTATTTTAGTTCTGGCTACTTGCAAGTGCACTTCTGTGATTCTTTTGTTTTTTCCCCACTGTCTTAAAAGTTTTACAGACCGCAATCATCAACTTGCATGGCCTTTATGTTGATGACATAAAAGGACACTCAAAAAAAGTTGCCTC
The DNA here is from genome assembly GCF_963969265.1 of Rhamphochromis sp. 'chilingali'. Classification (NCBI taxonomy): domain Eukaryota; kingdom Metazoa; phylum Chordata; class Actinopteri; order Cichliformes; family Cichlidae; genus Rhamphochromis; species Rhamphochromis sp. 'chilingali'. The sequence continues at coordinate 24,841,735 of NC_137948.1, forward strand.
ATGGCTCTTTACACTGTAGGGTACGGACTCTAGAATATTAGAAAAAGAGCCCTAAGACTTAGAAAATCCCCTACGAGCTAGCACTAGGTCACGTCAAAGGAAGAAATCCATATCTAGTATAATTTAGTGCATGAGGGGGAAATGAAGAAGAGCTTAAGAGAGAAAAGACAAAAGTTAGAGATGTGTAGTAATGGTAATGAAGGCTCTCATTCTGTTTTTGGAAACTCCAGGAACCACAATGTAAGCCTGCAGTCTGAGAGTGAAGCACTCTATCTGGATAATTTGATACTGTGAGGTCTTTAAGGTGTGATAGGGTCGGATCATTGAAGATCTTCTCCATGACCTCAAAACACCTGGAAAATGCAGATATTTTGTAATTGGGGTTGAGGGTTTTGGTTTTCTGTTTTGGTTTTCTCCACTTCATTCAAGACACTTCATTCACAACTAGCGCTATATTGGAAAGTCTGTGTGATATTGGAAAGAATCCAGGCAAGAATATTAGTGCTGCAGATAACATCACAGGGAACTCACTTGCTTCACAGTAGCACAATTAATTCTTGTATCTTTCTTTTTTAAATTTAAACCCATTAACCATTTGATACCATTCTCCTCGCTGGTTACCCAGCTCACAGCTACGGCTCTCGAAAATCTTGTTGTTTATGTGGTTCAGGATTTAAAGGTTGTTTATGATTCAGAAGGTCGGTGATTCGATCGCCACCTCCTTAGTTTGTTGCAGAGTCCTTGGGAAAGATGCTGGGGAGTTGCTCTAAAAAGCAGCTTTCTGCCAGTGCAGGGGATCTGACAGATATTCCAGGATGGCGAAATGATTTGTGGGTTTGTAGTGCTGATCTCTTAAACTTAAGGCTAGGTTTGCGGCATAAGTTACCATGGAAATTTATCCCACTAACCACCTTCACAACCCTGAAAACCCAGTTAATCCTGAAGTTACCTTGCTAAGCACTTAATTCTCATTCATAGTACAGGCTTTAGGTGAAGGAGAAAGTGAAGGAGCAAATATTGTTAGTTTAGATTAAATCCACTGCAACATTATGCTATCCAATTTGTATCTGGATGTTTGTTTGCCTGTTTGTTTGTTGTTATTTTTTTACACTTGGAGAACATCACACATGCAAACAAACATATTAGATTTTTAAAAAATTAAAAAGGGATGGGGGGTATGGTTCTTCTAGTGAATTTAAATAATTCACTTGGTAAATAATTCACTCATCATTTAATTGCTTTGCTAAGAAATTTATTAGTGTTTTATAATACAGCAATTCCCATTCATACCTATAAATGTAAGTACAGTGGAACAGAGTGATAACTGTTTTCAAAGGAGAAATAAATGACAGTGTTTTTGCAAGAAATGGTTATCTACAGTGTATTTTAAAAGAATCGAGGCACAAATTATGCTATCAGAATACAAAGTAAATGTTGGTAAATTCGACCAAAACTTGTGGGCTATATTACTGCTCCACCACAACCCAAAGGTGCTCTACTGGATTGAGATCTGGTGACTTCATTGTCATGTTGAAGGAACTAGCTTGAGATGATCTGGCCTATCATCATGTTGGAAATGGCCATCCAAAGATGGCTATACTAACAGTGTCAGCAGCAACACTCAGGGAGACTCTAGAATCGAATAACTTTTCTTCTGTATTTTGATGCTCGGTATGAGCGACGGTAGGGCAACTTGACCGTGTCTACATGGTTAAACGCACTGAGTTGCTGCCATGTGATTGGCAGATTATAAATGTGCAGATCTGCGTTAATAAGCAGTTGAACAGGTGTACCTAACAAAGTGGCCAGTGACAGCTGCCAGACTACACTGGCTACATCTTACACAGTTAACTGTTTTTAGGCTTTTAGTGATTACGTGGGTTTGCTGTCATTCCCTTATTTTTATTATTCACAAATGTATTTTTATTGTATTCATGTATTCTGTTATTCACATCTTTTGTTTTAATCTTGTAGCTATGTTTTGAAAAGTACTGTACAAATAAAAGACTACTTTCACATAAAACTGTGGACGTTTTTATCCATTTTAAACTCAAATGAATTGTGAGCACAAAATGAATACTTTGCAGATGCTGTCATAATGCACTTGACACATTCTCAATCTTTTCCATGTCTTGTTAACCCAACACAAACACAAGGTGGTGCTGTTTCACTTGAAATGGTCCTTGATGAGACTGCAGGGTCACAATTCGGTTCTTTGGATTTAAGACATTTCAAATTAATCAAAGGGATCGATTTACTTTAAAAATGAATTTTATCACCATAAGAGTTTTAACTGAAGACTGTTAAATCCGATAACTGTGCAATTTTTACATCTGGAAACTTGTTACTCAACTGTAGTTTTTGTTCTTCTTTAAAGGCTCAGATACTCCAAGATTATATTGTCACAGCAGCACTGCTAGCACTACTACTTTAATATACAGTACTGTTCAAAAGTCTTGTGTCTCATTTCTTTATATTTAGCTTCCAAGAATCTTCTAGCTTGTTTGTTTGTTTGTTTTAAGTGCTCTTGAACAATAGTTCAGGCTTTCTGAAGGTCTTTCAAAGTTTTTCTTTGAACATTGGTTGCGTTTTCAGCCATTTTTGATCCAATCTTTGTACTTGGTCATTTTCGAAGCAATGCTTTTGTTTGTTTGTTAATTGACTTAACACTGACTATTGAGTCATTCAACCATAAATGGCATCTTAAGTCAAGAGAGGTCCCTGTTATAGTTGGCAAATTACCAATTTAAAATACTATTTTTAGGGACTTAAAGCATCTTTTTGTGCTGTTATCAGCAGCTTGCTGGAAAAACACATAATTTGTTACCATTATTTTTAGTCAGATCTACACACACAAAAAAAAAAGGACAAAGTTTGACAAACAAGAAATTGAATTTTTGCACTAACAAGGTGATTTCTTAGCCAGAGAGCTGTTAGCCAAAAACCTGGCATATCACAGCATGGTGTGCAGTGTGTCCTTCAAGGATTTGAGGAAGAACAGAAGAAGTGGCAGGCAGGCAGGCAGGCAGGCAGGCAGGCATGCAGGCATGCGTGCATGCATGCATGCAGGCATGCATGCATGCAGGCAGGCATACATACATACATACATAAATAAAAAACTAGAGCAGATGAACGTCTACTTCCTTAAGAAACAGTTACTGTTACTGTTCACTGAACCCTCTTTAGAAATGGTCTCAGTGGAAGAGCAGCTATTAGGGGAAATGGGAATAAAAGGCTGAGGTGTGCCACATTATAAGGTCAGGAAAAAGGAACAGTTCAGCCAGTACTGAAGTATAAAGATGGCCATGCCACATATGGACTTTCAAGCTTGTTAGAACTGTACAAACTCTGTTTAATTTATATACTACATTTCCATGTTTCTTTGCACAACTTTCAGTAAGTCTCTAGACCTCTTTCCCCATTTTCATATCACAATGCAAAGAAATTAAGGAGTTGTTCAAGACTTTTACACAGCACTGCAATTCTGCATAAATTTAGTCCCAATATTGTTGCTTGTCAGCTTCTTTAAGCCTTTTAATAAGTTTCCTCCAACGCAAAAGCAAAGCGATGTCATGTTTTATCCGTGTCACACCACCGAGTGTCACTGCTGCCTGCGAGTGCTAAAACTGCACGCTCCAATGACGACACACAGAATGTTACATCTGGCACATCTAGCTCTGGTCTTTCCACCACACAAGTGATCAAATGAGCCAATGGTGCCTTTTTATTGTTTTTCTTTAAAAAAACAAAACAAAAAAAAACAAAACATGTTGAAACGGTTCAAATATGACCACTTGGGAAGCAAAGAAAAAAAATGCTATACCAAGATGACAGTGACCTAAAACATGAGACTTTAGAAAAAAAAGGAATTAATCAAGTAATACTAAAAATAGAGCATTAAAATCAAGATGTTACAGAGATGTTTGCATGGAATAAACAACATGGCTAAAGACCACACTATTAGCTACCAGAGAGAAAAGACAAAAAGGTCCATTGCAATAAAAGACAGACTGTCAAGTGCTGGGGTAAATATATATTTCTGCTTCATATGTCATGTTTTAGAACAATAAAATATAGGCCTCTGAGCTGTCACTCTCGCCTTTGTCCTAATGTTGCCTGCAAAAATACCAAGAAAATTGACATAATCCTGACAGTTTAAAAAGTACACATACTGAGCATTATTTTACATCTGAGCAAGACTCGAGGTCACTATTTGTTACAAATAGTTATCAAAAGAAGCCTTAAGTTTCAATTTTCTGCAAGACGCTTCAACAAGAAAAATGGCTTTCCTGTGTCCAAAGCTTATTTTCATATATACCACTATATATATAAAAAACAAAAACCATATTAAACAAAGGGGAAAAATAATCACAGAAATATACACCAAGAAACTGAACAAGGGTTCAGGATACAAATAAAAGGCATTCAAAAATTATATTCAGTCTAAAATGAAAAGCAAATCCAAAATGTTGATCCTTTTTTTGCACCAACTGGTCGTCAGCAACGAACTAGAAATCTTGAGGGCGTTTCTTGGACAAGATGAGATCCCTCCATCTTCCTTAGTGCAGTCTAGAAAGAGGTGTTTGGTCAGTCAGGGATGGAGGGGTGGGGGGTGGTGGCAAACCCCCAAAATGGTCTCTCAAAAAAACCCAAAAAACAACAACAACAACAACAAAAAAAAAAAACCCAGTGAGAGAAACACAAGGGGCGGGGAAGTAAATTACAGCCTAATGAACTACACAAAGGGGAAAAAGAGGTGGCAAAATAACTTAGAATAACTTAGTAGCAGGTGTTTTGACTGTTACGGGCAGTGCAGAGTGGGGGAGGGGGGCATTTGTGCACACATCACAATTGCTGCTATTTTTCAGTGCAGTGCCACAGATTTGCAGTAAAGCCAACATTGGAAAGGAAAACTGACGAAACAAAAATAAAAAATATATATATTAAAATGAAAATAACCACACAGATGTTAACTCGATGCTTTCAGAGTGAGACGGCACGGTTACGTGAGGGTGCTCCTACTATAATCATGATTGTCTCGGTCAGTTCGGTTCAGTGTCTCTACAGCAGGCGCCTTTAGGGAGGAAGTAGAGTCAAACAGTGATTCTGGTGACGGCGGTGGCATGTGATGGTGGCAAAGGAAAGCGGGTAGGGTTAGGCAGGGTATCGACGGGGGGGTTGTGGGGTGCTGTGGGGGTTTCTCTGAGAACTGGAGGCTTCGGTTTTGGAGATTTAAGGGTCTTCATGGGATCTAACAGGCCTCCATCTCTAGCAGAGGGCCTGAAGCTGCTGCCTTTGCTTTGCATGTGGAGAAACTGTTGCGTTTTCCTCCTAGAAGAAAAGGGAATAAAAGAAATGACTGCATCTGTACACGAAAAAAAAAAACCCCAAAACTGCTGCATTGTGAACACCACATGCCAAAACATGAGTTATATTCACACTGTTCATCAAAAAGCAGACAAGACAAATAGAGATGACTCAGGGTGACTCCCATGTGTCTCACCATGCAAGCATGCTCCCCTTAGTTCAAGGGGGTGGGAACAAATTATCTGTCATCAGCACCTACATAATCAATCATTTGCTTTCAGTTCGTGGTGTCAAAGCTGGTTGAATGAAACTCTTTGCAGCAGTGTGGAGCCTCTGAGCTACAGAGGCCTTATAGGTCAGTGGCAGGATGTGGGCTGGTCTAGCTTTGATCTCATGTAACGTGGGGGTTGCCTTGACCCAGCTGGCAGTGCTGCGCTCTTCTTTGCTCATTCCTCCTCTCATGCTCCCTCTCTTTCTCTCTCTCTCTCTCTCTCACGCTGGGGTTGAGCGCCCAATTGTGTTTCTTCTGGTTGACATTTATGCTGCCATTGCAGGTGGGCGACGGGAAAACAAGAAAAAGGAAATTCTGGGTCTGTCTGAACACCCACGCTTCTGGTCTTGGGACAACATAAGAGCGTGGTTCTATAGGTGGTAGACAACCGTATCCCACATTAGAAAAATGCCAGCAGGTACTATTATTTGATCCCACGCTTGCAGCATATTTGTAATAGCTTCAAAGTGGCATTTATAAGCAAGTGTAGCCTATGACTGACCCCGGTCTACTGTGCCACATCAATCTGTTTTTGACAATAGACGAGGAATCACAGGTTTATGCAGAATACAGTACTTAATACATTACAAGATATCTGTGACTGCAGAAGGATTAGTGTATTATATGGATCACTATTAACTTTTAATGTGTTGCTTCATCTAATTAGCTTCCACCACTGCAAGTCCTTTTGCTACAGTGTGTTTCTTCTACTTTACAGACAGTTAACAGACTCAGAAAGTAGTACCTCCAGTCGCTCAGCTTAAAGAGTGTACTGTGAAGCAAGATTACCAAGTTAGCCAGATACACTGAGCCTAAAGACAGAAGCGGCTCTCTTTAAACCTGGATAAATCACCAAGCTAACTTATGCTAAACACATTACCTGGTCATGAGCAGATCTGAAAATCAGTTGCATCATGTTATTACTGGTTCTTTTATTAACAGCATGTTTTAAGAGTGATGTAGATTCTCTGCTGAGAGAATGTGTTTCATTGTGCGTGCAATTTGTTTAGCCATAACTTACGTAGAAAACACCAAATGATGTCCCAGCTGTAAAGTTACTGGAATTTGCCCGCATAAATGTTAGTTAGTTTCAGATTTGGTTTTTAATTTGGTGCCAGCGCATAAAGTTGCAGAGCTCCAAAAACGAACAGCTGTGATAAAATACATTAACTCGAGTAAATTTGGTTATTTTGGTTGCTCTGTGTGCTATCATCATAATCATCTGATAACATCTCCAATCTGAGTAGGGGACACTCATAGGGATCATTTTGTGGGGGGGGGGGGGGGGGGGGGGGAAGCATTGCATGGCATGTGGAACACCCCCTTTTTTATGTGAGCGAGTATAGAGCCCGAAGCAAAGAACTGGGCTTAACAAAGAAAGCTGATAACCACTGCCCTAAAGCCCATCACCTCTTACTGTGGATTTAGGCTTTGTCAAGCCAGCTAATGCAAAGAAAGCCTGACTGTGTTGAATTTTCTTTCAGTATACCCCTCTGTTAGGACAACCTATTAAGAGCACTTGTGTACTTTTAAAGACTATACATATTTAGTGCCCGTGTATTGCTAAAGCTGATATTAATCGACCGACCAGATGACAGTGAAGCTGATGACAGCTTGAATATTTATATTTGTGTCCAATCAAAGTTATAGCAGAACTTTATCACATAATAACAGTAGTCTTTTCTTCTCAATGTGAATAATCTTGAACATGTGACTTTGGGGAAAATGTGTTCCATCTTTAACTGGAGTGTTAGAGAAAAAGCTTTGCCAAAACATAATATCCCCCTCACATCTCCAGTGTGGTGTGTTATTTACTAGTACTAGTAAAAACCAGTCATGTACAATATTTATAATTTCAAAAGCGACAGGATGTACTTATCACCCCAGCTGTGTCCCTATGAGCTCGGGTAAACCTCCACAGGGTCTGCAGTCTTAAGAGGCACGTGAGAACTGTGTCTATCATGTAAACTATGTCGCACAACAGGCACCTGACTCACAGACGCACTATCCTGCACAGGAGACTGCCATAGTTCATGTAGCTATGTTGTTAATTACCCAAACCTGCGTGGTTCAGGCAGAGGTCGACACGAGGGTGTAAAAATGTTGCGCGACTCCACTTCACAAGACCTTCATGAAATCAGCCCCGGTTCCCTGACGAGGGAAAATTGTTTGTCAAGCTGCAAAAGTGTTCTTTTCCCCTCTCGTGATCCAAGCTTGGGCTAACATAACAAAGTTAGCTTCAGTTATTGACAAGCCAAGGAGAGTTATTTTAGACCCAAGCAGCATCAAATAGAATCAGTGATCAAAGTGGAGAGGCATAGACAGAGGTGGATGGATGTCTCCTGTGACTAAAAAGATGGATGTTTTGTGAAGACGGTAGAGAAACGAAAGAGAAACAGTATTAGTTTGCTTCTCCCTCGTGGCAAAGCCGAGAGTGAAGTCAGGCGAGTGCTACTGCTGTTTGCTACATCTTAACACTTAAAACTGTCTTAAGCACACACAAACACACAAACACACAAACACGCGTCACCACGCTGACTGCTTCACCACATGTGGATAAAAGAGAACGGGACAGAGGCCACCTTTCCCAAAGAGAGCTGACCCGCGAGCGGCACAGGACAGAAACTGAAAGGAACACATGGCTCAGAGAAAAAGAGAGAGCTCCTGTTGCTTTTATTTACCTCCGCCGCCCTCCCTCTTTTCATCCTAGGATCTCAAAGCGGACCCGCACGCCCGGCCCTGCACCCAGTTTCCTGGGGAGCATTTTTCCTTCCCCCCACCGCAGACATGAAAAGCGCTGGCCTTCCTGCCTGGGGAAGAGTCCTGAGGGGTGGCGGGTGAGAAGTGTGTGTCTGCGTGTGTGTGAGTTTTTCAAAAAGAGCTAGTGCTAACAGCAGGGGTGTGTGCTTGCGTGGTGGTGGTTATAGGGGGCATCAGGCCAGTGTTTCACAAGGTCCAGCCGACACAAACACTTGGATTCAGGAGCAACTTGACCCCTCCTCTCTTCTCGCTTCCCTCCGTCTCCTCCTCCGCCTCCGTCCACATTAGTGCTCAGGAATGTTGGCCGGTCTTTTTTGCAGGAAATGAAACGATCCTCTGTTCAGAGGGTGAGTGAAGGTTTAGTCTCCCCCCTTTCTCTCTCTCTCACTCTCCCCCAATTCCTTTGCCTCTATGTGAGGGAGGGAGGGAGGGAGGAAGGAGTGGGACGAGCCCTTGCCCGGCTTTTGAAGTGTGGGAGGTTAAGATAACTGGCACGGCCTCGCGCCTCAATCGCCGCTTTCACCTCTCAGGCCGAATCAAAGCACCCGCAGCTGGGACCCACACGCCTTATAACCCCCTGACCTCCATCCCGTCACCCCACCCACCCCTATTCCCTTCAGCTCCCCTCAATCCCAGCACAAAAGCGCTGGGGTTTCTTTTCAGTACTATTAAGGAGGAAAACATTGCTGAATTGCTAAATTACTCTAAAAATAAGTCAAGTGGAGAGTGCAGACTCTACCATGAGAGGAAAGACCCTGTGGTTGGGAGATGTGTCCACTGATGCTACTGAGCAGGAATCACCTTTTTAGACTTTCCTTGTATTGCTCTCTGACAGGGCAAGAAACAAGTACAGTTGGATGATTTTAGGCTGTAAACAAGCCAGCAGTGCAGGCAGATTACCTAAGCTGCTTTGTTTCTCAGGCCCAGACTTGAGCCTGGTGTGCTGGAGTGTCTCGGCTATGACCTTGGCCTTGTATCGCACAACCAGCTTTGGTGGCAGCTTTTCAAAGAAGCCACAGCTCTATAAAAAGTGTTACAGTGATGCTCTTAACAGCAAAAAAAAATGTTGGAAGAAAGGGGAAAAACAGTAATAGACGGCCCATTAGAAGAAACACCTGGAAGAGATGGCAATGAAAGGAAATATTCATTAAAAAAAAGGGGGGGGGGGGGGTGAAAACATTGGTTTGTATTGGTTCCACAAGCATTATCAGAAACGAACAGTTTAAAAAGAAATATGAGAAGCGAAAAACGTGCCTGTATAAAATATTGGAGCGTGAGGAAGGGTGGGGTCTGGCTGTGGTCAAATGGGGGAATAGGAAGAGGGGGAGTCACCCAAAAGCCCAAACCTCAGGCATGTGTGGGTGAGACTAGGGGGGAGCACAGGAGGGTGTGGGGAGGAGTGGTGAGGTGTTGCCCACATCTGAGGAGGCATTGCTGGGGGTGAAGTCTGGCCGTGTGCCCCCGCACAGCTCAGTCTGAGCCACTGCAAACCGGGGGATGTCAGGGAGGAGGGTGGTGGTGCGGCACATTCAAAGGGCCTGCACAATGACTGTTCCCTCTGCTGTGGTCTCGCTTCAAAGGGCCTCCACCGCCACTTATATTCAGCATCAGGACAGAGGAGTGGAGCAGGAAGAGGTGGAGTAGGGCGAAACGAGGCAGCGAAAACGAGTGGAAGAAGAGCTGGGATAGTCGTTTAGCCTCCTTTAATAATAAACACGACTTCCTTTTGACGCTCCGTCCTTTGCCTGCCTGCGCCGTGTTACCTGGGGCGCTTTCATTCTGATAACTCACAGATAAGCATCTCACAAGGGGAGGGTTTTATGGAGGTCACATATTTTTTGCCTCTTCCGAGAGGCTGCAATGCCTCGAGGAGCCCCCGGAGGGGGGATGATGGAGGGGGGTGGAGGAGAGGAAGAGAGGAAGTAGAGAAGTCATCACAAAAAAGCCATGAGACTGGACCCTCATGCTGTTACCGCAGCTGGCCAAACCACGACACAATAGGCCCGTGACTCAATCAAAACAAATTCCAGGCCCCAGTCTAAACAACAGGAGAACTACAGCTTCATTTATTCCCATGTGGAGCCTTCTACTCCGTCCCCTATCCCACCCCACCCGACCCCCCCAAGAGAGAAGAAAAAGGTGTGAAATAAGGCTGCCAAGCCAGGATAAGACAACTATGTCAGTGTGAAAGATTTTTTACTTCTGAGCGAAAACCACACACTCAACTGAGGCTTCACATGCTAAGTGCTGAGAGAGTAGTTTTACTTCACAGTGTATGCTTTGTGGAGGGGGGGGGGGGGGGGGGGGGACATTTCCGATTCCATTTCCTACCTAAAGTAACATTAGCTGGGGCGTCACTCTGATTTAAAATCTCTCCTCCACCTCCTACCCATAACTATCCCCCCACCATTTTTTTTTTTTTTTTTGGTACAGTTTTAAAAACATCCTCTGATCTCCCGCGTGCTGCTCAGAGCGAGACCCACAGTCAGTTTCGCAATCCGGATTCCTTCCCCAATTATCCCAGGTCACTAATAAGGCTGGGTGTGGAGGCACTGGGCTGTGCCGCAGTAGCCTAGAGGCTCGCTGCCAAATTGAAATGACTCTGGAAATGGAGGCAGACGCTGAATCTTGCCTAATTGCAGCCTGAGTGTGTGGCTGGCTGCTCAGATTTTGTGCAATGTGTTGAGAGTGATGAGGGTCTGAGAGAGGGAGAAGATGAGAGGCAACAAATAAAGACAGAGGGGAGGGGGGGCAGAAAATGAGGAACGGAGACTGAAGGATGAGTGGCGGTTGACTGAGATTGGGTAAACTCCGAACTCTGGAGAATGGGGTCTGCTGGGGGATTTTCTTCTGGGCCTTTTCTAGCCCTCGCTCTCCCCTAACGCGCTCGCTCCCTCCTCGCTCATCAAAGTCTTTTGACAGCTGACTTCTGGCTGCAGACATCAGAGGGAGCAGAGCTGGGGCACGACCGAGACAGACAAGAGGAGATGAGCGAGAGTGGCCACCAAAGCTTCTGCTTGAACAACACTTTCTTTTATGCTTCTGGAGCAGGGCGTGTGGTTCCAAATGACCTTTGATACACTCTGCAGATGTTCATAATGCATATCCAGGACCACCTGATTTACAAAATAAAAATATACCACCTCGTGCCTAGTTTGTGGCAACTCCCAAACAAACAAAAACTGTGAACTTGTATGCAGCTTCACGGCAACTCTGGGGGCCCTTGTTAGCCAGATTAAAAAGCCACCTTTGTTAGGAGTGTCTCCCCCATGTGAAAAAAATGTGCAGTGGCTGAAACGGGAGAAAGCCTTGGGGGCATGTAGGGGTCTCAGCCAGATAACTATCTCAAAGGCTGTGAATCAGAGGGCTTAGTCAGACAAAAGGCTAACAGCACGAGAGGAAGCAAGATGGACAGAACCAAAATAAAGAGGTGCAGAAACAGCGAAGGGGAGTTTAAAAAAAGTGCAAAAAGAGTAATTTCCACTTAGTGTAAAGAAAGGGGTGTGAGGGAAGGAGCGGCGAGAGAGACAGGCAGAAACTCTAATTTCACAATGTCAGACTAATGACTTCTCTAAGAGCCGCTGTACTGTGGTGAGAGCCAGCTGTGTGGTGGACCCACTGTTTGACATGCTAAAGATAACAAAGGGAACCGACATCACGCCATAAAATGCTGCTCTGAGGCTCAACTCCTGGCTTGCCAGGCCTTTAAAAAAGGCCATTTAATATGAAAATGCATAAAGTCAGTGCAGCACGTCACCAGAATATTCTTCATCACAACCGTCCAAATGTTGAACCTCCGTACAATAGAGGTGTTCACAACAGAGTCCCCAAAATTAACTCGTTATCAGATTTCTTTGCAGATTCTGCATAACGGGGGAGAGACAGATGGGTTAGAGGCGCGGACAGATGAAAAGGAATAGACAAACGAGTTCATTTAAAGATGCTTTTTGGCGTCTACAGCAAGCTAACCTCAATCCAGCTCTTTGGGATCTGCATAAATTGAGGGCTTGGGGAGTTGTGGCAGTATCCTTGGTATTATGCATATTAGTTTAAGGCTGTCACTGAGAATCAGCAAGGGTGTCCATCCCGCTGCGGCTAGGCACTGCTAATTATTGGATCAGAGATAAAGTGCTTTTTAGCGCTTGCGCTCTCTGTTCCTTGAAAACTGGCTGTGGTCACCAAAAAAGGAAAGAGACAGAGAAAGAAAAGAAAAGCCCAATTTTGGGTTCGCAGAGCCACTGGGTCAGGAATCGATCAAGTGGAAAACCTTTGTGTGGTTAGGGGTGATTTTGACGTAAGACCAGATTTGTCACATCTGCCCGGCTTTTTCTGCTGCCAAAAGGAAGCGGAATAACAGGATGCTACCAGACTCTCAGGGAGGGAGAGAAGCGACTCAAGGAGAGTCAGGAAGATCGAGAGGGGGGAATAGAGTTGCCTTTACCACATACTGGGACTAGTAATCCTCCTCTTAAGAAAAAGAAAAAAAGAAGAAAAAAGGACAGGTGACAATTCAGTGAGGCCTTTCTTGACATTTGGTGTGGATCGATATCTCTCTACATATTGATAACGTGTTGAAAAAGCAAGGGAGCGAGAGACTACATTGTGCCTTTGTTATGAGAGCATTATAGACACCCTGAAAGCCCAGATACCATGAAATCTTATTAAAGGTATAGCATCTCATTAAGTTCCTGCCAGACAAGCTGCTGGATCCTGCCCTGCTTCACAAAGACGCAGAGAAAGACAACACATGTAGGCCATATGGGGCTGAGCTGATATCCTAGCCTCCACCAGAGCAAAAAAAAAAAAAAGTTTCAGATGTATTATTTATGCCATGTTTAGAAAACACTGAGTTCATGAGCTGCATGATTTATTAAGCAATATTTTTAGTTTATTTGGACACTTTTACCCCCGAATAGCATACGAGTTCTCATCCAACCAGCTCACAAAGACACTGAACTGACCAGTACATGCATACGCTTGCATGCAGAAAATTTAATGTATATTGTGTTGAGGCCATTGAGCAAACCACACACACGCACACACAAACCACAATCCCTCTTCAGGCCTTAACACAGCTGACACAATGACTATGGCAAGGTTAGGGTGGACCTTTTTAGGATTAGTCTGTGAGCACATACTCTCTCAAAGTCAGTGTTTAGCAGTTTTTTTTAAAGAACAAAATGAAGGATAAAGAAAAAGCTTGACATATATCAAACTGGACCAGACAGGGAGGGCATAGAGGTGGGGGGGTTGTCTTACCATATTCTCAGATGTACGCCGTTTTCATTCTCTGGCCTGTACCTGCAGAAAATTGCATCTTTAAAAAAAAAAAAAAAAAAGGGTATCCGGACGGCAAAAGATCATAACCGTCCATCTGGCCTATACAATTGTACAGACCAAAAGGAAGTACTGACATTTTACTTAAGAAGTAATTCTCAGTGGATTACAGTTGCAGTGCTAAGGAAGAGGCTCAGAAGCGCAGCTAAACAAGGTCAGCAGAAAGACACACTGTAGAGCAGCAGGCAAACAAATAATGCAAAGCCCAGAAATCCGTAAGCAGTCGTATAGAATGGACAGACTAATCCCAAAGTAGGTGTAATATGAGAAGACAGGGATAGAGACATATAAATGAAGGGGTGTACACAAGTCAAGTTTGAGGCTAGACTGAGCATAGTGAGTGGGTTAGTTTGGTTAGTCTGATTCTACTAGCTGTCAGTCAATGAGAGGTTAGTGGTTTGTTTCACAGGGCGAACATTACTGCAAATGCGACAATTTGCTGTAAAACACGACCCCACAGAAAGATGGTGGAAGTGATTCCCAACTGCACAATGAAACCAACAAACAACGGCGTTTCCCAAATGAGCGAGGAGGCAGGAGTTGGAAGCGTCTCTTACCTGTGGCCGATTCCTGCATCTTTTCCCTCTTCCGCTTCTTCTTCTTTCCCTAAAAAATATACAGAGGAACGCATAAAGTGTGGCTCCAGCACTCACGCTCACTAGACCACTCTTGATATCCTGCTGCTGACTGCCATGTTCACTCATCCCCTGCTGGGCATCCAACCAGCATCAACCCAGACTCTGGACTCCACCACAAACTGCGACACTGAGGGACAGGCCGATGGAGAGCCGGATCTCGTATCAAGTGTGCTCTACCTCCTCTCGACCGCTTTTCCATAGTCTTCAGGCCTGTTGAAGTGTGGCCATTCCCGGCCGAGTGAAAGTTCTGCTGTTTTGACAGCTCTGTGTCTAGCTTTGAAGTCCCCCCCCCCCCTTGTATTTTTTAAATGACAAACATTAACATGAAGTGCAATTAAAAACGCTCACTGCAATTAGGCTGTGAAGAGTAGCACTCGTTTTTCCAGTGAGGTGGTGGGAGTGCGTAAGGATTTTTTAGCTTATGCTAAATCCCCAGGGGGGAGACTATAGGTATAGATAGCAGTGTAGAGTCGTTTTAGTCAAATATGAGCAGCACTTTGGTTTCCTGCTGCAAAGTCTGCTAATCCACTTATTCATGAGCTAATCTGCCTTCTACTGCCGCGGCAGACAGGGAAGAAGAGAAGCTGAGTGAGTGTGGGTGAGAGAAAGGGTGGGGAGAGATAGGAGGGGGTGCACGGCAAAACTATGAATGATACGCGATTTTTCCACGCCAGTGTGTTGCCTATTTTGGGTGTTTCCAGGCACGATGCTCTGTCTGTAATACTGTGATTGTGGGAGCGGTCACAGAATAACTAATTCCAGAAGGATACACCATCTACTTTGCACTACCCATTATCGTTACCTTCGTCGTGTGCCACATAGAAAGCCATTCCTCTAACCCCCTTCTAAACATCGAAACTACTGAGAAAACAGGAAATTCAACAGGATCCGGCCCAAATGTCACCAATGCAGTGATGATGCGCATCTTTAACTCTGCTGTGCTTCACTGGGAGCAGAGCTATGAACAATCCCCCGCCCCACACACACACACCCCACCTCAGCGAGGCATTTTGGCAGTGGAGCCGTGGAGGCAGAAGGAGGAGGGATGCTGTCGGTGTCCGAGGGGAGGCAGATAAACACCACAAAGCACTTTGGTGGTGGAGTGAATGTGAGTGCTGGAGCCACACTTTTAAATAAAGGCTGGTGCTCTCTCTCTCTCCCAAACACACACACTCACAAAGATTCATACACGTCACACGTCACTCAATAACACATTTAGACTCTCATCCAGCAGCACGTAAGTACACATAAATGCTGTAACAATAAACACAGGCTTCATCCTAAAAATCCAGCTGAACCGCCCAGATTCACAAACAAAAAAACAAAACAAACAAAAAAACGGGCAGCTGGGGGAGCAGAGGTTGCTACTGCTGAACGCCGCATGTATAATCCAGCCTCCTCGACTCAGTCTAACAGTTGCTTTCTACATCCGAAGCCGATATGGAACATCAAAGAGCGCCGTAACCATTACCAGGCAATTTTCACTCACAATGGCAATAATAGTGTCCGTGGTACTGCAATCCATTTTAGTGTGGATGGCACTATAACAGTGAATCACAGTGTTATGAATTACACATTAGGCTGAAACAAAGGGTCTACAAATGGACCCCATTAGCATGGAGGAGGACTGGTGCAAATTAGTGTGTTGGTGTGTGTGTGTGTCATTCCTGTGTGGCATTTTAAGAGCAAGTCATGCAACGCTGACATAAAGAAACATGAATCAACACAAACACATTCGCACATGCACGCACACGCACCTCTGTCAGTCTGTTCTGTTGATACTCACATAGTTGTCTCGAGCGGACCAGCCTGGGTAGAGCTGCATGTGGAGCTGCCGTTCCTTGCGGGCTAACTCGTAATACTTAGCTTGCTCTTCTCGAGATAAAGCATGCCACTGTTTCAGTACAAAGGAGATTAAGGGGGAGGAAAAAAAAATAGCATACAGTCAATTACTGGCATGCACTTGCATGATCTCTGCGTAGAGGCGTGCGCTGGTGTTTTGGTATAGAAGGGGGAAAAAACTTTTCAACTTCCACATGTGTATAAAAGGAAAAAAAAGCGGGGGGGATGAAAGACACAAAGAAGAAGGGGGGGGGGGGGGGGGGGGGACATGATGAAGAGATTAACATGTGCAAGAGTGAGAGAAAGAGAGAAAAAAGTAGGGGAGAGGGGGGTGGAGACAAGAAGGGGGGGGGGGGGGGACTTTGATTTCTTATGAAAACAGTGCTTTTTATTCAAACTATGTCAGCAAGCAATTACCCTACGCAGGCCACAAACTAGGCTTTGCTGTGGCTGGCTGCCTCAACCGCCAGGCCTATTCGTTAAGGCTTTTAACATGGCTCTGTGGTTCCATTCTTTTCCCAATCCTCAAAAGGAACAAATTTTGTCATTTCCAACCGTGCCATTATACAGGCATATTTTATTAAAGCCAATCTGATTAAATGTCAGTTAGACAGGCAGCCCATGTCTGTGCTGTTGAAAGACAGAGAGAGGTGGGTGTGGGGCTTTAGGGGGAAAGTGGAAGTAATTGGCTTGAGTATCATCAGGGCAATAATCACAACCAGTTTATAAAGACTGCTAATAAAGGGGAGAAATCATTGCACTTTTTCAGCTAATCGAGCAGCCTCCTCAGAGAACATGACATAAACTATGATCTCACCGCGATTCAGCAAAGATAAACTCGGGGGAAAAAAAGAAAGAAAGCTAGAGATCGGCGTATAGGTATACTGCGCGACCCACCCTTCGTCCCAGGATCTGATTGATGGCGGCGCTCTCCTTCAGCGTGCACTCGGCAACCACGTTCGCACGCATCTCTTTCATGTAGAGCATGAAGGCGTTTAGCGGCTTTTTGATGTGCGGTCTTTTGGGCTCCTGCTCCTTTCTCTGTTCGTGCTGCGGCTTCCTGTAGAGAAACGGAATACGACAACAAAGTGGAGGAGGTGAGAAAGAGAAAACACTAAAAAAGTTAGAAAATAAGCAAAATAAATTCAAGTCCAAAGCAACGGGAGAAGGAAATTATGTTGCCGCCGTGGCGACAAAAGCAGCCAGGGTCTGGCTGCACTCAACCAATGGCGAGGCAGCGTGAGAGGGGCTGCCACGCCATGGGCCCCGGCCTCTTTAATCATGTGCAGTTGTATAGTTGCAGCCCTTCATGCAGAGAGATTACTTCACCAGTAATGGCAACCAAACTTTCTTGTCCGCAGCACACTGGTGAATACTTAAAACCAAATGCTCTCGCGCTAAAAGAAAACACTGCTCGACTTACTTTCTAACAACCTTTTTGATACCAGTACAGTCTTGGTAGGAGGATGTCCATGAATAATGGAAATATCAGTGATAACCACTTCAGGGCTCTTACAGCACTTCCCACTGCACACGCTGGGGATGTGAATTCTTAGCACTAATCTAGGACCTGTATCTGTTGTCAGCTAAGAGTGTTGTGATCCCAGAGGCCAAATGAAGCATAGGCCTGTTATCAGCAGAGCGTGGGCCCTCGCCATTTATCTGCTCACATCAAGAGAAAGAGAACAAGGCATTGGGAGAGGGTTTGCTGAGCATCGCCCTCCTGTAGCGAGTGGAGGAGAACACAAATACCTGGAAGTTTGTTGTGTCAAAAAATGCTGATAGAGGAGTGACAGCACAAGCTTTAAGGTAATATTTTTTGTGTTTGCAGGACTCACATGTGCATGATGTCACCGTCATGAGGCGGCTCCTGTTTGACCTGTGGGTTGACAATGGCCGGGTGAGGGATTCCTGTGGCGTGAGGACCTGGGGGACCTGGCACCATGTGGTGCGGGAACCTGCAATAACAGGACATTTTGATTATTAAAGACTAAGAAGAGGATCAGAGGAGTGGAAAATATCTTCCAAATGGCATTAAAGTGAGAAAAAAAGACTGGGAACTGTTTTATATGACTTTAGAAATTGTCACACACGCCATACGCATGACTGCATATGGCGTGTGTGACAATTGCATGACTATAGTGTGTGAATGTGTGCGTGAATGGGTGGATGACTGGATATGTAAAGCGCTTTGGGGTCCTTAGGGACTAGTAAAGCGCTATATAAATACAGGCCATTTACCATTTACCATATAGCCAATGATTGGTTACGCCTCAAGAACAAGCGTCTCTTTCACCGTGTTTTTACGCTTGTCACATTTCAGAATTTGTGGTTAGATCTCACTTTTTAACTTTTCTATCAATAGTTTATAATATTGTTAGATTTTAACAACATGGTTATAGCTTCTCTTTAATGAATGAATAAAAAAATTAAAGTGAAGTGTCAAACAACATGGTTCTAAAGTGCAAATGCACCACTCCCTCAGTCTAACAGCCTTGTTGCTAGGTATAGACTCTGCCTAGGAAACCAAAAATCAGTGGGTGTAGAAAAACAGGGATTTGTTTTTAAATAAAACAGCCGCCTGTCCTTAGCCTAACTCCTTAAATCAAAAGTGAGTTAGTCAGATTTACAAGGGCATGAGGAGGAAAGGTGGTGGAGACTTCTGGTCATGTGTGATCAAGTGTCCTGCTCGTGGACGTTACATCTGTCTTCACTCAGTGTTTGCCCTAAAGCCAGCAGAGTAAGAGATAGTGAGGAAAGTGAGAGAGATATGTTTGGGGGATAGGGAAAAAAAGCACAGGAAGTAACAAGGATGCAGTGGAACAGGACTAAAGAAAAGCACTTGAAGTAAGTCTCAGAAAGAAAGAAAGAGAGAGAAGCGCTTCCAGAAAGCTTTGATAATGGTTAAGCAGCCATATGGCTATGCAGGGGCACGAATGCGGTGATGTATTTGACATGTGCTGGGCACACAGTCGAGTGGTGTGGCTGTGGCCACAGCAGCACAGCACAAACCACCGGAGGCGGACCTCCCAGAGGAAGCTGCTGTTCCAGGCCAGTACTTCTCTATTCAGTACACAAAGCCAGTACAGTGTCACTGTCCATAAGATGTAAAAACGCTGCATAGTTTCTGGTCCCTTTTTGCATGAATCAGTCGTGCAGGCTTTTGCTTTAATCTGCCTGTGACTCACCATCCCAGCTGTGATGTGAGCTGCCCCACTCCTCCAGGAGACAAGGAGTAGAAGTTGGGCATGTCTGGTCCAGGGTGATGCCTGGGCATTCCTGGTCAAAGAAAAGAAGAAAAAAAAAGCAACACACAACTATTAGATAGGCAGAATGCAGATAAGGAGGAAACAGCGCAAGCAGCAGGTTAGCAAAAAAAAAAAAAAAAAAAAAAAAAAATCCCTTACAGACATATTTTAGCGATTATTCAAGAAGTGTGTGTGTGTGTGTGTGTGTGTGTGTGTGTGTGTGTGTGTGTGTGTGTGTGTGTGTGTGTGTGTGTGTGTGTGTGTGTGTAAAGTTGGGATTATCATCGGGTTTGCATATTCCTCAGTCATACATTCTGGTTAAAGTCATGAACTGCCAGTTTCGGAACAGGGCACACACCGGGGCATCAGCATGGCTTCTTGACCTCACATTATCAACCCGTGAAAGGGGCGGATAATATTTTCCCCGCTTAAGCTCGACTCCTTCCAGTGTGTTTCAGCATCTTTAAGCTGGATAATTGAGGCTTCATCTTTATGACAGAGGCTGTGGCTCTCCCTGTAGACACAGGATTGACACAGACTAGCTGTCTGTGGATCTCCAGGACTAAGCTCCTCTATCTCCAGCTCGCCTGCTCTTGTTGGGCTTCAAGGTCAAGGGGTATCTTTCTGTGAGAAGACTTAGTGAGAAATGGGCTGCGGGGCGACGAACGTTTAACATCTGTAAGGTCTCATGGTTTTTTGTCTTAACACACATTTTTCCCCCCTTCTTATTTCACAGTTGTGCAAGTAACAATAAAAGTCGGAAGATATCAGCAAATACTGTTTATACACAGGCAACTGGAATGTGCCTACATGTGTGCTCACGCAGACACACACACAAAGAAAAGAGGGCAAATGCCTCCAGATTAACACCATTTTCTAATCCCTGCTGGAGCCAGCCTTTTCTCCCTGCCTCTATCTTTTCTCTTCCTCCTTCTCTCTCTCTCCAGGCTGGGGTCTGAAGGGGGCCTCCCTCCTCAGAGAGGCTGGCCGAGTGGGAGGCTTATATCTCCAAAGCCAGTGTAGCAACGCTGGATTCATAGCACGGATAGCGCTACTCCCCTGCCTACTAATCCACCACCTAACACTCCTTTAGGGCTCTCCTGAGTGCAGAAGAGAAGCAGGCGATGGCTGAAGCAGCAGGGGAAGAAGAGAGCGCCCCGGCGTGTTAACCTTGTCACTCACACCCCTAAGGTGCCTAATTACTCACTCCCCCCTTTTCAGTTCCCGTTGACATCCCGACAAAGCTTCACGCTCCCGTTTCCACTCTGAACATGTGACACCGATGTGACTGTCACCATAAAAAAAAAAAAACAAACAAAAAAAGAGGATTAAAAAAAGTATTCACTAATCAAATTCATGCTATATGTCTTTACCCCCCCACCCCACCCCAGACAAACCTCCCACTACCCTCCCCTCCGCTCGACCTTCCATCCCTCATTGCAGGCCTTGTGCATATTAGGGCTCATAATGAGAAAATCCATGATTGTTTTTCATAATTAACGAGCAGATCAAAGTCTGAGCCCACTAAGGAGTGCAGAGCGGCAAATGGTCGATATGTGTGAGAGAGAGAGGAAGAGACAGAGAGAGAGAGGAAGAAAAAAAGAGAATAAGAGAGATTTCGTTTTAAGCATTTTGGCTTAGCTCTTCTGATATCCACACACATGAATATGCCTAGGGAAATCATTTGCTGCTAATTCTGCAACCAGATCGCTTGGACATGGATTTCTGTTGGGCTGCGGGTGCAAAAAGATCAAATAGCACGAAAAAAAAAAAAAAGAAGGAGAAGAAGGACCTCCAGGGCTCCTTTCAGCTCTTGATTGTCAGAGACCCAACGTGAACAGTGAAACGGGTGTGAAGCGTTTTTCCTCAGACTGTACAACGTGACAACACAACTGTTAAATCTTCCGTGCCTTCGTTATTTCCTTCTGCTACCTGTTTATCCTCTCCTGCCTCGACAAAACATGTCAGACGTGTGATTTTTCTGACATATGTGGAGCACTGTTTCGTTAAATGTCCCCGCTCCCTTCATCTCTGCTACTCTGTGTACTCCTGTGCTCATTTCCACATTGTTATTTATAGCTGGTCCCTCAGAACCTCCGAGCCTCAACATCATCATCGTCATCATCATCATCGCCCACATCTTGTCTGATCCCTCCTCCTCTTTTTTTTTCCAACTGCCAGCTGCAGGAGAAGAAAGCAGAGAAAAGAGACAAGGTGTGGGACAAAACTGCGGATGGGCCACGTCTTTTTTTGTTTCCTTTCTTCCTTGCATTAGCGAGAAGCTGCCAAAGTCTCCAGCTGTGCAGGGCTGAGGAGCTCGCTCCCAAACGGCTCAGGAGCTCCTCCGCAGCTGTCAGAGCTGCAGCTTGATGTTATAACTGAGAGGCAAAGAGTGCAGAGGGAGAGGGCAGCAGAGCTCAGCGTGCCATCCCACAGGCTGCTTCAAATGAGCTCACACTTTGAGATGATAGGAAGGATGACTGTACTGCGACACTTTTTCCCCCCTCTCTCTCCTGATTCCCGTCTATCCAGACATTTATGCAAAAAAAACCTAAATGCAGTCAGGGTTCATCGATGCCTCCATATCAAGCTGCCATGTAAGCGAATACGGTGCAAAAATCCATTTCAATGTCACATTTTATTGCATTAAGAAGTACTGGTGACCTATAATGTGTCTGTGACGACTTTCTTTATTGTATCCTTCTACAGTTTTCACTCTTTCAGTCAGTAAAAACTTGCTGACAACAAAGTGTTCAGTGCCACAGCAAACCCCGTTTTTTGTGTTCCCTTTTACATAGATATATATAAAGAAACGACCCCTTTTAGTTCCACACAGTGTGATAAAAGGATTTCAAATGTGGGATAAGAACAGCAAATACTGCTGTGGCATTTCTTTAGTGTCTTACCTTGTTTGTTGTTGGCATCCTGGGGGTGATGGCCAGAATGGGACACTGGAGCGAAGTGTTCGTCACTGTACGTGATCAGGGGGGTGAGCGGGTGGACTGCATGAGACGGCTGCACCACGGGGACTTTGTTGGACTGTGGAGAAAAATGCAAGAAGATTTACTTTTTTATTTTTTAAATTCTGTGAAAAGCTGATGCCTTTTGTGTTATTCCATCTGAAAAAGGGGCCCTGATCCCTCACACATGATTCATAGAGTACAGGTGGTCTTGCTCTGCAGCAGCACAATGCCTTCTTGACTTTCATTGTATGGTCAAGAAGTTACTATACATATATATTTTTAAAAAACATTTCTTGAATTTCTTCTCTCTTTACTAGGCTGGGCACAGCAGTTCAAAACTTTGTTTAGCCTAGGTCAGCAGGTTTGAAAATCCCCACATCCCCCGAAGGAGGAAAAAAAAAGAAGAAGAAACAAGTCAAAAGAGGTGCGCGAGCATGTCTGAGACAGAAAAGGGGAGAAAGATGCAAACAGAGGTGGAGCGAATAGAAGCGGGCAAGCGATAGAGCAAAGGGAAGGGAGAGAAAAGAG
Organism: Rhamphochromis sp. 'chilingali'; assembly: GCF_963969265.1. Classification (NCBI taxonomy): domain Eukaryota; kingdom Metazoa; phylum Chordata; class Actinopteri; order Cichliformes; family Cichlidae; genus Rhamphochromis; species Rhamphochromis sp. 'chilingali'. Next base: position 24,864,629 of record NC_137948.1, read on the forward strand.
AGACTTGCAGGGTAGAGTCAGAGCAGAGGTCTTAGGCGGGAGATCAAAGGCAGTCATTAGCTGGTGAATAAGGGGAGTTCATTACAGACCAAGAGCCGGGGGAAGAAGAGATGAGGGATGGAGGAGGAGGAGAAAGGTGGGTGGGGTGGGAGTTCTGGCTATGGGGAGAGAGCGTGAGTGAGACAGATGTCTGCAGCGGTACTTAATGCAGGGGTAATCACGTCAACAGTGGCCTGGCCACAGACCCCTCATCCCAGGCTGACTCAGAGAGACGGAGAGCGAGAGAAAGAGAGAGAGCTTCCTCTGGAAAACTAAAATAGATCGAACCAGGCCCGAAAAACCCCCAACCCCCAGCCAACAGTGCTTACATGCTTCAGCTGCACTGAACACATGGTAATGCTTAGCCATGCTAAATCTACTATTTACAGTCTGAGCCCAGAGCTGAGCTGAAGTCAAAATATCACCTCCACAGGATATATGGCTAATCGGGAGAGACGGCGGTGCACCGATGGATGAGACGCCACTTACATCGGGCGGCTGCCAATGAGCTCTCCCGAGTTTTTAGGAAACTCTAATCGATTTTATTCCCAGAAACAGTCACATGATTAGCAGCGTTGTTAAAGATACCCATCTAAATTTAGGATAAGAATCAAATTATGACAGGATGATAATAATAAATGGACTGTTCTTTATTAGCCCTCGCTTTGTTGTCTATGACATGTGTGCCAAGGTGAAATTCCAGCAGTGCTAAGTGGTGACTGGTGCCCCGCCTCACCCACTTACGCACACACAGAAAAACTCCTCGGACACAGGGGTGGCTGGAATGTCTGAGTTTTTCTGAACCTCTCGCAGACTGGCACCAGCTTCAACTTAAGAACCCCCTCCGTCCTCCCCCCATCTCACCACCTTCTGGGAATGTCCTCAAAGAGCAGTACGTGTGGTATGTGTGTGCACGTGTCCAGCTGCATGAACCATCATTCTCATCAGGGTCCCAAATCATGCCGGGAATCTCATCTCCTCAGGCCAATTCAGTTCCCGGTTTGGAGACGGGGTGTTACGGCACCATAAAGCACAGGTTGCACTGCACATGTGGTAAAGTTTGTTCTCACACAAGAGAAGCCCTGCCTGAAAACTAAGCCAAGGATGTAGAGGTGTAATTTTCTCACACCAGCCCAGGTGTGTTGCATTCCCTGGTCAACAAAGAGCCAAAGGTTAGTGTCCAGCCTCATCTTTAAGAAGGTTAGGCTTATTAGCAAGGCTGCTAAGCCTAAAAAGAGGGGACTAACTAGGCCTACAGTGGCTGAGACATGCCTCCACCAGGGGCTAAATGACAGCATTCTCACACATATTATTTTACGCCTCTCCACTCCCATTTGTTACGGTGTGGGAATGAGATAAGAACCTGGAATGCTATCGTTAAAACCTGCTATGCTCCCCAATATTGAAAGAAAAGCCAGCTGGAAACAAAAAAAAAGTTCTCATGTTTGTGTGTACACATAGAACTACAATAAAAACAAACAAACATTTAAAACAATATTTTAAAGCAGGGCGACTAACTTCTTAGCACCTAAGAAAGCTTGAGTTTTACTGCCACAGTGGAGAAGCCCTCTTTTGTGCTCTTCCCAGTTACAGCTGTCAAATCCCATTTTTCTCAACTTCTTAATAAACTGCTTCCATTGTGGGGAAGAAAAAAAAGATCCACCAGGGAAAAATCTGCAGGCCTTTGTGACCAATAGCAAATTTATGCCCGTTTAGGGTGCACACTTACGCAAATTGCATGGCCTAACTGTAGTTTACTTTAGAAAAGGAAAGGAAATAAATTGTCCGTCAGGCTTCCAACAGCTTCATTATACTCTAGATATACATAAAATTTGATTGTGCAAACCGTATCAGGGTCACGCCAAATCCTGGTTTAGATAGTTTTTTATTTGATTACATGCAAAGAGGTATTGCTGGGGCAACATTTTACCACCATAAATTAAAAAAGAAAAAACAACATTAAAAACTGACACCAGTAACAATTTACTGAAAAAAGGAGCTGGAGACACCCAACTCCTGACAACAGCCATGAGGGTCATGCCATGTCCTAATCTGATTCCTTCTCATACCCTACATACCCAGCCCTACTGGCTGCAGCAGTAGCGACACTGTTGCAATGGGGGCATCCATATTGGAGGTCCCTTTTATTGTACAGGAGAAATAATAGGCTTAAGATCTTTCTATTCATATTTTTCAGGCAGAGTGAAAGAAGAGAGGCGGCGAGGATTGAAAAGAAAAACGTTCCATTTGGAATTTCATATCCAGGCTTGGCCGGCCCTTTAAAAAAAAAAAAAAAACCCTTCAGATGTGGTTTTAAGAGAAATTCATTGTGCGGAACTGGAGCTGGCAGGAAGCCCTCCATGGAGGAGACACTCCAGTGTGTTTCAGCAAGGGGAGCCATCTGAAATTGGGGGTGGGGAAGAAAAAATGGGACGTTTCACTTTTGTTTTGTTTTTGTTGGGGTTGTTTTTTTTGTCCCCAACCCTCCTGCCTTGATTTTTCTGACGACACGCCGACGTCTGTGATCTTGTATTCTGTCATATTCCACCAACATCGTGTCACGGTCGGTAAAACAAGAATTTGCACATTTATACATGTGTCTACGTGGTGTACGGAACAGCCATCCCTGCAATATTGCCTTTTTAAAGCATCTCTCTCCCCTCACAGCACAGCTTTTGTACTCCACTCAATTATACCACTTCTGCAGAGTGGAGTGGAAAAAAGGGAAAGCGGGAATTTTATAATAATCACTTCCCACTTCTGTAATTTATATGCAATGAGGACTCTCTGCGCCTGCAGCTACAATCAAGTGTGTAGAAACCGTGTGAGGTGTTTCACAAACAGCTGGGGAGATGTCAGCTCAAACGGCGGCTATGGATTCTCATGCTGCTAAGTCTATTCGCTGAGAAGCCCTCCTCACCACAAAACCCAACCTCACCTCGCAGGATTTTCTGCACTCTGGAGGGAAAGGGTTTACAGGTGAGGGCCGAGGATGTGAATGAAACAAAGAGAGAAAATGCAACATGGACTGGCCTGTAATTATAAGACCCATCAACAAAGATTTGCAGGAAAATCTTCACTTAAAAAGTTTTTAAAAGAAGAACATATGATTCTCAGCATAAGTGAATCACAGGTCCTCCACACCCTCCTTTGACTGTTTAAGTACATTTTTAGCTACTGTTTCCATTGATAATGGGCTCAAAGAAGAAGACGAGATTACAGACACAAAGGCTCTGTAAATGTCAGTAGTTGGGAGTATGAAGCGAGGGTGTGTCCACTACTGAAATCCTACAGAGTCGCCCTCATAACCAGGTGTTCACTCTCAGGTGTGTTTGTGCGCAAGCTGTGCAACCTTTACCCAACAAAAGTGAGCAAACATTCTCCTGTAGTAGCTTTACAGCATGGGAATGAAAAGGCACTGTACCTCCCCCTTGTACCAAAAAAAGGAAAGAAAAAAAAAAATCAGCAGAGACCAACCTGAGGAAGCTTAAGTAAATAACCAATTACCATTCGCAGAGCAGGTTGAACCCCACCAGCTTTGAGAGGAGCGCTAAAAATGGGATGTTTTATTGGCAGGATGGCCCCTTGGCCAAGGGGCTTAATGTAACGAAACCCAATTAATGGAGAAGAAAGCCGGGCCGGCGGCAAGTGAAGGAGCGCCACGTGCCGAGGGTAATGAGACGAACAAGCGAAGCTAACCACAGGGACAGCAGCAGAGGAGGCTACGAATAATAAGAAAAGCATACCCCAGAGAGAAGTATACATCTGCGATGCCCTCCCAAATGTCTCCTTGCCCTCTCCTCATTATTCCAATCAAAAAATTCAGGTATTCTCTCTTAGCGCTATTGAGGGTTCCTGTAGTTGAAGACATGCAGTGAGACTGAAGGCAGTAGCCAGTTACTAAAAATAAAGAGGAGGTATATAAAGAGCAACCCAAACTTGCAGCTGAGTGGAGTTTAGTGCAAAAATAGCCACGCTCCATATGTTCAATTTCATGGCTTTAGTGGCCAAGCTTCAGCGTAAATTATCAGGCAAGGAAACTTGTCATGCTGCCCTCTAAATACCGACACTGCACCCACAGACATGACAGCTATAGCTGATGTCAAACACTTTAAGTAACCCCACCTACACACACACACACACACACACACACACACACACACACGCACACACACACACACACACACACGCACACACACACACACACGCGCGCGCGCCCGTGCGCACACATGCACCAACGACGTGTGTTAAAATATTTCAAGCTACATGAAGGTTGTGTTAACCACACATTTAATAACTTAAATACACAAACGCTGCACGTGAACACAAAAGAGCTGTTAACAGCCAAGTGTCTCTTTCCTCACCGCGTCAGAATAGGACGAGATGGATTACCCATCATCCCTCAGCTGGCATGAAGAGCGTGCGCTCCGAGCAAACCAATCGCGGCTGGCTCTCGCGCTGACATTCTCAACGAGCAAAGATGATAATTTGTGTGAAATGTGCCTGCCTTACATGAAAAGACTTTATCCGCTTTTTAAAGTGTTCAACTCTTAATTTCTATATGTCGCGGTGCCATTTAAAAAACAAAAACAAAAAAAACCAAAACAGAGTGGAAAAGGAACAGAACATTAGAAACGATCCAGGTGCCATTTTCCTCCTTACACGTTAAGCCACAAAAGGTAGAAGGAGGGAAGTGATGTGACGACAGGGAATCTGTTTTTAAAGAGCTCTGGCTCTAAAAAGGTGCACACAGGAGGTGAAGAGGGTTTGAATAGGGCCATGTAATCTATTCCATGTTGTGAAACTATGTTTTACTAAATAAGTGTTACGGTACCTGTAGTCCAAATTCCTTCCTGTAACTGAAGCAAAATCAGGGTTTTGTTTTATAGGGTTTTAACAGATAAATAAAGAATGAGACTCTTTGTATTGCATTTTTTCTCTGAACAACAACAAGCAATGTGCTAAAACCTTTTCAGACATGACATATGTAACATCAATCATGTTCTTCACAGGTTCATTCAGACGTGACTGCGATGCAAGATATTCCAGAATAGGTATCAAGCCTTGGGTAAGTACATCACGCAGCTTGTAGTCGATGAGGTCAGAGCTGTATTGCTACAACAATGGCAGGCAAATGACGAAAGCGTTCTCTTATTTATGCTGTGTAGAGCAATCTTTTATTTAAAGAAGCTCACAAAGGCACAAAGCCACTACCCACTACTGTGACTTCTGTCATATTTAAAGCGATACATCAGGTGTGTGTAGATCTGATCTGGTCAGATTGCTGTGGTGAAAGAAGAATAAAAAAAGCACACTGAGACATGTCATGCTTGAGATGAGAGGTAAAGATGGCAACTCTGTTTAAGACTATCAGCCCGAATTCCCACTGGGAACAAATTTGAACTATGAAGGCCTCAGTTACACCTCTACCTCTTGGAACCCATTTAATGCAACAAGATAGCATTGGGTGTACTCGATAAAGTATAACGTCCATATTCGCTTGATTACCAACTGGTATGTGTTTTTAACAAATATTGGACAACAATGGAAAAATGAAGCGCAGAGGAACAGCTTATATAGACCATTGTTAGCAGCAGGCATCGACTGTCCAGGGACCACAATCAGCCAATGTGATATATGTCTGATTACGAACTGGCTCTCACCATGTATGCAGAACACACACACAGTGGTATCGGCACAGCTCACTCACAGGCACGTGCCATGCGCAGTCACATGTCGTAAGCGAGTGGATATGGTCATTTGAGAGTTTTTCAGTGTGAGTGAAAAGGACCGTGAAAACCTATGTAACAGCAAACTTAAACATTTAACTCACCCTCACTCATTTAAGATTGATATTTTCAAGAAGCTAACAGAGGGAAAGCGGCTAAAGCTAAAGCTATCCAGAGCTCAGAGCCTCGGTATGAGCAACAGATCAAAGCAAATAAAGGAGAAAAAAAAACTGCAGACAGTAAAAAGTAAAAAAAAAAAAAAAAGAAAAGAAAAAAAGAAACGAAAACAAATGTAACAACAAACCTAAACACTAAACTCGCACAGAATATCAACTCAAAGGGTTGATATCCTGTTCAGACTTATTTGGTGATCCTGGAAAACAATTTCAGTAACATTTCTTTTGTTATACAAATCTCTTGCACCTGCTTTTATTTAAGGTAAAATATGATAGGTAAAGGTGAGCATACAGCAACACATTTTCTTTATCTGTAACTCCTTCCTGCAACATAGCACCTTATTTTTAGTTGTTTAAATGAGAAAAGATCCTGCAATTTACTGCAGCTTTGAGTAAAGTTTAATCATTTATTTGACTATAAAGAAGAAAAGTAGATTTTTGTTTGGCTATGCTGTTAATTATAGTTCTTAGAGAGAAAGCTGGTACGCAAGGCGTCACTTAAAAAATAAATATGTATTTGCTGAGAAATTGGAATCAATGCATCTCTAGATAGTAGTAGCAGGCTGTAGATTTTTGAACACATTTACTGATACAGAGGAAAAACTATATATAAGTCACCACACTCATCCTATAGATAATTTAAGTAGTCATTTGAATTTTTACATAAGATGCTCCTGTGTCAAGCCAAAGCTTTCAGTGTGTTCATATGATGCACTGTGTGGAAGCTGAGCAGAGATCGGCTTCTCCATTCTTCTGTGCCTCTGTGTGTGTGGTGGTGGTGCGGTGTGGTGGTGGTGGGGGGTTGGGCTGCTGCTCTGGCAGAGCCCTGGGCGAACTGCAGGATGTTCACCTTGCAGCGGGGCACAGGGCTCATTATCACAGCGGGACCTGGTCACATCAAAGGACTAAGGAAAGGGCAAACATTCTGCTGAAGTGCCACTGTCAGCAGGCCTGCAAGCGCACTTGCAAACACATACACAAAAAGACAGCCCGCACACACACTCGAGCACACACTAGGCATCTATCCCCTCACAAAGAACATGGCAGCTTTTCTAAAACCATCACTTGCTTCGAAACTCTAGAGATGCGCTACCTTAAAATCCAATCAGCTAGTATAGCAATGGATTTGTGTAATGAATGTGGAAAAAAAAAAGTGTTGATGATGCATCTACCTGATCAGCTGTGCACTTAAAAACCACACATGGTGAACGAAGATCTTGGAGCCCTGTGTTTGAATACAACAAAAATGTTTGGAGTCCTCCCCCCACACCCCTCTGAATCAATCAGCATCCCTCCCTCTGCAACTATTTATAGAAACCCCACTGCTGCATTAACACACTGCATGATTTATCATTAGAAACAGGCTCTGGTCTGCTGAGTAGCTACATTCATGCCAGGCAATGCGTTGGTGCCAACATCCACATTCAACAACAACACTCGAAGGCCCCAAGACATGTACACAAATAAAATCGCAGCACAAGCTAACTCTGTGCGGCTAGTGGGCTAAAACCTTAGCCTCCGTACAATACGACAGTAGGCGAGAAAGGGAGGAGAGAAAACGAGGTGCAGAATGGGAGGAAAAGTGCTGATGAGTTGCCTTATGCAGGAGGCTTCATAGATCCGTTGAACAAGAGCGGATTTGCCTGCTACACCTAGATAGTGTTTCCCCCCCTCAGCTTTCGCCCAGGTATTCTGGGCATGAATGGCTGTCAGTTTGGATTTGGGAGCTCAGCGTTGAGGGGGGAAAATAGAGTCTGGTGGGGGTCTTTGTGTGTATCTACTTGTGGAGACGGGCGCGAGAGACAGTGCTCTTCTCGCTAAGCCCCAGCTAGCAGAGAAGAGCACAGGAAGGAGCGGCGATGCAGGATTTCACATTGCAGACAGGAGGAGGTTAACATTAGCCTTGCGAACTAGCCAAAGAGAGATGGGCGAAGTCAGGCGGTGGCCGGGCGTAGAGGCGCTGCTGTGTTTTTGCTGGGAAGGTTTTCAGTGGCACACACACCAGGAAAAATGTGGATGGGGAGGCGATTTGAATGTGAGCTGCTTCTGCCTGAGCTGAACAGAGTACTGACCTAGTTTTCCTTCTGTATTTCACTCAGACTGATGCACACCCACCCACATGGTGCGTAAGAAAAGAAAGAATAAAAATATTGATGGCTTAGTGAGTAACACTGATGACTTAATGGAACAAAGAAGAAAATTAACAGGAAAAAAGAGGTATGGATTCAGTTTCTAGTAAGAGGGTTCAGTGAGGTTATGTAATCTTTAAAGAGCAGACCACAAGAAACCCTTTTTGCCTCGGGTGCCACGACACCTGTGATCAGGCATCGATTTGAACTTCTGACCCCGCCACCACATCATCATCACTACCTTTTTCACCTTAGTGCACCTTTGCTCTTGAAGACGTGCGCGATCCAACTATTTCCCATCCTGTTTTTCATTATGTCACAACCTGTGCGACTCTTGTGGAACAGGGTATAAGGGGTTCGTGCCGCAGAGCTAGGGGGAGCATTCACGGCTGTGGATCCCATTGCAAACCTTTCCTCTCATTCGCATTATGGGCCATGCAACAATACCAGCAGCCCACTGTTTGGGTGTGATTCCACGTTTTAAGGGATTAACTGGTAAAGACTACCAAAAACTGCCTTTCAGGGTGGAATTAGTCATTAATCAAAACCACACATTTTAGGGTTTTTTTTCCTCCTAGCTGGGTGCACACGCCCCTGCTAAGATCTGAATGGCAAGCACAAAGCTATTCAAATCTGATCCCCTCCGAACAAATGGCTTTTCTCCATCCCCACAGAAGCCGGGAACACTTAAAGAACCTCTCCAAGGATCTGAACGGTCACAAGAAAACTCCACCCCATCAATTAGCTTTGTGGCAGGGTTTAGTGGGCTTTAATACAAACAAAACAATGACCATGTACAACATGGCAATGGACAACGTCTGCTTATCCCTTGATATGCCTAAAGAAATGGTAATAGGGAATTTCTGAGGCACAAAAGGGACTTCTTAGGCTCAGGGCATATGGTTACAGCGACATAGAGCATGCTCGTGCACCTGATGCCTCAAATCTGGATGATTAGTCATATAATGAGCACAACAAGGTTGTAATTCAGCTCTTAGCTGGATTTATTAATACTGGGCTTCTCACATGCTTAATATAATCTCATTTGTCTCATTAGAATGAGCTGCAACTTTGTTTTTATTTGATCAACAAACTATAAAAGATGAAAAACTAGCAAGAGTGACTTCATGTTTTCATTTACTTAACAGACAACTTTTGCACTGTAATGGGTTTAAAGAAGTCTTTTTATTTGTTTTAGACTGACAAATAAATAAATGAAACTAACCAAAGTGTAGCAAGTGCTAAAAGGTTTCAAACACAGGTAAAAGTGAATTGATGCAATTTAAATAAGCTGTTCTCACTCATTGTTAACAAACAAAGCAATGCAAGGACAAATTTGGATAACTGCTGTTAAACTAACTCAAATAAAAGTCAAATGCCACTTTTCCACTGCACTGTTGCCTCTGCGTGGAAGTGCCACGGCTTACGAAAGGAGTGGAAATGCAGAATTGACGTGCGGGGGTGGGGTGTGCTCTTGTACCCCCACCGAACCCCCCATCCCCATCTTTCATCTTGAGACAGGGGTACAGTGGGGGTGGATTGATTTGATGTTTTGATGCATTGTTTGATGACGGGCAGCTCAAAGTGGAGGATGCCTCTGTGATGTCTGTCCATTGGAGGACATGAAAAGCGTCACCTGGCCCCTGAGCTGAGGGTTATGGCTGATAGTGGATTTAAGGGCTCCCGCCGAGCTGGACGGTGGCTCCGTTCTTGCCACATAATCCACTCAGCGTGACCTTTTATATTTTTAGAGTCAGTACCACTTCCCCGTCAGCCGGCCTGGTTGAAACGATCGCAGCCATTAGGGTCCTGAACAACTACATTGTGTAACTGTACGTGTAATTTATTTAATGCGCGCATCCCATGAGGAAAATAAGAGCTTTCCATCACTGCCGAGCTGTCCGATGATCAAAAGAAACACGGAGCACAAGGCGAGCTCATCAGATGAACAAACACATTCTTGCTAGATATCTTTGTGGGTTTCATCATCCTGCATCAAGTGACTGCTGGGGAAAAAAACAAAGCCTTGTTCTCATCCCTGTGACATCAGCGCTTACAGACAGAGTGCAAAGGAGGATTCAAAGCAAGGGCGATCATATATTTCCAATTAACCGCCCCCACCTCCAAAAAAAGTGAATCTGCAATTTTTCCTTCTGCCCTCCACCCAGCATCTAATTAATGGTTTCTAAAACCTCACAGGTTATTAAGGGAAATAGGAACATCTTAATGCAGGTTAGGCAGTACTAGTCGCAAGGTTGGAACTCGGAGCCCGCCCTAGATTTGACTAAACTAGGAGCAAGCATAATTGGTAGAAATCTCCTCGCTGAGCCAAATGAAAAAGCAGAAAGGCGTAAATTGTTACACCGCTGTGTGTTAAGACACTGAAACTGTTGCAGAGATCAGACGAATTGCAGCAGCAGGAAAAGAACAGCATTCATTGCTTCGCTGTTTTCCTCTGTGACTTGGGGCCACTGAGTTTTTCTCCAGCCATAGTAAATTGGGCGCCTGGGGCAGGAGCCTTGGCCGAGCTTGCATTTCGGCGGAGCTCACTGTGGAGGGCATGAGGGATAGAGATATGGCACTGAAGCGGGGGGTGGTGTAGGGCAGGGGAGGACTCCAAAGCATAGCAGAGGTGACATCACGCACATGTTTTAACACAAAAAGGGACCTGGCTCGTTAGCGCACTAACTAGCGAGCTCCATGGCAATCAGCGCTCCTCATTCTCTCCGTTCCCCTGTGTCCACGTCGTCATAAATACGGCTACATCTGCAAGTGTAATCACTCCATTGTGCTCTGATTTTCTGCTCTGCTGGGCAGCAGCATGGCAGCCTGATTTTCAGCACCCACCCCCCCTACTCGGTCCCCTCCTCTCTCCCCTCAAGTGCCCTCGCCTGTTCCTGGCTACTCCTTTGCCGGTGAGGCCGGTGTGTCTCACAGATTACAGAGCTCTGGTCGCTCAGGTAACAAGAGTCACTAATCTGGCTGGGGTTGAATTACACATAATTGCCTCGGCACCGTGATTGATTTCAGCCCTGGAAAGGAAAAGACGACCCCCCCCCCCTACCCCCCCGCATCCCCCATCCCCAGCCAAACACCCCCCACCTCCACCACCTCCCTGCCTGCCTGCCTGCCTCTCTCCAGTGCTCACGAGCGGCAGCCAAGACTCTCCATCTAGTAGGAGGCAGGAGGCTTTGAAGAGATCAAAGCCAAGGCCGGGAGCAGTTGCGCGCCCTGGGAATACGGGAGAGAGGCTTTCTGCTCCTCAGCCCTATTTTCTAGCGTCATGTTGGATTGCAGCTGTATTGCATTTCGCCAGTTTTCTTAATGCTCTTGGTTTTGACTTTGACATCAGTGATCCCCCCTCGGTTTCTTCAAAAACAAGGGGGGAGGAGAGAGGGAAAGAAAAAAATAAGAACCTGAACAAGAGACCGGGGGGGGGGGGGGGGGGGGGGGCAAAGAGGAAAGAAAGGGGGGTAAAGAGATCTACAGACTGATTTTTATTTTCACAACTCCATAATTGGCTAGTTCAAAGGAGATGGGGGGAGACTGTAGCATTTGTTTTCAATTCCACTGCCGATATGAAAGGAGCGACAAACTTTTATGGGTTTCCCAAAAATTAAAGACAGGCTCTTTTTTTCCCCCCCTCCTCTGTTTCACAGTCAAAGAGCAGGGTGTTTTTTATGACCAAGACCACACAAAATGAACTGATAGCAAAGCCCTCCTCTTTGTCCTCCCACAGAAAACTCAATAGTTCACGTGTGTGTGTGTGTGTGTGTGTGTGTGTGTGTGTGTGTGTGTGTGTGTGTCGTCTGACAGCACTTTAGTGTGCGTCAGAAACAGTTAAGACGAAATGAAAGTGGTTTGATGTCTAGCTCGGAAAACACAAAAGGAGGCACGAAGAAAAAGAGCGCAAGCTATATCCATCTATTCATTTAATAGCTCGGCTAATAAAGCCTGGTGGCAAGAAGGCACCCTTTGTACTGTAACTATGTCGGCCCTATACCAACCTCCTACACTGGGGACCATTAATATTTCAGCGCTGTCAGATACACATTGCATGTGTGAGCCTCTTTAGCACTCACACCCACAGCAGAAAGAAATAATGAGCTTCTGAAAAATATGAAACAGCAAAAAAAAAAAAAGGGAGGGGAGAGGAGGGCGAGAGCACGCCCGGGACTGACCAACTTCATACAACAGAGCAGCTATTGATCATAGCTCTGTTTCTTAGCTGGACAAAGTGAGGGCTGTTTGAGCTTCTCTGAAGTCTGGACGCAGCCGGCAGGATTTGTAGCCATGTATCACTCCTGTGATCCTATTGTTCCCCTTCCTGCAGTTTACTAGTTGGAACACTGTTCGCCTACACCAACTAGACCCTACAAGCTGTCGGGATGAAGTCAATAAAGCTATTCATGTGTGTGTTTTTTAACTCATTTTTTATGGCTATATCAGGCAACAGTGAGGTACTGTGATCAGTTTTTTTAAAGGAACTTCTGCCAAGCTTCAATCAGTGCTTTAAAGACTCAACTTGTGCCGTAGGGTTTTATAAATCACACTTTTTTATGTAACAAACAAGCAGCTCTAAAGTTGGTTTTGGTGACTGATTCGAAAATGTTATTTCATTTCGAGCTCATTCAGGCCGACACTGAGTTCCAAAAACCGTTCCCAGAGACTTCTCCCACTAACCCCTTTTAACTATGCAGTCATAACCAAAAGTGACAACAGTTGCAAAACAACTTGACGAGAAAAAGAAGAAAGAAAGAAAAAACCTCTTGCACACATGCACACACACTGCCCTCTAGTCTACATTTCTGATCCACCCTTACAGGAAATCCACACCCAGACCATTCAAACAGAACTGGGCATGAGGGACAACCTTGGCGAGGCCCTCCATTGACCCCAGGAGATCAGAGGCAGACTGCTAGTGAAGAGTGAAGCCCTCTGAGCAGGTGCTGAGGGCTTGAGCTGCAGTCTGGCTAAGGAAGCCTGGCTGGTTGGCTCCAGGCGGGACTGCCTGATTGGTTAAGCTTCATCCGATTCAGCGGGACGAACGGGAGCGAAGAAAGTGTCATCTTCTATGAGTGCTTTGCTTTGAGCAAGAACACGTGCCCAAAATAAACATAAACAGGGTGTGTCAAGAGCGTGCCTGCATGTGACGCTCACGACCTTGACGCTCCCAGATTGCCTCTCTTGACACAGACGCCTTTTCAGGGTTCTGAAGAGTTAACAATTTCACCTTTGTCATTGGTGGGCTTTTTCCAAATAGAAACAGAACGAAGTCACATGTTTGCTATTATATCTACTGATCGCTCAGCCCACTCTTTTTTTTCTTCAAATTAAACAGATGCAGTGCTGATCTTTTCTAGACATTAACAAACGGGGGTTAATGTGAGAAGGCAAATGCCCAGCACAGCCACATGGGTCATTGTACGCTTTCGTAACCCGTCAGCTCCCCAGCACTAAATCTGTGTGATGTGTGTGATTGTGCGATTGATTGTGCCAGTGTGAGAATAGTGCAGGTAAACACTGTGTAGTGGTGATCCTGTACCCTGCCTCCTGCGTGCTAGTCAGCAGAGGTGTGGACTCGAGTCACATGACTTGGACTCGAGTCAGACTCGAGTCATTAATTTTATGACTTTAGACTTGACTTGAAAAAATGTTCTAAGACTTGTGACTTGACTTGGACTTTTACACCAATGACTTGGGACTTGAATTGGACTTGAACCGGTTTACTTGAAAAGACTTGATATTTTACCCCAAATATAAAATTTAACATGCATATTATATAGAGATTGAAAATGTGACGTCATTCACGGGTAGAACCGCAAAGGATTCTGGGAACTCGTGGCAAGCGGTACTAGCGCACGCAGGCTTTCAATTAAAATCAGTTACACAGCGATAAAAAGAAACACAAAAATGTCAAGAAGCTGTTGTATTATTAACTGCAATAGCCGGTCGCATGACAGCCACGGGAAGCCGACGGGTAAAGAGATCGGTTGTTATCGGATTACGTCGTTGAAGAGAAATTGTTCATGTTTCCGAAGTAACAAAGACGCGACGGATGGCCTGGATTGCAGCCATTCAAAGATCAAATATAACGTCCCAGAACACTCCAGCTCACAGGTTAGTCTGCTCCAAGCATTTACACGAAGGTCAGTGTTTTTTAGTAGTTAATACGTCATTTTCATAACATAATTGGTGATATAGGTTACAAGCAAGAACAGAAATTGTCGCGCTATGCTCCTTTATTTATTGTGCATAAATAGTGAATTGTCCTGACACAATATTGCGTTTCGCTTCTGTTATTATGGTACATTGACAAAAACATATACTTTTATTCACAGGATAAAACAGGTTTTTTGTATCACTAATTGCCCAGTACGATTACAGCATACAATATTATTGTCACTGCTACATTTCTGTGATGAACCAGAAATTATTTCCACTACTAATTAATTATCGTTGAGCTCAAAGGTCCTATTAATAAACGGTTAAGGAATGTGTATTTATGACGACAATTTGTGAGACTGGTAAACTTATGATACGTACGATGGTCTTTCGTTCTACACGGTGCATTTCAAGGTCCTGCACCCATCCGTCGGTAAACTGTACCTGGGCTTGTTGCAGTGACCGGAAGTTACTAAACTTCATGAGTGTATGCACTCACTCCAAGAAGCGTATAAATATGCATATAAATATGCTACAATGAGATAGCTGACTTCATCTAACTAGCAAATGTTGTCCAGGCTACGTTGGTGATACAGTTTTTTTTAATGTGTATGATATTTTTGTCATGCGATTTTAAAGCTGGTCCTACAACCGCATCCAAGAATAACATGCAGCTTATCTCAGAACTGTCGGTGAAAATTATTCTTGGAGCTAGGTTTAATTGAGCTGCATTTTAAAGAGGTGCAATTTCACAATTTGTGTATATTTTCTAAGTTCACTATTTTGTCATGTGTTGAGAAAAACACAGATTTTAAAATTACATGTTAAAAATTACATGTTAGCATATAACTGCAACATTATTTTTTCGTTTGTTTTTTTTAAAGACTCGAAAGGACTTGAAATTCAAAGTTTCAGACTTGTGACTTGACTCGGACTTTTACACCAGTGACTTGAGACTCGACTCTGACTTGCCTGACATTACTTGAGACTTGACTTGAGACTTGAGGATAAAGACTTGAGACTTACTTGAGACTTGCAAAACAATGACTTGGTCCCACCTCTGCTAGTCAGGCAGCATAAAACATGTTTATTTTGATTGTCAAGTCCTTAAAAAAAAGCAACCCACAGCTTTATTTGAGAATTTAAACAAACAGAAACAGGAGACTTAACAAATCAACCAGCAGGCTGCTGCGTTACCAAGAAATATAAATCATCCAGAAACTTCAACCTTGATTGTCTTCTTTTTGGTTTTCATCTTGAAAAAAAGAAGGCCATATCTCTTGGTACAACAGACGATTGCGCTGCTGCGCTTCATTTAACATGATGAAAACATAGATAAGGTGATTGCAACCACATGGCATCATTAGCGCCGTGCATATGGAACGAATGTGTCAACCACCATCGCCATATGAGCTGAGAACAGGAAGAAACCTTGGCAATTAAATGGCACAGTTTATAAAAACACTATGACACTACGGAGAAAAAAAAAGCGCTTTTTCTGTGTGAGGTCCCTGCTGTGGTTCTTGATGTGTTCACACATATTTCACTGCGTGATGGATCTGCACAGCAGATGACATCAATGTCAGCGTGGGTCTGATGCATGCGCTGCCAGATTGGTGCTAAAAAGAAATCTGTCTTCTGACAGTTGTTGTGTTTTCTATACTTTCACACTAAATATGCAACCATGCACAGCATCACACTAAAGCCAGTGTACTGAAAATTAGATGAGCTGACAGTGAGATAATCATATGGAGGTCAGCTGCTTAAAAGGCAAAAATGCAACATTGAGCTCTAGTAAATTTCACAAAGCATGACCAGTCTGTTGTGAGACTTAAAGAAAACTACTCAAGGTGCCATAAGCTGCCAACTAGAACATTATTTGTGGACATGGAAGGCTGCTGGTAAATGTAGTGTTCTCTTTAACAGGGATCTTCCACGGTAGTGCTGAGGGCATGAGCTTAGGACACACATGGCACTGAGGGATACCAGAGCGGTCCTACCAAATCCCGTTAGGTAAGCCTGGGTTAGTGATTCCACGCTGCGAGACACTGGCTAGCAGATCCGTCACGTTCCCACTACATCAAAGGAAAGTGCAGCGCTGCACTCCCTTCGCCCCCTCTTTCTCGCCACGAGGATCTTGCAGTTGAGGGTCCAAAGGGAAAAAGGAGTGAACGGCAATAGAGAGGGAGATCTCTAAACCCCCCTTAACCGCAGCAACAAAACCCAGTGATTCTATCCAGTTCTCTCTTCAAACTGATGCCCAAGACTCACGAGACTGCTCTCACAGTTGGAGATCGCAAACACATCTTGAAACTAAAAGGTGGAAAAACCTGGTACTCTACGTCTGCACTATCAACATGTTAAAACTAAGAGCATGCAGCAGCATTTTTATCTTGTCAAGCACGCATTAATACGTTTATTAAAAAGGGAATATGGCAGAATGCCGTGGGCTCACTGGTTCTAGGGATTTGTTTAAACTTAAAAAAGAAAAAAAGAAAAAGAAAAGAGCGTGTAGAACAGGATTTTTTGCAAATGGGAGGGTGTTTATGTGACAACAGCAGCATGCTTTGAGAAATTTTGGGTCATTTAAAAATATGCGCTGCCCATCACGTGCACTGCGATCTTTTTTTAGAAGCTGTCGTTTCTAAATCTCAGCTTTGGTTTGTGAGACTAAAGAAGAACAGATTCAATGATAAGCAAGGGCCGAGTGCGTCGTCTTTCACACATCAAACCTGGCGCGATGACATCCGTGCTGCTTTGAAGATCAGACTTTATATTATGATCATTCTGACCAAAACTGCAAAAAAAAATCTTATTTGTCAAGGTACAGATGCAGACACTGAGCAAATGAAGGTCCTTACTGCTCTTGACAGTCCTTCTAGTTTTTACACAGCAAAGGTTTAAAATAGCACAAATACAAATTATTCCAGGCAGAAAAACACTTTTCGCCTTATCAGATGATTCTGTAAGTGCTCAGGAAGACTGTTCACGGGAGGAAAAAAAAAGAATCCTGATGTGGGCAACAGCAAATAAAAATGTGTGTGAGCTTCAGTCTCCTTAAGTCAAGGCTTCTCAGAGTGGAGACATTGGGTAACTAGTGAGTTGGTTATCCCTAGGCAAAAGGATACAAAAAAATATTGTGCTACAAGTTAAACAGTTGTACTGTAAATTAAAAAAATAAATACATTCAGATCAGGGGTATAAAACAAGCATACTGTGTGATTTACTCCCATCCACATCATCCTTGGGTCAGCAGAAACTGATAAGATTGTATCCTCTAGACTTGCGACATGTCACAAGTCAAGCGTTAGAATGATGAGCCTCTTTAAAAAAGACCTCACATGCAGTATATTCCTTTAAAACATGTCCACTTGTTCATATCAAAGAGTGCACTGAGCTTAAAAAGTCAATAAAAAGCTGTAAATCAGCCAAATTTGTCGACAAAAAAGCTTGCCACCACCCCACTAACCTGGTTTTCTGTATGCCTATAATCACAGCCAAGGTAATGAGCAACAGTCCAATATGGACAAATGTGATAATCGCTTTAAAATACACACTTCAAATTAGACAGCAGTTCCCACTAGCATTTACCAGAAACTCCAGTTTCTGTTGCTTTATGATCACCAAGGTGTAGATTACAGTCCTTACACTTTTACGCATTGAACTGTAAACTGTAAATCTTCAAAAGCTGCAAGTTCACTTAACAAATAAATGACTCCTTAAGTTGGCTAGCTTTGTTTTAAACCCACACGTATGAGGAACTGGCATCATCACACATCAAATTCTAAGCTCTTGTGCCGGAGTCAGCTTATCAAGCTGGAAGTCCTAAAATCTGCTGACAATCAGCAACTCCCAACAGCTCCGTCGTGACTGGACGGCATGTGCAGGAATGTCATGGTCAATGGAAATCAATCTAAACTACTGGGATTGGGGGCGGTGATGGGGCTGGGGATGGAAGAGAATGAAAGAGAGAATGTGCCTTTGATCTCAGTGAAAACCGATCCCAGGCCTGCAGATACTGTGGCTGCGGTGGCCAGCAGCAGAGGCAGCAAGCTGACATCAGTGAGAAAGCCAGAGGACTCATGTTCCGTGAGCCCTCCACCAAGCCTTGGCTCTTTTTATTGGATAAGTGAGAGAAACGTATATAAAATGACTACCGTTTTATTGAAGACAGGGAAGGAGGAAAATTGAAAAAAAAAAAAAGCAGCCATGGTAAATGAAATGAAAGCGTGGCTTTAGAAGTTTTGGCAGCAAGTATACTGCCTAACTGCCTGGCCTAATTCATCTGCAGTGAAGGGTAATTTCCTCTCACACAGTCAGCTGGTCTCCATACAGACTTCTATGAGTTTTTCTTTTAACTTTGTGCTATACAATAAAATAATAGCTAAAATCTACCAGAAAACAAGCCAAAAAATAGAATTTGGAAGGTAACATACCCCGCTTGTGCACTATGCTGCTTGTAAACTGAAAAAAATCCCCCCAATCCACAATGTCATATACTTTCACCTTCTGCAACTTTGGCAGGGAGGAAGCATTGCAATTTTAACATCATTCTATGATAGAGTTGCGTGTGAATGAAGATCCTTTACACACAGCATGTGGCATCTGCCCCCGACAATCACATCTGCTTCCAAAAACTGATTCTTACAACAACACAGAGCTCACATTTCACAACTTTACCCTGATGAAACCGACTCGCACGCACTGCAAAAGCACAACAACCGAGCGTTTCCCGTATAGAGACGCCACACCGTAGACAAGACTGAAGCTGGCTGCAGAGACGTGAGCAGAGCAGGGCCAGACCGGACAGCTGCTCGTGCGCCCTGTGTTTTATGTCTGTCTTGAGGAGAAATTTGCAAACGGGACAGACACAGGAAGCCGCCAGTCAGAGACCTGCAGCTGGCCTGAAATTAATACCGTCACAGGGGCGATATCTGCAACACACGCCACCCCTAACACGGTACTATAGCCCCAGAGACATGATGTTGGCTCCCTCAGTTCTGCTGGGCTAATTAAAGGGTTTACTTGAGTCATGTAGGCATGCATCACTTCAGATTTTAACAAGATGAGAAATAGTGTACATCTCACAGAGACCGTTCACAAAGTATGGCTGGCGTTTGGTTTTCAGTGGTCACGTATAGCTGTCAAGAGGGCGGATATCAGCACAACACAACGGCGAGACAAATATCAAACATCACAAACACTGAAAGAGAATATTTTCGTGGTGTTATCCTGATGATGAAATAAGGTTTATGCCTCTAACGAGAAAGCCGAGAAATCTGATTTTTTTTCCTTAAATCCTCTTAATCGACTCTTGGAAGTATTCTGTGCTGAGCTGAATTTTTTTAGCAGGAATTATTTTCTCGCAACTAAATGGTTTGAATTTTATTTTAAAGCCACCAATTAGATCACTCTGTAAAATGATTTACCTGCTGATATCCAACTCTGAGTCCATTTTACCCAAAAGCTTAAAGATGGAAATCTCTGTAATAAATCTTTCAATGCTCCATGAGAGACACCACAAAAAACGTCCCACATTGGCAAAGGACCTTTTATTTAGAGCAGCAAATATCTTTTTAGTTGTCTTGATACATCTCCTAAATTTAACACACACGCACACACACAAGCGCACACACACACACAAATACCAAATGCAAGCTATTGGTGTTGAAAGCGAAAACTCAAAAACCACAGATTTCACTTAATCGACAATATGAAGTTCTCAATTTGCAGTGGTTAAAAACAGAAACCAGCAGTCACAGCTACAAAAACATCAATGAGGTTATTTTTAGCTGATACATCATAAATGGTAAATACTAAAAAAAAAAAAAAGGTCCTGAAAACTCTAATCTTGTTGTAAGGTGACACTTTTGGTTAAGTCTTGCACTCCTCTACAAGCGTCTGAGACATACATTTGATTTATTTCTGGGATCACTGTGAAAATGTCATGAGTAAAAAAAATAAAAAAACAGCTACAACAACAACAAAATACCATCCTGTCCTGCTGCCTGTTGGCAACCCTTTGACAGTCTGCGGGTAGGTAAAGCAATAGCTCCTTCAGTCTGACCACACTCTTTGTTACATTAGCAGGATACGTGACATTACTGTAACTTAATTTAGGATCAGTTTTGCTTTTTAGTTTCTCTTGTCAGGAGAAATTTTGTCCTGAGCCTGGACTAAATCTGAGCAGGTGTAAAGTTGGCAGTTAAATCTCTGCTGGTGTTTTAAAGTTACCCATCATGTTTGTTTTTACCTTCCTTCCCACTAGCACTAATTAATTAAACAGAAGTTCCAAACTATTACTAACATCTACTATCATTTAACAGTATTAAAAAAACTAAATTAAAAAAAAGCTTTAACCCATCCAAAAAAACGAATTTCTCTCTAAAAATGCACTGCTTTTGTATTCATTTCATCACTCAGGACTGTCAATTATTTACTTTTCTCATAACTAAATAATTTTTTATATTCTTACGACGTAAAATTTGAAAATTCCTCTTTGTCTCACAGGCAAATGATATGCTGACTAACACACGTCAAGCTTAAGTTTGCATTTCACATCATGAAATAACACAAGTTAAACTGCAATAAAAACTGGAAAAAAAAAAAGAGCTGGTACTGACCGTTCTGGGCATGGGCGGCGAGAGGGAGCCATTGTTCATGTAGGAATCAGTGTTCATGTTGCTCATCATGATGTAACCTGGGTAGCCCGGGTACGGATGGCCTTTACTGTACATGTCTTGATGCTTTCCTAATAAAAACATTTTTTAAAAAACAAAAAACAAACAAAGTAAACGCGTGTTGGTCGCTGTGTTTTTGCACAGAGAGCACAAACACCAGTAAAAGATTAATTAGCCAGAGATTCAATAGCTTTAATTACAGTCATATCTTCGAAATGGCTGATTTTAATCAACAAACTCGATAAGCAGCAACAACAAAGCCGAGCACAAAGTTGGCTTGGCTGTTTTGATGTAGTAATGATATCGCTGTCGATTGATTTAACCCCTGCCCTATTTTGCCACGGCCTTTTGTTTGTGCCTTTTCTTTCCGCCTCACAGAGGCGGGTCATATTATGCAGCGGAACAATGGAGCCCCTCTGTGCCAATTAGCACCAATTAGAAGAACATACAGACTGTGTCAAAACAGGAGACGCCCCAACTGTTCCTCTATGCCTTTGACCTGAGAGGGGGGGGAGCTTTGCACATGAGGCTTCAATACAGCATCACTCGCCACTCGAATGTGCGCGGCGTAATAAGGCCTGGAGGGGCTGGGGCTGGGGCTGTTTCTGGTATACAATGTGACGGCAACATAGATCTTGTTGTGAAGAAAGCCAGTGTTTGATTTGAAGGGGATCCCATTCAGGAGTGAAAGGGGAACAAAGAGGAGGCATACTCCTCTTCAAAGCCCTAATAATGACCTGCAGCAGCGGGGTCAGACTACAATAGCCAGAGAGCAACAAGCCCCAAGAGGACGCAACATGTTGCATGCGACAATGCAACCGGAGAGCTGAGGGATACGACAGGAATATTTGAGGAAACACGACACGAAACAGCCAGACAAAAGTTTTGCTTTTGGGTTGTGCTCAACTGCTGCCATAAGTGCATATTTTTGCTCCTTCTTCTTTTATGTCCATTTGTGCAGGTACCCTCATCTACCAGGGAGGTAACAGGTAGCTGTGTTTATGAAAGTACAGCATGCCCTGACTAGACTTAGGATGAGCAGGAACAGGGGCTCTGATAAGAGAAGTACCAATAGTTTCATCACTTCTGCGTGGTGAAAACGAGGGGCCACTACTTCCACCTTATCTTCTAAAGCAAAAGCAAACCACATTTAAAAAGGAAAAAGGAAAAAAAAAAGGACTTTTATTGCAAATAAATGTAGTGCTGATTGTCCTATAACACATGCTGATTGTGTCTCTTACCATCTTCCGGATGGTCTCTGTGTTTTTCATGATATGAATCTTGCGGTATTTGGGACTGTCTAGCTGCCTGTAAAAAAAGAAAGAAATAAAATTAAAAGACAGAGAGAGGGAGGGAGAGGGAGGGGGGGAGGGGGGGGGAAGAGAGGAAGAATCAATTAGAAAGGCATTCAAACACAGTTACACACATGCTGATGTGGTCAGACAGCCACAAACATTGCTGGGACAAACATCGTCCCTTTGCCTGTCACCAAAGGAGAGAAAGCTTATAGACACACACACACACACACACACACACACACTCTATCTATAGAAGAGTGATGGAGCAGCCTGCATCAAAGCTTCAGAAGAACCACTTAATTAAGCTTCATGTCTTTAAGGAGCTTACAAATTAGCTTGTTTTCAGTACCATAGGTCCACTCTCATTTTCATCTTCCAGTCTGAGCCTCCTTCTCAATTCAAATAGTGTGTTTGTGTCATAAATGAAATAGCTGTGTGCAAAGGGAAATAAAATCGCTCCATAAAAAAAGAAAAGAAAAGGGAAACAGTACCGACTATTTTCTGCTTATGAAAAAAAAAGAAAAAAATCCTCTGCACTTTGAACACCCATTTCCTTTCTCTTTTCGAATCCGAATTGGGAAGGGGACCTCTTTTTTAGAGTTCAGACCCCTCAGGATGGCTTCAAGTTGAGCGAGGGAACTTCACTGGATTCCTAATTAACATTCAGCCTCTGTCTCGTGTGTCCCTAGGACATTCGGCAGGGAATGCGTACAGTTTCGTTCAGGATGTAGCCATGTAGAATTTTTTTTTTTTTTAAATCAGAAAAGAAAGAAAGAAAATGGATTAACACCACGGTTAATAGCAAAACAGCCAACTTAAATGATGGGGATGCTGCAGCCTGCATCCTAAGGCTTGATGGATGCAGGGGAAAAGAAGAAATCACTGATGGTTCACGCTCTGTCACTTCTCCCCTGCTTAGAAAAAAAAATGCCATCTTGCAAGTGCGATATATAAAGCACGACTGCAATAATTTTTCATCATTAAAAATTAATCTAGAAGAATTTTTCCACTGAGATTTTCAATCCATTTAACATTCACCACAAATTCAGCACATCCACACATGCAAGGATTTCTTCTCATGCACCCATCTGGCCTCTCAGCATCCTTTCAGTTTAATCAAATGGAACAAAGCAAATGCAGAAAAATGTTTATTATACAACCCCCCCTCCAATTCCAACCTTAAAAACTGAAAAGAATAATTTATAGGCACAGTTTTAAAAGGGGCAATAAAATTAATAAGCAGAATGAGCCGGAGTGTGTGAAGATCACATCTTGAAAACGAAATAAAAGACTGCATCCTTTCATCCAGGCAGAATTTTAAAAATTGTGAATATTAAGGAAATTCACAATATTGCTGGCAAACAGGTTTTAAGCCATGTGTGCTAAATGGATTCATGTGCTGGTGTTTAAGCTGCTGTGGGTGTACCACTGCCAGCACAGCCACCGAGCCCTGCTTGTCACAGGCAGCTTCGCAAGGCCCTAGTTCTCACATCTCATACAATATCTTTTGCATTTAGCTCAATCTGCAATTTCATTCATTTAAAGAAAAACATAACAGTAACAGAACATTACAATTTAGGCCTGCATTTGTTACAGTTAATAGACTGCTGAGTGTTTGCCTGTGACATCTTTGTTTTTTTCTAGTTTAAGGAATCAGAGCCATATCAGTGGCACAGCTCAAGTTACATTTTCAATTAAAAGGAAAATAAAATGGAAATTGTGAATTAATAATGATAATAAACAATAAAGCTCTAATAATGATTTGTCTATAAAACTAAGCAAAGGGAGAGGAGGCGTTTTTGCTCACAAGACATTCAGGTAAACTAAAGCTGAGTAAAAAACTAGATTATTAATTAGAGGGGATCAACTTTTGTTTTAAAGGCTCCTGCGGGCTTTTTAGTTGTATTTTTATTAACCTTCCCTCTATGCTGGGGAGCTCTCAGAGGATGCCCACCACCACATCAGTGAACCCACAGCAGTTACTCACGTCGTGGCTGTTGGGGCTGCTTTCCGACTCGTTGACCAGAGATGACTTGATGTCTGCCAGGTCCCCTTCCTCTTCCGAGTGGCTCAGCTCGGCGAAGATCTGCTCCTTCTGCGGGTCCCCCTCGTCTTTGAACGGGATCATTTCATCTGTGGCGCAAAGCTCCGGGTCTCCGCCGCCTGATAACTGGGGCATTTTTTCACAAAGTGTTTCGCTTCCCCGAGAAAATCGAAGACAACAACGCGTGCCACCACTGCCCCGAAACTACACAGAAATAGAGAGGGGGAAAGATGAAAAAGGAAAAATAAAAAAAACTCCCACCGAAACGGAGTGGGGACCGTTGCCTTCCCCCCCTCCACCTCCTCCCCTGTGTCACACCGGAGAGTCACCCGGAGAGGAAGCGGCGTGCGAGCACACTGCCGGTGTGTTTTTACTGAAGCAACAGGAGGCGCGAGGCTGCTGCCGGCGTCCTTTTGTTGTTGTTTTTTCACTTCTTTTCTGTTCTTTTTCCGTCGCGAGAGTTTAACTAAGCTTGAAACTCACACACTAAAAAAAAGTGAGATGCAAAGCGGTCGGAATGAGAAGTCCAGTGCACGCCTCAATGTCATGAGGAAAACATAAAAAGGGGGAACAAACCACGAGTTAAAATCTCATCACCATCTTTTTTTCTCCCCTCTCGCTTTCTTTCTTTTTTTCTGTTTGAAGTCAGCACGCGACGACCGCCGCGTTCCCGTAAAAACGACTCAACGTGAAAAAGTACATTTAGAAAAGTGAGAGAAGATATTTCCTCGGTGGTCCCGGAGACGAAGCTGCGAGCGTCCTTCAGTGTGCGTGTGGAGAGGTTGGAGGGAGGGGGGAAGTAAGACGAGGAAAAGGGAAAAGAAATTAAGTGATGGATGTGTAAATGGAAGAAAACGCAGTTGTTGTTGGGGTTTTTTAAAACAAGCAAATACTTGGGCGACAAGCAACGCAGCGAGACGCCGTGATGCTTAAAAATACATCCTCGAAGCTGCTCGTCGGAGGAGGGATAAAAGCAAAAAGAAGAAGAAAATCACAGAAAACAATCAAAAAAAGAAGGCAAGAGTGGAAAAACGCGTGGACCCGACTTCCCACTGCTCCCGCACCGCTTCCACAGCGTAATGTAACCAGTGTGTGTATGTGTGTGTTGGTAATGTAGCCGTGCTCCCTCCTCCTCCTCCTTTTTCTCTCTCTTCAGTCACTGGGAGGAAAGAGAGATGAAAGGGAAGCCGAGGCTCTGATTGACACCGCACCGATTGACACTCCTCCTGAGAGAGAGATTTATACACAGCTCACAACAAATGGGCAGACAGGAGGGGAGGAAAAGGAGAATGAGCGGAGAGGCTGGAACTTGCTGTGGATGTGATGGGTTAAAATAATGAGGAGACATAAAAAATGATAATTGAAATATAGAGGGAAAAATATTGGACAAGCTTAAGCCCGTTTTGTTGGTGCTGCATGTGATTTAATCAATCTGCAAGAAGTGGCAATGGCCTGTTTTGGAAACAGAAACAAAAAAAAATGATAAGCTGAAGGAAGTTTAGAAGAAGAAAAACACACAACGTATTCTCCAAGTGTTGGAAAAAATATTACACACACATACACATACACACACGTATGTATGTATCAGGTGTATGTCTATACGGGGACATAGGCCTGTTATTTATTCAGCTTCCTTTAAACTACCTTGCGGTATATCGTGGGCATATTTGTGGCTACATGGTGCTTTCCATGTTTTCTACTTACATCAAACAAATAAGAACGTATTCAGAAGGTGTCTTCGCTCCCCAAAATGGACAGATTAAAAGAAAATGTGATATTGTACTCACAGGTTACCTGCCTATATTTAAAGTCCCTTTTTCATATTAATTCATTATTAGCACATGAGCAATGAAATTAACAAAAATATAGAAAACAGTTTAAAGGCCAGCCATTGGTCTGTTTGCTACTTTTACCACTGAAAAAACCCGTGAATATCAAGCCGCAGACGAGCGGATAAATATTTATAAGAAAAAAAAGAGTACTTTAATGCCGATGTATTTAATGAGAAAATACAGTTGTTGCTTTGTTGTTTTAAGAAAAAAGAAAGTAAACAAAACAGGCAGTGGAAGTGGCTGAGTTTCTGCATCTGTCTGAGCACTAAGAGATTGCGTGAGAATCAAAGTTGGGATGGGGAGGCAGATCTTTATAAAGCGCGGAGGTGGGGTTAGCGGGGCGGAGCCGCGGCTGCCTTTGATCTTGCGGCGGCTGGCTCTTTCATCCCCGACTCCCCCCCACACCGCGCTTCCACCGCCACCTCCCTCCCTCTCTCCCTTCCTCCCTCTTCCACCCCTCCCCTCCTCCCCCTCCTGCACTCCCTCGCCTTTGTATGACTAAATTTGGTCTGAGTGTGGAGTCGGGCCAACATTTCCACGTGTGCGTTCATCCCAGCTGAGAGAGAGAGAGAGCGAGAGAGCGAGGGGGTTCTCTTCCGGGTAAGGAGACAGCGAGGGAAAAAAAAAAGATCAAAGGCTTTTGGGTTTTGGAAGCCGAGTGTGGATTCAAAAGAGCCGAGACTGGCTGCATTCCAGAGTATAGCGGAAAGCGCGCTGCTGCTGCTGTCGCCGCACGCGCGCCGCGCGTACGCACACATATTCACGCACAAGTCGGCTACGCACGACCGCAGCAGACGCACACTAACACGCGCACAAAAACACAGCAGTGAAAAAGAGAGTTAATTAGAAAGATTTCACACAGGCAGACAAGAACAAGCAAAGCTTTCATTTAAAAGACCCTTTAACAGTATTTTTTCTTGTTTCCAGCCAAAAACTGTGATAGCCTACAAGGTAGGGAAAAAAAAGAAATCTTCTCCTCTCGGTAGGAACTGTCGGTTCTACTTCATTACATTGTTAATTTAATTATCCGGCACTATTTTTTTTCCTGGCGCGATCTCAAATGATGCTACAGCACCACCACCACCCTAAAGCCATGCTAACAGAAGCAACCTAACCGTTTTTACACTTGTATAAATATATTTTTCTTTTTTTCTCTCCTGCATGTGTTCTGCATTTACCTTGGATATGGTTTTAAATGATAAAATTGGTAGAAAGGGAACAATCTGGGAAGAGGAGGGGGCGACTTTTGGTTGCATTAAGGCCTATTAAGATACTAAAAAAGAGAGTACAGGCCTGCAGGGCCTCTGAAGTGGAAAGATCCCACAGTGCTAAAAAAAAAAAAAAAAAGGAAACAGATTAAATATAACTCACAAGCATAAATGACTCATGTTTATTCTTTGGTTTTTGGTTTATTGGCATTCAAATACGTGGTAAAATGCAACATATAAACCTTAATCCTAATGCTCTGTTTTCAGCATCAGTGAGACACAGTAGGCCCCAGTTTAACGGTCTAAAAACACACTCAACAGATTCATACTTTATGTTTCCCATTTGATTACAATTATATACAAACATGATTTAAACTGATTGCAGTGTGGATTTAATGCACACTTTGGTGCCAGTGCCAGATGAAAGACTGGCAGGGAGACAGTTCTTCACAGCAAAACTCTTCCCAAAGAATAAATGAATTTTTGTATATTAATATGTGATTATACCCTATGCAATGTATAAAATGCATAAAACAAACAATTATATAAAACCATAACAATGCTTTATTTTTTTTAAATCAAAAGGTGGCTTGCAAAGGGTAATTTTGACCTTCTTAAACTAAATATGCAAATAAACAGAGACAATCAGCAATAGATCAAAGATTTTTACAGAGATAATTTCTTAACTTTTATTTCTAAAATGATTTTTGCATATACAGCACAGCATCTGTGGAACCCTTATCAGCAAGCAGATAAATCAGCAACAAAGCAGTCCAGACCAAGAAGATATTTACTATGATTGAAGATAAATTAACACTAATAACAAAAACTAATAATATCTGCACAATTGAATCACAAAAATAAAACAGATTTTTCCATCATGACAGATTGAAATTTTTTTTCAATAAAATTATGAAACATAGTGGATCAGTGACAGAAGTAGTTATGGAAACATAAAAACATTTATCAGTAAAACAATTGAATGCCAACTATCAAATACCTGTGTATACTTTTATGTTATATTGTTATTGCAAATGTTTCATATTTCATAATGCTACATCTTCCTGATTAGCAACCCTGAGAGGTGAGGTTATTTGTTCACTAGGTGACACACACACACACACACACACACACACACACACACACACACACACACACACACACACACACCAAACACATAACATACAGCTTTTGTTTGCTGTGTAATAATTCTAGTTTGGGACTTGATGACAAGGCAACCAGCGACAGCCTCTCTAATGAACTGCTGTCAGAACCACCTAACACACCTTCCCTTGACATGAAACTGCATTATATATTCCAGCTTGGCTCTATGCATCACGGCCCTCGTTGTTAAAACAAGCAGGACAGTTGAAGTGGGAAGAAAAGAGAGAGAGAGAAGGAAGAAGGGGAGGAAAAAACAGAGCTACATTAGCATTTCTCTCCTAATGAGTTCATAAGAGTGACCCCTCTGGATCTCACATGGAAAGGAAGATTTCCTGCTGCGTTGTGACCTGAATTCAGTTGTCTCTCACTTTAGATACTCCATTTTGCATGTTATATAAAAGGAGAAATATATCTATACACACGGCATAATTCATCACCAGCGGATTCTGATTTCTTTTCTCCCTCCTTTAAGACTGGTAGTCTATCTCAAGGAAGAAATAAATATTTTAATGGTCTGCACATTGTGGTAAGACCCAAAGTGTTGATGAATTTAATAATGCATATTTAGCTTATTTTGTTTTATATGATGTTTTTCCTCCTCTTGTAAAGTTGGGACAGGATCTCGGTTTCGCATACAGTATGAATTGTGTCAAACAAAATGCTCTTTGTTGGAACAACATTCAGTCAAGGTCCTCTTTAGATCTATTATTGTCTCATCTTTTATCTGTTCTATTTTCATTGCGATGCATAACACTTCAAACAAAAATTACCCTAATTATCTCTTGTTCCCACACTGTGCTGTGTATGTGTGCTGCGTCTGTGTGTGTGAAATCAGCCTAGTCGGTGTTATCATTTGTCCTTATCAGTTACTTAAATGACTTGCCGGGTGATTTCAATGCTGAAATCATTACTCTGCCTTCTATTCCACCTGCTAGTCATACATAACAACTTCCTTCATGTAAAAAAAAATTACAGCCCTTACACTCGCAGCCACCTTCAAGAAAACGACAGGAAACAAACATTAAATTATGATGAAAAGGCTTGCAATTAAAGCCGAGAAAAGACACCATTTATCAAACGTGCAAATCAAACCTGGGGGAGGTCCGGGTTGAGTGATTATTGGTTCAGCCCTTTGATTGGTGGAAGATGAGTCAACTTCTTGAAGGGAAGGAAAGTGTCTTGGGGGTAAGGTGAAGGAAGCGAGAGGCAGGCCTGTGATCTGTTGATTTATGGCAATGTTGTCAGAAGTTTGTCTCAGACAAACTGTCATTAAAATGAAATTATCTCCTTGATGGAAAGGAAGGGGAATTTGTCAGGTTATGTAGATGTATTTAGTTTTGAAGCTTCAATTTTAGAACTGTGGCTGTTGCCGTCTTAGTTGTTTGTTTTGAGGTTTTTTGTTTGTTTTGTTTGATCGGGGGGCCAGCAGGGTGTTAGGTTTATTTCTATGGCCACAAAAAGATTTACGGTTGTGTTTTTTTTTCCTTTTTTCTGTGAGAAAAAGCATATTTGAGCATATTTGGATATGTGTTATTAGCTATATACTGTGTGGATTCATTGCAAAGACACAAGTACTGGCTACATTTTACTTTAAAAAAATAAAAGTGAAATTGTAGACTTGCTAAAACACAAAATTCTTAGGTAGGGTTTCAATGAATGAAATAACTGAGGTGAAGCCGAGCAGAGAGCTTGTCATGAGTAGGGAAGCTCACACACTTCCGGGGAAGTCTCAAGTGGCAATTTGAGGAACTGCCGGCTTCTTATTTTTAGCCCTGAAAGATGCGGCTTAAAGTGTCCAAAATGTTCGCATGCTAACATTTGTTACTCTAAGTGCTATAGCCGAAACATAACACTGACGTGATAAAGGCTAAAAATGATACAATGCATTATTTCTGCCTTTACTGCCTCTTACTAATTACCAATGCACAGACTTTCCTATTGTCTTACTGGCAGAGATAAAAACTGATTCACACCAACTGGCATGTGACTCCACCCTCCCATACTTACCAGTCAGTGATGCTGACAGAAGCACTGAGCACAACTTCTCAGAGAAAGGAACAGTTTAGGGATCACCTTTCCTCTGGGACTTGACTCACATTCT
This sequence comes from Rhamphochromis sp. 'chilingali', assembly GCF_963969265.1. Lineage (NCBI taxonomy): Eukaryota > Metazoa > Chordata > Actinopteri > Cichliformes > Cichlidae > Rhamphochromis > Rhamphochromis sp. 'chilingali'. The sequence goes on from NC_137948.1 coordinate 24,895,194, forward strand.
CCGAGCTTCAAAAAAGCAGAGAGCTTGCGTGCCGCCATGAATCACTGGACAACACTGAACAAACACGCACATGCACAGACAGAATCTCTATTTTGTCTCTGGCAGTCCTCACTGACGCAGCACACGGCATGTGCACATAATGCAGCGAGACTCAAAGGTGCTACCTCACTGCAGCCAAGAGAGTAATCCTCTGGGGCATATAACATAACAGGCAGTCTTTCTTCTCTCTGTGTGCACATGCAGCCCTGTTGCGCTATCGCACCCGAGGGCTAATTTACAGGTTAACATTTGGCTGACCCATGTGTCTTGAAGAAAACCGTTGGGTGAGGGTTTTTACCTGCACACTTCACCCAGCTGGGAATGCCACCTTCTCTCCAATGAACTCTGTTTGCAGGAATCTTTAGAAATCTGCTTAGCTTGCCTGTTGGCACCCGCAGCTTTTGTTTAACTTGGTATGTGCAGAATGAATCAGATATGCCACTATACGATTTTGGATCTTTTTATAAGAAAATCAGCTTTTTTTCTAAGTGAAGGTTTCCTTCAGTTACACTCTGTGAAAGGGAAAGGTCTAGACTGCTGTAATTGATCAGGTTGTAGAGGCATGAGAAAATCCCCCCTTTTTTTCTGCATGTCCAGAGGTTGGTCGAGCATCACCACCAGCTGTCCTGCACTATGTGCTGCTGTGTTGTGCTGCATTCTTTGTGTCCAAAGGGGAAGTGGTCCACTCCTCAGCACACACAGATACTCCCTTCACCCCGCCGTGTGTTATTGGAGAAAGCAATGAGCATTGCTTCAAGGCCTGCTGTGTCTGGGTCAAGGGTCAGAGCTGACCTGCTAAGAGGTCACAGGGCCCCTATCCAGTCTGTAATCAAGCACGCAGCACACCTCGCTGACCCCACGCCTCGGTGTGTGTCCATCGCCCAGCCTCAGAGCATCTCGGCTGCCTGAGATCAAACAGAGCAGCAGTACCTCTGGCCCTGTGTTATCAGCCTGGGTGTCTCATCACATCAACACGCAGGGCTAAACAGTAAACACTGTCTCTCTGGTTTGCCTCACTGTGTGTGTGTGTGTGTGTTTGTGTGTGTGTCCAAGCTGGTGTACATGTTAGTATAGAAGCTCGACCACATGTGATGGTTATCTAAAGCAGCAGGTTTGGTTAAGCTTAAGATTTTTTTTTTAAACTAATTCTGGCTTACATTTTAAACTTAAAAAAAAAAAGATTTGGATCTTTCTCATTTCATTCAAATACTCAGAGAAACCTAAACGTGTTAAAACAAAAACAGCAGTAAAAGCATGCAATGATTGATTTTTGCCACTTGGGGCACTAGAACAAACTTTACAAGCTAGAGGTAAAAGGGTTTCCCTTATCAAGTAAATACAGGGCCAGTATTGCAGATACAAATACAGATATCAATACTTATGTGGGGGGCTGTGTGCAGGCAGGAATGGTGACCCAAAATGCAGACTCACGGAAACAAAACGTGAAGTCAAAAGTGTAACAAAACTAGGACTACAAAATAAGCTTACACAGACAGCCCACACAGCAAGACGAGGGTAGATCACAACACAGACACAGAGAAACACAGGACTTAAATACACAGAGGGAACAATCAGGGAATGGGTTACAGGAGGGAAATACAGCTGGGGCAAATCAGGCCTAACGAGACAAAGGAAGCAAAACCAGACGCATTTACATGAGACACGGACTTTCAAAGTAAAACAGGAAACATAACACAGACTGAACTTACAGACACAGACTCACAGACAGACACTACAACAGAGGGAACAGAGACGTGGGACCAGGGCAGACACTGACCGGACACGGGGATATAGCAGACAGGGGAGACAGCAACAAAGGATTACAGACAGAAAACAGAAAGCACAAATCTGACAAAGAAACCAAAAGACTAGAAATGATAAATAAAGGCAAAAATCAAAAAATCAAATCAGGCACCCCAACAGTGGACCGGCAAGAGTGTGGGGTCCCAGCAAACACTTTGGTGTTGTATAATTATCAGCTAACTGTTTTGTTTTTTTCTCACTATTTTCAGTGTCTAGTTGTGGTTGACAAATAGATAAAATGGAAGTTGAAATGAGAGATTGCTGACTGCTCTTGAGTGTTAGTTGATGATCTTTTTAGATTTTGTAGAAAGAGCAGATTTTTTTCATTTTATCGATTAAAATAAAGTGAAATAAACAAAACATTCCTAATTGAGAGAAGAACATAAAAAAACAAACTCCACAACTCAAGCTCCTAATATGCAACCCACTGTATGTATTCTGTTGATGGCTTTAGCTATATAGTTTAAATTTTATTTGCTTTTGATGTTTATGTAAAGCATTGAGTTGTCTTGTAAATTAAATGTGCTATATAAACAAACCTGTCTTGCCCGAATGTCTCATCTTCTGCTCTGGGTCCCATTTCTCATAATAAGAAAACTGGCTACAGTTATTCCGTGTGTATACATCAGATTTTGCATTTTTTTTTTTGCCATCGCTTGCTTTGAGATAACAAAACTGTTTCAACCATATTTTCTTGGTTTTGACCTTATTACTTTTTCCCACTGATGAGTCAAATCCAAATGTCAGTTCAACCTACTAATTCTGCAAGCTAAAGCATTTTGACTGTACAGAATTATACTGCCGGCGAACATATGATTAACATTAAGAGCTTACAAGACATAAAGTTCAAAAACACTCCTCAGTTGTCACAAAACCTGTGTTTTTGTTAGCATTTCAGACTTTAGCTGAATATTGTGAGGCCAACCATTATCATTACCAGCTTTCATGAATTTTAGAGTCCATGTCTGTCCTAGACCTGAAAAGATAAATCTCATGTAATCGGCTCAAAAAAGCCTAAAATACTGACTTTAATTAATTTGATTACGTGTACATTTTGGCTACATCAGTACGATGTAAAACATAACATTTTATAGAATCTGGTCAAATGAAATTAACTTGACTGCCATTCAGATTATATGAAGTATATTTTCATTAATCATTATCTTTTTCAATATTTCAGTTGCATTTTATTCAAAATCATTGATTCATGTTTATGAAGGCCAAGAATCTTGTTCTTTTGAGTACATGAGCAAATCTCTTCACCGTATCCTCAGCTAGTTAATAATATTTCTGGCCGCCCTTGGTAACATTCACCAGCGTTTCAGTCCTTTTTTTCCCTTTGGTGCTCACTGATCTGGCCATAAACTGAAGCAGTGAGCTCAGAAGAAACTACAAAGCATGTATGAGTTGTGCAGTAACAGTCATCGGGTTGTGTACACATAGTTTAAGCCATTCGGTCTTGTAGTTTTTCTTGTTTGAAGGGTAAATAAAGGAAGCGTGTCACATATAGGCTATGTTTAACCTGTGTGTTATGTGTAACTTGCAGTGTACAGTGCAAGAGTTAAACAAGCATGTGGATTCACGAGCATTAGTTTACCTGTGAGGGGGGGTTTTGTCCATCATTATGGCTTTGACAGGAGACATCTCATAGCGTTATGAGATGATGTCAATCTCCTTATATTAAATCATTTTTAACACATCTTTTTTAAAGGTTCTTTATCATATAAATTCAAAACACTTTAAACTTTGGATTGTTTATGGATGCTCCAAGTAGCACATTTATGACTTATCTGGGTTGACTTCAGTTTCAGTTTACATCATCTGTGGGCAAAGGTTAGGCATTTCAGCAATCAGATGAAAGATCACAATGAGTGTAAGGGCCCACAGCTGAAGGGGGCCTGTGGAAACAAGCTATGCAAGCAATAGTTAACCAGATTGGTAGCTGATTTCCTGTGTGCAGTAGACTACACCATCAGGATATTAACTGTTAAAACCACCGGGGTGTGATACCTAGTCGTGCTGATTGATTTCTCCTTGTCTCACAAAGGAACAGTCCATAATTCCCAGGAGTTGTTACTAGAGAGGAAAACATTTCCAGACGCAGGCACATGCTGCCAATTTGACAGGTTTAGCTGGGCACCTTGGCTCTGCTCCTTTGTTGTGTTTAGAAAGCATTAGGTGAGTGAGTATGGGTTTTTTTTCTTTCTTTTTATAAATAGGCTGTTAGACTCTTTCAGAGTGGGGAAATAACTCGTTTTCTTTTCTTTGTTTAAGGACTTCCCCCCCACACATTTCCCAACACGAAGAAATTATTGCAAATGAGTAATTTCTTCTTGGCAGGCCTCAGGCTAGGAGGGGAAAAAAAGAATAGCTGTAATCTTGAGAAGACAAATGTGATTTACTTAGCCTGTCACCACTTTTAATTACCTTTGATAAAAAGCGGTGATTATAGATTTTGGAATCTAAAAAGTACATTTTTGGAAATTGTATTGTCTTCTACGAGGCACAGAAGCTATTTTCTTCACTTGCATGTAGAAAAGTTCTGTGTGGAAATTGCACACGCGTCGGAAAAGATTTTGGAAAATGTGCATTGAGGTTTATGTTTATGTCCATGCATGACTTCATGTGTTGGTAAATGAGTGTGTTATTGTTCTTGCCAGTCTGTGAGGGAAGATCAAAGGCAGGCCTTGTCTCTCAGTAACTGGCCTTCGTTTGTGCACTGACTCTAAACTGAAAATGTCATATTTTCCCCTCCCTGGTTCTCTGAGCCACAACATGTGGTTGCAGGTAATATTTCTGAAGTTCAATACATCCATATGCGCTTATCCTCAGATGAAGCATCTACTATTAATCTGCAGCCTGTTTTGTCTTGTTGCTAATTTTATTGCGGCTTAAATATGAGGCCAAGAGAGCGTTTGAACTCTTGGCCTCAGTCTCACCCAAATTGTGGCCCAATTTGAGCCAAGTTTGAAACAGTAAAAATCCCAAAGGATGTATAGTAAAGTGGCTGTGCCAGACTCCTTCTTGCCCTGCCATCTGCTTCATAAAGTCTAGTCACGAAAAGGCCTTTGAGAGTAAGATTTAGTGCCACCACACCTTAAAGACATTTCACAAAGTAAAGCTTAGCCAAAATGTTCTGTAAACATTTGAAAGATGTTTCCAGATTTCCTTGCATGTAATTAAAATGTATCAGGAAGGTATTTATTTCAGCAGCTCTGGCTGATTTTTTTTTCCAGTGTTTCCACCACTGCTAATGCCATTTGCCTTCTTCTGATTCCCGGCTTTGACTTGAAATGATTCTCATAAACAAGATTGTCTCTTGTGCATTTCTGTTTTCGTCTTCATCCAGTTCCACCCCCTGCCTAAATGTTTGAAAACACCGGCCCCGCTAGGGTCACCGTTTCAGATACGAAGACAAAGAGGATGAAGCATGTGAGCGAGAAAGCCCACATAATGATTTAGGAGAGATAATCCTCTGACGACGACACTCCCAATGTGTGAAAGAAATCCCTCCCATTTCACATAAAACATGTGAATGTATTTCCTCTCTCTAGACTGCCACTAGTCCAGGTTCAGACTTAAAAGGCATTCCCAACCCCTGAATTGAGCCCTTGGGCCCAATTTTTATATTGTTCCTTGCTTTATTCCAACACATTGAAAGGCAATTCTCATGTTATGAGAATTCCCCAGTTTAAAGATAAAATAATTGATATGGAAAAATCCAATTCCTCCCACTCCTACCTACAAGGAATTTTAGCCAACATAAGATGATATGATTAATTATGAAATGCTCTCATTTTTATCAGTAATGGCAAAAAAAGTCACTTCGTGTACAGTGCCGTGAAAAAATGTTTTCCCTCTTCTTGATTTCTTTTTTCTTCTCTACTCTTTTAGACTTTGACTAGGCCACTCGAAAAGCTTCTTTTTTTGTTTGGGGTTTTTTTCTGAGCCATTCGGACTTGCTGGTGTGTTTCAGATCATGGTCCTGCTGCACAACTCAAGTTCTGTTGAGCTTCAGGGCATGATTTTGTGGTAGTGAACAGAATTCATGGTTCTATCAATTACAGTAAGTCGTCACTGTCCCGAAGCAGCAAAGCAGCCCAAGACCCTCACACTGCCACCACCATGTTAGATGCTGGTATGATGTTCCTTTTCTGAAACCCAGATGTACGGGACACAAACCTTACAAAACGCTTAAAGTTTGTCTCATCAGTCCACAGAGGATTTCCCCAAAAAATTAGTCTTTGTAACCTTTTACAGACTGACAGATATCAATGAGTTTGTTTCTCAGCTGTTTCTTTGGATTGCAGCCTGATGTGTTGCTCTTTGAGATCTTTTAACCTGCTTCACTTTTGCAGACAGGTTCCATTTAAATAATTACTTCAGCAGATCTGGCAGTAATCAGGCCTGAGTGTGGCTAATGAAAATGTACTCTGCTTTCTGAAAAATGCGGTTATTCACAGTTAACTAATTTCACTTATTTCGGTTGAATTAACAAGAGCCAGGTAGGTTCATTTAAAACTTTGTCTAAGAGTAAAATTTGTTTGATGATCTGAAACATGCAAGCGTGACAAATATGCAAAAAGCTAAGAAATCAGGAAGCAGGCAAATACTTTTCCTGTGTGTGCTGTCCAGGTTTGTGTAGAAACATATGTATTTTTATCCTGCCTCAGTCACATCTCCTTGAAACCAAAATGGTGCTTGTCCTGGTATTTAATGGGATACAACAGTTGATTATTTACTTTCTAGTCAAGAGTTAGATGGAAAAAATCAATAGAACTCTGAAGACTTTCCATTAGATGCAAAGCAGAGCCTCTCCAAAAGTGGCACAGCACGTAGCCCGAATAAAAAGGCATTTTGTGGGTGTGTTTGGTTGGGGTTTTTTTACACTGCTTTTTATATGCGTTAAACAAAGGAGATATAATGTAGTAAATATTTAGGTTTAGATACTACATGCAACATCCTGATATTTAGACATAGCCAGCCGACCTTAAGCGAAGGCAGACATCTCAAACATGGACCAATTGAGGGTTCAAGCCAGTCGGTTCAAAAACTGCAAAGAAGAATGGTGTCTTTTTTAAAAAACTTTTTTACTGTCCAGGAATCACTTTATAAAAGTGATTGTCTGAACCTCTAATCCCATACTGACAGATACATTACTCATGGCCTACCTTACCAACTTGAAGCAGGATCTTTAAAATAAGCAGCTGCGCCATCGTGTTTCCAAGATTTCAAACCTATCTTGAGATCGCTGACCTGAGTGTTGTTGTTGACCCTTTGAGCCTCATCTCAATCAGAATCAGAATCAGAATCAGAATACTTTATTGATCCCTGGGGGAAATTATTTTTTGTTACAGTGCTCCATTTTAAACCAACATTAAGACAAGACAGACAATACGCTAACTAAGAATAGTACAATATATACATATATATACATACATACATACATACAAAAGCTCAGTGTGGACCTACATGACCAAACACCTAAGAGAAGTGAAACATTTTAATGAGTCCCTGAAAGAGAGAAAGCGAAAGGCTTTCATGCAACCAGCCAAACTGCATGAATGGAGACATTATTAGTTTTAGTCTGCAGCCAACACTATGTATAACTGGACAGTGCTGGCAACCCAGCATGAGTGTTGGAGCAGTGAATATGTGTTTTAGGCACCCTGAGTGCTGCTTGGCTTCGGTGAATTAGCAAATCTGGCCAGATGCTCAGCGTGATCTGTCATAGGGGATCGGGCTGGATCACAGTGGGTGAAAACGAAATGAATCTCGCTCCAGTACAACATCGCACAAGTGTTTCTTCTCAATGATTCAAGAAATGCTTAAATAAGAAGAACAAACCAAAGGAAACTATGTGTATTGCGGTTGTTTTATGATGTGAGAATGATGGGTGGGGAATCCTTTGTTCTTTCAAAATGTAATGATTTTTCTGAAAAAAAAAAATTCTGCCGTCATCAAGACCAGTAGTGAAATTCTCCTGGAAAGTCCAATTAAAATATACAGTTTTGATGTATAATTAAAATTGCTTAATATATAATATAACCTTAGAGTTAAGCATTATAATTTTATGAGGCCTAAGTTTAATCCTCTAGCATTCAAAATCAAGATTTCTTTTTTAAAAGGAATGAAACACAAAGCCTTTGAATGTTTTTGATTTTGCGTGTTCATACTACGTGATCTGCTGTGATGATTTACATCATGCCGTAAACATTAAGACTGAAAAGCGATCAGATGTTTATAGGTACATCTGGTAAGAATAAACCATTTAGAAACAAAAGGGATTTATTCAGAATATAAGCAATTATGAAAAGACAAGGGAAAAAAACAAAGGCCCTCTACCTACACTTACTATTTAGAGGAGATGACACTGCTTTAGCATACATTACACATGCTTATTATCTTCCCTAATCACGCTTTTTGTGCGCCTTATTGCGGTGTTGCTTAAGACGGAGAGAGCAGGGGGCTCTTTTGTGTCAGAGCTAATGATGTCCCTTTGTGATAAGGCTGGGTGTGAGGGTTGAGGACACTGGTATAGACTCCGAAGAGTTGTTGTATGAGTCTTAGTGTGACTGGCAGCTGCAGTAATCCGCCCTTTGTGTCTTCAGCAGGGCCCCACTGAGCTCCCCTGACAGGGACCGATGTAGCCAGCTCCACCAGACAGCCCAGATGGGCTGAGTGACACAGGAGGAAAAGGAGAAGGAGGGTGGGGTGCTGAAAGCGTCGAGATAGCGAGGCAGAGAGAATAAGAAAGTCCAAAAAAAGGAGAGGGAAGGAAAGGAGAGAAAGGACAAAATTAGGGTCAAAGAAAATCTAAAGCAGAGGGAGTCAGTTCCTGAGAGCTTTGTGACAGCTCTCTTCCTGCTAGGACAGGATAGGCTCAGTGGCTTTGGATCAGGGCTTGGTTTGTTTGCCCAAAATGTGTTTTTTGTTCCTTTATGGTCACCCTGAAGCATGCCAATGTAATCCTTCTGATTGGTGGAGGCATTCTGGGTAAGCACAATTAAAATCCACTGTCGCACACTATTAGAGCAATGTGCACACTCTCGGCCTCTCTTACTGTCACAGACAAGTGTTTATTTACACTCAGTGGCCTGTCATAACGTCTGACAGGGCCAAAAGTTTTTCTGTAGCTACTTGTGGTTTGTATTTGTCTCATCTCATTAGTATCAGTGATGTGCCGCATGGGTTTCCTCGATGACTGCATGACTAAATGAAGAACTGCATAGTAAGCTCCGGTAATACTTTTCACGTCTGCCGTGACCACATCCTGTCTCACAGCGTCATAAGAGATCACTGATTGAGTTTTGCTTCGCTCTTGGCATAATGGAGTGGGGTTTAAAGTTCTGAGAGTACCATCAAAATCTGCCATGATTTCACGCAAACCTGGAAATATTCACAAAGTCTGAGTATTTAAAAACAGAAACATGTAAAATGAAGAAGCAACATTTAAGTATCTCCTTAGGGAAAAATGTTACATTCAAACAAAAGGTCAGATCTTCTTGTTCAAGTCAAACAACTTGCAGCCATTGTTCTTCTGTTGTAACTCTGGCTATGCCTCAAGTTTCCAGCAGACCATTGCAGATCTATATCAGTGTGAAACATGGTGGTGGGAATATTACTTATATTATTATATTATAACTATAACTCTACCAAACTGACTGTTTCCTCACCAACATGATGTACTTCATAGATATGGCATGCCTCTGATTTGCATCTTGGTGGAGAAGAATTCATACTGCGACTTTACACAAATCTACCTGAAGACTGAGGCTACGTCCACACTAGCCCAGATAAATTTGAAAACGTTCACACTAGCGTTTTCAGTCGTTTTCACAGAGTTGTGCATCCACACTGAAACAGCCAAAAACGCTTACGTTCCAGTACCGCACATGCGTGAAACGCAAGAAGATTCGACCTGCCTCATTTCTGCCTGCCGTTTATTTACCTTCCGGCTCTCTGAAAACAAAATGTTGAGGAAAAGCACCGAGTTTTTTAAATGGACTAACAATGAGGTGCAGTTGTTGCAAAGTACAAAGTTGCAAAAGTGAGTGAGAATTAAAGAATTTGAAGAAAAGCTATCTGGAGCGTGTACAAACTGATATTAATCTTTAATAGGGCTGTCAAAATTGAGCGCAACCAAAACAATTTCTCTATAATGCCCTCCGCTATCTTGGTTTGATTGGTCACATGACTGCATCACATGACTAAAGTGTGTCATCGTTTTCGAAAAGTCTCCGGGTTCGCTGTCCAAACCACGAATGTATCCGTTTTGGAGAGTGTTTTCAAAACGTTGCATTTTCCTTGACCGAAAACGCCGTCTCAGGCTACGTCCACACGTACACGGGTATTTTTGAAAATGAAGATTTTCCGTTTTCGTTTATAAAAAAATCCCGTCCACACATAAAAGCCAAAAACGAAGGAAAACGCTGCTAGGAACATGCCAAAGCAACAGGTGGCGCTATATACCTAACCGTGCAGAAATGTTGGCCAATCAGAAGTCTAGAAACCTGGGTGGGAAAGCGTAAACAAAGATGGCACATAGAAGCAGAACTGAGTCGTATGTGTGGAGGGATGGTAACTGTGTGTATATATGTAAGCATTTAAACACTGCAGAGAGTAAAATTAACAGTATTTTGTCTAAGTCCGCCATTGTAGAAATTCATTTCACCGAAACAATAACGTGGCGCACAGTGTGACGTCAAAAAATGCGCACACCTTTGACACTGGGTTTTCTCCGTTTTCCTCGTCCACACATAAAAGCAAAAACTGAGTTTTTGAAAATATCCACCCTGGCAGGAGTTTTTAAAAATCTCCATTTTCAGTGACCGAAAACGCTGTTTAGGTGTGGACGAAAGGCGCAAATGCATAGAAAAATCTGCGTTTTCAAAAATACCCGGGTACGTGTGGTGGAGTGTGGACGTAGCCTCAGTGTGGACGGAAGGCCAAAACGGAGAGAAAAAGATGCGTTTTCAAACGAAAGCGTATTAGTGTGGACATGGCCTGAAGACGACCAAAATCTGGTGACTGTGCAGTCATCACTTCTAATCACCCCTGTTGTGCAAGCCAGGGCTGGTATGAGTAGAACCACTAGATAAATGTGAATTAAATAGTGTAAAATATGCAGTAAAGTATTTTCCCCTTTCCTGATTTCTTTCTTTTTCAGTTTCTTTTCTTTTCTTTTTTTTTTTTTTTTGCATATTTGGCACACTTAAATATTTCAGAGCACAAAACAAATGCTAATGTTAGAAAAAGATAGCTTGAGTAAATACAAAATGCAATTTTTAAATGATGATTTCATTTATTACGTGGAAAAAATCTATTCAAACCTACCTGGCTCTATGTGAAAATATAAATTTGAATTAACCCATTTTAGATGTGATTAACTACATTGTTTTGGAAAGGTGAATTAGAGTGGGATGCAAACGTTTGGGAAACCTTGTTAATAGTCATTATTTTCCTGTATAAATCGTTGGTTGTTACAATAAAAAAATGACAGTTAAATATATCATATAGGAGACACATACAGTGATATTTGAGAAGTGAAATGAAGTTTATTGGATTTACAGAAACTGTGCAATAATTGTTTAAACAAAATCACGCAGGTGCATAAATTTGGGCACCACAAAAAAAGAAATAAAATCAATATCTAGTAGATCCGCCTTTTGCAGAAGTTACAGCCTCTAAACGCTTCCTGTAGGGTCCAATGAGAGTCTGGATTGAGGTTGAAGGTATTTTGGGCCATTCCTCTTTACAAAACATCTCTAGTTCATTCAGGTTTGATGGCTTCTGAGCATGGACAGCTCTCTTTAACTCACACCACAGATTTTCAATAATATTCAGGTCTGGGGACTGAGATTCCAGAACATTGTACTTGTTCTTCTGCATGAATGCCTTAGTGGATTTTGAGCAGTGTTTCGGGTCGTTGTCTTGTTGAAAGATCCAGCCCCGGCGCAGCTTCAGCTTTGTCACTGATTCCTGGACATTGGTCTCCAGAATCTGCAGATACTGAGTGGAATCCATGTGTCCCTCAACTTTGACAAGATTCCCAGTCCCTGCACTGGCCACGCAGCCCCACAGCATGATGGAACCACCACCATATTTTACTGTAGGTATCTACAGTGACTCCATCTGCTGCAAGATGATGTTGTAGGTCTTTGGTGCTGGTCTGTGGGTTGACTCTGACTTTTCTCACCATTTGTCGCTTCTGTCTATCCGAGATTTTTCTTGGTCTGCCACTTCGAGCCTTAACTTGAACTGAGCCTGTGGTCTTCCATTTTCTCAATATGTTCCTAACTGTGGAAACAGACAGCTTGAATCTCTGAGACAGCTTTCTGTATCCTTCCCCTAAACCATGATGGTGAACAATCTTTGTCTTCAGGTCATTTGAGAGTTGTTTTGAGACCCCCATGTTGCTACTCTTCAGAGAAAATTAAAAGAGGAGGGAAATTTACAATTAACCCCCTTAAATACTCTTTCTCATTATTGGATTCACCTGTGTTGGTAGGTAGGTCAGGGGTCACTGAGCTTACCAAGCCAATTTGGGTTCCAATAATTAGTTCTAAAGGTTTTGGAATCAATAAAATGACAACAGTGCCCAAATGTATGCACCTGCCTGATTTTGTTTAAACAATTATTGTACACTTTCTGTAAATCCAATAAACTTCATTTCACTTCTCAAATATCACTGTGTGTGTCTCCTATATGATATATTTAACTGACATTTTTTATTGTAACAACCAACAATTTATACAGGAAAATAATGACTATTAACAAGGTTGCCCAAACTTTTGCATCCCACTGTAAGTTTCAGTCCCTCAGGCCTAATTCCAGATGTGCTGAATAAAGACATCCTTAAATAGAACCAGTCTGGCAAAGTGAAATAGGTTAAAACATCTCAAAAAACAGCACATCGTGGCAACACCATTTCTAAGGCTTTGGGACTCCAGCGAATCACGAGGAGACCACTACCCACAAATGGAGGAAACTTTGAACAGTGGTGAACCTTCTCAGAAGCGGCCGGCCTACCAAATTTACTCCAACAGTGAGCACATTGACAATGCATCCAAGAGGTCACAAAAAACCCCAGAACAACATGTAAAGAACTGCAGGCCTCACTTCAGTTAAGGTCAGCCAACGAGAATGAGAATTAACAAAGACGGCCCTGATGGGAGAGTTCCAAGAAGAAGAAAAAATCGTCTGACTAAAAAGAACAAAAAGGCTTACTACAGTTACCAAGGCTTGTGATTAATTTGGTCACTTGCAGATTTTTATCTGAATGGGTGCCAATTTGTCTGCCATCACTTGCCAACTACTTCCACGTGTTGTGAAACTTGGAAAAAGTGCAACGCACATAGGAAAGGGCGACTGTTTACCTTCAAGGTAAAAGTGGTGCCTTTTTGAAATGTGTTGGTTGCAGTCGTAGGGCACCACTTTTTCTTTGAAGGTGAACAGTCTCCATTTCTAATAAAGAAAGTGTGGAAATTGGCCAGTTTGGAAACTGGCAGAAAGTGATTGCACACAAGTCAGCGTCTTCTATGCAAACTATACAAACTATAGGTGCGTGTGGCTACCTGCTAGTGGCCAAAGCAGTCACAGGGAAGTTTTTGGTGCAACACCATCTTTACCTTTGATTTCACCCCAGTGACAGCCAGCAACCACTTTCTAAATGGTTGGTAACATATTTTTCAAGCAACCCATGGTTACCAAGGAGGTTACTGACCAATCTCTAGACACGTGTGACTGATGGGAAAGAAGCAAAAGCATTTGCAGTATAGGGATGTTCCATAAACCAAGTGAGTAATGCTGTGTTCTCAAAGTGTATTAATTATTTTAAAAGCTCATATATTTAGTTGTTTGTTACCACTGTGACAGCTACCATTGCGGGCGATCGTGGCTCAACAGTTGGCAGTTCGTCTTGTAATCAGAAGGTTGCCGGTTTGAGCCCCGGCTCCGACAGTCTCGGTCCTTGTGTCCTTGGGCAAGACACTTCACCCGTTGCTTACTGGTGGTGGTCAGAGGGCCCGGTGGCGCCAGTGTCCGGCACCTCTGTCAGTACGCCCCAGGGCAGCTGTGGCTACAATGTAGCTTGCCATTACCAGTGTGTGAATGAATGGGTGAATGACTGAATGTAGTGCAAAGCACTTTGGGGTCCTTAGGGACTGAATAAACCGCTATACAAATACAGGCCATTTACCATATTGGTAACACAGTCTAGTTTCACCGTGTAGTATCAGTCACTTGTACTTTATATGTGCACTTGAATCAAATAGGAGTTGCTTGCAGCATCTGTCTGTTAAAATTTCCCATGAGGCTGTTTTCTAAGTGGTGTAAATATGCTGGTCAGTTAGCAACAAAGTAAAAACCAAGCCCAAATAAAGCTCCCGGTGGAAACACAATTTCCTAAAGGCTTAAGCGTCAACCCATACCCAAAGTCCTGCACCGTGATATTATCTGCTCTTACTGCAACCAAGATGACAGGTCTTTGATTTTAGCGTGAATGAGCTCTTCACTTGAGACATCAAACAGAACATAAAGCAATGGGGATTTGAGAGTGATAGAAACCCCATTGATCTTCCGCTTTCTTCTTAATTTATATTTAACCATTGGCTTGGCACCAAAAAAGATTGTGTTTATGGCCTCCTAAAATCCATCATTAATTTCTTAGTACTAAACCCAGGCCAAACAATGTCATAAATAATGTTAATCGCACATGAAACTGCATGATTTCACCGTCAACATTTCTTCAAACAGCACTGTATTTACCCCTGCTCCCGCAACAAGCTGTTGAGCCTTAAAGTCTTGCAAGTACACTGCATGTAGGAGAAGTAAGTGTCTGCATTGAATTGCATGAGCTTAAAATGGGAACTTGCTCAGATGCGTTTGGAAACTAATTGGTAGACAGAAAAACAGCAAACAGCTCTGGTGCAGGGAGCCGGGTCAAAGTAAATTCACACAACACAAACTCTGTTAAATAATATAGACTGCATATTCAGACGAGATGGTGTGTGTATGTGTGTGTGTGTGCGCGCGCACAATGGTAGTGGTAAATGAATTCATTAATTAAACAGTCTAGTCAAACAGAATTTTTCCTCAGACAGGAGGAAGAACGTGACTTTGAACTAAGTAAAGCCTCAAAAACTGTTGGCAGTATTTGGCTTTTTTTTCTCTCTGACTAAAAAAGGGTAGAACATGATTTGTTTATTTTAAAAATATATTATAATTTTCTTTAATTGAATATGCAAAGTGGCTAATAACATAGAACACAACAACAAACTTTGTTGCTCACTTTTTTAGGAGCTGGACAACTTTGAAGTACATTTCATTTTTATGAACTTGATAATATGCCCTCTCTCCCCCTGAAGTCTGGAGATCGAGCCCTCGTGGTTTCACCTGGATAAAAGTTTGTGATCACGGGTGATTGAGCCGACACGATGTCACTCTTCTCATGCTAAACTCATTTATTCTCTCACTTCTTTATATCTGTTTTGAAGCATTTCACTTTGTCAAAGCTTTTGAGGGTGTTTTGGATTTATTTATAGATTTTTTAAAAGAAATCCTATGTATTTGATGTATTTTATGATGCTGTCTTTACCTTCTCTGAAAACCACATCCTTTGGCCTTTCTTTCATGCTGCCTGTATTTTAGTTTGAACCCTATCTCGGGTGCCGACAAATGACAATTCGACATACTAACCTATTGTTTGCAGCATGAAGCAAAGAGAGGCTTATAGCTATGCTTTAGTTCTGTCTTTTAAAAATGATTTAAATACAATTATTTCTATCCCGTTTTTATGGCCTTTTAACCAAACCATTAAAAACAGCTCCAAACACTTTAAATGTGGTCAGATGGCAAGCTAGTTTATTATGAGGATGCTTCCACTTTTAGACTCTTGCCCTTGCACTCTAATGTATTTTGTGCATGTGTGCGTGTGTGTGCGTGTGCGTGTGTGTGCCTCTGTGCCTGTGCGAGATGTCAGATGTGTTAAATGAAGGGCAGCGAGTGAACCAAATCTGATGCGCCTGCTCTATAGATTTCCCAGTTTGGGAGCGGATTAGAAGTTGGAGAGCTGCACATCCACCCTTCTATCTCTGTCTAATTGGCATGTCATAATTGTAAGTCCACAAAGCCCTGTGATGTCTGGACATCGAATGTGTAAAACCAGGTGTCTTTACATCCCACTCTCTCCCAGTGATGAAATGTGCTGTTTGAGGCCTGCAATTTTAGTAGCTCTGGAAACCGAAAAACCTCAGATCAGGGTTACAATTCAACATAATCGATGACTATCATCACCCAGTAGCTCACTTTTTCCTTTTCCTTGAACTACAAGTGCTATGTACATGCAAAAAGATCTGAAGAAAAACCAACTGCAGGACTACAAACAAGCAGCAGAAGTGCAAAAAAAGTGGTATATGACTATAAAGGGTGCAACAAAACTTTCCAGGGAGTTTATGCTAGTTTCACATAAGTCATATTTTAGCTTGGTCTCAAGTGTAGCTTCATGAACATGATGAAATGGCCTTTTAAAGTACTCTCAGAGGACCCAACACTTCAAGGGCTTCTTAGAACCCGCACCACTGCCTTGTATCACCCCGGGAGAGGGAGAGAAAAGAGGGCCAAAGAGAAATAGAAAGAGAGCGCAAGAGACAGCGAGCAAGGAGGGAGAATACTCTAAAACCGAAATGCAAAAGAGTCAGAGGGGCTGAGATGAGCAGAGAAACGCTCACAGAGAAAAAGAAACTCGAAATGAAAGAGCACACAGCCCAAAAAACTTTTACTCTGAGCTGATCCTCAGATCAGATGAGATAAGAGCACAGTAAGTTCACTCTCTGCTTGCAGCTGAGTTCAGGCATTTCTTTTTCCAACTAACTGAATGTAGGACTAAAAGGAGGACCAGAGGAAGAAGAAGGCAAGAGCACTATGAGCGTGCCCACTAGCTTTTAGTCAGGAAGCCTAATGAGTTCCTGTGGGATGTGGGCTGCCTGTCAATCATCCTCATTCTTCTCCCAACACTTTGCCGTGTTGTGTCCTGCACATGCAGAACCAAGGGGCATGAAATAATTAAAGATGGCCAGCCAGCCGCAGTGTGACTCGGTTGTCTGGCAGGGGAAGGAAGTCACAGCGAGACTCGCTCGGGCGTGGGGAGGACATTTGAATTAGTTGGATTAAAGGTTCGGAAAACACTGTACCCGCTTTCACGACGATGACTCTAAAATGTGACAATGAGGTAATAGTGTTTCAGCATATTGCATAATGTCGCCGTGATCCCTCACTTATTGTGAAGGTGATGAAAGAAAAAAGTGGTGAGCAATGGATTCGGCGAATTATGAAAGGGAGCCCCCGCTGATAGGGCAGCTGTGAGCCTTTTTTTAAAGACAGGATTGAAGAAAATGAGAAGGAAAGGAGGCAGAAATGGATAGTGATTTTTTTTTTCCTAAAATAGGCCGTGAATCAAATTTTATGTCCTTAATGAAATATTTATCACTCTTCATCTATACAGTAAGCAAACATGTGCAGGGAGGGGTTGATTGCAGACCATGTAGTCAATTAACATTTCTGTACCATCTACATCTGGGTTTAACCTCCTTCTTCTTTTGGCTATAAATGGAAATAAAGAAACGCATAAATAGGAGAAGAGGGTACTGTGGGAGTGGGGAGCCAAAACAAAATGAGCCGTCCCTGAAACAAAACAAGAGGAGGATTTAGTATCATCTGCATGTGAATAGATCCTGCCTAACATAGGGAGCAGCAGTAAGGGCTTTATGTAATTGCAGATGAACAATGTCACAGAACCGGCAGATTGGGGGAGGGACAGCAGAGAGGGTTGCGTGATGTGAAACATCTTTATATTGGAAGCAGAGATGCAGCTGTATGACTCTGCAAATCTAAATTCAACTGTAATACCTTTAATATGGTCAAGGTGAAAGAAAACTGTGTGTATGGGCTGTAATAGAAAGGTTTGCAAGACTTAATTCATATTTTAATTATTTTTTTTTGTCCATGCCCTCCAAATTAAAAGCCAGCAGTACAGCAAATTTTGTCCACATCTTACCAAAACTGTTAAAAATCAGTTTTCAAAATTAAAGCAAATATATGATCTTAAAAATCTGTCTGCTTTTGGAAAGTTAGAGCCTCTGTGTCCAAGCTTCTACTTTGCTTTCTCTGGCTCTCATCTTTTAACATGCTTCAGTCCCGTGTCATCGGAATTCATCTAAAAAAAAAAAACCTGATTCCACGACACCGTTATTTTAACACTTTATAAAAGATGAATCTTTGTCTCGAATACAACAATTTTTATATTTAGATGAATCTTACAATAAAGTTTCAATTCAAATTCAGTCCAGACCCTGTTATAACATATTAACTGTTAACTTCATGTCACGGATGGTGCTTGCATGTGCACTTGCAGGTGTTGACGGACTTCACTGGCTGACTCTCAAAGAGGACTTTCATTGGGTTGTGATTTAGCAGATGCCGATGCTCTCCACAAGAGTTAGTGATAGTTACAAAGAAGATATTAACCCTCAATGATACAGTTCAAGAGACCAGTTAGCAGCCCTCTGGCAACCTCCAGTTGCTAGAGGAAAAAATATGTATTCTTGGAACAGGTGGTGAGTCAGTGCTGGTTGTGTGATGGGTGGATGGGTGAAATTTGTTGCAAAGAGGTTGCTGTACCGAAAAATTCCCTTGTGAGTGCTTGGTCATTACAGATTACCTCTGTCGCTCATTGGTTGGATGGAGGCTGCCAACTTGTCTGCAAACACTGGCCAACTACTCATCTAGTGGTAATGAAATGTGAAAACGTGCAATGCAAACCGAAATGGAGAACGTTTGCCTTCAAAGTAAAAGTCGCGCTTCACTGCTGTAACCAACACATGTCAAAAGGGACAACCTTTACTCTGTAGGGGAAAGTTCTCTGTTTCAAGTTTGTGTCATTCATTTTATAGTTTCATTACAGCTCGGCGAGTGTTTTCAGAAACTCCGTATCAGACATACAAAACATGGGCAGCTGTGTTAAAGGCGCAGCGACCAAGGAAACTGCAGGACAGTTCAACATTTTCTCCTTCTTTGCAGCCAGTTACACCTTGGAATTGCCAGCAGCCTCCAGCAACCATTGAGAAACAGATATTTTTCCAGAGTAACCTGTGGTTGTTAGAGTGCTCATTGATCAGTCTTTTGGCCTCTGTCTTGGAGCTTTAGCTATTGATCTCACAGCAACTGCCATCTACCACTAGCAACCACTGCCAACGATCAAGAAACACAGATTTCTCCCAGGTGTTGCTGGGGGTTGCCAGCTGGTTTCTAGGAATGCAACTGGGACCATAGTCTTCTCAGGGATTACAAGGTAAACATTAGAAGATTAATTTTATAAAGCAATTCACTACATATATGTTATTGTGAATATAGCATCCTATCCTAAAAACTCCCTGAAAAGCCTTCAGTACTGAAAGGGACATATTTTTCTGGACTCTCTTCATTGGCTCCTTGTTAAATCCATAACTGAATTTAAAATCTTTCTCCTCACATACAAGGTATTGAATAATCAGGCCCCATCTTAAGTTATAGACCTCATAGTGCTGTATCACCCCAATAGAGCACTTCATTCTCAGACTTTAGGCTTACTTGTGATTCCCAGGGTAACTAAAAGTAGAATGGGAGCCAGAGTCTTCAGCTTTCAGGGCCCTCTTCTGTGGAACCAGCTCCCAGTTCGGGTTTGTGAGACATTCCCCCTCTCTACTTTTAAGATTAGGCTTAAAACTTTCTTTTTGATAAATAATATAGTTAGGGCTGGATCATGTGACCCTGAATACTCCCGTAGTTATGCTGCAATAGGCCCAGGCTGCTGAGGGCCTCCCATGGTGCACGTTTCCTTTTCACTTAATTCTTTTTACCCTGCATTAAATCATTAGTTATTATTAATCTTTGTCTCTCTTCCACAAAGAGAGTCTGTCCTGTCTTCCTCACCCTAACTGGTCGCCGCAGATGGCTCCTCCTCCCTGAGCCTGCTTGTGCCGGAGCTTTCTTCCTGTTAAAGAGAGTTTATCCTTCCCACTGTCACTAAGTGCTTGCTTATAGAGGGTTGTCTGATTGTTGAGGTTTACAGTATTATTTTAGGGTCTGTACCTTACAATATAAAGTGCCTTGAGGCAAATGTTGTTGTGATTTGGCTATATATAAATAAAACTGAATATGTGAGTAAGGCATATGTATGTGCATTATAAAATATATATTTTTAACAGCAGTGTGAGAATATTGGGGCACCCTGAACACGTGGGAGCAATAACGGAGTTTGTAAAGGGAACAGTCAGAAACAAGCAGAGATGCTTTGTTAGTTTAAGTTAGTCTTTTGGTGCGCCACCAATCCACCCCAAACTCCTCCCTCTGTGAACTTAGTATCTCTACAACAGCATCATTCTGTTTCCTCCTTTACTTCAGAAGAATTCCTATACCCACTCGAGGGCCTTCTGAAGCAATGTGAATGTAAGCAAATTCTGAGACATTTCCTGAAAAACACGCTCTCATTTTACTGGTCCAAGGTGACATTTTCTTATTTTGTCCAAACAACAGCACAAAACAGTCACACAGGAGGGAGAATTTGAGCAACCCTTACAATCAAAGAGCAGGAATTAGTAGATGTTTGATATGTTTGCTTTACAAATAACTAAACAAGATATTTGTCCGATTGATTTTCTATCAGCGGCATAATTACTGCAGCCCAAAGTATAAACACACATAACTTTAGTCATGCTGTTTGCCTTGTAGCTTATTGTGATTAATCCACAAGCCTAGGCTTTGTGAACAGCCAGTGAGCCACCAAGGTTAATGGATGGCATTTTTTTTATTATTATTAATTTATTCCCCTTGCTAAAATTCCCAGCTGTTTGCTAACCTGCAGTTCATACCTCTTCAGGAGCCTTCACACAGAGTAAAAACACACACAATCCAAGGTTAATTGTTTGTCCATCTCTTGATAAAAACACTGTATTGTATCCTCTTTGGTTTGTGTAAAAAGCTGGCAGGGAAAGGAAGAGCTGTTTGTGCCAGGGGTGATAGGATGGGCACCGGCTCAGGGGACGGAGTGTGAGGGTGTAGAGTGCAGCCAAGGTTGACCTACGAGGCGGGGCAGGAGAATTGGCCCGGGATCTGAGGCTGTGGTGTGAGGACACTGGGGAGCCACTCTATCTGTGGGCATCGAGCCAGCTGTGATCTACTGCATTTCCCTGCCTGACAGGCCAGTGACTCTGCCGAGAGGAGAGAATATGAAGCTAACAACAACAAGTTAACAACGAGGAAAGAGGCAAAGAACAAGAGTTAGAATTTTTAAAAACCTTTTTCTGCCTTTAAAACTGAAATTTTCTGTTACTTTTATGTATCACACTTTTTCTAAATAATAATGATTCTTTAAAATGAAGAATTAAATCACTGGAATATTTTTAACCTCACTCCTTAAACATTTTAAAATCAAAATGAGCAGATTTTGGTGCTTGCAGGTTGATTGAATTGCCATATTGTACAAATATAATAGTTCACCCTCTTATAAGGTTCAGGGCAATTGATTTCTATAACCTGCTTGAAAGTAACCAGACAAACAGGTTGAAATATTGTGGAGTGAGTAGGTGGTCCGTACTTTGCCTTTGCAGGGTTTAAATCAGACTCTTTGACCATGACCTGAGGCCTAAAGACCGACTACCCAGTTTTTCCACCAACCTCTCCAAATGTTGTATGCCTTGCAAATCAGGATCAAGATAACTGCCACAGCTAGACCTTTTGTGCAGCAAATCTGCAGCAAATGTCTGTGGTTGTCCCTTCGTTCTTAAGCCACAGCTTTTTCCCTTTGTTTTCCAGTTGGTTTGTGGTGTTTTTCCTCTCCTGAATCAAAGGCATGGAGATAGTTGGGTGTTTGCGGCGTGATTTCAGCCTAAATAACTTTTCTTCATATCGCAAAAAAGAAAGTGCTTTCAGTTGTTTGTTAACTAGCCTTATGCTTTTTGTGATACTGAAAGATTTGGGCTCTATTACGTGGCATGAGGGCATAACTTGTATAAAAACTGAGAATTTGGTTTTAAAAAAATCAAAAAAAAAAGTTTTTCTTTTCTTTTTTCTATTTTGTCCACACAAGATGAAAGAAAACTGTTTCTACGTGTTAATATTTCATCCTTTGGTCGTCATTTTTAGCTGCATGACTATAGTGATCACAGTCATCATTCTTATATCCTTTTTTCCTTTTTTTTCTATTACGAAATCAAACTGCTACTGTAAACTCTCCATCCTTATAGAGAGAGCAGCATGATGAGTTAATGCAGCATGTTGTGTCCAGGCTCCTTGAGGCCGGGACATAACAGTATCGTCTACACTTTGTCTCTGTCACCCAAAGGAGTAGCTCTTAAATGCACTCCCAGTTACTGCAGCTCACATTATCAGTTCTGCTCAACCACCATCTGCCTTCTGTTTTTCCCCTCCTTTTCTCCACTTTTCTCTCACTTTCCAATTTCCCCTCTCGGCTCTTTTGCCTTCTCTTCTCCCGTCATTCCCCCCCCCCCCCCCCCCCCCCCGTTTCTCTATTTCTCTTCCCTTTCTCCTCGGCCTCTGCTGTCCCCAGGGGGTATGAGACAGGCTGGGAGATTCGCTGTATGTGCCGCTGTGATGGCCTGAGCTCCCTAGTTGAGGAGCCTTTGATGGTGTTGGGGATTATTCATCCTGCTCGTTGGGCCGTATTCGACTGTCACACAGCAGCAGCAGCAGTAGCACATGCATGTACAGACATACATATAAAAATAACTGCAGCAATACTTCCTACTCAGGAATATTTACTTTTTCCATTGGTGCACTTTGATGTTGGCACTGCTGTTGTTAGTCATATATTTATAAAGTTATGATGTTGACTCTGAGCTCATGAAGTCAGTGCAGGCATCATTTACTTGGCGTTAAAGGTTAAACGATGGAAGCAAATGATTTATTTGTTTAAATTTCCTTTTTTTAAAGTAAAAAAGCCAAACATTGTAAAAAATCTGGCAAATGCAAAATTAATTAACTGAAGCGGCACACTCTCATTTTAAAAGCAGTCCTAAACTGCACATGCTGCACAACATCGTACATGTTCGTTATTTGCAAACCAGCATCTTATCACTTTGTAAAATTCAGTCACAGAGAGTGAGCTGCCAACTGCAAATGGGAGTCAAACTGACCCTCAGGTGAGCTGGAAATTATGCAGAAATCTCAGGCTAATGAGTACAATTATGATCGTGGGAAGAAAAACAAGGTGACATACTCTTTTAAAAAACAAATAACCTGTATCCATCTGCACTAGGTTGAATATTAAACGATACTTCTACCTTAAATCTAGACATGAGTATTAACAAAGTGTCTACATCCCAGTAGGTCTGCATATACTGTGAATGCGCTATGCTTTTAAGGTGCGGGTGGGAGGTGCTCCTTCAATGTGAGGAAAAAGAGAATAGTGACATTTTGCAGGATTAAAACTATTTATATTTAATGATGCGAAGCAACTGATGCACCACTGTGTGTGGTTAGGACTGTTGCCTCAGAGCAAGAAGGTTGTGGGTTCAAATCTACCCTGTGTGTGGAGTTCGGATGTTTTCCCTGTGCTTAGGTGGGTTCTTTGCGGGTATGGCTATCTGTTAGCTGGAGAACCTAAATTGGCCTTGTGAAGAGTGAATGGTCATCTGTCTCTGTTAGCCCTGCAACAGTATAGTGACCTGTCAAAGGTGTAAGCTTCCTTGCACCCTATGACGCCTCCAGCCCCTCAGATGGATATTCTGACATCTTTTGGACACAAATTAATCGAATAGATCCTATTACTTGCACTACATTGCCAAATGAAGAATCACACATGTCGCATTCATGTTTGCACAAATCTCGTGAAAATAAAAAAAAGTAAAGTTGCATTCAAATCCTGCGGGTTCTTGTCTAAACAGAATCTGCATCAGTACCTGCTGATTAAACCTGTTGCTTTTCTTTCCTCGGTGAGGGGAACCAAGCTAAGATTAACTTAATGTGCTACCGCTCACGAAAAGGAGGGAGTTCAAATGTCAAGCGTGTGTCTGTGATTTGCTTTCTCTAATCCTTCCTTGAAATGTTTCGGGTGGTGCCTGCTCCTGTCTTGATGGTCATGTTACCTCTGAGTGTTGGTCAGAGGTTAATTTGCGCTGTGTGAACAGGTATGTACTGGTTTGAAGATGTGACTGTAACCAGAGCAAAATTCTCACCTCAACCAAACTCATGTGTGCCAATCTGAGTCTTTCTTTCTTTCTTTCTTTCTTTCTTTCTTTCTTTCTTTCTTTCTTTCTTTCTTTCTTTCTTTCTTTCTGTGTCCCTAGAGGAATTTGAGAGCATCTCCTTAATGATCCTGAATGGTGCTGCAGTGGCAGTATGTGGGCTGCTTGTGTGTGTAGGCGAAGGGAGATGGAGCAGCAGAGCTCCACAGCACCTCATTAGGCCCAGGACTCTCAAGCTGGAGCCACATTAAAGAGAAGCCATGCCTTTTAACATGTGCCGGCTGGTCTCCTCAGCTTGAGCAGCCCCCATCACATTTCAAATGCATCCATACATATACAAAATGTAATGGGAAGAGGGGCTCATTTAGTGCAGTTTGGGGAAATGGTGAGCTATCATTGCTGTTGTGACTTTTGTATTGCTGTGAGCTATTCATTAACACCATCACCAACACTGGTGGAAGGTTTCAGTCATCCTTGTTTTCAGTTTTACACAGTACTGTGCAAGTCTTGAGCCACCCCTCATTTCTTTATATTTTGCTAGGAAAATTGAAAGTATTTGCAGAGATTTACTGAAACATGTAACATAAATGGCACTTCGTTAAAAAAGTTTCTACATTTCCTCAGGAATCATTCTCCAGGCTTCTTAAAGGTTTTTAAAGCTCTTCTTTGGACTTTGGTTGCCTTTTAACCTGTTCTCTGTCACGCCCTGTTGATGTCCAGGATCCGGAGAGGCTTGTCAATGTTCCACTGTGTGTGTTTTTTATTCAGGTATGCTTTTACTACACTGGCATTGTGTTTGGGCTCATTGTCGTGCTAAAAAAATGAGGTTTTTGCCAGACAGATGCTTTCTAGATGGTACTGCATGGTCGATTAACTCTGGTGGTTGTTTTCTGTGTTCATAATTCCATCAGTTTTTACAAGATTTCCAACACCGCTGGCTAAAATGCTGCTCGAAACCATAACAGAGCCTCTGCCGTGTTTTACAGATGGGTGTAGACACTCACAGATGTTTGGATTTATCACTCCATAAGACCTACTGTCACTGATATTCAGTCCAGTTCTTATGTAACGTGGCGTACCTCAGCCTTGCCTGTTTTCCTTCTAAAGAATCATTTTCTGACATCCATCCTTGCACTGAGGCTCTTTCTGATGAGGCTTGAACTGCCAGATGATCACGTCCAGTGTCAGGTCTTTGCTGTAGTTCTTTCTATTTCTTAAAGACGTGACATTGGGATACTGTTTGGAGCAGATACGTTTTTAGGCCTGCCACTTCATGTGTGGTCCTCCACTTGTCCTATTTCCTCACTTTTTTAAAGGATGCACTGTACACCATGCACATGTCAGCTAACAGATCTTTGGGAACCACCTTATTTTCGCAAACTTATTATTTTATGCCTGTCAAACTGTGTTTTCTTTGGCTTTTTCTTGTCAATTAAACTAAAGAAATCAGAACAAAAATGAGTGAAAATGAGTGAAAACTCTGGAAATGTCCAATGAAAAATGTTGAAGGACCTGGAGAACTATTGATCAAGACCACTTAAAAATTACAAGTCAGGCTCAATGAAAGCAAAATATAAAGTGAAGAGAAAACAAAAGCTCTTCTCTTTTTTCTGATTTACTGATATCTCGAGGAGCGGGTGTCTTCAATGATCTGTGACTGTGATCAAAGATATTCAGTGTCTGATGAGCTCAGAATAATCATTTTATTTCAAAATGTATTAAAACAAGAAGAAAAAGAAGAAGAAGTGTCACCAGGAAAACAATGATGGCAGCGATGGATCATCCTCAGATCTTGATTTTCAGCACAGACGCTCCCTTCACCAGCCAGCCAGGCAGGGATCACAAAAATCCACTAAAGCCCTCCACCTTTTCCCACACTTGACAGAAGCAGGGGAAGGTCCTTCTCTCTCTGTGAAGTTGGACTTTTGGAGGCTTCACCGGGTCAGCCTCTTTGTTATCGCTGTCATATTGATGAAGCACTCAGCTCGCAATTGGTTTCGCAGCCCGCCCATATTTTAAGTGGAAAACCCAGCTAAGAGGAGAGAGATTAAGTTGCTCTTAACTGCACAGAAAGAGTAAAAAGACTGTTTGCTAAGGATTGGTTTCCAAATTGCTGTGGGATTTTTTTTTCCGCAATGCATGTGTTTGTTATCTGTGTTTACGATTCAGGCTGGCTTTGCTGTAAACAAGCAACCATGAAAGACAGCGAGAGAGACGCTTGGATGATATGATAAAATGCACATCTCTTTTAAGTGGTGGAATCAATATCCCGTATAATCACAAGCATGAGGGCATTAGAGAGCGATGTTCATCTCTGGTCGGTGAGGACGTACAGTGTGTCATGTTAATGCAGTTTAATTCAATTAGCACTCGCAGGGCGTGCCACAGAATCCCACGGGGAAATTTTGGTGATGGTGTGAAAAGTGAGTAGAGAGGAAGGATCACCAGTTTGAACATGATGACACGATGGTGAGCGTTCGGTGCCATAACAAAGCAACAAACTGAAAACTTTTAATTAAGAGTAAAACAAGGCTGGAGCGAAGAGTGAGAGCAGGCCTGAAAAATGCTTCTTCTTCTTCTTCTTTTTCTTTAGATGGGAGTAATAATTAATATCAGACTTGCAGCGTGTATGTGTTTTTCTCTGGCTGTCAAACAAAGGGCTCATTTTAAAGTTGAAGCTCAAGCAAATTTTGAAAAAAAAAGAAAAAAAAGCAGCTATTGTCGCCAGCCGACACGTTACAAAAATAAAAGCGTGCCACAAAGGAGCGCCCAAAGGTTCTCCCTCTCGAGCGAGTCCCCCCGTCACGAGTGACACAGGCAGTTATTTTCCTATTTTTACTGTATTTCATTTAAATTTCCACTCTGTGTCTTGGAAATGAATATTTGATCTTTTCCCCCTGAACCTGTCACTGATGGGCCTTTGAAGCTGGGAGACACTGCATTGTGTTTGTGACACTGCGGGATATACAGGAGAAAAAGATCAAACTCCTCTGCACAGAGAGAACATGAAAAGGTAAACACTGTGTCCTGGTGGTTTACCTGTTTAGAGACCCTCTTTGTTTCAAATGTTCTGACCACAAATGTTTGGGGGCAACAGTCTTGTTCAGTGTTTGCTTTTCTGGAAATGACTGTCTGCTTTAATGTTTTTTTTTCTTTTTTTTCTTCTTGTTTGGATTGTGTTTGTTCTGCGAATGCTGCTGCAGTTTGCAGAAAAAAAACTTTCCCTGTGTATTCTGTTCACTTTCTTAAGCTTAAGTTTTTCGTGCTTTTAAGGGCACGCGCATGCATGTTTGTGCTTGCATGTGTGTCTGTGTGGTGGCAGTAGCAGTAGCACTGGAGGTCTGTTGCAGGAGCAACTTTTGGAATTCCCCCTTACCTGAGATCAAATAGAAATAAAGATATATGGGCTCTCGCTGCTTTCCAATTAATACTTAACCTGAGATGAAACGTGTCAACAGCAGAGATGGGAACCAGCCAGAGGTTGAAAGAAAGTGTCAAAGACAGAGGAGGGGGGGAGGGGGGGGGTCTGGAATTAGCTGCGTTGGAAATCTTTGGATAGGCTCTCACGCCCATCGGGAACCAATGTAACAAAGTGCGGAGGAAATACAGAAGGTGTGCAGGAAAATTCTGGATTCTATGCTCCTAATTATAGGCCTATGTGGGGAAAAAAGAGAGAGGGAAAACATGATAAGCACGGTCTCATAGAAAAAGTGGAAATTGAGCAGCCTAGTTAGTCATAATTGGCTAATTTTGTTTGTAAGGTCATGATAGCACTTAAAGCCTCTCTGGATCCCTTCCCGCAGAAATGCAACATGCAACACAGGCAGCCCTTTTGTGTGCCAGCGAGCACTGATGTGCTTTCTGTTTCCATGCCAACTCACTTTCATCTTTCATCTTTCTTACCAGCTCATCCTACGCTTCAGATGAATTAGGTTTGTTACAAATTCTTTTGAAGTGCACAGACACACACGCACGTGCAGGCACGCACACACACACACACAACACCCCCTATACCACCCCACTTCAGCGAAACAAAACAAAAACACTGAGGAGCTACAAATGTAAGCCAGTAATCTTGCTCGTTTCGGCTCCTTGGCTAACCAATGGCACCACGGACAGGATATTTCCACTTCATTTCAATTTGGAATACGTCCCTTGCTCCTTCTACCTCTTGGCTTCCATTTTCTGCTGTTGTGAGCTGCTCTGTGCCACACAATTCATTTCCATTATGGAGACAGTCGCTGAGAGGGTTGCATTGTGGGTTAGTAATGATCTTCAATTACACTGATGCCAGTACCTAAGGGGTAAAAAGGAAGGTGGGGGTCTCTTAAGGATCAAAGGTTTGGACCTGAAGAGGACTTCTGTGTCCTTGCAGATGCATTTTCTCAAAATGCTCCGGTGAATTCTGCCTGCGGTCACAGAAAGGCAATTTCCAGGCCCTGGGCTGTATGTGTGTGTGTGTGTGTCAGGAAAAGAGGCGATGGAAAATCTGGTATCAGCTGGAGCCCCGGCCTTTGAGATATCAATGAGAAAATCATCAACTTTCTTTTCTTCTGCTCCTTGATTTTTAACCCTAATCTTGACCTCAGGTTGATTATTATCAAAGCCGCGTTCATTATTTTTTTATCTGCACAATGGATGTACTGACTGCACGAAAAGTGAAAGTAGGCGAGCAAGCAAGATGAAGCACTTTACACAGAGGATCACAAAGATTAAAGAGATGAATCAATAAATAACACAATTTATACACAAACTGACAGACAGATATATACTTGTCTGACTTTAAAGTCCACAGAATCAGGAAACATCAGGTGAGCAGGAAAAGTACTTTACCTCAAAAGCACCAATGCCATTACGACAAAAGTACAGTGACAAAGTTCAACGGAGCATTTTAATGCCTTTCAATTTGTTGTTTTAATCTTATAGGTCATATTTTTATTCGGCAACACTTTACACATCCTAAAATTGCAAGATTGTAATGCTTCTATAATAATTAGAAGTCTTTTAAAAAGGAACAGTGAATTTGATGGTTTTTTATCAACAGATATTAACCCATGCTTTATCCGAAGGCTTGTTTTTACACTTGTTAAAGTGCATATTTGCTCTGTATGCTACCTATCCAGCACCAAAGACAAAGCGGGAACTGAACCGAGTTAGATAGTGCTTTGCTCAGTATATTGTAGCGCTAAAGTTACTGCAAATATTAGATATTTATTAGATTGCCAGAAACACAACTTCAAATAAATATTAATGTTGCCCCACTAGATCTATAAAGCCGAACAACTTGCTTGCAGTTTTCCTGCAACTAACTTCAATCAATGGCAATGTTTTGTTCACATGTTTTGTCACCATAGTCAAGCAGACACATTCAATACTGTGTTAACATTAAAAACAATACTTCTCAAGTCACTTTATGATTATTGAAGACCCCATTTGGAGTAATTAGAGGGTACTTGTTGCTGTAGATTTACAGCACCATACCAGCAAATTCAGATACAACTGATCAAAAGTTCCTTTGAAACAGAGAAGTCATGGATAACAACTACATCAGCAATTAGAAGCCACATAACCAGGAACTTTATTTTGTGGTAATACACACAGGAAATGTCTCACGGTCCACTTTCCCACAATCATCGTTTTAATGTCAGTCTTTACTGTACACATCGATGTAATTTCTGACTACGACCATTTACACAGGACCAGAGCGGATATCCTATTTATCCTATTTATTGGATATTTCTTGAATCAAAACTAATTCTAAAAACAATCCTCGATATACCGTTTATGATACTGCGCAAAATTCTCACACCGTCCTTCTTTTCTTTGTATTTTGTGAGGAAAATGAAAAATACACGGAACCATTTATTAAAACACCTGCAAGCACAAGTGGAAATATAGTATATAAGACAAAAACAAGATGGTGCAAATTTAACAAGACTGCCTTCATTCGTCAATGCAGCCTGAACTCTCTTAATCAAGCTTTCTATTTCTTTAAGTAGTCTTCAGGAATATTTCTCCAGGCTTCTTGAAGGACATTCAAAGCTTTTCTTTGGGTGCTTCTGCCTTTTGTTCCATTTTCTGTCCAGGTGATCCCACACTGGTTCAGTAATGTTGAGGTTTGGGCTCTGGGGAGGCCGATCCATGACTGACAGTGTTCCTTCTTATGTTTTTCTATGCAGGTATAATTCTACTGCCTCTGCAGTGTGTTTGAGATCATTGTCATTCTAAAAAAAAAAATGAAGCTTTTACTAATCAGAGGCTTTCCAGATGGTATTACATGCAGTCTTGACAACATCCCTAATACTACAGCTCCAAACCATGACAGAGCCTCACTCCCTGTTGTCCATATCGTCTCACCACCTTCATACATACTGAGGACAGCCTGAACCAAAAATGTAAAACTTTTCCAAATGATTCTTCTCTCTGTAGCTGGGTTTTCAAGCCTGCCCCTTCACCTTTTGTCCTGCACTTCAGCAGCAACCTCAGATTTTTTAAGCACTCAGTTTACAGTTCTTTAGGAATCACCTGAGCCGTGCAAAAATACTCTTATATCTGTCAAAATGTGTTATCTTTGGCATGTTTTTTCTAGATTCAGCTAAAGAAACTGGAACAAAGCATATGTTTTTGCAAATGTCTAAGAATTTAAAAATTTGTCCTGTCTTCTTCCCCTCATTGCCAACTGGTTCTGAGGTTTCTTCCTATTAAAAGGGAGTTTTTCCTTCCCACTAAGTCCTTGCTCATATGGAGTCATCTGATCGCTGGGATTTTCTCTCTATTATCGTAGGCTCTTTACCTTGTAATATACAGCATGGTGAGTTGACTTTTGCTTTGATTTGGTGCTATATAAATAAAATGGAACATTGATTTTGTTCTCATGAAACTATCTATAGACACAACGCTGGTTTGCCCTTTGAGTGACATATTTTCTTATGCTTAATGAATCATAAATCAGTATGAAGTGGTTTAGCAACAAAAAAATATTCCCCCAAAAATGCTCAGGTACAAGGTCTGGACCAGTGTCTAAGGAAAAGGAAAAAAATCTGAACGCCTATTTTGCAAGACCACTTTTTAAAATGACATGTCTGGTTTCTTGGAACCAAAATACAAAGACATTAGGGACAACTCAGGATTTTTGCATAGTAATATGTATAGTAAGCCCTTTCACCCTTTTTTCTCACATACTGAGCTTTTCCCCTTGCCTTCTCCCAACCTCAGCATCATGCTTCACACAGTTCATTTGAAGTTTTTTGACTCCAGAAAAGACGAAGAAATAAGGATTTTAAGACTGTTCAGATTTCTGTTCCTCACAGAGCAAAGAAGGTTCAAGCTTTGAGTTTTTCAGATCATTGCTAGGGCTAATTTCTTAATGAGCACAACGTGGGGAAATAAAGCAACTGAAGGAGAACGGATCAACAAACATTTCTACACTAAGAAAAAAACCCTCCGTCATTAACTTCATCAATCTGAAAGCAAACACTGACATAACAGTGTGAATCCTGGTTGGGCTTATCGGCCTGAAATGCTTTTATGTGATTTCACTCTACCCATAATTCTCTGCATTTTAGCCTCTAATTATTTTTTGATTTAGAGCATACAGCCAACAAACGGACATGAGGGTAAAGCATAAACGCGACAAAGGATAGATTAAAAAAAACAAAAGCAAAAAGTCACAATGAAGCCACTGCCAAAGTACATCAAAACACACACAAAGAAGATGCGCGTAAACCAGAAAAATGCATGTAGACCCGGACCGACATCGTCTCATTTAACGCTCAATTATGCGTGGCAGTTTGTGACAAAAATTAGAGACACTAAAATTCCTTGGTCAGCCTTTCAAAACTGGGATGCTGTGGTAATTTACTTGATTGGAATACAATTTTGAGGTTCAATTAATTCCAAGCTGATTTGGAATACATTACGGGAAGACTGATTTATTTAGGTTAAGCTTCCATTGGTGCCTGGCGGAAGAGCAAGGAAGCTTTAACAGAATGATATTTCATAGTACACAAGTGAAAAATATTCAAGCCCCCTTGAAAAGGCGTTAAAGGAGCATGAAAGGAGCCAAGGGTGATACTACACCCCTACAACATTTGGTTAATTGGAGATTGGTCACGGGCTGTAATATTTGACTGTAATCTGAAAGGCCTGTGAAAGCAGGAGTGTGCAGTAAAAGAGAGAGAGAGCAAAAGAGAGAGAGAGAGAGAGAGAGAGAGATCAGCACAAGCTGTAAGAAGCAGCCAGTGATAAGATTAAACCCATTCACATCGTATAATGGAAAATGAGCAGCCCTGGCTCCTTTTTATCAGCCTCATTTCTTACGTCGTCTCTCCTCTGGGTTGTTTTCATGTAAATAACTAAATAAGAGAGTCGACAACACATGTGCAACAATACCCGTCCCCTTGCATAACACGCAGTAACACACGTTCACTATGGTTGGGACTACCAGGAGGAATCAGAGGTGGAGAAATAGCACATGAATATCAGCCCTGGCCTTATTTTCGCCCTGTTCCTCTGCGTAACCAAACTGACTCATTATGAACTTCAAAGACACAGATAGGAGTTTTAATTAAGAGAAATGCTAGGGAGCAGTGGAGATAAGTAACACCCCCACCCGCCCGCCCCCTACCCCCGATTCCCCCTTGCTCCCCATCCTTCCCTCCCCTTTCCCCCCACCTCTCAGCGCTCAGACATCATCATTAGGACGGTACAGAGGCTGCCGGTGCGCAGCAGCCAGCCATCATCCCACCGCATGAAACCAAAAGCGCCGTGTGGCTTCTGTGTGGTAATCCTCACATCACAGGTCCTTTGTACTAATGTGGAGTGACACTGTGCATGTTTCAGTGTGCGCATGCAAACATAAACACGGGATTATCTGGCACAAGCAGAAGCAGCAGCACCGGTGCTTTCACTGGAGTCAGTTGTGCTGTAAGTAGAACAGAACCAAGAGGTTTGGAAAAGTATGAAAGTGTGCACGTTCTATCTTTCTATTTTTTGTTGTTTTTTTGCCTTTTTCAGATTATATAACACTGGGAAGGTTATAGATCATCTGTAAAGCCTTTAACCGCAGAGAAATGCTGAGATCAGATCACATCTGTTATTCAATATTAGTATCACAGGCTGGTCAACGTCCAACTGGATCACAGAGCTAAAACTACTGGCCTGTCACACATGAAGAAGTAATTGGAATTTCCCACTTCCAGCTTTTTAAATGTAAATATTTTATTGCGTATTGTCCCCAAAACCCTGTTTCTTTTCTTCAGAGTGTCACAGGGAGTCTGGAACCTTCACGCTGAACAGGTCACAGAGTCTGTCAAAGCTCTAACACAGTCCCAACAACCACACAAGCACTAGGAGAACGTACGACCATGCTATGCTATGAAGCGATGGTCATAACCACCAGGCCTTCCTTCATGGACCATCCATCCATCCATTCTCTGCCGCTTATCCTTTTCAGGGTCGCGGGGGGACACCCAGCTCTCTCAGGGCGAGAGGCAGGGTACACCCTGGACAGATCGCCAGTCTGTCTCAGGGCTAACACACAGACACACACAACCATTCACACCTACATTCACACCTATGGGCAATTTAGAGTTTCCAGTTAACCTATCCCCACTAACTGCATCTCTTTGGACTGTGTGAAGAAGCAAGAGTACCTGGAGAGAACCCACGCAAACATGGGGAGAACACGCAAACTTCACACAGAAACCCTGCCTGATGGTGGACCTGAACTCAGGACCTTCTTGCTGTGAGGCAACAGTGCTAACCACAAACAATTAATAAAAAAGATTAGCAGGTTAGAAGATTGCACGAATTACAATAATAATTACAATAGCCATCAATAATAATCACACAATACTCAGCCAAAAGTACAGCCTGTATGCAAAACAGCAGTATTTATTTTAGAGACTTTCAATGTTAATGATTTTTACAAAGTGATTAAGTGGCTTTGGACCAAACTAATTTAATATAATGATTTTGTTATAAAAGCTCCTGGTGCTGTTTCATCCTCTGGGAGCAGAAATCCAATGCAGAACTGCAGTTCCTTGAATGGCCACTTGAGGCTGGCTCAAATAGTGAGTCAATCCCCATAGTGAACGTTAACACAACCTGGCACAAAAAAGAGAAAAGATCAACACTCTTGGTCTCTAAAGCTGTTTTTAAAAAAATAAAATTATTTCAGATTTATATATTGATCATACTGTGGTTTAAAGTTTACATTACTCACTGGTGGGAATAGCTAGACTTCACTTCTTTTTTTAATTGGACCTCTCAAACATGTGCGACATCTCAGTGACTCAAATGAGCTGAGGTTAAGCCAAGCGTACAGCTTCACGTTTCACCATCCACTCATCCCTGCTAGCAGCCAAACCCCTAAAAATGCACGACCTTAAAGCATACAACTGTACAACTGTACAGTGATTAGCATTCAGCTACAGATACCAAGGTTTTTTCTGACAAGTTGGCCATTTTAACATGGCAGTCTTTGGAGATTTTGGTGTCACTTTGTCATGATACGTTGTGTGGCAGGCAGGAGAAGGACCCAATAGCAAAACTCACAGACACGGGGATGAACTCAAAATCACAGCTTTAATGCTGGAATGGCAGAACATAGGAAATACAAAACTAAACTGGGAAAAGTAAACTAACATACGCGGAGAGACACAGGGAGATCCACACAACATGAGGGAGAACGCGACGCCGAACAGAGGGAGACTCAGACAGAAATACACAGAGGGTAAACGAGGAAAGTGGGCACACACGGGGAACACAGGTGACACTGATAATCATAATGAGACAGGGCAGGGTGAACTGAACATGACATGTACAGGCACAGAGGTTCAGACAGGAGGAGAGGGAGCACGGGGAAACACAGACGTAACAGGCTGGGGAAACATGAAACAACCACAAAGGGAGACGAGGGCTCATAAATACATAGAGGGCACACAGGGGGGAGAGAGCCATGAAGGGAAAACACTTAGGGAACAACACAACAGGGCAACTCAGAAAACATGGCCTAAATAAGGAACAAAATACAAAAATACATGAAAACTAAGAATACTGGGCCCACATGGCCCAGGACCATGACACCACCCCCCCCTAAAGGGCTGGCTCCCGACAGCCCAAACCCGAGAAACAAAAACAGAAAACAACCCACCCAGGGCGGGAGGCGGGGGACCAGGACGGAGGGACCAGAACGGGAAACAAAATAAACAACAGAAAACACGGGAGCACATGACCATAGTCAAAATAAAGTTCAGGGGGCCGACCCAGAGCCCACAGGCACCAGAGTTCACGGGTCACACGGTCGGGGGGCCGACCAGGCAGGTGGCACAGGTGGCAGAGCTGGTCCGGAGGCCGGCCGCGCGGAAGGCAGCGGCGGCGGCGAAGGAGACGACGGAGCAGTTCAGGGGGCCGGCCGCGCGGAAGGCAGCGGCGGCGGCGAAGGAGACGACGGAGCAGTTCAGGGGGCCGGCCGCGCGGAAGGCAGCGGCGGCGGCGAAGGAGACGACGGAGCAGTTCAGGAGGCCGGCCGCGCGGAAGGCAGCGGCGGCGGCGAAGGAGACGACGGAGCAGTTCAGGAGGCCGGCCGCGCGGAAGGCAGCGGCGGCGGCGAAGGAGACGACGGAGCAGTTCAGGAGGCCGGCCGCGCGGAAGGCAGCGGCGGCGGCGAAGGAGACGACGGAGCAGTTCAGGGGGCCGGCCGCGCGGAAGGCAGCGGCGGCGGCTCTCCAGTGTCAGGCGTACTGGCCGAGGCCCGGTGGGCACAGGACCAGTCGAGGCGGGACCAGGCGAAGCACAGGCTGAGGCTGCGGCGGACGAAGGCTCTGAGGCTGCGGCGGACGAAGGCTCTGAGGCTGCGGCGGACGAAGGCTCTGAGGCTGCGGCGGACGAAGGCTCTGAGGCTGCGGCGGACGAAGGCTCTGAGGCTGCGGCGGACGAAGGCTCTGAGGCTGCGGCGGACGAAGGCTCTGAGGCTGCGGCGGACGAAGGCTCTGAGGCTGCGGCGGACGAAGGCTCTGAGGCTGCGGCGGACGAAGGCTCTGAGGCTGCGGAGGACGAAGGCTCTGAGGCTGGGCCAGACGAGGACGAAGACTCTGAGGCTGGGCCAGACGAGGACGAAGACTCTGAGGCTGGGCCAGACGAGGACGAAGACTCTGAGGCTGGGCCAGACGAGGACGAAGACTCTGAGGCTGGGCCAGACGAGGACGAAGACTCTGAGGCTGGGCCAGACGAGGACGAAGACTCTGAGGCTGGGCCAGACGAGGACGAAGACTCTGAGGCTGGGCCAGACGAGGACGAAGACTCTGAGGCTGGGCCAGACGAGGACGAAGACTCTGAGGCTGGGCCAGACGAGGACGAAGACTCTGAGGCTGGGCCAGACGAGGACGAAGACTCTGAGGCTGGGCCAGACGAGGACGAAGACTCTGAGGCTGGGCCAGACGAGGACGAAGACTCTGAGGCTGGGCCAGACGAGGACGAAGACTCTGAGGCTGGGCCAGACGAGGACGAAGACTCTGAGGCTGAAGCCGGAGCCGGACCAGGCGGAGCAGGAGCAGCTGATGCAGAGGCCGGACCGGGCGAGGATGAAGGCTCTGAGGCTGCAGCTGACGAAGCACAGGCTGGAGCTGCAGCTGACGAAGCACAGGCTGGAGCTGCAGCTGACGAAGCACAGGCTGGAGCTGCAGCTGACGAAGCACAGGCCGGAGCTGCAGCTGACGAAGCACAGGCCGGAGCTGCAGCTGACGAAGCACAGGCCGGAGCTGCAGCAGACGAGGACGAAGACTCTGAGGCTGGGCCAGGCGTAGCAGAAGCACAGGCAGATGCAGCCGGACCAGGCGACGACGAGGCGGTCGCAGGTGGCGGCTGGACAGGCTCCTCGGGCCCTCCAGCTGATGCGGCGTGGGGCTGAACGGGCCCCTCGGACCCTCCAGCGGAGACAGGAGGCTGAACGGGCCCCTCGGACCCTCCAGCTGACGAGGCATGAGGCTGGACGGGCCCCTCGGACCCTCCAGCGGAGACGGGAGGCTGAACGGGCCCCTCGGACCCTCCAGCTGACGAGGCATGAGGCTGGACGGGCCCCTCGGACCCTCCAGCTGACGAGGCATGAGGCTGGACGGGCCCCTCGGACCCTCCAGCGGAGACAGGAGGCTGAACGGGCCCCTCGGACCCTCCAGCCGACGAGGCATGAGGCTGAACGGGCCCCTCGGACCCTCCAGCTGACGAGGTAGATGGCGGCGTGGGAGCCGCGGAGTCCTGGATGAGCTCATCCGAGCTCCCAGCAGGAGCTGATGCAGAGCCAGAGAGATTTGAGACCCCTGGCTGGATGTTAAGCTGACCAGCGGACCGTACTGCTATCGGGGACTGGGCTACAGGAGCTACTGGGGCCTGCGCTACAGGCGGCACTGGAGCTACTGGGACCTGCGCTACAGGCGGCACTGGAGCTACTGGGACCTGCGCTACAGGCGGCACTGGAGCTACTGGGACCTGCGCTACAGGCGGCACTGGAGCTACTGGGACCTGCGCTACAGGCGGCACTGGAGCTACTGGGACCTGCGCTACAGGCGGCACTGGAGCTACTGGGACCTGCGCTACAGGCGGCACTGGAGCTACTGGGACCTGCGCTACAGGCGGCACTGGAGCTACTGGGGCCTGCGCTACAGGCGGCACTGGAGCTACTGGGGCCTGCGCTACAGGCGGCACTGGAGCTACTGGGGCCTGCGCTACAGGCGGCACTGGAGCTACTGGGGCCTGCGCTACAGGCGGCACTGGAGCTACTGGGGCCTGCGCTACAGGCGGCACTGGAGCTACTGGAGACTGAACTGGGGGTGACACTGGAGACCCAGGTGACACTGGTGTACTGGGGTGAAGGCAGCGAGGATGCAGTCTCTCTCTTAAGGGAGGATCGAATGATTTAGCGATAAATCTTGACGGGAAAAGATGCCGATGCTGAAAATACCAGGCAGCGGGGGCTTCCAGGAGGGTAGCCGACTGAGCTGTGAAGGGCTGCGAGGGGGCTAACTGAACTGAGGGTGGCTGCGAGGGAGCTAACTGAACTGAGGGTGGCTGCGAGGGAGCTAACTGAACTGAGGGTGGCTGCGAGGGAGCTAACTGAACTGAGGGTGGCTGCGAGGGAGCTAACTGAACTGAGGGTGGCTGCGAGGGAGCTAACTGAACTGAGGGTGGCTGCGAGGGAGCTGACTGAACTGAGGGTGGCTGCGAGGGAGCTGACTGAACTGAGGGTGGCTGCGAGGGAGCTGACTGAACTGAGGGTGGCTGCGAGGGAGCTGACTGAACTGAGGGTGGCTGCGAGGGAGCTGACTGAACTGAGGGTGGCAGCGAGGGAGCTGACTGAACTGAGGGTGGCTGCGAGGGAGCTGACTGAACTGAGGGTGGCTGCGAGGGAGCTGACTGAACTGAGGGTGGCTGCGAGGGAGCTGACTGAACTGAGGGTGGCTGCGAGGGAGCTGACTGAACTGAGGGTGGCTGCGAGGGAGCTGACTGAACTGAGGGTGGCTGCGAGGGAGCTGACTGAACTGAGGGTGGCTGCGGACCCTGGCGGCTCCGAGGGCCCCCGAGAGCCAGGCGTGTTCCCCGAAAGATGTGCTGACAATCGGGGGTAGGCCACGGCTTTCTCCGGAGCTCCTCCTCTACGTGGGTGCAAGCTGCTTGCTGCTGCTCACTGAGACCGGGCTCCATGATTTCCGGAGTTAATGCGGTGCCACGGCGGCGCCGGCGCCGCCCCCTTCTGGTAGCTGGCGCGATGGGGGCTGATGGCACAAATGCAGGGGGTGATGTAGCGGCGATCTCCCGGTCGTCCGCCCACATCCTTGCCAGAAATGAGGCAGGCGAAGTAAAGTCTAAGTGGATTGGAGACGGCGAGCGGCTGGTAGGCTGTGCAGCAGGTGAGAGGTCCTGCTCCGAGATGAGCCAGGGCTTCCACCGGAGCTCGTCCTCCCGATAAGCCCGCAACACCTGCTGCCGCTCCTCCTCACCGAAGTCAACAGCCTCGGGCATCTCCGTGCAGGCAGGCGGTGGCGAAGATGCGGAAGCTGATGAAGTGTGAGCCAATGGTGTGTCCGTGGTGAGCCTCACCGTTCCGACTCTGACCGCCACTGGCTCATGAGGCGGCGGGGCAACGGCGCGATGGCACGGCTCTGGTGAAGGTGCACGCCCACCGGGCCGCTGCTGCTGCGGACGGAGTCGGAGAGCGGAGACGAGAAGGTCGCTGACGAGGGGGTGCAGCGTCTCCCATAACCAGGGGAACACAGACACGCACACCCCTACCTGGCGGGCGAACTCCTCCCGTTCCTCCTCACTGGAACAGTGCAGCCACTTGTCGCATAGCGACTCCACTGTCCGGACAATCTCCAGTCTTTGTGTCGCTGGGTCCGGCATGGTCGCGTCGTACTGTCGGTCCGCGGAGGGGTTGTGAACTGCTGGGTCCATGTTGTGGTCGCGTTCTTCTGTCATGATACGTTGTGTGGCAGGCAGGAGAAGGACCCAATAGCAAAACTCACAGACACGGGGATGAACTCAAAATCACAGCTTTAATGCTGGAATGGCAGAACATAGGAAATACAAAACTAAACTGGGAAAAGTAAACTAACATACGCGGAGAGACACAGGGAGATCCACACAACATGAGGGAGAACGCGACGCCGAACAGAGGGAGACTCAGACAGAAATACACAGAGGGTAAACGAGGAAAGTGGGCACACACGGGGAACACAGGTGACACTGATAATCATAATGAGACAGGGCAGGGTGAACTGAACATGACATGTACAGGCACAGAGGTTCAGACAGGAGGAGAGGGAGCACGGGGAAACACAGACGTAACAGGCTGGGGAAACATGAAACAACCACAAAGGGAGACGAGGGCTCATAAATACATAGAGGGCACACAGGGGGGAGAGAGCCATGAAGGGAAAACACTTAGGGAACAACACAACAGGGCAACTCAGAAAACATGGCCTAAATAAGGAACAAAATACAAAAATACATGAAAACTAAGAATACTGGGCCCACATGGCCCAGGACCATGACACACTTCTTCAAACTGTAGTTTGTTTATATTCATTTTTTCAGCAAGACTTGTTTTGTGGATTCTGTCCCTTCGCAGGTTCATTTTAAAAAAGTCAGTGAGTGAAACTATTACTCACTTGACAGATTAGTTGAGCGAGAACATAGTGAACCAGGTAACCATCCATGCAATTATCACTTTTTTCCCCTGTTTATCCAATTCACTGTTGCAGAGAGGCTGGAGCCTTTCCCAGCTTTCATAGGGTGAAAGGTGGGGTACAGCCTGGACAGAACGCCAGTCTATCTCAGGGCCAACAGCGAGACAGACATTCATTCACACTTACATCAACCATGAGGTCTGTACTTTAGGTTCTGTTGTGAGACATTTGTTGTTCAAACTTTCTGGCCATTCTTCTTAAGCTAAACGTTAAGGCGCCATCACAATCTGGAGGGGCTCATCAAAGCCCTTTCAAAACCCAGTGGATAATGTCAAGATGCATTGTCATCAAAGTAAAACTGAGGCAGTCTGACTGAGATAACCCTCAAAAAAACAACAACAAAAAACAGTAATCGCATTTTATAAAGTGACAGACTTTCCAACTTTTCAACAATGGATAGATGTGTATTTGCACTTTACGAGCAAAACTTTTTCCTGACCAACTAGGTCTGCTAAAACACAGCAGTCAGTAGGGAGGGAAATTAAAGTGCCATGACATTACTTGAAGTGTGTTATTACACTTAATTTGCAGATATTTAAAACTAATCACATCGCACTATCTACTATCTGCCCAGACAGGTGAGTGCTGCAATTGCTCATGTCTCTCCCAGTCTTCAGGTGTATCCCCTCCTTGCTTGAGTAGACAGGGTGAGCTCTCAAGCCTCCCCCCCTCCCCAGGCCCGCTCTGTGGGGGAGATCAGTAGCAGCAGAGAGAAATCTGCTTCCCCGGGGGAAGGCCTGATGTTGGAGAGATTAATTGCAGACTACGGAGCTGCAGCATGCTGGGAGCACACATTGCTCGGAGGCTCAAATATATTCATCTCCATACACACAAACACAGACACACACACACAAGCCCAGTCTCCCTGTCCTCCTCGCAGGCAGCATCCATCAGCATGTTGAATCCCAGATGAACATCAACCCTGCCCTCCTCCACCACCACCCCCGAGAGGCGCTGCTCCTTTGTCTCCAGGTAGCTCTGCTTGGCATTCGGCCCACTGCCTCCCGCTTTCATGTGGCCAAGGGAATTATCCTCCCTTTTGTGTGTGTTGGTGTGTATGGTTTGCACTAGAGTGTGACGCCTTCACAGGTACTAGCTTTCATATCTGTTTTCTGTTCTGGCAACAGGCCAGCAAGCCACCTGTGAGGTTGTTTTCCCAGAGGCCCCTAAGCAAGGCAGCGCCGTGGCTGAGTCTGCAGCCAGCCAACGATTACGAGAAGAGCAGTCAGAGGAGGGACACAACCCTTAGACTCTAGTTAGTGGTAAAGGGTTAGGAAGTGGTTTGCCATGTGTGTGCACTATGTGCATGTGCAAGTACAGTAAATCACAGAGATTTTTTTTATGTGTGCCCCTGAATCAAAACAAGTTTCCCCGTCTGCTCGTGCACGGCCGTGTGTTCGTGCTTCCCTCATGTTTAGTTTTATTTGTACAAGGAGAAAAACTGAAGGTACAAACCCGCAGTGTGCTGCGCTGCTTATTTTGGGGAAACATAACAACTGGTATTTCCCACTCTTCAAAGAAAGCTGTATAATACTTGCTTCTGCTGTCTACTGAGTGTGCTTTGCGGAGATCCCCACCGTGAATCCAGCTTAAATGCTTTTCCATCCCGCAAACTCCTCGCTGAGTACTGCGGCTGAACAAACCTTGAAGATGGCTCTAGAGTCTCAGCTAACTTTTCACAACAGAGATCACCGATGGCTTTGTTGTGCAGTAGGATATGTGTGCTCATGCTTGTGTGTGTGTGTCAATAGTCTCTGATCAGGTGCATTTACTAACTAACTAACTGACTGACTGACTGACTGACTGACTGACTGTCTGTCTGTCTGTACACCATCTGCACCTGTTGGCCTGAAGAACTGATTCTGTGCTGTGTGTCTGCGCACATTTACAGCCTCTCCTTAATGGGCCAGTCCCGAAGCAGTGCAGGTATGTTTACGCTACAGCAGAATGAGCCTGCAGGATACACAGCAGGTGGCCTCCGTCTAGCAACTACAGCTGCATCCCACTTGTTGATACTAGGCCAGGGGTATTCCTCCGCTCTCACTCTAGACTCTCAAACTCCACAACCCTCCAAAGTGCGTGTGTCTACAGGAATAAATGCTGCCCCTAATGTGATGTGCAAAACTTAGATAAACAAAGACTAAATCTGTGCGTAGCTGAGATACAGCTGCATATCGTTTTTTTTTTTTGTTTTTATGTTAAATATATAAACTTATTAGTACAGTAATTAGCCCTGTATGCGTCCTGTACAATTATATAACACCATGTTACTTTAATATTATCCTCCAAAAGGCACAAAACACCAATACAGTTGTTTTTTTGTACCAGACAGCTTTCCTTGAAAAAGTTGGGGATTTTAACATGGCATGCCTTACTAGTACTGGATTGGACTCCCATTTTTACCTTCAGGACTGCTTAAATTCCTCGTGACATAGGTAGAAGAAGGTGGTGGAAACATTCCTCAGAGGTTTTGGTGGTATGATAGTCTCACACAGTTGTTACAGACTTGCTGGCTGCACGTACATATTGAACCTCCCATTCCACCACATTCCAAAGTAGAGTTCTGGTGACTTTGGAAGCCTTTTGAGTACAGTGAAGTCATCGTCATGTTCCAGAAACCAGTTTGAGTGATCTGAAGTGTGTGGCATGGCGTGTTATCCTTTTGGAAGCAGCCATCAGGAGAGATCATGAAGGGATGGACATAGTCTACATTCATACTCCAGTAGGCTGTGGTGTTTAAATGATGTTAATATTGGTACTAAGATCCCCAAAGGGCGCAAAAATAATATCCCCCACACCATTACACCACCAATAGCAGCCTCAGATGTTGATGTGAGGCTGAATGGATCCATGCTTCCATGTTATTTATGCCAAATTCTGACTCTATCATCTAAACGTTGGAGCAAATATCAAAACTCATCACAACATTTTTCCTGTTTTGGTAAGTCCATGTAAATTATAGCCACAATTTCTTGTCCTCAGCTGACATCAGAGTCCATCTGCTCCAAGGTTCCATGTGTGGTACATTCAGAGATACTCTTCTGCTTGCCTTGTTTGAAACAAATGGTTATTTGAGTAATTCTTGCCTTCATACCAGTTTGGAACAGTCTGGTCTTTCTCCTCTGACCTCGGGCATCAACAAGACATTTTCTGCAAGAAAACCACCGCGCAATAGATATTTTCTCTTATTCAGACCATTCTCTATAAACACTAGAGATGGTTGTGTGGGAAAATCCTAGAAAAGCCTGTCTGGCATCAACAACCATGCCACATTAAAGAAATCACCTTTCTTCTCCATTCTGATGCTCAGTTTGAACTTCGGCAGGTCATCCTGACCGTGTCTATATTCCTAACAAAAACAAACAGATTTGAAAGCATCAGTCTGGGTGTTTACATTATTTCCGATTCTGAACCGCTCCAGCGATACACACGCAAACTTATGTAATAATCCACAACATCTACACACATCTTTCACATCTGTCTGAACAAAGCAGAGTGGACTGCTTTTTTTAAATGAATATAGAAGACAAAATGAACAGGATCATAACCATCTGAGACGATTAAGATAAATTAAGCAAAACAATACTAAACGGATCAACACAGCACCTACTTCACAATATTTTATAATAGTTTGATTTAAAGAGGGGGGGGAAAATAATCAATTTTTAGATTCTGTAACCTCACATAGGATATGAAAAACTGGATACTTCATCACCTCAGTGCCTAAAGTCAATATTTCTTCCAAAATAGAAATCCATTCTCCCACCTACCCCTCCACCCCAAGCTCCCTTTGATGTGTTGGTGTCTGGGTCTTACATCAGACATCAGGGTCAAAGCCTGAAAAGGCAAGTCAATTTGCAGACAGACATCAGAAGGAGAGGCTTCTCCTGCACAGGTAGGGCCAAGAGAGCCAGAGCAGCAGCAGCAGCGCCGCAGCCTCCTCATCTGTCAAATTTGAATGGAACAGACAGCTTGGATAGCTCGGCTAAAACAGGTTCATTGTTGGGTTCGTTACACACATCGATTTTGCGAGCTAGAGTGCAAACAGTTCAGCGCACAGTCAGGAAGCAGTGGGCTG
Source organism: Rhamphochromis sp. 'chilingali' (assembly GCF_963969265.1). Lineage (NCBI taxonomy): Eukaryota > Metazoa > Chordata > Actinopteri > Cichliformes > Cichlidae > Rhamphochromis > Rhamphochromis sp. 'chilingali'. The sequence goes on from NC_137948.1 coordinate 24,939,593, forward strand.
ACTAAGGTGGTGTGTCCAGCAGCAGCCATAAAGGTTCACATGTCGGTACATCAAAGCACCTGGAGAGCGTGCTCCGACAGCCTGTAAACTGCTTCACGGTATTAGAAATTTGCCCGTGCACCTTTATCTTCACGGCTCTTAAAAAACATGGAGCTCATTCAGAGAGACGTGAGAAGGATGACAGGAAACGAGAGCTCACTCCACCAACAGCGGTTGGTCCAGAGTGACCGATTTCGAACTTGATGTACCGTATTACACAAATAAAGCAAATCTTGTTTACATGCCGGCGGGTGTATTGGAATTTGAGTTTGACCAAAGTTAAGATTGAACTTTTCTGTTTTGATCTGCATGAGGAGTATTCAAACCACTGTAAGCGGGGGGGAAAGAGAAGAAGAAAAAACACATATTTTACTTTGAATCGCAGTGAAGTCAGATGTAATATATGTCTTTGCATGAGGAGTTGTCAGACATCAAATAAATGTAGCAACTGGTAAAAAAAAAGACTTTGTTTTCAAATCAGCTTCAGTAGAGCGTTTTAATGTGAACCCCACAGGAGAGGTGGCTGCTTCGGAGAATGAATTGCTCCGACTGTTAAAGAATATTTAATTTCTTGACCAAAATGTGAAATGTGCACGCGCGGAAATCTCTGAGATGTTTGGCGAGATCAGATTTCTGTGCACAAGGAAAGCCAATTACACAGCACCAGTTAAACAGACCACATTTCTTATGGCTGCGTTCTTTCCAAACTCTGATTTGTCAACACACCCAAACTAACACTTGACAGACTGCCTGCATACATGTCTCATGTTTTTCTTCGTCGTGCCCAAGAAGCATTGATTTTATCGATCACAGCAAACTTCTTTCTTTTCTTTTTTTTATGGCATTTTTTCCTCTGTGTAACCCAGATTACGCTATATTACAGGACAGAGCAATGCATCTACTTCCACTACTACTCTCCCTGCAACATTAAGGTCTGGCAGATTCACATCAAATGCAAACACGGATGAAAGACGGAGGTGAAACACCTCGAACACAGGTCCTGTATTTGCCATTACATGCAGCAGAGTTCATTAAGCTGAGTATGTGAGGAGAGATAAAGGCTCCTGCGTTGGGGGATTTCCCCAAGCTCGGATACTGTCTGAACATGACTTCCAGGGTCTTTGAATGCTGTACAAATGCATGGCTGAGGGCGTACTCTCATCAGGCCTTAGATCCCAGATCCTGTCGTCTTTCCACACACAGATGGAAGTTAGTTCTCTTTTCTGTCTAGCTTTTTTTTTTACTAGCATGCTAGTTAAATAGTACATACAGAGATTGAAATATGCCTTTGATAGGGATGAAAAATTGATTTATGGCCATACTTTTATCACCGCTCACTCATAGCCGACTGCCCCGAGCACTCTATCCTGTGGAGAGGTTTTTGGGGAGGAAACCACCTGCTTTGATTTATAACCCCCATGGATTGAAAGTTGTAGTCTGGAGTGAAGTGTGTGAAATCCCTGACATCTCTTCTAGGTTCAGTCACACTGCTGGACTCTGAGCAGTGCAGACCTGATGGTCTAAATTAGAGGTTATACTTGAGTATGGACTTGAATATGGAAAAATAATCTACAGCAGAGACACCTGGCAAGAGTTAAATGCAATATGCATGATCGACAGTAACATGGGGAAGATTGGGACCAGTGACATGCAACCAATACCCACAACCTGCATGACAAATTACCTTAAAGTCTACCGAATCACTGCTTTCATGTTTACGCCTGACTGTCGTTGCACTTTCCCCCACCCTGTTCACAAATATAATATGGCAGCATAAATACAATGGCTCCATGCTTTATGCTTTATTAAGTCAACAGTTTGTAACAGAGAGCTGCACACTTCCTCCAGTTAAGCGCGCTGGCAATATCCCGACTGGCACTTCCGATACTCTGAGATCTGCATTGGAAATGCAGCTCGTCTCCTAGGGCCAGAGGCCCTCCTCCATTGTTTCACGGCTATCTTGACACCCACTCACCAGTATGGAGGCATGCCGCAATGAACCCTGGGATCTGTGATCCTGCCACCGATAGGCACAGCAGTGCCACAGATTCCATTAAGCTCCAAATTAAAGCAGGCACATCAAAGGGCCTGTGAGGAGGCAGCATGGAGATGTGACAGGGAGAGGGGGAACAAAAATGAGTGAGGGGAGAAAAAAGAAAAAAGAAGAAGAAGAAGAAGCCTCATTTACGCAATCCCCAAACGTGACAGAGCCTAATCCAAATCAATATCTGTGAGTGGTGGAGTGTTGTTACAATGCTAGTGTGGAACATATTAGCGGAAGATGAAAGCATCGAAGTGGTTAGCTAGATAAAATTATGTCTTTTATATCATGAGAAATAATTGGAAAAATCTGGGAGAGCTGGCATACTTTTTTTTTCTTGCTAACATGCAAATGTTCTTATATGGGGAAGTAGAAGTAGTATCTTTCTTTGTCCCAGGAGTCATTTAACCTGACTGACAGCTATAAGAAGACTGTTTTCCCACTGCGTCCATCAAAATAAATCAACAGCATGTCAAACAGCATCAGTGGAAATCACTTGACTTGGAGACACACCCACGCTGTTTTTGACGGCTGGCAGAAACATTTATGCAACATTTCAAAGCTTTGTTGAGGACCTATAATGTAAATGTGACAGCTTTACTGTACATGTTTCCCATATCAGAAGCCTTTTCTTATTTTTATTCCCAGTCTATATCTGAGAGGCTTTATCTGTGTCCTCATGCAGATGGCAGCATAAGGAAGACCACTGGGATCACACTGTCTCTACAGATAATCTCTATTTATTTTTCTGTCCAGGGTGGAAAATTTGCTACAAATCCCTCGGGTTTCTGTAAGTGTTTTATCACTGAGAGATTCTCCAGGAGATGGTACTGATGATTGGGAAGCGGTAAAAACTCTATGTGATGCCTTCCGCATAATTCCCAAGGCTTCTCCTGAGCCTCGACTGCTCAAACAAGGAGCCTCAGAGCTTGCTGTGAGCATCCCTCTGTAAGGTTCGAAAAGCAGAGGGGTGAAGAGGGGTTTTGGACAGCGGCGGTGGGGGTGGTGTTTGCGGCCCTACAGCAGTCTGCCTGATTACATCGCCACACAAGCGTGCCTTCAAAGCCTTCCCCTCCCCACCGCCCAGTTTGACCAGATAAGGGCCCCCTCACGCTGTGGTTCGGCTAGGGGACAGGAAGACACACGAAGGGGTCAACAGTAGTGCCATCTGCTCCTCGTGTACAGCAAATACTACACATCGACATCTGCACACCGCTGTACTGTCCAGACACGTACCCCACCCCACGATATGGCCTGACTCCTCAGAGTATAGCCTCGGTCACTAAATAGGCTTTATATTGAGGCCTGTACTTAGTAATACAAGTTTCACGAGGACACTGATTGAGGCGGCATGTTGCTTCCATCATTTTATGCCTCACTCAAAAAGCAGAAGGCTGGGAGGCCCCGGCAGCAGCCTGGCGCATGCAGTGTTAATGATCTGTGTTAACGGTATGCTGATATGGGTCAGCTCCCATTCCTGTGTCACTAACAACAAGTGCCATGACAGTCACTGACAGCGGGCGCGGCACGCTGAGACGTCTCGTTGGGGTGCAATTTAATCTGCAAGCAACAATCCTAAAAATGGAGGATGGTGTATCATTTGCCTTGTGGCATTCTGGGAGAAGCATGCCAACCGCGACCCCACACAAAAACCGAGCACGCTGCCAGCCATAGCTCCCGACTGGTTCCACAACCTCTGTCTACACATCAAGCAGCATCAGCAGCTGTCACGGAGACCATATCGGGTTGCATGCAGGCAGCCAAGCCACTGCCTCCAGGTCTACTACTCTTTAAGGTGCCTTTTATAACAGCTTTTCATCTTTTTTTGTGTGCGTTTGTGTGTCTTTTCCTTCTATTCACTCTAGCATTCCTTTGTGTCATGAACAGGACGCTCACTCCCGGTGCTAACACATTATCAAGCCAATCAGGAGATAATGACTATCATCTGGATCTATGTTTAATTAAGCACTTTCCAGTGTGTTCTAACAGAAGCCTCCTATTTCTCCTACCCTCATCTTGCCACCACAAAAAAAAAGCAACTGTCTAATGACTTCACCTGAAAAGGTGTTTTCCACTGTTTGGTAGGTAAGACCTGAGGGAGTTTGCATCTTAACAGCCAGGGCCCCCCACAATCAGAGATCGTTCTAAAAACTTCAATTACATCTGTGGCTCGAGCCATTTGACAAATGAACGGTTTACTTGCCAAGACAACAAAGGAGGGAGCGCTGGATACAGTCACCACGCTGGGTAATAAAACCGGGGAATATCAAAGTCTTTAGTCAGTTTAAAGACGAGCACGAATCTCTGCAGTGAGTGAAACTGCCATGTAGGGACTTGAAAGGGAGCCAATGAAAACAGAATCAGCTTTGCATAAAGAGAAAAGTTACACAATGGAGCCCGTAATACCTGGTCAAACAATCCTGTGACTGATGCTCTCGAGACAATGAAATAGTTCAAGAGAGAACCATGAGAAACATGGGACTCTGACCGAGCAGTCTATAGATGGAAGAGGGCTGCAGGCAGCGAGTGATTCACTCACTGGTAACCATGTTTTATTTGGAGAAAGGCTGGTTTATATTACAACTAATAGGAAACAATTTGCTTGAACATATAGTTCCCTAAAACTCTGGTATTCCCTACTCAAATACCCTTAGAGCGCATAACCTTTTCTGTTTGGTTTGGCAGGGAGAGATAATGACAAGCAAGATCGAGGGTTACTGGGCCCGTCTTCTCCTGACGTGGGCATGGGAACCTCCCCCCCCACCACCACCACCACCAAAATAATGAAGAAGTGACATAATAATCCACGAAACCACAAGGACACGAAGATGAAGAAGCACTAAACAGGGCCAGGCATACGGCTGCAAGAGAGAAGCGAGGGGACTGGAGGAGGAAAATCTTAGAGAAAAGACTGAGAGACTACAAACAGGCAGAGCAGAACAATGAGGCTCTTTCACTCTGCCTTAATGACGAAGGGAAGATGAGAGGGAAGAGGACAGATGAGGGTGAAGTGTCAACGTAGCTTCCACGGGCTCAAATTGTGGCGAGATGACTGAATCACAGTCAGACGTACATTTGTACAGGTTGTGTTGCATATCTTTGGATGTGGCTGCACCATGTAATGTGGCCGTGGACTAAAACGTAAGGCTCGACGACAAAGTTATAAGTGTGTATAAACGTACACACATGAGTACGTATGTCTGCGAGGGAGCATGTGTGTGCGTGCATATGGTGTAAGGGTGGGGCATTGAACAGAGGCCCCTCTAGTCCAGACTTGAAAAGGCATTCTTTCATCATTGCTAATCTCCCAAACATAAACATGAGAGCATCCACACAGTCTCTCTCTCAGGGCCAAAAGGGGTGACCCTCCCATGACTGGAGATGAGGGACTGCACGAGCGCAGGGCTGTGCGTGCTTCTGTCTGCCGGACTGTTTGTTTTAGGGGGAGATGCAGCCACTGTATCAATCAACATATCAGATTCATAACGGTTGTTTGTGAGCAGATTCTAAGAGCGTTTCTGCGTACGTGTGCGCTCCTGGGCGAATCAGACTCCAAACCACGTGAGACAGTTTCATCAACAAAACCATGTAGAACATAATTGCATGTGATTTCAACAGGAAAATTATGTCCAAAAGCATGTAATTCTCAGATATGGGGACACACAAAAAAAGGGAGAGATCTGATATCAGTGCCCGGCAATCCAGAAACCATATTCCAAGAAGCAGATTTGCCACTGAGCACGGACCAAAGAGGAAGAATCGGAAACTGTGTCATCTGGGAATAGCTGCCAGCCTTTCGATGGCACAGGGTCTCTCTCTATAGGGACACTCACTTTTACAGGCCCTGCACTGCTGGCATGAAATAAGCTCACGCGCATACATCCGAGCTTGCGTGCCGCACCGTTCCCCATGCACATGCCAAATCTGTTTTTGCCGAGCATTTAAGAGATAAGGCCAGTGAGTTAATGCAGACATACTGCCATAATCCAGTTTGCCCCCCCCCACTTCTCACTCTCATCCACCCCCCATTCCTTCTCTTCTTTTGCAGCTTCTTTGCACTTCAGCTGCATATCTGTGACAGATTAGGGCAGATCACTGAGGATTACCTCCACCAGACGCAGCCTTCTACACGCTGACCATAGATGCCCCCACAACTGCCCCCCACAGGGAGAGGGTAAGAGTCAGGGAGCCAGAATAAGCTTCAGTGGCAAACGGCTTAATTTATTGATTACATGTTGGTATTTGTAACAAAGAGAGAGTGAGATCTGGTGAACGTTATATTTATTTGAGTCTCACATCCTGTGTGGAGTTAATATATCTGCTAGGAGGGTGCACGATGCCCCGGTACCTGTCATTCCTGTGGGATTCTGCTGTAGAGTGAATATAGGTCAGGCCTCATTTTCTGCTGTTATTTGCCTTTGATTGGTGGATTTTAAAAAAAAAAAGGTGTCTGCAGTCCCGTTACTTGCTAATGATCTGCTTTTACTAAAAACACGAGGAGCGCTTAGTACCCAAAGCCAAATATCTGACAGAGGATTCATTACTTTTATTTTCTTTGTTCCATACTCAACAACTTCATTTTTGTGCACCGTATGTCTCAGCAACATCAGGTGGTTCATTTGGGTACTGCACGCTGGGGAGGGGGGGGGGGGGGGGGGGGGGGGGGGGTGAAGCGGTTTATCGCATGGATTTGATGTGAGCATGAGATAAAATGAAGCTGATATCATAACACTATAAAATGTTGTTTTGGGGTCAATCTTTTTTTAAAACGATCAACTTTTTAAATATGAAAGGCATTTAAAATGAGGGGGGTGGGGGAGGGGGGGGGGACTTTCTGCACAACTTTTGCAGTTGATCACTGTTCCAGTCAAGAGAGAATATTTTACCCACTTCCGTTAGAAGAGAGCCTGAGTAAATTAGTATCAGCTTTATCTTTCTCTGCCCGACTACAGCACTTCATGAGATCATCAATCTTGTTTATGATCAATAATATATGGATCTAATCAATATGTATATACATAATTTGTGTATATTATATTAGCTCAGCTTTTTATAATCAGGATTTTAATCATGTTCTTTGTAAAAAAAAAATCTATATTCTCAAAATAACTTCTACTAAATTGGACGAAACAGATCAAAGGGAATATTTCAGTGTTTTAACATTATAGAGGGATAAATTATTTTATGGGTAAAGTCAGATTTGGATTACAAGCACACTCCTCATCAGAGAATGATATTCAATTAGGGAAAAAAAAGAGCTTAAAATGCAAAATAATGAATAAAAAAAACAGTCAATCTCTATTTGCATGCATGAAAAACAAAAAGGTGTGTGTGTGTGTGTGTGTGTGTGTGTGTGTGTGTGTGTGTGTGTGTGTGTGTGTGTGTGTGTGTGTGTGTGTGTGTGTTTGGATGATGGAGCAGGTGTGTGCGAGATAGGCAGATAGGGGGGAGGGAGACTATGGTCGGGGTGGGGTGGGGTCGAGGGGGGTACTGAGACTCCACCTGGACTCAGAACAAGCGGGGGACCAACTGGGGACGCGGACACTACACAACACACACACACTACAAAGGGCTGGCGGGGCGAGGTGCACGAACGCCATAACACAGCCAAAGTCCCATTGTTCTATCCCCGTTTCATCTCTCCTCCTTCTCTCCAAATATTTGGAGGAACGCTCTGAATAACATACTGGTGCTGAGAATATTGCACTCTGTATATTGTTGAAAGGAACTCGGGCATTTGGAGTTTTTCGCTCTTCAAAGACGTTTGCTTTGTTTTGTTTGGGTTTTGTTTGCTCCTGTACTTGAATTGTGTACGGCGATTTCGTGGATATCTCATTGTTTCAGGATTTGAGATTGTTGGACAGAGAAGCGCCCACTGGCTCATTTATTTTTATTGCATGATGTGACTCATTGTAATTGCAAGACACTGGGAAGAAGAAGAAGAAGAAGAAGAAGAAAAAAAAGAAGAAGAAAAAAAAGAAAAAGCAGGCAGGAATGATGCAAAAAATAACAACTGGCTCCAGTTTCCCACTGCCACTACTGAGAAGCTGTTTGTGAGAGAAGTTTCATTCTCCTTCATCATTAGAGTTTCAATAAGACCGTTCCTATATAGACTTCCAGGGTGCTCATTTCCATACCCGAGCCAATGGGAAGTCGGTGATTAAAAATACAAGACCGCAGCTTTTGCGTCGAGTTCAAAAACACAGAGTTGAAAAAGTGTGGAGCTGAGCTATTAATCATGTGATCGGCGGGGGATGAGCGCCAATCTTGATGATGCAGGGTTACGGTGCACCGTCTTGTAGGGTTGTTTGATGGCCCTTTCTCGGGGAACCCAACACTGATTGGGCCCTGAGGGTGCCCTATGGCGCTGCCCTGTCGCTGGGGCATGACTGACAGCTCTAATGAAGCCTGCCATCGACGGGCAAGGGACCACTCAAGAGAAGGCTCCGAACTTCAATGGGCCCGTGTGACATCCAAAGAGTTTTGATTTGTCAGCAGTGGTGAGGGGGGTGAAAAAAAGAAGACCCCTTTGGGAGACAGCCAGCCTTGTCCTGCCTTTGAATACTCGTCCGTTTACCGTGTGTCAGTTCTCGGTGCTGGAGACACACAGAAGAGACATGAGGAGTGGGGGGTGGCTGTGGTGAATTTTTCATAAGCAAAGAGAGAGAAAAAATGGAGAAGGGGGCCCACAGTCCCATGAGATCAGATGCTGGATGCTGTCATGTAAATGTCTCTGTGCCAGTTTACAATTACAGAACAAAGTTTTGGTGATGTACTTAAAAAAAGAGAGTCATGTCAGATAGGATAGGAGTTTTTTTACACTTTAGTGAGGACGGATGGAGAAGTTTCGACTATCCGTGCTTCTCCCTCGCACGCAAACACATCCCTACACCCTGGCGATGGAGGGATGAGGAAGAGAAGTGGAACCTCAGAAGACTCATCCTCACTTTGTTCTATTATTCACCATCTCTGGCTTCAGAACTCTCTAGGATCTCCATGGGGTTACACTCTCTATCCTGATGGAAAGACTCCTGTACCGCTGAGAGGCTGTTTACTCTCCGGCCCCCAGCACCACTGCGTGCCGCTGGAGTATACAACCCGGTCCCTTCTCTACCAAGCTCACATCAGAGCCATCAAAAATAAATCAAAAACGGAGTGGCGCGAGCCATTTGTTAATGCGATGTTCGTTGGCGCTTTCTGAAACCACTTGCTGAATCAAGAAGCTTCATTTTAAAGAGTGGCAGCCCACTTTTAATCTCAGAGAGACGATGGCGATGGTGGCGATGATGATGATGATGATGATGATGATGATGATGATGATGACATCCTGGCAGTCATCGCCGAGACAATTTGCTGTGCTGCACGCTTCCTTTTGTTCCCTTCAATCAGCAGGAATCTTTACATCTTCACTCGCTGTGATACAATGAGATCTCAGAATGCTCATTTGTACCAGCATAAATAGTTATTTGAGAGATAAAAGCAAACATGTTTGTTTTTTTGTTTGTGTTTTCTTTTTTCCCCTCTTTTCAACTCCCCAAAGGCATTTATGAGCACTTTGGTAATAAGGACCAAAGAAGGATTTAGCTGAAGAAGAGGAGCAGAGGATGCTTTGATGTACTCTTAGATTAAGTGAAGTCTACAGCAATGTCTACAGAAATACATGCAGTGTATACACTGTGCTCAGCTAGACAGATTCCTCTCTGCTGGCCCTTCCTCTTTGGTCCCAAACCACCACAGCATGAAAGACAGTCTGTATGCTCAGTGGTAGCGGGAGACTTGTATGGACCTTGTCGACAGCTTCAGATGAACCATTCCCCTAAGAAATGCAAACTGGGGAGATTTTTTTTCTTCCCCCAACAACAACAAAAAAAAAAAAACTTTTAAAAGCCTGGGTTCACAGTTGCTTTGATTTTTGATGTATTGCTCAGCTTAAAAGAGATTTAGCAACTAGGCAATGCTCAGAAGGCGAGCAAGCAACTTGATACAGCGCCAGTGTTTGAGTCAGAGGAAGAACGAGAGAGAATGATTTTGTAACCTGTTATGAAACAGTCAGCATCTTCAATTTTAGATACCATCTGCTAATTTAAACATTGGATTCAGTGTGATGAGATAGTCAGCCAGAGGGGCCAAACAGTCCAAATTCTAACCTTTTCATATTTTATATATTCTAATCACTCGCAAACTAGTTAGTAAGCAGAAAGCGAAAAGAACCGGCTGTTGGGGTTTTGGCCAGAGTGTGTGATTCGCAGTAATAATACACAGTAAGCTGGTTTACAAATCAGCAAGCAGACACTTTCTTAAGAAAACATTCCTTGGCACAGTGTGACTGCTATGATTCCCTCTACTGTATGCTGTGCAATTTGTATTTGCTTAGGGTGTTAATGAAAGCTTGCATGAATAATTTAACATAAACAAAGCATGTGATCTCAAATTAACTGCAGCTCTGCAAACAGGAGAAGCAGCAAAGCTGCATGTGGTAATGCTATGGTGATCAGAGGCTGACCTCTACTGGTCGTTTTTGCTGATGAATGCAAGATTATTCAGACAGAGTCAAAAGTAATGTGATGAAGACTGGAATAATGGATGCTGAAGAAAAGTCACACACTGTAAAATTTCGATTGACCGCCTTCGGTTGCAAGCATCATTTTGATAAGTTATGCAACGTCACAACCTGTGTGTAAAATCTTTTGCAGCTCTTCCCAAAGACTCTCAATGGGTTTAAGGTCTGGGTTCTGTGGTGGCCAATCCATAATGTCTCATTGTTCCTGAACCACTGTCACAGTTTGATCTCTGGCATAGTCATCTTACATCCATGCTAAAGGAGAAAAATCCACTGATGGAAAAACGTTATTATTCAGTGTTTTCAGGTAGTCAGCTGACCTCATTTTTTTGGCCATATAATTTTGTTGAACCAACTGACGAAAACCCAGATCACAGCAGTAGCCACTGTAGGCATGATGGACTGATGAAAGCCCTATGACCTGCTCCAGAGTCTAATCTTTAGACTCCTTAGTAAACCAAAGCCCTTTATTCCGTTTAGCCTCCATGAAAGCGCTCTTTTTAAGGCTACGCAGATGTTCCCTTTGTACTATACATGTGGAAAGGTATTTAAATTTACTATTAATGACCCTTCTAAAATGGAGTAATCTATTTTCTGCAACCACGGCATACATCTTCTAGTATAGTTGTTGCTGCTGGTTGTATCCATCCAGCCATCCAGCCATGTTCTTCCTCTTATCCAAGCTGGGATAGCTAGAGCGAGCTAGAGCCAACAGGATCAGAGGCCGGCTACACCCTGAACATGTCCTCACTGCATCAGTTAGTCTTAAATGACCTGTTGTCCGCCCAAACATAGTAATCACTGCAATAATGATCTAGTTAAGCGCTCTTACGTATTTGCTTAGGTGGTGACTTTTTCTTGGTGAGACTACATATATATAAAAACAATAAGTAATGAATGACTGCTGGTTTGAAAGACTGGTAACTTAAATGATTTTGCAGATTATGTTTCAATATATGTGAGACTAAGGTTTTCCAACTTGATAGTGTGTTTATTTTCTGAGCAGGTCAGCTATAAACTCATTGTAATCACTTTTGCTTCGTGTTTTTCTTTTAGTCCACTGATTAACTATGTTTTTAACAATAACATTTTGCATGCAATCTCCATGCATATCTACCATCTCCTTTACTTTCAAACCCCTATTACAGTATTTAAGACTGAAAGGGTATTGTGCCCATTTTTAGTTATGTATTTTAATTTTTAAAATTTCCTAGAACTGACTTACAGGATCCACTGTACAAAATAATCCTTGTTTATCTTATACGGGCATCGTCTGAAACAAGAGATGATGCATATTAAGGATACCTGCTGTTGTTGACGTTTCTGCAGCAGTGCATTTAGATAAGTTTGAAGCCAAAGCTTCTGCCTCATATGATTTATGTGTACATATACTGAACTATTTATTTAAAACTTTAAACTTCATTTGACAATTTAAAGTCTTCATGCACAATATTACAGTTAGACTTTATGCTGTTTGTGGTATACCAAAAATTCCCAGCATTTTTTATTTTAAGTAGAATACATGTGCTACTCCCTGGTAGATCATCTATCTGCAGTTCTACATTACTTGTTTCGAAGCAATATATCAATGCAAGTCTGTCAGTAAAAACACTTAGAA